>NW_026575120.1:22812958-23456673 GCF_905146905.1 Nyctereutes procyonoides
GAGGCTGCTTTTTTAGTTAAACTTTTACATACTTGTAAAAAAATCAGTGAACCAATAAATAATTCACCAAACAAACAGGAATGTATGCTGTGGTAGGCCCTGATGGTAATCAGATCTTACATCTGGATTCTGAGGATTCAACTTCCCATATGGATTCTGAAAGTGATGAGTAATATACCTACGAGGCAACTGACCAAGATCCCCACTTCATCAATCAAGCAGACATGGAGAGCTAGACTCTATCTTTGAGGCAAAAACTGATTTTCAAGCACATCCTCAAGAATGGAAGTGAACTGTTTCTGAGGCAAAGGCAGAGTTATTAGCTAGGACTCTGTTGGGGTGGTCTGCAGGGAGGTAGGGCAAACACATCCTCAGAGTGAGAGAAAGTGGCCAGAATGCCAGCAAAATCCCTTTTCCCAACCTTACCAGCCAGATCAGTCATGCCCCTCCTGGGGAGAGAGACAGTATAAAAGAAAAAGAATGCTTCTCCAGGGCTCCCCAGAGGGTGGAAGGTCTAGTGTATCACAGAGCACGTGCCTGTCACCAGTTGCGGCAAAGTAAGAAAGATCAACTGATGAGGGGGTCGCTCGCTGACAGGCTCCCCCATCTCTCAAAGCTCTGGCTAGGCCATGTCAGCTTCTCATCTTGAGTTTGCAACCTCTCAGTTGTAACCTACATTGAAGATTTCACCCTAACAACCTCCCTTCTGAACACCGATGAACTTGTTCCCGAGTTGCCCAGTCGGGGGGATGTAGTCACTCTACTCAGTAAGAGGCTGAGTGGCCCTCTGGCCCAACGGCCTAGGAGCCTCTCTCCAGACAAAGCTACATCTCTGTATATTTCATGGGGACTCAAGTGGAGAAAAGACAGTGGGCAGGCCAAGTGTACCTGTAACAATAAATTCACTAATAAATACCCGACAAAACATCCAATCCCGTTAGAAATCAAATAAACATGGGATCCCTGGGTGGCGCAGCAGTTTGGCGCCTGCCTTTGGCCCAGGGCGCGATCCTGGAGACCCGGGATCGAATCCCACATCGGGCTCCCGGTGCATGGAGCCTGCTTCTCCCTCTGCCTATGTCTCTGCCTCTCTCTCTCTCTCTGTGAGTGACTATCATAAATTAAAAAAAAAAAAAAAAAATTAAAAAAAAATTTAAAAAAAAGAAATCAAATAAACACAAAATAAACTAACTACAAATCATTTTCTGTCTACCTCACTGAGAAAGATTTTAAAAGAGAAGTGATACCACGCCTGGGGGACTGGAAAGGTGAAGACATGTTCACACACCTGCTGCTCAACTCATTGCTGGGAAGCAAGTAGGCAACAGAGACAAGAGTCTTAAAAGTTTATGCCCTTAGCCAGAAATTCTCCTTTATGGAAATCTGCCAAGAAAAGAATTTCAAAAGCATAACATCTGTACATTAAAACATCATTATAATGTCTGAGATTCACTTCAAAATAATTCAGGAAGGGGAGCGAGTGGGCAAAGATAAGGCAAAACTGCCTCTAAGTGAAAGCTGCTGAAGCAGTGACAGTGATGAGGGGGAGGGTCACATTGCTCATTTCTTTTATATATGCTTAACACTTTCCAAAAAAAGTTCTTTTAACGAAATTATAGCACGGGTGCCTGAGTGGCTCCATGGGTTAAGTGTCCAATTCCTGATCTCGGGGTCGTGAGTTCAAGTCCTATGTCGGGCTCCATGCCCAGCATCGAGCCTTCTTTAAAAAAAATTTTTTTTAATAAAAAAATAAGAGTTATAGCAAAAAAGTAAAAAAGTCATAGCAATGAGCTGGATATAACCTCAGTGAATATAGGAATGGCTAGGTATACTATAATATACACAAACTGAAATATTACATAGCCATTATAAAATACCTTAAACATTTCATGCATGACAAGGGAAAAATGACAATAATAGAACTCTAAATTTAAAAAAAAGTGTTTTTATATATAGTAAGTTAACTCTAAAATATATGAAAAAAGAATTTAAGAATTATGGCAAAATGTCAGTCATGAGGGTTTATATCTACTTTTTTAATATTTTTCTTTTTTGATACATTTGACCCCTTTGATTCCCACAACATACAGCGCTGGAAAGGAGAGACGAGTACATATACTGTTCCCAATCAAACAAGTTTCCCAACCAGCCAAGGTGGGTGAGGGCCCCACCCCCAAGAGAAGGCAGCAGAAGAGAAGCAGCAGGGCGAAGCAGCAGAAGAGTGCAGCCGCCCTCATGCACTCCTATTCCACAGGAATGGAGGCTAAAGCACAGCAATCAATGAGTCTAATAAGAAATAGTTAGACTACTTCCTTAGAAGAGTCAGTGTTACTATCCAAACCAAACTGTGCTTTTCCATCTTTACTGATAAAGAGATCTGACCAAAGCTCTCACAAGATGGGAATAAATGTACACCAAAAGAATTAACTAGGGCTGGAGGGACATCCTGATAGAAATGGGGCAGGACAGCCCAGGTGGCTCAGCGGTTTAGCGCTGCCTTCAGTCCAGGGCGTGATCCCGGAGTTCCGGGATCGAGTCCCACGTCAGGCTCCCTGCATGGAGCCTGCTTCTCCCTCTGCCTGTGTCTCTGCCTCTCTCTCTCTCTCTCTCTCTCTCTCTCTCTCTCTCTGTGTGTGTGTGTGTGTGTGTGTGTGTGTCTATAAATAAATAAATAAAATCTTAAAAGAGGGGGAAAAAAAAAAGAAAGAAACATGGGGTAAACTATCCTGCCCCAGGCTTGCCTAAGGATAGAAATCCAACTTACATAAAAAGTATCTTACTACATCTAAACATTTTAACATCTGATTGAAGTAAAATACTTCACTGAAATATCTTAAATAATTACAAAGGAAAAAACATGTTTACATTAGGGTAGAGGACTCCCAAGTGAGAGTACTTCAAGGATGTGCAAGGTCATTTTCACTGAGTCACAAAGAGAAACAGTCTCACTTCCCTCCGTGACCGTGACATAGGAAGGACTAGCCCTGGCACCCTGAATCACAGGACACGTGCAGAGCACCCTGAGGCCAGAGCATGAGCCCCTCAAACAAGGACGGACTGAGGGTTTCACTTTCAATATTTTGATATTTCCCCATTTACTTACATGAGATCAAGTGGATTTACAGGTAACTAATTCTTACTGAGAGTTAAGGGTGACAAAAGTCACTTAAAGGAGGAAAGACAGGCAGGCTGAAGCCAGGCCACCTGAGGGCCAGTGATGCAGGAAGAAAACAGGACAGAGAAAGGAAAGTGGCTTCAAAAGAATCCTACAATAAACTCATGTTTTAGCGGAAAAACTAATAATGCAACATAGTAACAAGAAAATGGCAGCACTGAAACTTCACCTAGCACAAGATCTTCATCAGCTATGAGATTAAAAGGAAGATATAATCAGATCTGATAAATCTGACAAATGACATGACCTTATCACCTAAAGTATAAGAGGCTTATGTATAACTACTGTGGACAGTAAGGAACCAGCACAATCCTAAGACTTTAAAAACTAAGCATAAAAAAACTACCTTAATATTTAGTAAGAACAAGTTTTTTTAAACAGTTAATAAAAAATTCAGTATTTCACTTTAATCTTTGGATATGTATTTCTATTTTTAACGTATATTTTATGTTATTGGTAGAGTAACATAAACACATATACACACAAGATATATAGATACAGACATTTTCAAGTTAACTACAGAGTTTTGCTCAAAAAGATTTAGAGAAACCTGTATTAGGTTTTAGACTTTTATTCTCATGTATCTGAACGTGTGTTACATTTGAGTACAGCTATCTTTGAGCTCTGGACTTTCAAAAAGGGAATGCAAAATATTAGCCTCCAAATGTTAGTTTTCTCATGAGCAAGTGGTGGTTTTATATTGCTGCTTTCACAAACTCAACACTTGCTGAACTGAGTAAGAACTAAAATATTTGCATCAAAGGACCAATCACTTGAGGTGTAAGTTACTGGAGAACTTACTAACAAACTAAACAGTCAGTGCTCTATGCATTCAAAAGATCATTCAATCCACAAAACGTTCTGCACCCAACCTTCCAATACCACATCCCATTCATGAGATTCATTCCTGTATGTTCAGTGCAATTAAACAGCTGGAGGCTGGTTTCAGAAGACCTCAATTTCTTACCTTTTTGCCAGACAGCAAATCTTCTCCAAGTAAGTCATCTTCAAGTTCGCTGGGGAGAAAGAAAAAAAGACATGCCATTGCATTATTCCTACAACACTGGAAAGTCTGCAGATCACTGGGAAATCAACCCAGGACTTCAGAGTTTGGGTACTTTCCCGTTTAATTTGCTATGCTTCCCTTTTACATATTAATTTGCTATGCTTCCCTTTTATGTATTAATAATGAGAATGTATTTTCAAATATATAGAGAACATGTGGTCTTTTAAGTATGGGAGGCTCTGCTAAAGGAGGTGGCTCTCACTAAACTTCTGATCTCAATATGAAATCTTTTATCTCTTCGGACCTGTTAAGTAATCAGTAAAAAAAAGAAATTACAATAGGTAACATCTATGCTTTCTCCTGCCTTGAAAAACCTATTTTTTAAAAAGATTTTATTTATTTATTCATGAGAGACACAGAGAGAGAGGCAGAGACATAGAGGGATAAGCAGGCTCCATGCAGGGAACCAGATGTGGGACTCAATCCCAGGACTCTGGGATCGCAACCTGAGCCAAAGGCAGAACGCTCCAACTGCTGAGCCACCCAGGGATCCTTTTTTTTTTTCTTTTTTTAAAGAAAAACCTATCATGAAATAGTCCAACATCATTAACTAGGAAAATCAAAATCAAAACCACTGAGAGACCATTTGACGCTTGTCAAACTGCAAAACTGAAAAGAGAAAAAAAACAATGATGGTAAGAGCGTACAAGTAAATCACTGTGACTAAGAGAGTGACCTTTGTGTAACATGTAAGTCCTATTAGTAGTCTGAAAATTTTTGTTAGCATGTTTATGTTCTGAAGTGATCAGCAGATTATGTCACAATTAAATTCAAAACCCTTACCAGATCAAAAAGCTAAAGACATTTCCCATTTATGGTTTTTGGGGTTTTGTTTTTTGCTTTTTTGGTTGATGAAGATGGATATCACTGAAATATATATTCTTAGCTCTGGGGAACTCGATGTCTTAAGGATGACATCAAGAAGGAGAAAACAATCAGACTATGCTTCCAGGTGCAAATGCACCAATATTCTTATTACTGCTGTTACTCTTTTTTATAAGCACTCTGGTTACAAGTTTCTGCAGGTTTTGAGCACTACTTTATCCAAAAACCACGTTTACTGGTAGTGTGCTACTTTACAGATACCAGGCTTTATGGGAATGCCCACCAGAGTTATAACAGAAATGCCTGTTTCTATGTACCACCTTTAAAGAACTAGAAATAACTCGGCAAATCATTCATGTACTGAACACCTTTTGGTTATCGTGTTACCCTATATAAATCCTTTATCCTCATTTTGTGATAAAACCAGAATAAGAGATTAAATAATTGGCCCAAAGTTACACAGCACAGACGGACCCAGGACAAGAGCTTACCCATGGGGTAAATCTTTTCACAGACCTGTATGTATGAATAAGACAACTATCAGAGAATAACATGTAATTTCTTCCATCATTTCCACAAATCACCTAATCAGCTTTCATTTACAATGTTTGCATCTTCAGTGTTACAATCATCCTCTATGGATGAGGAAGAAAAGATCTAGTCACAATACTGACAGGACCCCATTTGAAAATTGATTCTATATGACCAAAACAGACACTCTCCCCTTTGAAGACAAAAATCCATGCGATGCCATCACTCTAAATAACTGAAAATGAAAGGGAATACCATCTGCCCATGGGATCCTGAGAACTCTTAAAACCAGAATACAAAAAGGCGCTGGTAAATATACAAGCAAAAATCTAGAAACCATCTGTACCTTTTGCTAACAAGGGGTATATACGGAAGAAGAAATCAGTCTTTGATGATTTATTTTACTTAGATAGAAGGATTTTTTCAAAGAAGAGAAAGGAGGGATCCCTGGGTGGCGCAGCGGTTTGGCGCCTGCCTTTGGCTCAGGGCGCGATCCTGGAGACCCAGGATCGAGTCCCATATCGGGCTCCCGGTGCATGGAGCCTGCTTCTCCCTCTGCCTGTGTCTCTGTCTCTCTCTCTATCTCTGTGTGTGTGAATATCATAAATAAATAAATAAATTTAAAAAAAAAAAAAAAAACAAAGAAGAGAAAGGAAAACTAAAACTTATAAATGAGGAGGGCACAGAGATGGAGAATAGCTGCTTCCATGACCAACAAAGAAAACAGCATGAAATAAGAAAGGATGGGAGACTGAAGGCCTAGGTCTATACGAACACAACAGACATCGTGAGTATCCGTTCAGTATATGATGTCCAGGAACCATTCTAAGTTGTTTCACATGTATTAGCTTTTTCACTGATATCACAATCCCATTATGTAGACATTTACATCATCCCCCATTTTTTAAAATGTGAAAACAAAGACCCTGAGTTGTTAAATAATTAATTGTCTCAAGGTCATTCAGCTAGGAAGTGGCAAAATCCTTAGGTGAACAGAGATGCTTTAGCTCCGGGGTCCAAATCCTGACTACTATGCACAAATCCCACACAGAAAGCAAATTTACTTCCTTGCTATCATCATCAAGATGGAGCCTTGCAAAAGATGTACATAAGAAGAAAGGAATTTGTAAAATATAAAGCATTACCAAAACTATACCAATTGTCACCAAAAACAATGAACTAGTGGGAGTGACCAGCCCAATCAAGTCCTTTCAAAGAGACTGCACCCTGGCCAACAACCGCTGCTGGGTCAGGAAATGAGAGAAGCACAGGGCGGTCTGAAGAGGCTTCCTGGAATCCACTGCAAGACTCCTCCGGGCTCTCACCAATCATCACTACATGAGTAGAACAGCCTCTTTGGCAGCTGTTTCTTATCCAAGATTAGAGACAATCAGCTTGTTGAGTATGCTTTTACTAGTACACAGGTGTATACTGAAAGACACTTTCAGGAAACAAATATTTTGTAGTCAGCCACTTGGCTACAGCCTTTCAAAATCACAAGTATAACTGACAACAAACCCTGCCCCTCAGCCCATTATGTCAGTGTGCCTGCCCTCTCCAGGCCATCCTCTTCGGGTCTCTGCCAACTCCGTTTTCCAGGTTTCTCTGGGAAGACTCATGCAAGCTCTCTGGCCTTTGCCCCTGGATGGCCCTGGCCCATGGGATGACCCCACATTTCCCAAGCAGGAGAGAGGCTGCCCCCTCCCTTATACCTGCACGGTTCAGTCCCATGTGCTGCTACCACTGCAACTCCCACTGGGCTCTAAGACACTTCTTCCCCTTCAGGCCTGCTGCTACACCCTGGGCACTGACCAACTTTTACTGCTTCTTTAACCAACCCTCCCCTATAAAGAGCACTGTCATCACATCACTTTCAGCTACAACTGGAGTATGCTGTCCTTCACCCATATGGATACAGATTAATATGAGCACATCCCTCAAAAAAACTTTAAAAATGGGGCAGCCCAGGTGGCTCAGGGGTTTAGCGCCGCCTTCAGTCCAGCGCGGGATCCTGGAGACCTGGGATCAAGTCCCATGTTGGGCTTCCTGCATGGAGCCTGCTTCTCCTTCTGCCTGTGTCTCTGCCTCTTTCTCTGTCTCTCATGAATAAATAAATAAAAGCTTTAAAAGAAAAAAAAAAAAACTTAAAAACTTCAGGCGCTGGTTCAACAATGACATGTTCTTCCAAATATACCATTAATGCAACATGGCAGTAAGAGCTGATCATAATTTCTGACTCACTCTTCTCCTTAATTTTCAAATTTCTCCCACTATTATGGGAGAGAGTACATGGAAGAGGCTGTGATACATGATACAGAACCTCCATATGTAAACATGCACTGAAAATGAGTGAAGAAAGGAGGCACGTGTTCGTAAATTAAGATGAAACAGCTGCCACTCAGGCCAGGGAGGATGAGAAAAACCGAAGCTTTGCCTCACATTACAACCAAACCCAATTCCATGACAGCAGAAAGCCAACTAACTTCTTGACAACTGAAATTCCCACTGAACAGATATTGGAACGGTCCAAATATTAATAAAAATAACAACTGCAATGGATTAAAATACAAATGTAGTATTTAAATCTATGAGTTGGAAAGGATTCAAAATTAAATCCACCTTTGGAGGATGTAAGGAATCGACTCATATTTTGAAAACCGGTAAATAAAGAATCAAACACTTATTTAGAACCTCAAAGGAGCCAAGTAGTTTGCGGAAGTGAGTTGGATCATCTATCCTCTTGCCCATTCTTTTTTTTTTTTAAATTTTTTTTATTTATTTATGATAGTCACAGAGAGAGAGAGAGGCAGAGACACAGGCAGAGGGAGAAGCAGGCTCCATGCACCGGAAGCCCGATGTGGGATTCGATCCCGGGTCTCCAGGATCGTGCCCTGGGCCAAAGGCAGGCACCAAACCACTGCGCCACCCAGGGATCCCTATCCTGCCCATTTTCAAACGTAAACCTATCAACTTCTAGACCTATTAATTTACAGAAAATGCAAGAGATGAAGGAACACACCAAAAACACTCCAGGGAATACAATCAGCAAAAGCAGAAACTCCATAAGACAAACCACCTTGTTTCTTTAAAAAGTTGCAGAGAAAAAAAAAAAAAAAAAAAAAAATTGCAGGAAAACCTATAGATGAAACAACACTTGGAAAGTCTACCAATCACCTGGAAACCTGGAATCTAGGGATGTAATGTGGACTCCACAAACTATAAAAGAGCATAAAGACACACAGCCACACTGTGATGTGTGTGATACCCTGATACTTCCAAGAGACCATCAGTAATAAGACATTAACAATTCAGGGAGTTTTTCAAAATAGAACTCTGTTGTGGTTGTCTTTGTAAATCCTTCATTTTTTAAAGATATACAACCTGAAATATTTTCAGATGAACTTATATCTCTGATGATTATAGATAAAACAAGACTGACTATAACAACTGCTGAAGCTGAATGATGACACACTAGGTACACTGTACTCTTCTATTTTCACATAGTCTTGAAATTCTCAAGAACTTAAAAAACAATCAGTTTCAGGCTAATTATATATCTTAACTATAAAAAAATTAAAATAAAAACACTTCACAATTTTCATAGGAACATGCAAAATATACCAGGACACAGAACAGGGAAGAATATCTTAAGGACAAAAAGTGGAAAGCACTTTGACCAACATCACAACATCACCTCTGAAAGTGATGCCCTTGGGAAGGCCACCACACTGCCAACTAGTATTCCTATATATAACCTAAATCTAGCTCTGCAAATCCAGGCTGAGAGTGAGTCTACAAAATAAAGAGCCTGTCCTCTTCAAAAATGTCAGTCATAAGAGACAAGGATATATAATTCTTCCAGATGAATAAAGAGGGGACAAAATGCACTGTATGATCCTGAATTGAAACTTGAATCAGAAAAAAAGAAACTCATTTTTGGCTATAAAGCACATTTTTGGGAGAACTGTCAAAACTTGAATAACCACTATAGATTAAAAAAACACAATTCTGTGTTTGTTAATAACTACATGATTTTGAAGTGATAGGGTGGCTATGTAAGTGAATGTCCCTGTTCTTGGGAAACACACAAGTAAAAGTACACACTGAGGTACATGGGAAGCACATGGCCTGATGCCTGCAGACCACTGTGCAGGGGAGTGGGGAAACAGGACAGCCTCAGTGAGCAGATGTGCAGAGAGCAGAGAGGATAGCGGATGTGGCAGGAGGCAATTTCAAGTCTGGGGGCCCATGAGAGAGTGTCACTCTTGCAACATTCCTCTAACTCTTAAAATGATTCCAAAGTACACTGTTCATATTTTAATAAAAAAATAAAAGCCATACAGGAAAAGGTTATACATTTGATTATATTATTTATAAAAATCCATCTGAAGGCTATTGTTTAAGGGAACACATGTCACAGACTGGGAAGAGATATTCAAGTACAAAAAGTAAATTGCAGCAAATATAAAGAATTCCTAAAATCAATAAGGAAAAGACAAACAATAAGAAAAATACACAGATATGAACAAACAACTGACAGAAGAGAAAATCCAAATGGTGAGTGAACTACTAAGATATTTATTCAGCTCCCCCTCACAATCTTTGAAACAAAACTACTTGTCATTACTTCAGGTAGGGCCATTTCTCTTATAGATTCTGTTGTAAGCTCTAAGTAATTTTTTATAGACTGCCTAGGAGCCACTAACACCTTTATGTAGGCTGTTAAGTTTTTAATGTATATAATTTTTAATGTAGATTATTTTGTAAAACTCCTGGAGCATCACAGTTTTCAAATGGCCATCAGGTTTTCTTTCTACTATAGAAGACCATTGTCATTTTTAATATTCAGGCCTATTTTTACTTTATTATTAAACTTTGTGACTTTAACTACAAAGTTATTTTTTACATTTTCAACACAGCATTTAAGAGGCCAAGAAATGCATAGGGGGCACCTGAGTGGCTCAGTTGGTTAAGCATCTGACTCTTGGTTTTGGCTCAGATCGTGATCCAGGGCTGTGAGATCAAGCCCCATGTCAAGCAGTGCTGAGCAGGGGCCTAGAGCCTGCTTAAGATTCTCTCTCTCCCTCTGCCCTTCCGCCCAGATCTCTCTCTCTCTAAAATCAATAAATCTTTAAGAACAAAAACAAAAACATGTAAAGAATGATCCTTATCTTACATCCCCCACTGCCCAGATATGCCCCCCTGTACTTCTCCCAGTATGTGTCCCTCTAACTTCTACTAGAACCATTCACCAGTGATTTCAATCACTATGCAGAATTGACATTCATCACTACTCTGAACGTTTTTAACTTTCAGTGCACATGTGTGTGTATCCCTGAAGATATTTTCATCTTTGCTAGTATTCAGAGAAATACAAATTTAAATTACAGTCAAGTACTATCATACACATATTAAATTGGCAAAAATTTTAAAGTCTAGCCAAATACTGAGTAAGCTATAGAACAAAAGAACTCTGGCAATAATAGCTCTGGGGTCCACCAAATAATTATCATCACTGTGTAAAAACAAAGGGATACAGGATAACCAGTGCCCTACAGACAATACAGGCCTGGAATGGGAGCCCGCCAGAAAGCCTTTGACCTGGAAGGCCTGCCCTTGCCCTCACTTCAGCCCAGCAGCGACAGACCCATATGGGAAAGAGCATCTGCTGGCCAACATACTGTTCTTGTAAAAATCTCTGCAGGGTGGGATGCCTGGCTGGCTCAGTTGGTAGAGCATGTAACACTTGATCTTGGGGTTGTGATTTGGAGACCCACACTGGGTGCAGAGATTACTTAAAAACAAAATCTTAAAAAAAAGGGGGGGGGATCCCTGAAGAGCCAAGTGGCAGAATGAGATAAATCAGCATGCACTACAAGTAACCAGTTGTTACGTACCTGTCCCAGTCCTCATCTGCAGCTCTTCTTCTCCAAGATCGCTCTGCACCAGGCTTATCAAACTGGTCAAAGTCATCATCTGTGAAAGAGAGGCCATGATAATCAGTTTTACTAAATTAAAATAGACATAGATACTTAAATACTGACGGTCCCTGACTTACAATGGTTTAACTTAGAATTTTCAACTTTACAATGCTGAAAAAGCAATATGCATTCAGTAAAAACCATGCTTCAAATTTTGAATTTGGATTTTTTCCCAAGCTAGCAATACTAGTATGATACTTTCTTGGGATGCTGGGCAGTGAGCAGCAGCAGCCACAGCACCAAGTAACCAAGGGATCATAAGGGTAAACAACCAATACACTAACAACCATCTGTACCCACACAACCATTCTGTTTGTCACTTTCAGTACAGCATTCAATATATTACATAACACAGTCAACACTCTCTTAGAAAATAGGCTTTGGGTTACACGATTTGCCTTACGGTAGGCCAGGCTAAGCTACAATGTTCAGCAGGTTAGACGTACTAAATACATTTTCAAATTAGGAAAATCTGTACTGAAACAACTCGTTTAAGGATTCCTAACATAAGATTTTAGAGGTAAAAGTTCTGGCTCTCTGCTCCTTCCTATTTGATAGATGGCCACCTCTTGTGTAGTGTCAGCTGCACCCGAGACCCAATGGTGTGGGGTGTTCCAATATGATTCCACCTATGGCAAATTCAATGGTAGAATCAAGGCTGAGAATGGGAAACTTGTCATCAATGGAAAGTCCATCTCCATCTTCTAGGAGCGAGATCCCCCAACATCAAATGGGGTAATGCTGGTACTGAGTACACTGTGGAATCCTTCACCATCATGAAGAAGGCTGGGACTCACTTGAAGGGGTCTTCACCATCATGAAGAAGGCTGGGACTCACTTGAAGGGTGGAACTGAAAGGGTCACCGTCTCTACCTCTTTTACTGAAACCACCATGTTTGCGATGGGCACGATTCATGAGAAGTATGACAACTCCCTCAAGACTGTCAGCGATGCCTCCTGCACCACCAACTGCTTGGCCACTCTAGCCAAGGTTATCCATGACAACTTTGGCATTGTGGAGAGACTCATGGCCATTGGTCCATGCCAACACTGCCACCCAGAAGACTGTGGACAGCCCCTCCAGGAAGATGTGGTGTGATGGCCGAGGGACTGCCCAGAACATCATCCCTGCTTCTTCTGGCACCACCAAGCTGTAGCCAAGGTCATCCCTAAGCTGAGTGGGAAGCTCACTGGCCTGGCCTTCTGTGTCCCCATCCCCCAACATGTCAGTGGGCCTACAATGCCGGGGCTGGCACTGCTCTCAATATCACTTTGTCAAGCTCCTTTCCTGGTACGACAATGAATTTGACCACAGCACCTGAGTGGTGGACCTTATGGTCTATATAGCCTTCATGGAGTAAGAGCCCCCTTGACCACCACCTCCAGCAGGGGCACAAGAAAAAGAGAGAGGACCTCAGCTGCTGGAGAGTCCTTGCCTGACTTATCCTCCAACACACTGAGAATTTCCTGCCCTCTGCGCAGTCTCCATCCCAGACCCCCTAAAGAAGGGGAGGGACTTAGAAGGCCCTACTTCATCATGTACCCCTATCAAGTACACAGTACCCAAATAAATAAATTGATTAAATACAGAAATTCCACATGTAACTATTAAAAATGCTGGGGCACCAGAGTGGCTTAGTCGGTTCAGTTTCTGACTTTTGGTTTCAGCTCAGGTCATGATTTCAGGGTTGTGAGATCAAGCCCTACATCAGGCTCCATGCTGGGCATAAGAGCCTGCTTAAGAATCTCTCTCCCTTTGCCCTCCCATCCTAGTCGTATGCACATGCTATTGCTCTCAAAAAAAGTTAAAAAAAAAATTTAAGTACAAAGCGCTACTGAACACTTATCAGGCATGAAAAATCACTAACACTAGAATTTTTTTTAAATCGTAAATTTTAATAAGATATTCTCCATACAAAATAAGTTTTTCAGTATATATCCTTACTGCAATTACATGAAAGGGAAAAAATTAATGCTCTGCTAAAAGTTAAGATACTTTTATATGATTTTTGTAATCCCTACATTTTTCCAAATTAACCACAGAAATCAAAGACCTCATTTAAGTGATGTAGAGATTATAGAGAATTGCTGACCAATAGAAATAAAATGCCAGTCACATATAATTATAAATTTTCTAGAAGCCACATTAAAAGTAAAAGGAATCAAACTTTAACAGGTGAAAAAAAATTTTATAAGATTTTATATATTTATTCATGAGAGAGAGAGAGAGAGAGAGAGAGAGAGGCAGAGACACAGGCAGAGGGAGAAGCAGGCTCCATGCAGGGAGCCCGATGTGGGACTCGATCCCGGGACTCCAGGATCATGTCCTGGGCTGAAGGCAGGCGCCAAACCGCTGAGCCACCTAGGATCCCCCAACAGGTGAAATTTTAACAACATATTTTATTTAACCTAGCATATCCAAAACATTATAGCATGTAACCAAAACAAAATATTAACAAGACATTTTACATTTTTCCCCTATCAAGTGTATATTTCACATAGAGTACCTCTCCTATATCATTTTACATTTTAATTAGGAAAAACAAATAATTGGAACAAAAGTTTTTCCTCTTAGATATATACAAGCGAGCAAAGAGCCTTGAGGAGCAGCAGCAGAAGACAGACACCTCCCCAGAGAGAATCTACATAGCGGGGTCAGATCATAAAAACACCAAGAACCCCCCAGGAATTTTTCCAGCCGAGGGCTAGGAACTAAACAATCAAGTTCTAATAAGGTAATAATACATTAATTCCAACCATACAGTCCCAAACAAATGATTTTTTAAAAATCCAAGGATGAAAGTATTAGAAAACTGGTACCCTTGAGGAATGCCACATCCAGCACGATGGTACAACCCCACTCCCTGTGAAACTGGTAAGAATTATTTTTACTGAAATGACCATTTAGAGTCTCTGGAATTAATTCTAAAGGCAAGAAATGAAAATTCTAAAGGCATCAAATGAAAAACACTTTTTCAAGAAATCTGCTCAAAGAACTGCAAGAATCTGTGGCTTTTAAATCAGGACCTCTTAGTGCCTTCTCTACCTCCCAGTTCAGTGGGGCTTCAACTTTGCTCCAGATTGGTACAGCCAAGAACTCAGCCCTCCACATTCCTCACCCTGCCCCTGTTGCCCAGGCCTGCGCTAAGTTCTGCAGGAGTGCCACTGAGAGGCAGGAGCTCCCTTCATCCATCCAAGCCCTACCTGTATGAGATGCTGCTGGGGTCCAGGCAGCAACGGACCTAGCTCATGGGATTTCACACCAAGAAAAGCCAGCCAAAGATTAACTAGAACTACTCCGCCCTCCTTTCCAGCCCCACCATCCAGGCACTCAGCTCTGAAGTGAGGATGTCACTCAGAGACAAGTACACCACAGTCCCCACCCACAGCCCAAGAGCTCTGACTCCGGGTTTCCCCAAGGGTGAAAAGCAAGGCTTAGAACAATAGAACTACATCCAAAACTCTGAGGAGCCGACTTCATGGAACAGGGCGCAAAAAAGTTCTGGCCAAAAGGTACTCTCAAAAACAGTGATAATTTTGGATAGCTAACTGGAAGGACAGTTAAGAGTCACTGGAGCTAAAGCCTGAACTAACTACCTAGCATGCCAGAGAGAAATGAAATGGGGAGACTGGTGGGAAGGGTCCCCCTGGGTTAAAAAAGATTTCACTGACCTCAGACACCATTCAATCAAAGGAGCATGAATTTAACTGCATCGGTTTACAAAGCAAATTATACCCCAGGGACATTGTTGAAAGTGTGATCAGAAATAGCCCCGCCAACACACCACCACCCCAGGATAACTACATGCCCAAGGCTATGGCCTCTGAGGAGTGGTATCAGAGGTGTCCACAGCCCAGAGTAGAGTGGGGGATGGAACAGACTTCACGGACACCTGGCCAGTCACCAACAAGTAAACAAGCAGATAGTAATAAGCCCAGGGGTGGGAAATAGGGAGATCAGCTCCAGAGCTGACACAATACATTATCTAAAATGTTCAATTTCCAACAGGAATCACAAGACTTGCAAACAAACAAAAGAGCATGACCCATAGTCCACTGGGGGAAAAAAGCAGGCAACAGAAACTGCCTATGAAAGAATTAGGTACTCACTGCTTTAAGTAATTCAAAGAGCTAAATGAAACATGACTAAGGAACTACAGGAAAGTATGGTAACACTGTCCCATCAAATACATGATGTGAAATTATTAAAAAAAAATTATGCAATTGAAAACTGAAATGAAAAATTCACCAAAAGGGCTCAACAATAGGTTTAAGTTGAAAGAAGAATTTGTATTCTAAAAATAAAGAGATTATCCAGGACACCTGGTGCCTCAGTTGGTTAATCATCTGCTTTTGGCTCAGGTCATGACCCCAGGGTCCTGGGACTGAGCCCCATAGGGAATCCCTGTTCAGCAGGGAGTCTGCTTCTCCCTTGTCCTTCCCGGACTAGTGCTCTCACTCACTCACTTTCTCTCTCAAATAAATAAATAAAATCTCCAAAAGAAAAAAAAATTATCCAATCCAAAGAACAGAAAGGAAAAAAATTTTAAAAATGAATACAGCTTCGAAGAATGTGGGATACCATTAAGCACACCAATATATATGTAATAGGAGTATCAGAAGAAAGAAGAAAAAGAAAAAATATTTGAATAGCTGAAAACTTCCCAAATTTATTGGTATGGATTAATCTATACATCCAAAAAGCCCAACAAACTTAAGGTAGAATAAACACAAACACAAACATCATAGTCAAAATGTTTCACACACGAGAAAAAACCTCTAAGAACAGCAAGAGAAAACTCATCACAAGAGAACTCAAGTAAGATTAACAGGTGATTCTCATCAGACAGAGCGGTCAGCAAAGAAAGGGCTCAAAGAATTCTAGAACCAGCAAAACTATCAAAAATTAACATGAAATAAAGATACTCACAGATAAACAAAAATAGGAAGAATCTGTTGCTAGCTGACTCTGTGTAGCTTACTGAATTGCAAAAAAGAAATGCTAAAGTCCTTTTTCTCTGTTCCCTTACCAATGAATGTGAACTCACAGTTCTTATACATATAATGGTTGAGATTATACTGGATATCAGACCTAACAAATACAGGACACTCAACCCAACAACAGAATACATTCTTCTCACGTGTTCTCACGTTTTCATAGAAAATTCTCAAGGATATATGTCAGGCCATAAAACAATTCTTAATAAACTTTTAAAAAGGTCAAAATCACACAAAGCATAGTCTCCGACTAAAATAATAAAACTAGGAGTGATTTCAGAGGTCTCCACAGCCCAGAGTAGAGTGGGAGATGAAACAGACTTCACTTACACCTATTAAGGTCAGTTAACAGAAGGATAGTGGAAAATCCACAAATATGTGGAAATTAAACACACACTTCATCAACCAAGAGGTAAAAGAAGAAATAACTAGGGAAATAAAGTGCCCTGAGACAAAGGAACACAAAACTACAACTACAAAGTTCATGAGATGAAGCAAAAACAGTACCCGGGAGAGAAATTTATGGCTGTAAATGCCTATACTAACAAAGAAAGACCTCAAATCAACAGCTTTACTTTAAATCTTAAGAAATTGGAAAAAGAAAAGCATACTAAACCAAAAGACAGCAAAAGGAATAAAGATTAGATGAGATAAATTGAGACTTGAAAACTACTTTCAAAAAAAAAAGAAAAATACTTTCAAACTCCTTCTATCAGACCAGTATAAAACTGACAAGGACATCATAAAAGAAAAAAAATACAAAACTAGACCACTCTCTCTCACAAACACATGTGCAAAACTCCTTTTAAAAAAATTAATATATATATTCAGTAACAGTCCTTTAAGGGACAATTACATCATTACCACATGGGTTTATCCCAAGGATGAAAAGTTCATTTAACATTCAAAAATTAATCAATGTTTTAAAAAATGTAATATATTAATAAAATACAAATGGAAAATCAAATTATCACCTCAAAAGATGTAAAACAAGTGTTAGTCAAAGCCCAATATTCATTCCTTATAAAACCCCTCACCAAACTAGGAACAGAGGTAGAGACGAACACTTTCAACCTGGGATTAGGAATCAGATGAGGATTTTAACTCCAGCACTGTCCTGAAAGTTCTATGTAATGAAACCAGACAAGAAAAAGAATTCAGACAGAAAAGGAACAAGTAAAATTGTCTTTATTTACAGCAAACATGACCAACTACATAAAAAATCACATGGAATCTATCTTCAAAAAATAATGAACCTACTAGTAAGTGAATCAAGCAAGGCTGCAAAACCTAAGATCAATACCAAAATATCAATAGTTTTTCTACATACAAGTGATGACTAACTGGAAACTAAATTAAAAACCAAATTCTCAGTAACAAAAAATATGGAATACTGGGAATAAATTTGAAAAAAAAGATGTGAAAAACCTGTACATTAAGAACTATGAAACTACGCTGACAGAAAAACTTAAGTAAATGAAGTGACAGTGATGTGAAATGTTGGGGTTCAAGAGCCAAGGGTCAAGGAAGAATTCTTGAGTCGTCTTCAGTAAAACGCATGGTTTTATTAAAGCATGGACAAGACATGCAGGCAAAGAGATGCAGGGGGGTCATGAGGAGTGGGGAGGGGTGAAGGAGAGCAGGGGTCTCTAAGGAATTGGGAAGCAAGGTTTCCAGACCTTGAGGGGCTAGTTGGTGTTAGGAAAGAGTCGTTTACTACAGTCCAGGGAAGCCATGCTCATGAGACCCTCAGGACGTGTATCGGTAGGCCATATGCCCAGGGGATGACTGCTAATATATACTGGGGGGGCAGGGGACAGAGATAAAGAAGTTTCCAGAGGGGTTTTCCCAGCATCCTGGAGGTCAGGCTAATGGCAAGCTAAGGTTGCCTTCTGCCTCTAGCAAAGTATTGACTTCCAGGCAGTAGAGTTCCTGGAGGGTGGTCACCCTGCCTGTCCCACAAATTTGTCACTGGGCTCCAAGTTGTAAAGCAATTTAATTTTTTCTACATTTCTTTTGCCTTTGCTCTCCACATCAGTAAACCCTGTTCATAAATCAAGACTCATTATTATCTAAATGTCAATTCTCAGGACGCCTGGGTGGCTCAGCAGTTGGGCGCCTGCTCAGGGTGTGATCTTGGAGTCCTGGGATAGAGTTCCGCATCAGGCTCCCTGCATGGAGCCTGCTTCTCCCTGCTTATGTCTCTGCTTCTGTCTCTTGTGAATAAATAAATAAAATCTTAAAAAAAAAAATGAAATGTCAATTCTCCCCAAATTGATCTACAGATTTAATGTAATCTCTTCAAAAATCCCAGCAACTTTTCTGTAGAAATTTAAAAAGTGATCTAGGGGCACCTGGGTGGCTCAGTTGGTTATAACAGCAGCTGTCTTCCACTCAAGTCATGATCTCAGGGTCCAGGGATCAATCCTCCCAAGGGGCTCCCTGATCAGTAGGCAGCCTTCCTCTCCACTGCTTGTGCTCTCTTGTGCCTTCTCTCAAATAAATAAAACCTTAACAATTTGTTTAAGGTTTTATTTATTTATTCATGAGAGACACAGAGAGAAAGGCAGAGACATAGGCATAGGCTCCCACAGGGAGCCTGCTGCAGAACTTGATCCCAGGACTCCGGGATCACAGCCTGAGCCGAAGGCAAACGTTCAACCACCCAGGCATCCCCCCCCAAAATTTAAGTGGTTCTAAAATTCATATTGAAATACAAAGGACCTAAAATAACCTAAACAATTCTGAAAAAAAAAAAGAGCATGTTGGAGAGCTCTCATTGCCTGATTTTAAAAAGCATTAGAAAGCTGTAATACTGAAACTGTGGTGTTGGTATAGACAAATAGACCAATGGAACAGAATAGTCTGTCCAGAACATACATGGACAACTGATATTTTACAAAGATTCAAAAAACAGCCTTTTCAAATGGTACTGGAATAACTGGATTGCCATATGGATTGCCATGCGGGGGGGGGGGGGAGGAATGAAGGAAAGAAAAACAGGAAAAAACAAGTGAACCTGGATCCATTCCTTACAAAAACACAAAAAAATAATCTTTGTGGTCCTTGGGTTACGCAAAAATATACTGGTGACAGCAAAAGCACAATTATTAAAGAACAAAATGAGGAGCCCCTGGGTTGCTCAGTTGGTTAAGCTTCTGCCTTTGCCTCTGGTCCTGATCCAGGATCCTGGGATTGAGCCCGGCATTTGGGCTCCCTGCTCAGCAGTGAATCTGCCTCTCCCTCTCCCTCTGCATTCCTGCTTGTGCTTGCTCTCTGTGTCAAATCAATAAATAAAATCTTTTAAAAAAATAATCTGGACTTCATCAAAATTTAAAACTTCTATGCTCCAGAAGTCATCATTAAGAAAATGAAGACAAGCCAAACTAATAGTCTTTGTAAAGTATATATCTATTAATAAAGAACCTACCTGCAGAAAATATCAAAAACTCTCAAGTTTATTAAAAATCCAACTATTTCTACAGGGCAAAAAATTTTTTTAAAGATTTTGATTTGAGAGAGACAGAACTGCAAGCAGGGGGAGGAGCAGAGGGAGAGGGAAGGGGAAAGAATCTCAAACTGACTCTGCAAGGAGCCTGGACAGGGGAACCCAACCACTCTGAGACCATGCCCTGAGCTGAAACCAAGAATCACAGGCTTAATAACCAAGTACACTGCCCAGTGTCCTTAAAGGGAAAAATATTTAAATAGAGACTTCACCGAAAAAACATGTATTATGACAAACAGCATATGAAAAGATTCTCAGTACTACACTGTCCTTAGGGAAGTATGGATTAAAACCACAATTCACCAGGACCTATCTATGAGAATAGCTAAAATTTAAAGCACCTGCTATATCAAATGTTGTCAAGGATGTGGAGCAACTGAAGTCTTATACCCTGCTGACAGGAATGTGAAGTGATATAACTACTTAATAAAATAGTTTGGTAGTTTCTTAAAAAGTTAAATATACCCTACCATATGATCTAGCCATTCTACTCCTTTGTAACTACCCAAGAGGAAAGGAAATATAAATCCACACAAAAGGCTTATACACAAATGTTCATAGCCACATTACTGGTTAAAGCTCAAAACGGCAAACAACCCAAATAATCATCAATAGGAAAAAAGATAAACAAATTGTGAAATATCCCTAAGTGCAACTCTACTCAGCAATAAAGAAGAAATACTGATACCCTCAACAACATGGATGATCTTCAAAATAATTACGTTGAGAAAAACCAGACAAAAAAAAGAACACGTACTCTCAGATTCCTTTTTATGAAATGATACTGTTAAAACAGTAACAGAATCAGCATTTGCTGGGGGCAGCAGAAGCAGGAGGCAGGAATTAGACACAGACATTCCTGGTGATGGTACATTTACTGCACTGACTGTGGTTGTAATTTCATGTATATATACACTTATTCCAGCTTATCAAATGGTGTGTTTCGAAGATATACAATCTCTTATATGTTGATTATACTTCAATGCAATCAGTTTTTTAAAAAGATAATTATGAAACTGGTCAGGGATGAAAAAGTCAAATGTCTACAGAAGTACACAGGGATACGAATATAAATGAGCAAAGCAGACTGAACGGGAAATATGTCAAATTAGCAGGACTTTACCTTGTTTACAGACAGTAGCATTACCACCTACTACAGAAAATGCAGGCCCAGGCGTACCGGGTGGCTCAGCGATTTAGCGCCACCTTCAGCCCAGGGCCTGATCCTGGAGACCAGGGATCGACTCCCTTGTCGGGCTCCCTGCATGGAGCCTGCTCCTCCCTCTGCCTCTCTCTCTCTCTCTCTCTCTCTCTCTCTGTGTGTGTGTGTGTGTGTGTGTGTGTGTGTGTGTGTCTCCTCTCTCCTCTCTCTCTCATGAATAAAAAAAAAAAATCTTAAAAAAAAAAGAAAATGCAGGCCCAATGAGGGCAGATTCCAGCTTTTCAAGAAAAGACAAATATAAATGTTTTCCTAGTTGTTAAAAGTAAGCAACTAATTCAATTTTCTGCTAAATAACAGTTTTCTGTTAGCTTTAGATTAGTTTTCTGTTAAGTTTCTGGGTTAGTTTTCCTTCCTCCCCAAGATTACATAATTAACGAAAACAAGAGAGCATTTCCTAGCTATGACATGACAGATGGGAGCTAAACTTGTGAACACAGCATATAAGGTACACATAAATACATTTGTCAAATCATTATGTTGTATCCCAGAAACATGTAACACTGTGTGTCAATTATGCTTGAATATTTTTAATTTAAAAACAAAATGTACACAGGTTATATCTTCCAGTATTTACTATATTAGAAATTAAAAAAACCAAGGCATTTTTAAAACATTTTATTCACAATTCATGTAGAAGAAACAATAAACCCATTACATGTTAATGTAACATATGAAAGCTGTATTAAAAAAAAAGACTTTTGTTTTGCATAACTCCTTAATGTCTGTCTTTATAGAAGACAGCTAGCTGCATTTTTACATCTGCTTCTCCATTCAATCTCTTGCAATATATTGCTCTGATGGAAGTGCATGAAAGAAATCTGACTCCAAACATATGTGAAGTTGCAAAAGAGTGTTAATAACGTTTTCAGATAATTTCAGATACTCTTGACACTATGCCAATAACTCAACAAGTGGTGGTTTCTTAAAGGCTATTTGCAAAGCAGAATCCGAAGCCTTATCAATGAACATCTTGTACTCGTCACCTGTTAAAATGCACTAGTATGTCTTCCACTGTAAATATATCTTTTAACGTAATTATGTAACATCTTAAAAAAGTGTTCACTAAGTTATGCTATTCTTACAAATGTAAACCCCTTTCATTATTTAATATCAAAAATTACATTTGTTAATAGCACCACCAATTTCATCAGAAAAGTCTTCAAATATTGGGATGTTTTCAAATTCACCATAGCAAATACAACTTCTCCAAAATTCTATTTTTATTTGAAAGCTTGGATTTTCTCATTGGCAATCAATACTGTCAGTTGTTTCCTTGAATAGACAAGCTCACTTCATTTGCAAGAAAACATCTGCCAAATACTAGTCTGAATAATTCGTTTATCAGTTGTCTTTTCAAGTAAAACTGGTGTTCTATGAAAAAATACAAAGCGAAACAAAAAACAGCAAATTCAGCTCAACTCAATCAGAAAAGTACTTTCCCTACAGGCCACAGGTGGTAGTAACAAAAATACTTTATGTATACTTCCCATTTTGACATAAACCTTTTTTTCCCCTTTTTTTAAAGGGGGGAGGGTGGAGAGGGACAGAGAAAAGAGAATCTTAAGCAGGCTCCACTGCAGGGCTTGATCTCAAAACCCTGAGATCATGACCTGAGCTGAAACTGGACACTTAAAACAACTGAGCCACCCAAGTGTCCCCCAAAAAATATTTTTTAAATGTACTTCAGGATCAAGATTAATAATTTTTTTTAAGATTTTATTTATTTATTCGTGACAGACACACAGAGAGAGAGAGAGGCAGGCAGAGGGAGAAGCAGCCTCCATGCAGGGAACCTGACGTGGGACTCGATCCCGCGTCTCCAGGATCACGCCCTGGTCTGAAGGCAGGCAGGCACTAAACGCTGAACCACCGGGGCTGCCCAAGATTAATAAAATTAATAACTTTTACTGCTTCATCAAGGATCTTCCTAAACAAAACCTGTTTTTTTTTGTTTTGTTTTGTTTTGTTTTTTGTATGTGGCTTGACTTTTAAGTTTGTGGCCACTGCCTTGATTCATGTTGAGGCAACAAACTGAGTCACCATTACTTTTGCAACATTGGTGCAAATGTAAGCACAGTAAAAAAGGTACATCAGGTCTTAGCACTTTTATGAAAACAGACCTCACAGACACTCTAGAATAGTCTTGGGGACTCTTTAAAAGACTTTGAAAGTCTGTTGTTGGGATCCCTGGGTGGCGCAGCAGTTTGGCGCCTGCCTTTGGCCCGGGGCGCGATCCTGGAGCCCCGGGATTGAATCCCACTCGGGCTCCCGGTGCATGGAGCCTGCTTCTCCCTCTGCCTGTGTCTCTGCCTCTCTCTCTCTCTCTCTCTGTGACTATCATAAATAAATAAAAATTTAAAAAAATTTAAAAAAAAGAAAGTCTGTTGTTATCCAACCAGAGAATGTAGATAGATAGTATGGATAAGGATGCTCACACTCACCAAGGAATGTTTTATCAACAAGGGAAAAGTGGAAACCAAGCAAATATACAATAAAAGACAACAAAAAGGTAAAATTAAAATACATCCTGCAATTATATACTAGGCAGCAATAAGAACTATCACTAGTATTGCTATATTTCCTGACATGGAAAAATGTCTCCAATAATATAATGTGGGAGGAAAACATTCCACAATATCATGCTTTATAATGCACCACTTTACATGTAAAATATGGGTGCATGTGCGTCTGGAAGGATACAAGCAAAACTGCTAATGGTAATTATCTTTCTGTATGGAATTAATTATAGATTGTCTTCTGTATTCTTCATTACATTTTTACAGAACCTATTTTCTCTCTTACAATAACAACTTATACTTACTCAAGTAATATAGTTATTATAAAAACTTCTTGGAATACCAAAAAGGTACAAAGATGGTATTAAAATCACCCTAAATTTCTCCCATCAGATAAGAGAGCGCCTGTGTGGCTCAGGTGGTTACGTGTCCAACTCCAGATTTCTGTTCAAGTCATGATCTCAGGGATCCCTGGGTGGCTCAGCAATTTGGCGCCTGCCTTTGGCCCAGGGCATGATCCTGGAGTCCCGGGATGGAGTTCTGCATTGGGCTCTCTGCATGGAGACTGCTTCTCCCTCTAACTGTCTCTGCCCCTCTCTCTCTCTCTCTCTCTCTCTCTCTCTCTCTCTCTCTCTGTGTGTGTGTGTGTGTCTCATGAATAAACAAAATCTTGAAAAAAAAAAAGTCATACCTCAGGGTCAGATGGATCCCAATTTCTGGCTCTGTGGTGGGTGTGCAACATATTTAAGATTCTCTCTCTCCCTCCCCCTCTAAACCTCCTCCATACTCAGCTAAAGCTCTCTCTCAAAAAAAAAAAAATCACAACATCAAGTGAACATCAATCCAAATGTTTATTTGTGCACACATCTGAACATATAATGTGCTAACTTAAAAACAGGATGGTATGATGTTCTTAATGAAGTATGAAATTTCACACTATTTAAATTTATCAGCAGAAAAAGCCACTGAAGGGGCACCTGGGTGGCTAAGGCAGGAAAGCATACGATGACTCTTGATCTCAGGGTAGTTGAGTTCAAGCTCTACACTGGGCTCCATGCTGGGTGTGCAGCCTGAAGTTTTTAAAGCCACTGAAGTAAAAAATCAATGGAATGACGATAATTCAAGCAAAAATGTATCAACCCAGGAGACATTTTGAGGGAAAGGGCAAGGGAAAGTTTCACAGACTAGGCAGTAACAGAGAGGAAGACTAATGGCTAGATTTTTGACAAGCAGATGGGCATACAGGGAAGAGAGCAAAGAGGGTGAAGAGTGCTGTGTAAGCCCAGAAGACTGTGAGTAGTTCAGGAGGTCTGAAACAGCCATTCATGGAGAAAAGCAACAGGAAAAATAAATGCAGAAAAGGTAGATTCGGGGCATTCCTGAAGAATCAATGGGAGAAACTACACTTAATATGCAACATGATCGTAGTTTAGAAAAATTATTTAGCAACAAAAAGCAGCAATGACTGAACTGATGATAAACAATGCTCTGAACAACAAAGAACTACAAATCAAGTAAAAACAAAACAAAACAAAACAAAACAAGCCCTGGCTAGCATCACAGTAAGGAATAGATGGGAGAATAACACAATGGATAAACCAGAATCTTTTTTTTTTTTTTAAGATTTAGTTTTTTTAGAGACTGAGAGAGCAAGTGAGCATGAGCGGGGGTCGGGGGGGGGGGGTGTTAGGCAGAGAGGGAGAAAGAGAAACTTAAGCAGACTCCTCACTGAGTTGAGTTGGTGGAGCCCAACTGAGCTCAAAACCACACCACTCAGACCATGACCTGATCCGAAATCAAGTCAGAAGCTCAACCAACTGAGTCACCCAGGCACCCCAAAATCTGTCCATTTAGAAACTCCAAGTCAGGGACACCTGGGAGGCTCAGTGATTGAGCATCTGCCTTCAGCTCAGGGCGTGATCCCGGAGTCGAATCCTACACTGGGCTCCCGGCATGGTGCCTGCTTCTCCCTCTGCCTAGGTCTCTGCCTCTCTGTGTGTCTCTCATGAATAAATAAATAAAATCTTTATAAAAAAAAAAAAAAACTCCAAGCCACGATAACTGACAAGGACAAAAGAGAAGTCAAAGAAAACATCAGTACTTCAAACCCAGAATGTTTGTGGGATGTGAATTGATTGATAAATGTGGTTTATTTTGGGGTTGAGTATGGGCAGAAGGTAATGAGTTTGGTTTTTTTTTTATTTTTTTTTTAATTTTTATTTATTTATTTATTTATTTATTTATTTATTTATTTATTGTTTGTTTGTTTGAGAGAGAGAGAGAGAGAGAGAGAGAGAGAGAGAGACAGACAGACACAGGCAGAGGGAGAAGCAGGCTCCATGCACCGGGAGCCCGAGTGGGATTCGATCCCGGGTCTCCAGGATCGCGCCCTGGGCTAAAGGCAGGCGCCAAACCACTGCACCACCCAGGGATCCCATGAGTTTGGTTTTTAAAATGTCACATGGGTCTTATTATATACCAGTCAACTTCTGTAATACTAAAAGCAAGTATGACTTGCTAACTAACTGTACCAGTACTGAATAGTCTCTGATTTTCAGATACTAAGCAGATGTTGAACAATTCCATTCCATTCTGAACCTCATAATGTGGAGTTAGCAGACAGGTTGAGGGCTCAGTCTCACAAGATTGCCCCACTTCACCTGTAAGCTGCAAATGGGGTGCCCCGACTACCCACACTTCTACTGACCAACTACAAATTCAGGGTTTCCCACAATCACCCTTCCCCCAGCTTAAATAATTCAACTGAACGGTTTACAGAACCCCTCACGGAACCCAGGAAAACAGGATACTTACTATGACAGTTTATTGTAAAGGATGAAAATAAAGAGCCAGATATAAGTGAGACAAAACTGGGAAGGGTCCAAATGCAAAAGCCTACGTCCCCATGGTAAGGGTATGCCACTCTCCCAACATAGGGATGTGGAAGCTATCCCAAAACCTTTCACTGAGGGATTTTTATGGTCTCATTAGCTAGGCATGACTTAAACTACTGACCAAAGATGACAGTACTCAATCTCCAGCTCATCTCCTACCTCCCAGGAAATGAGGCAGAAGCTGAAAATTCTAACCCTTTAAACATGTGGTTGTTTTTTAGGAATTGGCCTCCATCCTGAAGCTACCTAGGTAAATCCCCCCAAAAAAGTGAGTCATTCATTGGCATACAAAGGCAATAAATTCAAAGGGTTTCAGGAGCTCTGTGCCAAGAACCTGTTCAATAGAACCTCACAGGGACGCCTGGGTGGCTCAATAGTTGAACGTCTGTCTGCCTCTGGCTCAGGCTGTGATCCAGGATTTCCGAGATCGAGTCTGACATCAGGCTCCCTGCATGGAGCCTGCTTCTCCCTCTGCCTATGTCTCTGCCTCTCTCTGTGTGTCTCTCATGAATAGATAAATTTTTAAAAAATAAAATCTAAAAAAAATAAATAAATAATAGAATCTCACAATGTGACCTTATAGAAAAAGGATCATTACAGATATAATTGTTAAGATAAGGTCATGCTGGATTGGGATGGGCCCTAAATCCAATGACTGCTGTGACAATTCCACTTCTGGGTGTACATAAACAAGCAATGAAAACACGAGTTTGAAGAGGTACACCCATGTTCATGGCAGAATTACTCACAATAACCAAAAGGTGGAAGCAATCCAAGTATCCATCAATGCATAAATAGATAAAATGTAGTCTAGCCATACAACGGGACATGTAGTCATAGGAAATTCTGACACCTGCTACAACATGAACCTTGACAGCATTATGCTAGGTGAAATAGGCCATTCACAAAAAGACAAAAGACTGCCCTTATACAAGGTCCCAAGAGTAGGTGAAATCATAAAGACAAAAAGTACAGTGTGGGTGCCAGGGGACATGGGAGGGGAAATGGGGAGTTAGTGTTTCGCGGGGACAAGAGTAAGAAGGTGGAATATATATGAAAATATGAGTGGCCATCATTTCATATTGTTGTAACTAGATGATGGACATACAGGAACTATGCAATTATTTTTAAGTTGAAATGTTCTCCATAATAAGTTTTTCATATAAGAGATATTTTAAACTATGAACGAATAATTTTCTACTTCTGACAAGGACTCGAAACATCTCACCAAATATTCCTGAGTGTGTGGAGATATAAGCATTCTCACTGACTAGCGGTAGCTATGCAAAATGGCACAAATCCTACACAAAATTTTATCTGACAATATCTGGCAAAAATCTACATGCATTTACCTCTTTTTCCTCTGACAATCCTAAACCAAAGACACATTGGTAAAAATACAAAATGACATATGCAAAGGCTAACCTTTGTGGCATAAAATAAATATTACAGGGATCCCTGGGTGGCGCAGCGGTTTGGCGCCTGCCTTTGGCCCAGGGCGTGATCCTGGAGACCCGGGATCGAGTCCCACGTCGGGCTCCCGGTGCATGGAGCCTGCTTCTCCCTCTGCCTGTGTCTCTGCCTCTCTCTCTCACTGTGTGCCTATCGTAAGTAAATAAAAATTCAAAAAAAATATTAAAAAAAAAAGTTTTAAAAAAAAAAAAAAAAAAAATAAATAAATAAATATTACATATTGGTTATGAATGCGTATATGTAGAAGTATTTATTAACATCTTGACATTGATACCTAACAGAAATAGAGATCGGAAATACACCAAATTCCGGATTAGTGTGTGACTCCAGAGAAGAGTTAGGCAATCATGCAAAGCATAATGGGGACCTTGTCTGTAACACTGTCCTTCATTTAAAACACCTGATGCAAATGTGACCAAAGGTTAAATGCTAATTCCAGCTGTGAGATTAATAGGTTTATCATGCTATTCTTTATAGTTTATTTTACTGAATGATTTCTCCCAGCACACAGGTCAATAGGAAGTGAGAGAGACCCAGATAGTATTGCTTTACACAGGTCTAGATATCCTCTCAAGACACTTTGGCCACAATGTATGAACATGGAACAGATGCTTGAAGGGGACCATCTGTAAGAGAGAAAAGGTGTTTGGGTTTTTTTTGTTTTGTTTTGTTTTTAATGTAGGAGCAAGCTCATCATGTGTAGATGTATGAATGGCAAGGGAAAGTGATCCAACATGAAGGGGGAAGCAAAGCGGGGGAAATGACTGGCAATGAGGTCCCAGAGGAGACCTGCTGGGAATCTCAGCCCAGGTTTAAGTTTACGCAAGCACTGGGTAAAGAAGTTTGTGGTTGAAAAGGCAAGTACAGGGCAGCCCGGGTGGCTCAGCAGTTTAGTGCTGCCTTCAGTCCAGGGCGTGATCCTGGAGACCCGGGATCAAGTCCCACGTCGGGCTCCCTGCATGGAGCCTGCTTCTCCCTCTGCCTGTGTCTCTACCTCATTCTCTCTCTCATAAATAAATAGAATCTTAAAAAAAAAAAAAAGATTTAAAATACAAGGTGAGTACAAAGGCTTCTTTTCCTAAAGAAAGCAATCTCGTCTCCTGACACCAAAAAAATAGAAAAAAAAATTTTAAGTAATGCAGTGAGATACGGCTACAGCAACAATGGGAAAGGAAACAACTAGAATTCCCAAGAAGACATAAGAGCAGTTCTCAATATGGGTGAACCTGTGCATGGACAAAGACCACACCTAACATGCAGGAAGCAAGAGCATATTTTCTTGCCCCCTGGAATATGGAATGTAAAAATGAAGATGGAAGAACTATGACTCGAAATCCTAGAAAATAAACTGAGACAAGACCTCGAGGCCTGTTTTTATTATTCTTCATTTCCTACAGTCATTTCCCTTCTGTTCACCTTTAGAACACAGACAAATCCTTTTTGTAAAGTTGTAATTTATATCGGTCACACTGAGAAGAACCAAGAGAACAAAAGGTATCCACCTCAGTCCAGCTGAAGCAAGAACCACACATCCCTGACCACTCAGGAGAAGATAAGCTTGGCAAGACAAGCGTGGTCCGTGCCCTCACCTACAGTCTCTCCCTTGAAAGGCTAAATATTTCCGTAAGGGAGCACTTTTCCTTAGAGCAAGACTACTGGTATCTACTAGAATTTTTACGGCTTTCAATCACACCGCAACCTGAGGTTTACAACCAACCTAACTCTCTTAGCATTCTCACTATTTCCTCTTTCCCGGGAGCCTGGAACTTGACTTAGCAACAATATAGAACATTAGCCTGAACAGGGTTCTAGCCAACTGCCTAATCCAAGGGTCAGCAAGTAACAGTCCACAGGCCAAGCAGTCTACCACCCATTTCTGTCCAAATTTGGCTACTGCCTGTTTATGTAAGTTTATTGGAACAATATACCAATTCAATTACAAACTGTTCATAGCTGCTTTCAAGCTACAGTGGCAAGACAGTAATTGCAACAGGAGCCATGTGATCTGGAAAGCTTAAAATATTTACTATTTTGCCCTCTGAGATAAAGTTTGCCAATCTTTTTCTAGTCCAAAGGTTCTCAACCTTCTTTCTTTTGCCTCAATATCATTCTCATGTATGATACGCTCATGTTCTGAATCACTAACAGTCAAAATTCCATATTTTATAGGTGAGTAAATCTAGACCATAACTTAGAAAACAATCAGAGTAATGTTCAAGACCTTTGAAAGAGAACATACTGGCCCTACAGAGTAAAACCACCAAATTGAGTAACCAAGCAATATATTTAGATAGACTTATGTTGTTTGGAAAATAATTTGTAGTCATTGTTTTAACAATCTCTCACCTGGGGCACCTGGGTGGCTCAGTTTGTTAAGCTTTGGACTCTTGATTTCAGTCATATCTCAGGGTTGTGGGATTAGGCCCCCGCACATCAGGCTCACGTGCTGGATGTGGAGCCTGCTTGGGATTCTCTTTCTCTCTCCCCCTTTGCCCCCTCCCCCCAAATTAAAAATAAATAATCTCTTATACATATGGGCCCCTGAACAGGTTCTCCTCAAAATGAATTCTCTATTTTGTTTATGAAGTATAGTACACATGGACCATTAGACTGTCTTACAACTGAATTTCTCCCTACTGTGTTTGGAAATCAATCACAGCACAAGTCCTAATAGAAGACAGGGCTCTGCCTCCCAATATGGAAACTATAAAAGCTAGGTCCTTGATTCTCTATCATCCTGGGCAGTCTGAAAGAGGATGGTCTGAGCTCAGCCAAGTGGATATTCTCATCATGACTTAGAATCAGAGGAAATGATACCCATTTCTTTTCCCAAGAATCTAGAACCTTTTTTTAAAAAGTGAAACCCTCTAAACTGATGATCAGTTGCTAAATGGGTGAAATTTAGGGGGGAAAACGTCAAAGAAAAGTACAGTCCACCTACCAATCCCTCCTTTGCCTTCCACAGAACTAAGTTAACAGTGTGCTGTAATCACCATACTCGCAAAAATGGTGCAGAGGAAATGCAGGAATACACTTCCAAAGCCTTTCTTTGTGTGGTTCTGAGTTCAACTGTGCAAGGGAAGGCAGTCACAGGAGGTCTGAGTCCCAGTTATCATTACAGTTATTCTCAGGTGTCACAGAGGCAGCAGACAAAAGACATACACACACACACACACACACACACACACACACGGCACACACAAGGCTGTCAGGGACATGAGGCTGTCAGGGACTTGGAATGGTGGGTGGTGACTCCTTGAGAATGGATTCTCAAGGAGTCAAAAGTCAACATCTGCAGTGCTGCAGACCAAGAAGGCCCACAAGCTTCCCCAGGAATCTGCAGGGTCACAGGACTCCCAGGCAAAACTCCTGACAACCCTGCTGAGATTATCATAAAGTTTTCCTGACCACTGCACCTCCACTTTTCCAAGGATTGTATAAGCCTCTAATTCCAGTATTTAAAATAGCTTCATACCTGGAATGCATAGCATTGCTTCTGTTCTGACTGAAACAGACTGATAAAACTCAAATAATTCCAGCACTACTGAAAAGCTAAAGAGAAGCTTCATTTTATACTTCAACAAGTCATCCTTTTTACCTGGATTTTCTCCTTTAATCCAACTGCAAATCATCCTTTTACATAGAATGTAAAACCTATGTTTTACGTAGGTTACCAAGACTAACCAAAGTCAGTAAACAAAACCAGATTTAAACTCAAGTCTACCAAACACCAAGTACAGTACTCTTACATTTTTACTTAGGAAGCAACTTTAGTAATATACACTCTGATTTCCTATCTAAAATATTATAGGGCAACTATGACTTTATTGATGGTTAGGTAGGAAGATTATTCAGGCAGTCGCTGAAGTGCAGGCTGCAATCTGGTGGTCTCCAACACATACTCTCTTTGAATTACATTGTCTTTTCTTAATTGACTTAGTTAACATTTTAAAGATGGAATTATATATAAATTTATGAGTTCCGTTTTCTTTCAAAAAAAAAAAAAAAGGAGAGAATATCAAAAGATGGAGGATAGCGGACCCACATTTAGCCAGTGCTAAAACAGCTAAAGAAGTTTGTGGTTGAAAAGGCGAGTACAAGGCTTCTTTTCCAAAAGAAAGCAATCTCGTCTCCAGACACCAGAAAAATAGAAAAAAAAATTTTAAGTAATACAGTGAGATACAGCTACAGCAACAGTGGGAACAGGAAAAAAAACTAGAATTACCAAGAAGACGTTAGAACAGTCTTTGGTCAAACAGCATTTGGCCAAAGAGGAACAAAATTCCTCCTACTGAAGGAGTGGCAGTCTCAGAGCATCCTGGAGCAAAGGCCCACCAGCAGCTGCAGGCCTGCCCAACGCCCCAGGGCAGCCCTAAGTGCTGCACTTTCCCAACCTTAGTTACAGAACCTTTTACTTCCCTCCACCAACTACCAAAGTATCTATCCTCCCAAAAGCATCTTAATGAACTGTAACATTCTTCTTATGTTTTGTACATAATTGAAGCATCAGAAACCAATAATAAGGGTTTCAGAAGGTGTGAACAGAGGAAATGAAAGGCAGAAAAATACAAGATAATTTCCCAGAACTGAAGATACATATTTCCAGACTAAAGTGTCCACCAACTGCAAAACACAGTAAGAAGAAGACCTACGCTAATGAAATTTTAGAACACTGAGAAGGAATTGTTAAATCCTTCAGGGAGAGAAAAAGGTCACATACAAATGAACCAGAATGCCATTAGACTTTTCAACAGCAGAACTGGAAGCCAGAAAAACACAGTAATACTACTAAAAATATAAGGAAAATGAACTCTAATCTAGAATTCTAGGCCCAACCAAATCATCAATCAAGTATAATAATTTGTTCAGATATGAGCTTCAAAAAATTTACCTTTAACACACTAGAAATGGTAGTGCTGAACCATACATTTTGAAAATAGAAACATAAAAAAATTATTTTTCAAAAAAAATTATCAAAACTGACCTTTAGGGGGAACCTGGCTCACTCGCTCAGAAGAGCATGCAACTCTTGATGTTAGGATCATGAGTTCAAGCCCCATTTGGGGTGTAGAGATTAAACAAATAATAAATACACTTAAAAAAAATGACCCAGAGATTTCTAAAAACCTAAACAGACCAATAATGGTGAAAGAAACTGAAAAATAAAGAGCTACCTGACCCAATGGCTTTGCAGACAAGAGTTCTTCCAACATTTAATATAGAGAATTTTTTTTTTTACACTGTCCCATAAAACTTCACAACTCATTCTAGGAAACCAGCATTTCATTTTTAAAAAAGATAGTACACATGCACACAAATGCAAAAGAAGAAAACTATAAGCCAATCTTTCTTATGATCATACACAAATCCTAAAATGAAATCCAACAATACATTAAAAAGAACAAAACATGCAGAAGGTTGTGAGCCCAAGAATGCAAGGTTGGATCAGCAGCAGAATCTATCAATATAACATGTTAAGAGATTAAAGAAGGGGTCTCGGGATCCCTGGGTGGCTCAGTGGTTTGGTGTCTGCCTTTGGCCCAGGGCATGATCCTGGCTCAAGTCCCAGGATCAAGTCCCACATCAGGCTCCCTGCATGGAGTCTGCTTCTTCCTCTGCCTGTGTCTCTACCTCTCTCTCTCTCTGTCTCTCATGAATAAATAAATAAAATATTAAAAAATAAAGAAAGAAGGGGTCTCATACATCATCCCAATAGATGTAGAAAAAGTATTTGATAAAATTAAAAGCCCAACTCAAAAAACAATTTTCTTCACTAAAAAAAAACAGTAACTAGCAGAAACCTACAGTAAACACCATATTTAATGGCAAAACATTAAAAGAACACTTGTTAAAACTCAGAACAAGAAAAGACAGCGATGCCTGTCATCACCCATAGTCTTCAACATCATACTGGAGAGCTTGATAATGAAAGTCTCTGAGTCAAGTAGGAGAAAAAGAAATGAGAGCTATAAATATGAGAATAAGAAACGCGGCAGGTACAACTAACTAGAACATCTAAAGTACCAAACTATTAAAAAAGATTTCAAAAACCAGCTGTATGTAATTCCACTGTATTTTTTAAAAGCTTTTCTCTAGTAAATCAATAACAAAAGAGAGAATGTAGTAAGATAAAAAACCACACCATCCATTATGACAAATACAAAATATCTAAGAATAAAAAGTAACAAATGTGAAAGAACCATATAAAGAAGTTTTACTGGGGCACCTGAGTGGCTCAGTTGGTTGGGTAGGTGTCGGGCTCTTGATTTCAGCTCAAGTCATGGTCTCAGGGTCAGGAGATGGAGCCCCACATAGGACTCCTTCTGGCTTCCCTCTCCCCCTTACCCCACCCCCACATGAGCACTCTCTCTCTGAAATAAATCTTTAAAAAAAAATTCTTTTTTACTAAGGTAAGTTTCACAGGGTAGGGATCTATGTACCCCAGCCCCCTAGACCAGTGCCCAACACAAAATAGGTTACTCAACAAACATTTGGTAGATTACTTACTGACAAAAAAGAAAAGCTTCACAGAGACACTTTGTTACTAGATAAAAGAAACCATATTTTAAAAATATCAACCACTCTCAAATTATGTAAATAAATTCAATGCAATCTCAAATAAAAATTCCAGTAGAATTCTTTGCAGAACGTGGTTAATGATTCTGAAATACATTTTTTTTTAATGCACAGGGCTAATCAAGAAATTTCTGAAAAAGAACATGCCATGATATATACATAACATATGCCCATACATACCCACATATATATGCACACACACGACAAAACAGTAATCCTAGAAAACTCTTAATGGAAATATACTACAAAGACAGAAAAGACAGAGAATTCAATATATCATATTAGAACTGTTTTAAGTCCCAAATGCACACGACACCCAAAGTAAAATTCTATATGGAATAAAAGCGAATTATAAAAAGCACTGAAGCATAAAATGTTAAAAGCATAGACAAACTCTTGGCACAGAGACACCATTAGAAAAAGAAAAAAAAATACTTAAAAAAATAAAGGACATATTTCACAAAGTAAAAATTTTGAACTTCCATATACTAAAGTTTAAAATAAAGCTATGTACAGGACAAGCACATTTTTTAAAAAGGATTAATAATCCTGATGCAGTATACAAAGAATGAGAAATAATGAAAGAGATCAACTGCCCAATAAAAAAAAGGGAAATGATATAAACATGCAATTCACAGAAAAATAATATATGAAAATATGCCTAACTTCCCTGGAGATAAGGAAAATACAACAGTAAGGCTATTTTTCTGTCCAAAGATGAACAAAACTTTTTAAAAATATTCTTAGGGTATGGGAAACGGGGTTCTCCGACACTGAGGAGGATTTAGTGGTACCAACTTGTTTTTAAGGACAACCTGTAACAGCTATCAGTATTTGAAATATGTGTAACTTGAAACACATTAGTTCCACTTCCAAAGGCATCTGTTCTCCAGAAACATCTGCATAAGCACACTATGTTGTGTCTATAGGCGTTTAACACAGTATTTTTCACAGTAGTGAAAAAGTAGAAATAACTGAAATGCTCATCAATAGAAAAAAGGTTAAATGATCAATAGTGGATCCATAAAACTCTCACCTACTGACATGGAAGATCCCCAGGACCTTTTTTTTTTCCTTTTTCTCTTATTTACTTATTTGAATTTTATTATTTGAACAAGAGTGGGTGCACACAACCATGTGCCCCTAACACAGGGGAGGCAGAGGGAGAGGACGAAGCAGACTCCCCAGTGAGCAGGGAGGGAGCCCGATGTGGGGCTCAATCCCAGGACCCTGAGATCATGACCTGACCCAAAGGCAGACGCTTCACCATGTAAGCCACCCAGGTGCCCTCTCTATCCCCAGGACCTATTTTTAAGTGAATAAAAGCACACTACAGATTACATGATTCTGTTTATACCATAAAAGGCCACAAAGCTGAAAATCCTCAACTTACATATGCACAGAAAATGATACAGGAAGATCCATAAGGAAAACATTTCATACTTTAATTCACTCATTTGTCAAATTATTTGTTGAATATATACAATTTACCAAGAACTTGGAATAAGAGGCAGGTAAAACAGCCAGCATTACTGTCCTCAGGGGGCTTAGACTAGGGGAAAGGGAGATTTTTTTTTAAAGAAATAAAATAAAATTACCAACTAGGATCCATGTTCTGAAGAAAAAGGAGCCTACCACAGAACAGAAGAAGGGAGGCTCCCCAACAGGAAGTGGACATACCTTAGATAAGAAGGCCTCCCAGGAGCCCGAGGCCTGGCTAGTGAGCACAAAATGAGAGCGGGAGCAGTGTGCCTACTGGTGAGGTCCTAGAAGCCAGGTCATACAGAACTCCCACACCTTGTGAGGACTCTGGCTTTAGTCTAGAGCAAGGGGAAACCAGGTGCCTGGGATGAAATGGAAGGAAAAACTGCAAACATCAAGCATAAAGCCTGTATGGGGCCCTAAAATAGCAATTACCAAACTTTCTAGACTCAAAAGTATCGAGGACACTGACATTTACTATCTTACAAATTACAAACTAGTAACTTGAAAGAACATGCCAAGACACATGTCTTCATACATAGCACAGCTTCTGAAACCCCACTGAGCATGGTGTGCACTTTAGCACCCAGCAATCCTCTGGCTGCCCTTATAGAACGAACAGAACACGTGCTGCTGACCCCCAGAAAGTAACCAAGGAAGGTGCACCTGCATCTCCAAATCCTAGCCGGGCAGCCTCACTGACCCCCAGAAAATAACCAAGGGAGGTGCACCTGCATCTCCAAATCCTAGCCGGGCAGCCTCACTGACCCCCAGAAAATAACCAAGGGAGGTGCACCTGCATCTCCAAATCCTAGCCGGGCAGCCTCACTGACCCCCAGAAAGTAACCAAGGGAGGTGCACCTGCATCTCCAAATCCTAACCGGGCAGCCTCACTGGCCCCCAGAAAGTAACCAAGGAAGGTGCACCTGCATCTCCAAATCCTAGCCGGGCAGCCTCACTGACCCCCAGAAAATAACCAAGGGAGGTGCACCTGCATCTCCAAATCCTAGCCGGGCAGCCTCACTGGCCCCCAGAAAGTAACCAAGGAAGGTGCACCTGCATCTCCAAATCCTAGCCGGGCAGCCTCACTGACCCCCAGAAAGTAACCAAGGGAGGTGCACCTGCATCTCCAAATCCTAGCCGGGCAGCCTCACTGGCCCCCAGAAAGTAACCAAGGAAGCTGCACCTGCATCTCCAAACCCTGACTGGGGAGCCTCGCGTCTGACAAGCAGAAATCAGCAGTCGGGCAGAGGCGGTGCGCACCAAACCACAGGCCCGTAGGGACACTTGTGAGCGCAAACCCCGTGGTCTCGTCACTCCGCCAAACGTTTTCCTACTCCCAGCAAAGTTCTAAGCAGGATCACCGCAACGCGCTGCTACGAAGATCTCGGGAGCGGACACCTGGACGCTGCTTCCATGACGCGTGCCCAAAGCTTTCGTCCAGACACTTGACCGCCTAAGGTTCCTCGGACCAACACCTTCGAATCACCGTCAGTCACTTTCAAGGATTTTTCTTCCATTTTTAAGGTCTTTAAAACACACTCCATCAACAAAGCGTCAGCTCCCCGGAGAGACTTTGCCCGGAACGCGTCCGGCGCCCGAGCCGCTGCTGGGGCTGCCCCGCCGGCCCGGCCCGGCCCGGCCCCTGCTGACCAAGCGCCGGGGGACGTTGGTCGGACCAGCGAGGCGCTCACGCACGGCGCAGCCCCGGCCGGCGGGGGTTCTCCGCACGGACCCGGGCTCCTGAGCGCCGCAGGCCCCACACGCCCGCACAGCGGGGCCCGCCCACCCCGCCCACCCCGCCCGACAGCCCAGCGGAGCGGCCCGGAGCCTCCTCCCGCGACAAGCCCGGCGCCCCGCACGCCCGCAGCCGGCCTCGCGTCCCCCGCCGCCGCCGCCGCCGCCTCGCCGAGGGGCCCATGGCTGCCGCCCGCAGGCTCCCGGGCCCCAGGCCGACGCGGCCCGAGGTGGCCCCGGCCCGTCCCCCCAGCGCCGGGCGGCTCACGTACCTCCAGCGCCGGCTCCTCCGCCCGCTCCCAGGGCGGCCGCCATGGTGCTCGCGGGCCCGGCCTTCGGGCGCGCCCCGCCAAGCCAGCCGGTGGGCCGCCGGCCGGCCGGGGCCCGGGGACGCGCGGCGGGGGACGGGGGGCGGCGCGCCGGGACCGGGACAGGGCGAGGAGACCGGCAGTCGCGGCCACTCGGTCCCGGCTCCTCCGCAGGAAGAAAACAACAGACTATCGCAACATGGCCGCCGGCCCGCCCGCCGCCGCGGTGCACGCCGGGATGATGGCGACCGGCAGGGCGGGCGCGAGCCGCCTCCGCGGCGCGGCGGCTCCGGGCCGCCTCGAGGGACGCAGGGCGAGCGCGGAGGGCGAGCAGGCGGGTGGCCGCGGCGGTCGGCTCCTGCAGCCGCAGGGTTGGCGGCGGCGGCGGCGGCTGCTGCCGGCCGTAGTCCGGTCCCGGGTTCTGTCGTACGGCGCTTTGCAGCAGTTGGCGCCGCGCTTTCCGGCCGGCGGCCCGCGGAGCGGTGGGCGGGGCGTGCTCGGTGAGGCGGGGCCGCGTCGGAGGCCCGCGGCAGGTGCTTCGGGGACGCGCGGGGCCCGGGGCCTGGGGCCCGGGAGGTCGGCGGGGGTCGGCGCTCCTGAGCCTGAGCGGGCGGAGCGGTTGGAACACGAGGTGGTAGTAAGTGCGGTGAGGGAGAGGGCGCGGGGCTGAGGCAGCCGTGTGTGCTTGTCGGCAGCGGACTGCACACCTGGACTATGACGGCGGGGCGGGGGGTGGGGCGGGCGGTCGGTGGGAGGAGGAGGCTGAGCCGACGCTCGGGGCGGTCCGAGGAAGACCAAGGGGCTCGGGAAGCGGTCAGCTGCAGAGGGGCCCCGGGGCCAGTGCATCCAGGACTTCGGGGCATTTCCCCGAAGCTGTAGGGAGCACGAGGAGGTTCTAACAGCAGAAGCTCCGTTATAAAGTTTCGTCGTTTAGGAAACCGGCTGTGACAGCAGAAGAGCGCTTGGGCACCGTGGGGAGATAAGACACCTGTTGGGAAGCCTCCGTCTCAGTCCACACAGGAGGAGGCTTCCTGGACGGGAGGACAGAGGGGCGTGTGACAACGCCTTAGCAGTAGCCGACACGAACTCTAAGATCTCTAGAACTTTTGCAGACGTTTGAGGTTTTTCACAATAAAATGTCTGGGAAAAAATTAGCTTTCCTGGTTTAATAACTGATGTAGGTAATTCTCATCTGAAATTTTTTTAAAATACCATTTTGAAAGTTATTTTGGGGATGCCTGGGTGGCTCAGCGGTTGGGTGTCTGCCTTCAGCCCAGGGCCTGATCCTGGGGTCCCTGAACCGAGTCCCACATCGGGCTGCCTGCATGGGGCCTGCTTCTCCCTCTGCCTGTGTCTCTGCATCTCTCTCTCTCTCCCTCTCTCTCTCTCTCTCTCACTCTCTCACTGTGTGTGTGTGTCTCTATGAATAAATAAATAAAATCTGTTTTAAAAAACAGAGAAGGATGGTTCAAAAAACCAAATACACAAAGTTAAAACAATCTCATGGATACTTTGTAGCCAGGTTATAATTGAGGAAAGAACTCTGTCTCTAAAATTTCTCTAGGACCAGAATCTCTTAATTTTTTCATCAATCACCTGCTGGAACAGGTTTGAGCACAGACACCAAATATTTGAAGATCTTGATGAATTACTGTGAGTAAAGGTTTAACAAAACCCCTTTTCTTCTCAACAGAATTCACTTTGGGTTGAAACCTAATGAAAGTCAAGCCTAGAAACCTAATGAAGTCAGGATATCAGCTGTGTTATAAAACATCATTCCTTGTGTTAAAGATGCTCTCCAGCTGGTACACTGCCTCTGGCTGGAGAAAATGGAATGATCTTTAAACATCTGTCAGGAAGCCAGACCTTTAGGCTCTCTTTTAACTGAGTTTGGAAATTTAAAAGATAAACTCAGATGACTTGTTACAAGATGTATCAGTTCCCACGGTCAAGGACCTCTAAGCCAGAGCAGCTCCTATACCTTATCTTGCACCTGAGTTGCATCGCAGCTCAGTGAGGAGCTCATGCATGCCTATATGGACTGCAGGGAGGAGCACCCGATAATGCCCTGCTCCCAATGTGTGTTTCTTCTCTGTCCTCTTACATGAAGCTGCTGCCAGGTGTGACATTACAGGGGTATAAGTGATTGAATGTAAGAAGCCCTGCTAAGGAGCACTTATAATTTTATATATCTCCCACTGAAAATCGTACAAATTCAGCTTTGTTTTTAGTTAAAAATTAATATAGAAGCTTTCCTCTTCTGCCAACATGGACCAAAGAGTCTAGCGCCCCTCCACCCTACTATAAAACAGATTTTTCAGGGAAAAAAAAAATGTGTTGGATTGCTGGATTTTAGAAATTAAAACAAATGTCCAGGAGATCAAGAGAGAAGCGGGGGTAGGGGGGAGAGGCCTGAGCTGTAAGTAGTGAGCATATAAGAAAAGTAGGTTTCCCTGAGAGAAGGTACCTCTGTTAGGACTGCTAATAGCAAATAAGTCTTTAGACCTATGGTGGGGTGAGAGAGTATGAACATGATGCTCCCTGGTTAAGTCAGAGATCCTGGAAGGTCTTCCTCAAATTATACATTCCTGTTTTTCACAGTTTAAGATCAACCAACTATGAACTTAAAATCAGAGATCACAAAACACATAAAAGAAGAAACCACTGTAGTTGAGAGTTGGAAAAATAGAAAATGTAGATTGCCCTTTCAAGGACCTCAGATATCGAAATGAAGAGAAACAAAAATACATGAACTATGTAAGGAAATGAGTGAAAGTGAGAAACCAAGAGGAGACCCCACAGTGACCAGAGAAACCTGTAGCTGTTGTTTTCTTCCCAGCCTTCTCCTCAGTCTTGTCCTAAAGCCATTAGGTGACACTGGTGGTGACATGACAGGGGTGGGGGAGGTGGAGTTGGCTGTGCTGACCCAGATCTGAGTATCAGACTCTGTGCCCCATAAGAGAGCTGCCCTTTTGAGATCAAAAGGGTGAGGAGTATGCCCTTGTTGACTGTAGCCCAGGGTTAAGGAGGGCCTCCACCCGTGAGGGCAGTGCAACAGGAGAGTCCCAGCCTGGGCAGGATACCAGGACATCACCCTGGGGTGTGGGCTCAGCATGAGGTGGGAATAGCCTCAGGGTGAACTGGGATGTCAGCACAGCAGCACTGTGAGAGTGCTTCCATGCAGGTGGAAGGTGGGGCACGGGGGATCAGAACTGGGTGTTAGAGGGGTTGGAGCCCAGAAGCCATCTGCAAGGGCAGCAGAGCTGCAACAGGGACAGCCTGCCGCCTGGAAGCAGGAAACCGTCCACACTGTAATGACTGTTACTGGGACCTTGTGCATAAATGAATAGGGTCTGAGGACAAGAGGAAAGGAAGGTAACAAAGTTAACTTCTTATTGATGACTGTAAGTGATAAGTAGGAAGAAAATCCTTGTTGGAAATACATACTAAGGTAGTTGAGGGTGATGCAGTGTTAACCTAGAGACTTGTTCTCAAATGGTTCAGAGAAAAGGGTTTGAAGTCACCATATGTTCAACTTTTCTATAAGTTTTGTATTGCTTTGAAATAAAAAAAAATAATTGGAAAAGGACAAAAGAGAACAGTCTTTAAAAATGTAATTGTGATGGTATCATAGGTGTGTGCACATGTCCAAACTCATCCAGTTGTGTACATTGAATATGTGCAAGTTTTTGTGTATCAATCATACCTCCATGAAAGGATAACAAAAGTAACTGTTGAAGTAAACAGATGAGACCCAGTTGAGGACAGGCAGGAAAGGATTGTCCAGAATGGACCACAAGAAAGGAAAGGCATGGAACAGCGTGAGTGAGGCGTTTAGCAACTGGGAGGGCCGAATGAGATGGTCAGACTGCAGGTCTCGGGCGGGGAGGTGGGGTGCAGAGGACAAAGACAGTGAAAGAGAGTCAGTATTTGAAAAGAGGACTCCTGAGAGTTTTCAAGAACCAATGAAAGATATCAGTCCACAAACACAGGAAACATGATGAGCATCCAGTAAGAAAAATTAAGAGAAATCTACACCTAACTGCATGTGGTGCAGCTAAGAAATATATCCCAAAAAGAGAAGACCTTAAAAGAAACAATAAATAAAATCATTTAAAAAAAAAAAAAGGCAACAAAAAAGAAACTGCCTCGTCTGGTCATGCCAGCGCAGCTGAGGCAGGCTTCCCGCATTGGAACATGAAAACTGGACAGATGTCAGATGTCCAGAAGTCCAGATGTCAGATGTCAACTGTTTTCTTTCTTTCTTTCTTTCCTTTCTTTCTTTCTTTCTTTCTTTCTTTCTTTCTTTCCTTTCTTTCTTTCCTTTCTTTCTTTCTTTTTCTTTCTTTTTCTTTCTTTTTCTTTCTTTTTCTTTTTCTTTTTCTTCCTTTCCTTTCCTTTCCTTTCCTTTCCTTTCCTTTCCTTTCCTTTCCTTTCCTTTCCTTTCTTTTTGACACAGAGAGAGAGAGAGGCAGAGGGAGAAGCAGGCTCCTCAGGAAGCCCGATTTGGGACTCAATTCCAGAACTCCAGGATCATGCCCTGAGCTGAAGGCAGACGCTCAACCTCTGAGCCACCCAGGGATCCCAGACAGAGTGTTTTCTGACATTTGACAACACGCAGTACTGGACCGCAGTCGCCCAGAGAGAGGAAACCAGCAAAGTGGGCCTTACTGTCCAGCTTTCTGGCGGGAAGCACTTTCTGGACCGTAGGAGAGGGGGGAAACACAAGTAAAACACAGTGGTTGTGATGATTTGAGAGATTGGAGTTTGGAGGGGCTAATGTGCGGCATTTGTGGGTCTCAGTGCTGGACATGATGGAGCTATGTTGAGAAGCTTCAGAAATCTACATGAGGTCACCTCAAATGTGTTGCTGCAGGTGAAACCCCATGAGGACAGGACAGGAACTAGAAGAGTCAACTGTAAATGGAACCATTCCCAGAGCTCACACCACTGTCCCCATGACCTCCAGGAGCCAGTCTTCAGAGTTCCTGAGTTATGTGTCCACTTTGGGTATGGCTGCTCCTCCAGTCCCTAGGCCAGCATTTCCCAAAGCACCATCCATTTTAGAAATTTGCTTTAAAATCATTTTGGGGGGACACCTGGGTGGCTCAGTCATTTGGGTGTCTGCCTTCAGCTCAGGTCATGATCTCAGGGTCCTGGGATTGAGTCCTCAGGTTCCAGGCTCAGTGGGGGGGGGGGGGTCTGCTTTTCCCTCTCCCTCTGCTGCTCCCCCTGCTTGTGCTCTCACATGTGCTGTCTCTGTCTCTCTCTCGTAAGTGGATAAAAATATTTACATAAATAAAATCATGTTTTGTGCCAGTTTTACCAAGTTTTGATTTCTGGAAGTTGGGTCAGGAAATGCTCACCAAAATATAAACCACATCCAGAGATGTTTCAAGTTGGGAAATGTTAGGTTATTCGACCTAACTTTCTTTCACTGCTCCTCTCATGGAACTCTACAGTGAATTCAAATTTTACAGTTGAAGACCTAGGTGCTTCCTTAACTTTACAATTTCAAGCTCAGGAATCTGGGCGGGGGTGGGGGTAGTGAGGTCTTTAGGAAGCTTTCTGCTCTGCGGCAACTTCAGAGTGATGTCTCATGGTGCAAGTGGAGTTGATGAAGGTGAGGGAAGGAGGCTCACCAAGCACAGATGTCCACTACTCGGCATGTTCCTAGACTTGAGTAGCTGGGTGTGCACCTGGCTTGCTGTGGCACGGGGAGAAAGTGCACAGCTGAGTCACTGGCACAGTGCCTTAGATTACAGACCGCTTCAGGCCAAGGCAGAGACACTGATGAAGCCATACCTTGCATTGAAGTAGCCCCATTTCCCCAGGGAACTCAGAAACCTCACTCATCCCCTACACCACCTATGGTAAGGCAGTGAAATAGTCACACCTTACAGGTGAGAGCTAGCTGGCCCAGATCACAAAAGGAGTTCACGATGCCGCCCTCTGTGAGAGCCCACCCTCCACACCCTTCTGGGTGCCCGTTGGTGTCCGTGGAGTAGGGCCTTGCCTGTCCCAGGACCTCAGCACAACGGGACAAACCCTTCTTCCCTCCCTGCACCTGCACATCTACCCACTTGATCCCCACACACACTTCGACCTGAACCCTCAGTTTTCACAGGCACACTCTGACACACACTCAGGCATCTGCAGTGGGATCCTTTCAAGGGGTTCATTACTGTGACTTACTTATTCACCCAGTTCCTCTCAGTTATTATTTTCTGTAATAATTCTTTTGATGGTGCTTCTTTTTCTTAACCTGTTTTTCTCTCAATATTAAGAACATTTTCTTTATAAAGATATTAGAAAGATATCATCCTAATGTGTGCTAAGAGTAAAATATGCTATATAAATTAGATGGTTTTAGATGTAAAGATGTTAAATAATGCATTTGGTACTGACAAGTGGAATAAGCACCGAGATATCAAATATACACCTGAGCAATATACAATGGAATGGCATGCAAAACCTGAGGTCCTGAGCCTCATTGCTTTCTTAAATTTCAGTTGCATCTAAGTGTAAGGTGGTAAATGATAAATTGATTACAGAGCAACAATAAGTCTCATTCTCATTTCTAGCATAAGACTGGAGGCCCACATCAGAGACAACCCCGTTTCTTAAGTACAAGTGTGCTAAGGAAACCGTGAGCACCGCAAGATGTTTCTTTTGCTAACAGTGACTTATCATGTGATATGTGAGGTCCCTGGTTATTTTGGTAAGATACAGTTTGCAATCGTGTTTCAGAAGTATGTTAACCCAGTCCAGTCGAGAAATGGACAGAAGACATGAACAGACATTTCTCCAAAGAAGACATACAAATGGCCAACAGACACATAGAACGATGCTCCACATCACTCAGCTTCAGGGAAATGCATATCAAAACCACATTGAGACACCACCTCATACATGTCAGAATGGCAAAAATTAACAAGTCGGGAAATGACAGTTGTTAGCGAGGATGCGAAAGAAAGGGGAACATTTTATACTGCTGGTAGAAATGCAGACTGGTGCAGCCACTCTGGAAAAGAGTATGGAAGTTCCTCAAACAGTTAAAAATAGATCTACCCTATGACCCAGCAACTGCACTACTAGGTTTATCCAAAAGACACAAATACAGTGATTCAAAGGGGTGCCTGCACCACAGTGTTTATAGCAGCAATGTGCACAATAGCCAAACTGTGGAAAGAGCCCAGATGCTCATTGACAGATGAATGGATAAAGAAGATGAAGTATCTATATATACAATGGAATATTACCAGCAGTAAAAAAAAAAAGAAAGAAAAATGAAATCTTGCCATTTGCAACAATGTGGATGGAACTAGAGAATAGTGGACTGAGTGAAATATGTCAATCAGAGAAGGACAATTATATGGTTTCACTGGTGTGGAATTTAAGAAATAAAACAGGATCATAGGGGAAGGGAGAGGGATCCCTGGGTGGCGCAGCGGTTTGGCGCCTGCCTTTGGCTCAGGGCGCGATCCTGGAGACCTGGGATCGAATCCCATATCGGGCTCCCGGTGCATGGAGCCTGCTTCTCCCTCTGCCTGTGTCTCTGCCTCTCTCTCTCTCTCTCTCTCTCTCTCTCTCTGACTATCATAAATAAATAAATTAAAAAAAACATAGGGGAAGGGAGGGAAAAATTAAAAATAAGACAAAATCAGAGAGGGAGACAAATCATCAGAGACTCTTAACTCTAGGAAACAAACCAAGGGTTAACTGGAGGGGAGCATGTAGGGGGATGGGGTCACTGAGTGACAGGGATGGAGGAAGGCGCATGATGGGGTGAGCACTGGGTGTGATATCAGACTAATGAGTCCCTGACCTCTAGCTCTGAAACTAATAATACCCTATATGTTAATTAATTGAACTTAATTTTTTTTTAAAAAAAGCATGTTTACCTACAGACAGTGCTTATGAGCATTGCAGATGGCACTGGCAGCCCCCCTCCAAGCTTTTCATTTTTTCCCTTTGTTGATTCACACGTGGGAAGCAGGCCGATGAAGCGCCAGGGATGCACCAAGGACAGAGAACGAGACAAAGCTGCTCACCTCACGTGCAGGCCGCCCAGGAGATAACCCCTGTCTGATCACGTCCATATCATGGAGGGTCATGTGAAATCACTGCGTGATACTAATAGCAGCATTGGGACTTGGGTAAAAGCAAATAAAACTGTGCTTCCCAAAGCAGCAATGTTAAATCTCCTTTTAAATGGCATCTTCTGTCTGCTTACAAACATAACTGACCTTTCCCCACGGGTCTGTTGCACATTTGTTCCTGATGAGTTCAAGCTCTCACCCTTTCCTTGCTCATGTTGTTTTATTTTTCTGAGTCCAGACTGCATGGGTTATCTGAATTCTCATGATTCTTACTGCACTCTCCATTATGCCAGCTGACAAGTGGCGACAAGTTACTCATGTTGCCCTCCTTGCCTTTGCCTTCAAGTCGCCTCCCAGAGAGCGAAGGACCCAGTCCCTGCGTGTTTGCATCCCATTAACATTGCACGTTCACCCAGCCCCCATGTGCAGAGACATGCCAGGCCTGGGGCTGGGTAGCGGAGGTGAATGGACCAGGGGAGCCCTACCTAGCCTGGCGTCAGCCAACAGCCCTGTGCGGTCCACACAAGAATAGCTCAGTTCCTGCGGTGACTACAAAACTGAATCATTAAAACACCCTCATATTGGATGAAGTTAGAGATCCCTCAGAATCATCATGCCATGTCCCAAAGCTGGCCCTGTCACTCTACTAACCATAAATTTGATTCCTCGGATATCAACTGCTCATTAGACAAAGAAATCTGGCCATCAATTGTTGCAATAAACATTAAACTGTCGTTTGTTGTATTGACTAAAGACAAATCTCGTGAGGACACGACTGCATGGAGCCCGCAAACATTTCTTGGGAGCTTTCTGTGTGTCTAACCCCACGGCAGTCATTTATGTGCCTGGAGCTTAGTCTCCTTCTTTATGGGTGAAGGGCAAACACTTAGCTATGTCCCAGGGGCTTGGTAAGTACACTGTGGAGTTCCTATAGCTTTGAACACTTGAGGAAGGATCAATGTCATACAAAGGTTTTAAAAGGAGAAACTCTTTGCCCTATTCCTTCTACAATAGTAGGATTGTGGGGACTTCTGTGTAACTCAGTGGTTCAGCGTCTGTCTGCTGACTGCTACTGTCTGCTACTTGGTCCAGGGACCGAGTCCCACATCAGGCTCCTGACAGGGAGCCTGCTTCTCCTTCTGCCTGTGTCTCTGCCTCTCTCTGTGTCTCTCATGCATAAATAAATAAAATCTTAAAAAAAGAAAAAAAAAAGAATTGTGGACCACAGTATGTGATAGGCTATAAGGAAACAGAGGCCATGTGAAAATCAAGGACTTGACCAAGGTAGGGAAGCTAGGAGAATCTGAGCCAGGACAGACACCCTGTGTGGTAGATACTTATTCTAACAAGTTGGGGAGATCACCTCCTCTTTGGGGGATTGCTTTCTCCTACCCCTACCCAAGTCTGTGGCTAGGGGGGGCCAATGGGTTGCTGTACCCCACCTCAGTAGTTGGCTGGGGAATGGCCTGAGCCAGGGTAGAATCTGTTCAGCATACTCCCTCCCACCACCACCATCTTCCAAGACTGCCCATAGAGATGGGCATGTAACCCAAGCCAGGGGTCCTCTTCAGGACTCTGCACCACAGCTGGGGGGGTGGGGCAGGGCCTTCCTTTCAGGCAGTGAGGTTGGGAGAGCATGGCCCGAAAGGTGCCAGTGGGCCATGTCCTTCCTACAGTAGAACCCTGGGCTCAGAAGATGAGAACGAAGAGACAGGAATGAGAGTCCAAAAATAATGTCTCGCAACTTCAAAGGATGGAATTTTCACCAGCAGAAAATGAAAGGAAGGTGGGTCGCTGGTTTCTGAGTGGTAGATAAATACTTACCACCTGTATAAAGTCTAAGCAGTCCTGTCCAAAGGCATTTACCAAGTGTTTTTTCAGCTTTTCATTCAACCACCTGCCATTGTAACATGCTACACAAAGTGCTGGGAATGATAACAGCGATGTAAACCATTTCTGGCCAGAAGGGTTTGAATGTGGCGTAAGTGATGAGGGAGGACCAAATATGGAGCAAGAGTGAGCAATTCAAGTAGGTGGAGGAGGGGGAAGCATTGTGAGAATGATGGCCCAGACAGATCGAGGGGAGCAGGGTCTGGGTTTGTGGTGTAATCCACATCGAAGGGGATATGACTAAGCCATTTTTAATTTCCAAGCCTTTGATACTGAACCAGAGCAAAATACATGAACATATTTCTTTAAAGAATACACCCAAATGGCAACAGGCACATGAAAAGATTATCAAAATCACTCATTATCGGAGAAATACAAATCAAAACTATAAGGAGATAGTCTTGGTGAGGACATGGAGATAAGGGATCCCTTGTGCTCTGCTGGTAAGAATGCAGACCAGTGGGGCTTCTGTGGAAAATAGTATGGAGGTTCCTCAAAAAGTTAAAAACCATGTGATCCAATAATTCCACTACTGGGTATTTATCTGAAGAAAATGAAAACAGTAACTCAAAAAGATATAAGCACCCCCATCAGCATTACTCACAATAGCCAAATATGGAAACACACACAGAGAATGGAATATTATTTAGCTACAGAAAAGAATGAAATCTTTCCATTTGAGACAACCTGGACAGACCTCAGAGGGCTGTCTGCTCAGTGAAATAAATGAGACAGAGAAAGGCAAATACTATATGAGCTCTCTCATATGTTGGATCTGAAAATAGCAACAACAAGCTCATAGATACAGAGAATAAACTGGTGGTTGGCAGAGGTGGGAAGTGGGGCATGGGAGAAATGGGTGAACTAGCATGGGTTTGTTTTGTTTTGTTTTACTTATTTATTTATTTAAGTTTAAATAAACTGAATAGGGATGCCTGGATCACTCATTTGGTTAAGTATCTGCCTTTGGTTCAGGTCATGATCTCAGGGTCCCGGGATCGGACTCCCTGCTCAGCAGGTAGTCTGCTTCCCCTTCTCCCTCTGCCTGCTGCTCCGCTTGCTTGTTCTCTCTCTCTCTCAAATAAATTAAATCTTCAAAAATAAATAAGTAAATAAATAAATTGAATCAATTTTTTAAAAGATTAATATGTGTTTATACAGTAAACTTTCATATAAAGCTAAAGTATAAAATTGATGTACAAACAACAAATATTCTGGGCTGGACACTTCACTGGACTGCATGGTGGCTCACAAGGGAATTCCACATTTCACGGAAAGTTTGTAAGACATTAGTCTTTAAAAAAAATTATGACTCGTCTGAAAGATCACATCACAATAAATCAGGCTTTTTTGCATCCACATATGGTCATAGAACCCTTTGAATTCTGTTGATTCCTTCCTATCACCATATCTTAATTTCCACTGAGCAATTTCATTTGTAAACATTTGTCATTATAAATACTAAAAGCCTCAGATCTATTAGTCTGAAATTTTTAACACTTGAAAGTCAAAAAGGAATATTCTATTAGAAGTTGGGGGTTTTAGGGATCCCTGGGTGGCGCAGCGGTTTAGCGCCTGCCTTTGACCCGGGGCGCGATCCTGGAGACCCGGGATCGGATCCCACGTCGGGCTCCCTGCGTGGAGCCTGCTTCTCTCTCTGCCTCTCTCTCTCTCTCTCTCTCTCTCTCTGTGTGACTATCATGAATAAATAAATAAAATATTTAAAAAAAAAAGAAGTTGGGGGTTTTAATTAAATATGGAAACAGAAAGAAGACAACTCTTCACACTGTCAACTTATCAGCTAGATGCTGATTTTTAAGATCATTTGAGATGTAATGCTTCAAAAAAGAGATCTCATTGACTTAAAGCTTCCTAAGCACATTCTTTAAGTTGGTTTGAGTTTTGCAGCTAGGTTGTATTGTTCCAGGTTACTTTTTATTTTTATTTTTATTTTTGTAAAGAATTTTCACATTATTTTTTTAAAGTTTTTTTTTAGTTATTTATTTTTTTAAAACATTTATTTATTTATGATAGACATAGAGAGAAAGAGTGGCAGAGAAATGGGAGGAGGGAGAAGCAGGCTCCATGCCGGGAGCCCGACGTGGGACTCAATCCTGGAGTCCTGGAGTCCCGGGATCGCGCCCTGGGCCAAAGGCAGGCGCTAAACTGCTGAGCCACCCAGGGATCCCCCTTTTTAGTTATTTAAGAGAGAGAGAGAGTGCGCAGGCGCACACATGAGCAGAGGAAGGGGCAGAGAGAGGAGAAGGAGTCACCCCACTGAGCAGGGAGCCTGATGCAGGACTCAATCCCAGGACCCCGAGATCATGACCTGAATCAAAGGCAGACGCTTCACCAACTGCGCCACCCAAGAGCCCCTTCAACTTACTTTTTAAATGAAAGATCCATGAAATCTCCTCTCAAGTCAAATGTAACCCCCAAACAGGGAGTTAAGATTTTTTTCTCCCAGAGGAAAAAAAAAAATCAAGAAAACATTGAGGTCCAGATTTTGTCTTAAAAAAAAAAAAAAAAGACTATGCTCCTGCCCATCTGCTGAGCAAGTAATCATACCTGCATAGGTATGAAAATGAAAATGGAAAGTCAAACAAGAATTTTTATGTCATCTAGAAGCTACAAGTTCATGTGAAGACAAATAGCAGATGAAGAAACGGTATGTCAGTCAGGAGGGGGCTGTTGCAGAGCTGGATGGAACATGAGTGAAGCACCAGCCCAGCCAGTACTGTCAGGGAAGGCAGCAGGGAAACCGAGTTTTACAAAAATTTCTGAGCACCTGGGTGGAGCGCAAGGCATTGGAGTGCCGTGTACAGGCACAGTGGGCAAAGGTATCATTTCTTAGCTCTGTGATCCAAGATTTTAACACTTAAAAATAATGTGTTGAAAGGAGGAAACTGAGGCCTGCATGGTGGAGGTGTCAAAGTGACCACTCAGCCTCTCCTCCTGTGTTTTGAGCAACGTCCTCCCCTTGCCACACACACACTCACATACACACATGCGTGCAGCTCATGATGGAACCAGGCTTCTGGATTGCGGAGGGAGTGGCTTGGAGTATTTTTCTACCCACAAATAGTACACCTCCCGAACGGAATTCTAGTAAACCTAATACTTGCCATCTTCCACTTTTCTACTGGGATTTTATGTGCACGTCCAATACAGATTGATACCGCAGGAAAGTACCCTGCTGGTCCACCCTTTGAGGGGCTACCAGATTTCTCCACTGTACAGGAATTTTTCCCTTTGTAATGAGTAAGTATCTTGTGCGCAGATACTTTGAGACCATGTAAATATTCTATTTCTAATTGAATATCATCCACTAGTTTAGCATTCATGATTTTTGCCTGAATTATTATTATTATGTTGGGCACCAAATGATGCTTTTGTGCTTCATAATTGTACATGTATTACTTGTAAAGCTAAGGAAGAGCTTTCACTGCTTCTCATGTATTTATTCAATTATTTATTTATGTCCAGATAGACTTGTGTTTTTTTTTTTTTATCTTATAGATTATCACCTATTACTGTTGTTGTTTCATGTGCTCGGACTGTCACAGATTTGTGCATTGGAAAACCCTTCTGGTTGGATCTGATATCCTCTTGCCTTTAGCTTTCGAGTACGTTATGGAGCAAATGTTCCCCCTCCACTTCCCTGGATTCGTATGTTGAAACCCTAACCCCCAGTGTGACAGTATTAGTGGGTGGGGCTTTTAGGAGCCAATGAAATCTAGATAGAGTCATGAGTGTGGGGGCCCCCATGATGGGATTGATGCCCTCCTGAAAAGAGACATCAGAGCTTGCTCTCCATGCCACATGCACACAACAGGATGGCTGTCCGTAAGCCTGAAGGGGGCCCTCACCAAGAACTGACCTGCCAGCATCCTAATCTCAAGCTTCCAGCCTCCAGAACTGTGAGGAATGAGGGTTTGTTGTCCATGCTGCCCTGGTTGGTGTTATCTTGTTGTCATGCCCGAACTGAGAGTATATAGTCAATCACTGTTTCCCAAAATTGCTAGTTGTGTTCTTGTCCACCCCCCTTCCAGGTGGTGATGCTGTTCTCTGTGATACAGTTCTGTTCACCTATTTCTGTCTGAATTTCACTGGATGTCTTCCTCCCTCCTTGTTGTCTGATTGGCTTGTGTGAAACGTTGAGTTGGTTCTGCTGTCGGAACTTAGTGAAGGACACCTCCAGACCCTCCCACCCTGACCCTCCACTCCCACCACCCCTACAGCTAACCCAGCTCTTCCAGCTCTGATTCCTCCTTCCTGCATTTAGTTTTTGCACAAATGAGCAAATAATGCATGTTTTCTTATCCTTATTTCTTATGTGAAAGGAACTCCAACAATTAGATGCACACAGGTTGTTCCATTATTTCTCTCTCATTCTCTCTCTCTCTCTTTTTTAAGACTTATTTATTTATTTATTTATTTATTTATTTATTTGAGAGGGAGCATGTAAGCAGGGATGTAGGCAGAGGGAGAGAAACAAGATTCCCCACTGAGCGCAGAGTCTGACGGAGCTCGATCCCAGGACCCTGAGCTGAAATCAAGAGTCAGACACCCAAACCCCTGAGCCACCCAGGTGCCCCTTACTCTTTCTCTTTTGCTGGTGCCCTGTTACTTGGCATCTGGGTCCTGTCAGCAGTGCTCTTCCTCCTCCTTGGGTATATGGTGGCCTGTGGGTCTGCTACCTCAGCCCTTTTCACTAGAAGCACCCATTGGGAGCACAGAGGACCCTCTGAGACTTGAAAGCTGAGTGGGCAATCCCTGGCTGAGCTCCTTTGTATATAGATGCTCCAGACAGTAGAGTAAATACTGCAGAATAAATCCCATTATCTGGGAAGCTGTCCTGCAGAATGATAGAAACAGATGGTTATTAGGCAGTGCCAGGGATGCCCTCCTTCTCAGCCTGGTCTGGACACACATCTCCACAATCCCATGCTGTCAACATGGCATGTGGCCTGCAGGCCACACGCCCTACTTAAATATGAAACCACAACAAAGTTTTCAAGGGAAGGTTGAAGGGAGATGGTTATTGGAATAGTAATAAGCGCTTTTAAGGTGGCCCTTGTTAAAATCCAAGTCCCCAGGGGAGGTGTCGGGAAGGCAGGGGAGGGAGTAAGGCACTCCTCCATACCGTCTGGTGGAGAGCCTATGCTTGGGGTTTAAAAAGCCATGCCTGAGGCTGGGCTCCCAGGTGGTCCTGAGGTGCTAAAACCAGCCGGGGCTTCCCGGTAGGGCCTGTCTTCAGGCTTGACACCCAGGTGCCAACTTACCTAGTGGCAGGGAGCTGAAGCAACCCGCAGTCTCCCAGAAAGGCACAGCTGGTGTGGCAGCAGGATCCCTCCCCAGGCACTGAAGACCCAGCAAGATGGAAAGCGTGGGATTCATCCTCCTCCCTGCTGTGCCTGGACCATCACAGATGAGAGGAGGAAGGGTCAGGCAATCCCAAGCCTCCTCTCATGCGTTAAGCGGAAATTTATAAAAACCTATCCTCTTTGAATAATTCCTACTTGATTTTATTTGACCTAGTTGTAGATCTTCTTTTGTATAATAGATGAGAAAAATGAGATTTTTTAAATGTCTGCTTTAAAGTGATAGCAGTTAGAATCATCCTGAAGGTGATGAGATAGAGTCAGGACGCCAGACCAGCTACAACGGGGCCTTTAATCAGGCTGTGGCCTTCAACAAGTCATGTCCCTCCTCTCTGTCTCCCTGTGCTTGTGTTTAGGGTAGATGATAATAGTGCCCATCTCTGGGGCTGCAGACAGGGTTGAGTGAGGTCATACACTTAGACGGTAGTTGGCCTTGGGTAACTATTGATCAGTGTTAGCAGCTTGATTGCTCCTACCATCAGCACCACCTCCATCCAGCACCACTAACAACACTGCCAACAACATCGCCATCACCCACCACCTCCACCACCACTAACGGAAACACCATCACCACCACCATCATCACCATCATCACCCACCACTACCACTACCACTAACAGGAACATCATCACCATCACCCCCGCCAGCATCATCACCAACATCACCACCACCACCCAGCTATTACTAGCAAAGTTTAGACACTCTGAATTAGTCTGACAGCATTCAGATAACAATGAAACAGCTGACTAATACCAGGTCTGACTTAAGTGCTCATTCCCTGGTACCTGTGATTCACTTGGGGTGCAAGCTGGGGTTTATTTAAAATACAAACTTCTGGGGGTGCCTGGGGGCTTAGTTGGTTAAGTGTCCGACTCCTGATCTCAGCTCAGGTCTTGATCTCAAAGTTCTAAGTTCAAGTTCTAAGTTCAAGCCCTGGGCATGGAGCTTACTTAAAAAAGAAAAGAAAGAAAAGAAAAGAAAAGAGAAAAGAGAAATGGTATAGGACAAAATAAAAGGTGTCAAAGATCATAGCACCTAACCATGAACACTTCTGTTTCCTGTGTGTCACAGAATATTAATGGAACAGAAGCATATTCTTAAAGTGAGCTTTGAATCTTGTTGAATCAAACCTCTGCTTGGGCAACTGAATGCAATGAATTAGTGACCAAATTGGCCTTGTTTCCAAAAGTCCACAGGTAGCTTCAGACAACCCCTCTGTTGTCATTCAGCAGAGAGCAAGAAGGAGCATCCTATCCTTTCTGGAGATGAAATGGCTGGATGGGTGTGGATAAGGGGAAGGGGAAGAGTGCCACGTGCAAGCTACATGGCTTAGGTCATGGGCCACCTGGACCTGTTTCCTCGCTGTGAGAAGGGAGTGATTTGAAGCCCAGTGGGCTTCACAGGAATGGTATAAGGTCTGAAGACATAACAATGATGGATGTGCTTTAAAAGTACAATTGAGGGCAGCCTCGGTGGCTCAGCGGTTTAGCGCCACATTCAGCCAGGGCATGATCCTGGAGACCTGGGATCGAGTCCCACATCGGGCTCCCTGCGTGGAGCATGCTTCTCCCTCTGCCTGTGTCTCTGCCTCTCTCTCTCTCTCTCTCTCTCTCTCTCTCTCTCTCTCTCTCTTTTTCTCTGGGTCTCTCATGAATAAATAAATAAAAATCTTTTTTAAAAATAAATAAAAATAAAAATACAATTGCTATCCGAAGATTAAATAGGAAATTTTGTTGTAAAAATTTACGTATTTATTTGAGAGAGAGAGTGCATGTGCATAAGCAGGGGTGGGGTAGGGCAGAGGGAGGGGGCAAGAGAGAATCTCAAGCAGACTGCATTCTGGACACAGCGCCCAATGTGGGGCTCGATATCACAACCCTGAGATCATGAACAGAGCTCAAATCAAGAGTTGGACTCTTAACCGACTGAGCCACCCAGGCGCCCCTATAATAGAATATTTTTAAAAACATTAATGACTAGCAATTGTGAAACTGTTTCTATAGTGAAAACATGCATAAAACATGAAGTTTCCATTTTACCATGTTTAAGGGCACAGTTCAGTGACACATTCACACCATCCATCTCCAGAACCTTTTCATTTTCTCATCATGAAATTTCATTCAGTAAAGTTCAGTTTTTAGTGTACAATTGTGTGAGTTCTGTCAAATAGAGTTGTAGAACCATTTCCTCAATTAAGATCTAGAATTGTTATAGTTCTATAGTTTTAAGTTTATAGTTTTAATTGAATAGTTCCCAAAACTCCCCAAATTCCTTTTTATGCCTTTGCAGATCAACCCCTCCCACAACACCAGACCTCAACAACACACACTGAGGTCTGTTGACCTCACTGATCTGTTCTTTGATTTATTTTGCCTTTTCTAGAATGTCATAAGAATGGAATCATATGCATGGAATCACACAATATGCGGTCTCCAAGTCTGGCTCTTTTATGTAGCGTGGCGCATTTGACATTCATCTACATTGTTGAGTGGGTCAGTGTCGGGTAGCATTGCAGTGTGAAGTGGACTCCAGATTCTTTATGCACTCACCAGCCAATTTGGGTTGTTTCCAGTTGTTGGTGATTAGGAATGAAGTGCTATCAGCATACAGCACTTTTATATACAGGTTTCTGAGGGAGCGTATGTTTTTATTTCTTTTGGGTTGGGAGCATTGGTGTGAACCAACCAGGTAATAGGAGGAGTATATGTATAACTATAAGAAATTGCCCAGTTGGCTTCCAGTGCGACTACACCATTTAGCATTTGCAGCAAAGGGATAGGAGAGCCATTGTCATTCTCTCTCTGCCCCTCCTCCAGCTCTCTCTCTCTCTCTCTCTCTCTCTCTCTCTCTCTCAAATAAATAAATCTTTAAAAAAATAAAATCTTTTAAAATCTAAAAAAATTAATTTACTAAGAGTGTATGAGCAAATCCACAAGCAAACTCTCCGCTGAGTGTGGAATCTGATGCAGGGCTCGATCCCATGACCCTGAGATCATGACCTGAACCAACATCAAGAGACACCTAACTGACCATGCCACCAGGCACCCCTAAGGTTTTATTTTTAAATAGTCTCTACACCCAACATGGGGCTTGAACTCACAACCCCAAGATCAGGAGTCATATGCTCCACCAACTGAGCCAGTCAGGCACCCCAGTAAATTTATTTCTCAAATAAAATATCTTTTTAGAGTTTTTCTTATTGCTGAAGTAAATATGCTTATTGCATAAAACTAAAAAAAATAGGTAAATAAAAGAATAGCGTGAAAATTACCCTTGGCCATGCTATTTAAAAATGATTTGCTTACATCCTTTCAGATGCTTATGTCTGGAAGTGTGTATAGGTATTGTTCTATTGACTAAATATATATAATTATACAACTTTTATAAATTAGTTGACTATTTTGTTGGTGATATTTAGACTGTCCCCTGTGTTTTTCTCTCATATGTATTGCTGGAATGAACAGTCACATTCACGTATCTTTGGATTTGAGATTTTTTTCCTTTGGTTAGATTCCCAATAGGGTCATTAATGAGTCAAAGGCTATGGACATTTTTAATGCTCTTGAATCCCTGTCTACATCTCCTTTGCCCCCAAGAAAGATTGGATCGATGTATCATCTCTCATGCAGTTCTTGTGATTAATACATTTTTTGTGTGTCATAATTCGACTGGTGGATCATGACATCTCAGTTGGGGTTTCCCTTGTATTTGATTGCTCCTGAGGTTAAACATGCTTTCCAATGTCCACAGTCTTTCATAATGACCTCTTTCATGATTTATCTGATAGTCCTTTTACCTATTAGGTAGTATCTCTATTAGTAGGCATACTAAGGCATATTCACCTTTAGATGGAAGACATCACAAAGTTGTGTCAGGCTTGACATCTTTTCCTGTTTAGTATAATGTGCAAAAGAGACAAGGAAAATGTATTTCTATCAATCTTTATGTTGTTGGCCTCTTGATTTCTCAAAAAAATAAGGAAAACAAAAATAGAACTTTTGACCTTTGAATTTTCTGTTCCCATGCCATGCTTTCAAGACAATTAAGATATAAATATTCTTTATATAGGCTCTTGTCCCTCTTAATCCATGACTGATACCCTATGTTGAAGTAGTATGGTGGCACACAAAAGAATCATCTCAGAGAATGCAAATGTTAATAAAAGATGGGTTGTCAAACATGGTTAGGCAGAGAACAATGAAGAGAGAACATAATTTGCCTTTCTTAGATGTCCTGACGGTATCATGGTAGGCACCTAACACCACTCCAGTCCCTTCTTGGTGACTGTCCTGTGTGAGCCATGTTGACAGCACCCGCTGGTGGCTATCAGCCCTGCGTGGACAGCTCCCCAAGAAAGGACCCATGTTGAAACATGGGTTGAAATTGGGTTTGAGGATGTGGGCCTGTTTCATATTTCTGACTACTATATAATGCATTTTATAAGCATAAGTTGGTCTATTAATTGGATTAGATATTAGAAATTGAATACAGACGGTCTCAGACCTAACTGTGGTCCCACTTATGTGGTTTTTCGACTTTACGATGGTGTGAAACCGAGACACACTCAGTAGAAACTGTGCTTCGAGTTCTGAATGTGGATCTCTTCCTGAGCTAGTGACACGTGGTCTGATCTCCCCCGTGATGCTGGGTGGTGGCCGCAGCTCTCAGCAGCAGCTCCCATACACCAACCGCCGTCTGTACCCACACAGCCGTTCCATCTGTCACTTTCGGTACAGCGTTCCATGGGTTACAGGAGCTACTCGACATTTTATCATCAAATAGACTTCGTGTTACACAGTTTTGCCCACCTACGGGCTAACTTGAGAGCTCTGAGCACATTCGAAGTTGACCTGGGCTATGCTGTGATGTTCAGTAGGTTTGGCGTGTGAAATGCATTTTCTCCTAAGGATATTTTCTTTTCTTTTTTTTTCTATTTTTTTTAAGATTTATTTATTTATTCAGTCAGAGAGAGCGAGAGAGAGGCAGAGACACAGGCAGAGGGAGAAGCAGGCTCCATGCAGGAAGCCCGATGTGGGACTCGATCCCGGGTCTCCAGGATCACACCCCGGGCTGCAGGCGGTGCTAAACCGCTGTGCCACCAGGGCTGCCCTCCTTAGGATATTTTCAACCTATGGTGTGACTACCAGAACATAACCACACCCCAAGTGGAGGAAGATCTGTAAATGTTCCAAAACCAGCCAAGTCCACAATTTTAATCTCTAATCTTGTTCCTGAACATTGTAACCATTTTGATGCCAAGGAGGAGGAAGGATAAGTAGAGGTCCTGTCATCACACAAAGGGTTGACTAACACCAGTATTGTAATCCCTTAGAGGATGTCGAGAAATCTGGGCTTGTCCAACAGTCGTTGTGCACTTCTCTGCTTCCATTTATTCAAAGGGAGAACCGGCACAGATTCAAGGTGAGTTCAAACCATGCCGTATAGGCTATTCTGCTTAAGGAAAACAAGATTCCCAAAATTTCAAATGGATGACCTGGATAATTAAAATTAGAATTTGTTTGATTGCATTACAAAGATCTTTCTCAGCTTAGAAAAAAATGCTTTATATTTCTTGTAAATATCTACTCTTTTTGTTCATTTACAATATTGGGGTTCAGGGGCCCCTGGCCGGCTCCATTGGTAGACTGTGAAACTCTTGATCTCAGGGCTGTGAGTCAGAGCCCCACTTTGAGTGTAGAAATTACTTAACAATAAAATTTTAAAAAAATAAAATAAGTGAGTTGACACATTTTTTCATAATATTCTTTTTTTTTTTAGTGCACCAACACCAGTATCTTCGAAGTAGATGCAGTATCTTATTAACCGTGAATTCTCTTTTATTCTCACACACACAGTGCAACAGTAGAACAGAGACACACCTCGTAAGTCTCTTTATTTTTTTTTTAAATTTTATTTATTAATGAGAGAGAGAGTGTGTGCAGCAGAGACACAGGCAGAGGGAGAAGCAGGCTCTGTGTAGGGAGCCCAACGTGGGACTCGATCCCAGGGCTCCAGGATCAGGCCCTGGGCTGAAGGCAGCGCTAAACCGCTGAGCCACCGGGATTGCCCATAAGTCCCTTTCTAACTGAAATGTCACTCGTCAGATATTTATCTTTCAGTATTTGGTGAAAGGTGCGCATTTTTCCCCCTTTCCAGTCTGACTGAATTTTTTTTTTTTTTTGGAATAAATTTCCTGCTGGGAGAGCATTAGGGCTGATCTACAGGAGCAGAGCGAACCCATTTTGACCTCTTGAACAAAGCAGTGTGCTTGTCACAGCTCAAGTCTATGAACCAGCTAATAACTTGCAATTTAGAAAGATATGCCTGTTTGGACACCCAACTTCTCAACTTAATAATTTATTACATCAAGGCTGCTGTTCTCAGGAGCTCCCAGTCCATCAGTGAGTGTTAAAACGAAATAGAAGTGAGCTTTGGGGACCCGAGAATCAGCACAAGCTGGCCATCAACACAAGTGTTACCATCTTCCTATGCCTTCCGTTCTTGAGGAACGAACCCTTCTGGTTGGACCCAGCCACCAGTTAGGTTGGCAGGACCCTGAGATCCAGGCTGCTCAGTGCTAATGGGCATCTGTGGGTCCGATGCTTGGTTGTGGAGACCCCCGTGTGTGTGTGACCACCAAGCAATCCATCTCACCCCAAGGGGGGGGCTCGTCAGCAGAGGGGGGGCGTAGCCTTTCAGGCCGAGTTTTTGCAGTTAAGGATTATTTGTGACAGATGAACCCATCCTGGGAATCTTGCCTGCTTTGTGCTGCAAAAAGAACATCTCCCACCTTCTGGGGAAGGAGCCTTGACTGATGTTGTAAACGGAAGGAAAAGCTGTGAGCTCTTCAGAAGCCATCATTTCAGGGCTTTGAAGATAAATGAGTATGTACATATTTCTACGTGCAAAATGAGACTCCCTACCTTTAGAAGGATCTCACATCTCCCTGCCTTTTGAAGCTCCCACAGATACAAAACGCAGTCATTTTCCCGGTACTGGTTAGTTTATTGATCTAGTTGGACAAAAAGAGCAGAACTATGAAAAATGACTCCGGCAAACACTCCTTTCATCTTCCGGCGGTGAGGCATCTTTAAAACCTGATTAAAACACTTCGAAACAAATGAAATGGCTTTCGGTTTAACAGCAGCAGGAAATCCCAGGATCTCCCCCATGTCTCTCAGCTTCAGGAGCTCATGTTGGAGCCGGAAAACTGTGGTCTCAAACCTAAAGCCTGCATCCTTTGACTGTGTTTTCTTCCGTCGTCCTTTTGCAACTGCTGTTGTAACATATATTATTTCCTTCCAAAAACTGTCTCCTGCGTCTCCTCCCAGATTCTGTGCAACTTGGGGAACAGACACAGATTGCTCCAAGGGTCCCAGCCTCCCTGCAGTCAAGGAAGTGGGCTCAGATTATGGGAGTGGTCAGGGCAGAGTGGGGCAGAGCCAGGTGAAGGGTGGACACCCAGCTGGTGCAAATGGTCAGCACTCAACACCCCACTCCTGCCCTCCTACCTCCTCTTTTGCATTCATTAACTTGCCTGGTACTGTCTGGGGAAGGGGCAGGCCACGGTCACCATTTAGAACACCAGGGCTCTTGGGGAAATCATGTGCTGCGTCTCGGGTGCAGAATCCCGAAGAGCAGTAGTAAAACACTCCACATGTCCAGCCTTCCCATGAGAAGGGCAGGAAATAAGCTAGAAAGGACTGTTTGTGAGGGGCCAAAGAACTGGCCAAAGTCCAGGTCAATAGTTCCAGCTCTTTCTCCCCATAGCTCAGGCTTGTGGCACACCAGTAATGAGGTGACAGATCCTGATCATAGGAACTCTCACACATCAGTGAGAATTGATTTCTTGCAGAATTAACACTCTTTCTCGTTAGATGTTGGGATTTTGCTCTTTTTTCCCCCTTGGAAATTGTTCACTGAATACTTGTTTTTCAAGAGGAGTTTGACTTTAGGGTCACAAATAATATTATTTCTTTAAAACTTTCTTTTAATGGAATGCACCAGAAAGCTCATGCGATTTTACTCTAACAACGATGTGTCAGATTTCTAAATCAACCTGACTTCCAGCAGTGTGAACTGCATTTTAAATTGTCGTTGTGCAGTGACCGAAAAAAATATTCGAACAAGGTGCAACCCCTCGCACCTGAGAACACCCACACACGGCACAATCAGGCTGGAGACCCCTGAGCCTCCAGCAGGAATTAGGCAAACTTCCCAGTGACTAAAGAGGCGGGGAAGGAAGGGGCCCAGGCACGTGACAGAAGGGCTGCAAAGTTAAGGTGCGCAAACAACTAGTAAGGGATGTGATTCCAAATATAAACGTGGCCGAGTATGGGTCATGTGCAGCCAGGAAATGCCAAGTTCAAAAATAATTCTCAAGAAGTTGAGCTGTAAGTTGATTATTAGGAGCTTTGGATGAATGTTTCCAAAGGAAAACCGGCTCCTCGCAGCCCAGGAAGCTGCTGCCCTACTGCAGCTGACAGCTGGCCTCCGGACAGCGTGGCTCTGCCGGCCAAGCTCGGGGAAAGGACGCAGAGGCCTGGCGGCTATGCCCCACTCCATGGTGGTAAACAAAGGTCCCAGGGAGAGCAAGCCGAGGCCTCTGGTCCAGGGCTGACTGGAGCCTGGGGCGGGGAGGGGATGTGGAGGCAGGCCCAGGGCTGGGACGGCCCCCCATGAGGAGGGCTCAGGTGTGCCCTGACGGGGGCCGTGGGCACAGGGACACAGCCGGGGAGTGGGGGCGGCTAACGGAAGCAGGTGAACGCGGGGGGCTAACTGGAAGCAGGTCCCTACAGGGTGGGTCCAGGGAGTGTGCGTGGCTCTCCCGCTGCTCTTAAGTTGCAGGTGGGGGAAAAGCCAGAGCAGCTGCCAGTTAGTGACCAAGTCTGGTGGTCTGGGCCCACCTGATACAGGGGATCCCGAGCTGGTTGCTCAGGAGAGACACCTGACGTCCTGTAAGCCAGCTGGCTCCTGGGCCACTGGATGGTGGGTTGCTTTCCAGGCCTGGCTGTCGTGGGCTGTGGGTTGTTTTTCTTCTGGTCTGGCAGTGGTCCTGGGCCTATCTGGTCTCTCGGAACTGACCACTTCCCTAGCCTTTCACAAGCTCCAGGCTGGCTGGACCTTCTGCCTTCTCCTAGATAAAGATCAAGCTTTCAGAGTGCATAATCTGAGGTAATTGCCAGTTCTCAGATTCCATACAAAGAAAAATCTTGAGAATGACAATGTCCTGTCCGTGGAGGGCCTGCAGGGACGCCTACACCCAAGGGGACCCTGAAGACTGGCCCCACCCATGTGGCTTTTGATCAGTCTCAGCCGTGGGGCAAGGAGAGAGGCTGGAGGCTATCCAGCCCCCCAACCCCAGACCCTCACGACTCTCCCAGCCATGTGACCCCAAGCCCAGGACAGAGCGGCCAGCTGCTCCTAGACTGGTGTGTCAGGCCAAAGCTCCTCCACTAGGCGTCTCCCCCAGAGCCCAGGTGGTGCCAGCGCCGCCCGGGGTCCCCCCAGGCCTGGAGCCACCAAGGCCCCCTGTGGCTCTGAGCGCCAGAGCAGCTCGCCACCCACAGTGGGCACATACCTAGCTCGTGGGTCCTGCAGCCTGAAGGAGCCAATTGTCTCCCTGGAGACGAGTGCCCAGGGACCCACCTCGAAGCTGCTGGGGCTGCTATGCGGGGTGACGAACACGCTGGCCGTTGCGCGCGAAGAGCCGCCTCTGACGGGGCACGAGCTGCGCTTTTCAGGTTTGTACTGAGGAGCGTTTGGCTCTTCAAACCTCTACACGTGCTGCTTTGATGCATGTTAAAAGGATATCTTCCCCTAAGGAGTTGAGCGTGAACACGTAAGCACTCCTGGGCGCAGCCTGAGAAGTGTAAGCAGCAGCCCAGAGAGAAGGTGAGGCCACTGGGGACGGGGTGGGGGGGGCGGGGGGTGCAGGCTGCTCCACTGTGGCCGGGTGGCCCCGCTCTGGAGCCTCAGCGCAGCACCCGCCAGCGCCCGGACCGCACCCTGCGGTCCCATTAGGGCTCCCTGCGGCTTTCTTCCCCACGCTGCGGCTTTGCTCCCCACGCTGACACTGGCACCACCTGTTTCAGGGAAACAGCACCATCCCCACGCATACAGCCCTGATTATTTCCAGTGGAATCCGGGAAAACATGCAAAATGCCAATACAGTATTGTTGAGGATGGGTTCGCCCTTATTTCCTCAGCGGGAGGGAGCCTGTTAAATGCAGCCCTCGGGTGCCTCAGGCAACTGGGCACGTAGGTTCCCACAGTCCGATGGCAGCAAGATCAGAGTCGTGGCCGCCCTGCTGCTTCGGAAGGTTCTGGAGAGCAGGAGACTCGAGGGGCCCACTGGTTTGGCCAGAACCACGCTCCCCAGGTCCCGAATGGGGTAGTACCCACGGGGAGCAGCTGGTGGGAACGGCAGTCTCTCAGGCCAATTCTGCTTCTCATGGCTTTGAGTTCAAGGACAGCTGATGAAATGCTCCAGCTGGAAATGCTCTGGGAGTTCATTTAACACTATCTGCTTCTTTATCGTTGGAAAGACGGAGCCCTGCAGACACCATGAGCTGCTCAGGCCAGTCTGTCACAGGTGTGTTGAGAAGCTCTGTGCCAGTGTCCTGGGCCCGGACACAGGGGGGTGCTGACAGCGGGACTGCCAGGAGCCATCTCAGTGCGGGGGCACCTGCCCTGCCCTGGCAGGGACTCTGGGCCCTGCCCTTGGGGCACCAAAACCAGACCCAGCCTCTGACTGGAGGGCAGGCAAGTATTCAGGGAAGGCTCCCTGGAGGAGGTGACACTTGACTCAAGTCTTGAAGGGTCAGGAGTAGTTGTACAAATAAGGAAAGGTCTGGGAAGAGAGTATCAGCCTGAGGGGACACCTGTAAGCCAGATCTGAAGAAATGTGTTAGGGAACATGACCCAAACATCCCAGAGAGAGGCAGCTTGCTGTGCAGGTCACCTGGGCTAAGGATTCTGGGTTTATCCTCAGAGCAGTGTGGCTGACACTTGGGTATTGGGTCTGAGTTGCAATTGGGTTGGTATCTTTGGAGCAAGTTGGAGCCAGCCTGGAGGAGGTGTGGAGGAGCCATGAGCTGAGCTGTGGAATCCAGACTGGAAAGGGCAGGACTGGAGACATCCTGACGCTCCTCTCCTCTGTGGGCTGTTTAGAGCGGCCGGGAAGGGTGTAACCGCAGGCCTGCGTGGAACACCTCCTCTGCCCCTGCACATCCCTCTCCACCGGCCGCTCCCTCCCTGAGCCCCAGGGCCCACCCACCTCGTGTCCCTGGTTCCAAGCCCTTCTGTGTCGATAGCAGAGGCTGGAGGCCTGAGCATGCAGGGTGATGCTCACTCCCCAGCCCGCTCCGAGCGGGTCTGCAAGGGTTGTGAGCGTCCCTCCACCGAAGGTCACATTTCATGAAGTGCAGCTTCTGTTACAACTGCCTTCCCTGGGCTCTGGTTGTCCCCTTGGGCTCAGAGCTGGCGGGGGCCCTGGGACTGCACTGTCCTTCCTACTTTGTTCAAGCTGCAAAAGACACCCCCAAAATCACCGAGTTTGGACCTGTACACTCTCTGCCGTGCAGAGCCCGGGCGCCCAGGGAGGACAGGCAGCTCCGGGTAGGAGCCGTGGGGCCCAGGCCTCCGTGTGACCTCTGGCTCTGCCCCAGGACCATGGTCCCACGTGGGGGCTGCACGTCCAGGTGTCCCTGCGGGCTCCCATCCAGCCCACCTGGACAGGGCATCAGCTTGCGGCTCAGTGGCCCAGGTCTTGGCAGGCTCCCATGGCTGCAGTGTTTCTCCCAGAAAACAGACTCTGATTCTGTCTCTCAGGCACATAAGCTTGAGAGAGGAAGGTGAGCCGCCGGGGGCGGAGAGGGACGGGGGAAGGGGTAGGATGGAGGAGTCTCCCTGCTCGGCCTCCCTCTTCCTAGATTCCTTGGTGGCAGCTTAAAGGAAAGCTCATGCTGGCCTGTGTCTGTGCCCGAAGGAGGGAGCCCCTCCTCTGCTGGTCAGCTGAGGTCTTGTTCAGAGCTCCGTGGCTCCAGGGGGGCCAGCCACACGGGGGGGTGTGACGCTGTCTAGAAACACAGGCTTGTCCACCTGCGGGGTGTAGAGGAGGTGCCCCAGCCCCCACTGGCCACAACACTCTCTTTGCCTGAGGACACCCCGGAGAAGGGCTCACCTCTTGTCTTCACCGGGGAGGACCCCTGAGCTGGGCTGAGGGGTGGGGGGTCACAGCACCACTCTCCCCTCTGTTCAGATGTTCGGGCCAGGACATTGCACACATTTCTTTAACACGAGTCGTTGTGGTTTGTTATGCGTAGGGGCAGGGGGCTGTGCTGGACATGCCCAGGAGGTCTCCAGTCTAAGTAAAAGAGACAAAACAATTCAATGAAAGAAAAATACCTCTCCCAGTAAATGAGATGGTGCTTCAAACCTCAGAGGGGTGAGGTTATTGGCTTTTCCTCGTATTCATTCTTTCTTGCCTTCAGGGTCAACTCAACACCACATTGCCACAAAATCTTGAAATGCGAACTGCTATGTTAATACACATTGATGGCATCTGGTTAAAATGGAATGCACTGATTTTATTTATTTTTTTAAAGATGTATGTATTTATTTGAGAGAGCATAGAGGCAGAGGAAGAGAGAAAGAGCATCTCAAGCAGACTCTGGGCTGAGCACAGAGCTCAATGTGGGGCTCGATCTCACAATCCTGAGATCATGACCTGAGCCGAAACCAACAGTCAGATGCTTAACTGACTGAGCCCCCCAGGTGCCCCAGAATACACTGATTTTTAAATGGAAATGGCTAAGTAGCACTCAAGCTGGTTTTGACTCAAGAGTCTCAGGCTCCTGGCAGCTTCAGGGGCAGGGAGGAAGAGGCAGGGCAGCTGTGGAGTCTGTCCTTGGCACCTGTTGGATTTTCCAGCATTGGCTATCCACCTTGCTGCCTATGGGGGGAGGTGGGTGGGGGAGAGTGGGGAGGAGTGCAGGTATGTGGGTGGGGCTGTGAATTCCCCTCCCCTTGCAGGCCAGGGCAGCAAACTCTATGCCTTAGAAAGTTCCAGCCCACCCTCTCTTGAAGCTTCTCAGCAGCAGCAGCAGCAGGTTCTATTCCCAGCAATGGTGACCTTCAGAGAATGACACCAGAACTTCCCCTTCCCATTACGTACCCCCTGCGGTGGTTTGAGCAGGTGAGCAGGTGCCCTTCTGTGCAGCAGGTTGCACCTGCAAGGTCACAAGAATACCTCTTTCTCCCAGTAGTGAGTGACTCACACCTACAGGGTTACACGAACACGTCTTCCTAGCGGCACATTATATCTATGGTGTAACAGGAGTGCACAGGTGCCCCTCACTTTTCGAGAGCTCGAGTGATGCCGCTTCACTTTTACAAAAGACTAATTAGTACACATTTCCTCGATGTCAGAAAGTAGAGCATATCAGAAAGGGCTCACTGTAGAACAAAGGCTGGATGCTATTTTTGCACTTCGGATTTCTTTTGCTCGGCAAAAATAGGCAAATAGTGAAAATAGACTGTGGGTCTTTTGTAAGAGCAAAATGGTGCCACACCAGGCATGAGAGGATGCTGGAGAGAACGCAGGCTTTCCTGACGGGCTCTCTGCATCCATGCAGCCTGGTGGCTTCCTGGGGGGGGGGGGGGGTTCCAGTCCCAGTGGAAGAAAGCAAACTCTCAGCATCTCCCAGGTGAAAGGACAGAAACATTTTCCTTCGTCCCTTCAAGGATCTTTGGCTGGCCTAATAGTTAAATTGACATAAGACAGATTACCAGGAGAAAAAATAAATTTTTAACATATGGGAGCCCCCAAAGTCTGAGCCCCAAAGGGCAGCCAGGTGATTGAGGCTTATATGACACCCTGAGCAGAGGAGGAAGGCCGGGCGAAGAACATGCCTGGAAAACACAGGTTGTCCTGTTGCACGGGTAAGTTTCCTAGGCAAAGAGGAATCTGTGGCTTCCTTCCTTCCTTCCGGCTCCAGGTTCCCTTCCTAGTGAATTCAGGCAGCTGAGGGGAAGTGAAGAGCTTTTCCTGAATCTGCGGTTTCTTAAAAATAATAGACCTAAGATAATCTTTATGCCAAAGAGGTATAACCTGGGGTGACAAATTCTGCTCCCCTTCGTGCACATGACACAATACACATGGCTTGGAACCTTTTTTTTTTAACTTAAAAATATATTTCAGGGTTTATTCCATAGCTGTACATGATGAGATTCCTTCTTTTTCCTGACAGCAGCTCATAGCGCCGTTCTGTACCATTTTTCCCTGATGGGTAGATGATTTCCAATGACGGCTGTTACAGTGGTGCTGCAGTGAATGGCCCTGAACCATTTTATCCCTTACACATGCAAGTGTACGTGTGGCACGGATATCTAGGAGTGGAATCCTGGGGTCACCCCATATGCTTATTTGTCATGTAACGGATTATTTAGATACCACCAGATGGCCTTCCATGGAGGCCATTCCCGTTTATGACGATGTAGGAAGATCAGGTTTCATTAAACCACTACCAACTTGCAGTGTTTTTTTCTTTTTTTAAGATTTTATTTATTTATTCATGAGAGATGACACAGAGAGGCAGAGACACAGGCAGAGGGAGAAGCAGGCTCCCTGTGGGGAGCCCAATGCAGGACTTGATCCCAGGACCCTGGGGATCATGACCTGAGCTGAAGGCAGACACTCAACCACTGAGCCACCCAGGTATCCCCCAACTTGCAGTGTTACCAACTCTTTGATTTTGCTAGTCTTTCCATTCATATCCTTACTGGGTTTTCAAGTAGGTTGTTGGATTTTAACGTGTAGCCTATATTTTTTAGGGCAGTTTGAGTTTCACAGCAAGAGTGAGCAGAATTATTGACTTCCTGCATACCCTCTGCACTGCCCTCCATGGCCTGTCCTGTTATCAACACACCCCCATTTATTGCATTTGTCCACGTGGTGCATCTGTGATGGTGAGCCCACACTGACATGTCACCATTCCACAGTCTATAATCTACCTTCGGGTTTACACCTACTGGCTTGCACAAATATATATTGACATGGATTCACCATAACAGAAGAACAGGGTGAAGAACATGCCTGGAAAACATAGGTTGTCCTGTTACACGGGTAAGTTTCCTAGGCGAAGAGGAATCTGTGGCAATCGCTTCCTTCCTTCCTGCTCCAGGTCCCCTTCCTAGTGTAAATTCAGGCAGAATCACACAGGGTAGTTTTGCTGCCGTAAAAATCCTCTGTGCTCTGCCTATTGATTTGGTTTGATTTTTTAAATAATTAAAAGAGTTGGGGTTCCTGGCTGGCTCAGTCTGCAAATGGTGTGACTGTTGATCTCAGGGTCATGAATTTGAGCCCCACGTTGGGCATAGAGATTACCTAGAAAGAAATGATTATAGGAATGTTCTCTTTGGATTTTTTCCCCTGTTTTGATACTCGTTAAGAAGCCCTGTCCCATTCTGCAATATATAAAAAATATTCTCCCATTACTTATGCTAGTACTTATATGGTTTTGTTTTTTAATCCATCCGGTGTTTGCCCGGTGTCAGCATAATCCAAGACCACTTATCAAATAGCCCCCTTATTGGAAACAGCACCTTCATCATCTCCTAAAGCCTGGTTGTGAAAAGCTCCCTCTGGCGGCTTAGGAAGTATAGCGGGATAGGCGGAGGGGCGCAGGGCCTGCTGTGACTCTGTGTGGAGCAGGTGGTGGTGGAGGAGGCGGAGACAAGTAGGCCCCTTCCAGAAATATTTGGGAGACAAAGTCAAGAGGATTGGTCATGAATGAGATATGGAGCCTAGGAGAGGGGGTTGCTAGGGAAACTTCCAGGTTTCTAGACTGTGTGGATGGTGGATGGTTGTCCTGCAGATACAAGAAAACTGGGTGTTTATTAAGGGTCTAGAGACTCCCATTGCTGAGGGGGGAAAGCCAGATGGCATGGGGTCTAGAAGTTTCTCCCTCACCCCAGTCTGGTTCCTTTGCTCTCTCTGGGGTTTCATGGGACCCCACCCCATGCTCCTCCTTCCTCCCACTGGCTCCTCAGCAAGGTCTCACTCCCAGAAATTGCACTGGCCCAGCGCAGTTTATGGACTGGTTCCTCTGGAATGGGGTGTTCCCCCTCCAACCTGCTGGGCCAAGAGGTTCATTGGAGCTGCCACCTTTGCACTGTAGACTAAGAAGACTAAGAGGAGTGGAAATGATCACCTCTCTGCCTTTCTCAGTTAGGATTTTCATTCAGCTTCTGGCAACACACACTAACAACAATGGCTTAAGCCGGAGGAATGTAATTGTTCTCTTATATTAAGAGAAGGCCAAGAGTTGACAGCTATGCACTGGTGTGGAAGCTGCACAAAGGCATGAGGATCCAGGCTCCTGGGTTCTTGCTCTGAGTCTGCTCTCTGCTTTCCAACCTATAGGCTGCCTCAGGGTCTGCCACGCCTGCGGGAGTTCCAGCCATCAGATCCACATTCCAGGGAGGAAGCAAAAAGAACAAAAGAAAGGCAAGAAGGGCCCCTTGCTGCTGCCTTCCTGATGTGGAGAGCAAAGGCAAAAGAAATGTAGAAAAAAAATTAAATCTCCTTACAACTTGGAGCCCAGTGACAAATACGTGGGACAGGCAGGGTGACCACCCTCCAGGAACTCTACTGCCTGGAAGTCAATGCTTTGCTAGAGGCAGAAGACAACCTTAGCTTGCCATTAGCCTGACCTCCAGGATGCTGGGAAAACCCCTCTGGAAACTTCTTTATCTCTGTCCCCCGCCCTGCCCCCCCCAATATATATTAGCAGTCATCCCCGGGCATATGAGCATGGTTACCTGGACTGTAGTAAACGACTCTTTCCTAACACCAACTAGCCCCTCAAGGTCTGGAAACCTTGCTTCCCAGTTCCTTAGAGACCCCTGCTCTCCTTCACCCCTCCCCACTCCTCATGACCCCTCTGCATCTCTCTCTGCCTGCATGTCCTGTCCATGCTTCAATAAAACCATGCTTTTTGCACCCAAGACGTCTCAAGAATTCTTCCTGGACCATTCGCTCCCAGACCCCACTTCACGTCACATCATTCTCACTTTTACTAAGCTTTTTAGAAGTTCCGCTGAGCTCCTGCTTACAATTCACCGCCTACAAGAGTGGTGGCTGTCCCTGGGAGTGAGGGGATGGCCGCCACAGCCTCTTCGCTGGGTGCACCGCTGCCCCAATTAGAAACAAAGTTGGGGCCCTAAGCACATAAGCAGATGGCTGAATCTGGAGGCTTCGGGGCATATGCAGGGGCTCGGGCAAGAAAGCACTGAAGCAATGGAAGCCAACTTTCTTGCTGCTGGAGAAAGGACTTAATCGTGTCAGGAAAGGAGGGTAGAAGGAACCTGAGGTGTGCTGGACTGGCGTTGGAGGTATTGTGTCAATTCAGGCATCGAGATGTGTGTGTGTGGGGGGGGTGAGTGTGTCTGTGCCTACGGGTCCACGCACACATTTCTTCCTCTTCCATTGAAGGAGCCTGAGAACGGAGACATCCCGGGAGCAATGAATGGTGAATATCCAAAACTTGGCTTTCAAATACTCTCCTCCACTGCACGGTACTCAGGGCACCTTAGAAGGACCCTTGGTACCCGGGCTGGGGCACAGGTTACAAGGAGTCCTGAGACATCCCTCCTTGCCTCCTTCCTTCCCTCCTTTTTCTCTTTCTTTCTTTTCCCTCCACCTCCGCCCAGATACACCCCTACCTGCATCCTCAATGAGCTAGCTTTGCTTTAGCAGCAAGGGGACAAGCATTCGCCACCAGACTGGACAGAGTGAGCACCTACCTGCTGCATACTCACAGAGCATGGAGATCAGGTGAATTTGGGAAAAGAAAGTACTTACCCCCTTTGTCCACCTACACACACCCGTGCAGCCTGCAGCTGGGTGGGAAGAGCTGGCCCTGGAGAAGGAGGAATGGGTGGGGGGGAGACCCACTAATGGGAGGAGGCTCATAGCTCCACTGCTTTTCATATCAGGATTTCCATGAGACTCATTTGAATAAAAAGGTGCCCTGCTCATTAATCAAAGCAGTGTCCTGTTAAAATGTAAATATGAGACTAAATGCATCACCCTTTTCCTTGTACCTGGTTCTGGATGGGTGGGGACAGGTGGGAAGGAACAGGACCAACAGAGGGACAGGGGACACTGAGGAATGGGGTAGAGGAAGAGTCCCTGCAGGAGCCTGGAGAGGACACCTGTGGGGGACCTGACCACTTCGAGGCACTTCTCAGAGCCCCCCGGAGCACATTTCCTCTGCCTTTGTAGCAGTGCTGAGAATAAGGCCCGTAGGTGCCATGTGACCAGTGTGAACGCACACCTTCACCTGCATGGTGAAGCTCTGCACTCAGGAGTGTGTGCGCCAGAGCCTGCTGTAGCTCCCAAGGGCTGTCTGCACCTGTGACTTGGACCAGCTGACACAGCAGGGCTGGGGGTGAGGGGACCTGGAGTGGGCGTGGGAACCGAGGACAGAACCACAGACCGGGATGGAGCTTGGGGACCTGGGATGGGGGTGGAGGTGGGGGGGGGCAGGGATGGGGCCAGCAGGGCAGTGAACAGCTGAGCCGAGGCCAGCTGCCAGCACCTGGTGGCAGGTGCAGGTGTGGCACCTGCAGGGCGGGCACGGGTCTCCAGGCGACAAGGTGACACCTGCAACTCCCTGCAGGCACCCAGGAGCAGGCCAGCTCCGGAGAGGTTGGCCGTGAAGCATGGGGCTGGCGCTGCTGTTTGTGGCCCTGCTGGCCCTGCTGGCATGGCCTGCACAGGCCGTGGCTGCTCAGGATCCCGACGTGCTCTGTGGAGGTGAGTGTGGGGGCTGGCCAGCCCTCTTCTCTGCCCCCAGGTACCTAACCAAGAAGCTCCCTGGGGTGCTAACAAGGCCCAGGCCCCAGTCCTGCTTTGGAGCTGGCTGAGCCTCCCCTGCCTACCGTGGCTCTGTGGGCGGGGGGCAGCCACTTCACCTCTTGGCCTCCTTTTCGGGGTGGACTTGGGGGTGCAAGGTCAGTTATGGGGGTCAAGCCGGCACATGTACCCTGGAGCACTGGGGTGACTTCTCTTACGACCTACTTCAGCAAGTGCCCTTGCAGGTTTTCTGGCCGTAACTTGGCCTGTGGACTCTAGACTCCACAGGTGAATTTGGGTTTTCTTATCATTAGGAGGATAAAGGCAGAAGGGGCATTCTTTCTGTCACACGAGGTAATGGGCATGAGAAGCTGGGGACTGAATACAGATGGCAGTGCTTTGGCTGCCCTTCTGGGTGGGACGGGGCCCTAGGACCCGAGTGGCCTCCTGTGCTGGGACGGAAGCCTGGATGCTCCTGGCTGATGTTGGATTCACCCCGGAGTCTACCTCTGAGTGGACTTCTTCATGCTCTGCGGCCCGTGGTGTGGCCCTGGGGTCTCTGGTGGGAGGCAGGCCGCTCCTGCCTGTCCGAGCTCTACTCTGGCACTTAGAGGTCACTTCTCTGATCTATGTTGGCTTCCCTGGCCCGGCTCCAGGACCGGGGTGCACTGTGTGGCCAGGACCTGGAGATGGGGAGATGGGGTGGGGCCGGGAGCCCCCAGCCGTGTGAGCCAGGGCTGGAGAGGTGCCCTGAGTGCTGCGGGCGTGGCGGGCGCTCTGTTCACAGGGCCCATCATCTCCCCTTTACCACATAGCCTCAGACCTGGTCCCCTCCTGCCCCACACATGATCAGGCAGCCCCGAGGTGGGGTGATGTGAGATGAAGCAAGAGACTCCCCTGACCCAAACCATATCATCCTTTGTCTGGACCCAATGCCTGACGCCATTTCTCTACTCAGATCGCCTCCAGAAAGTTCCTGCTCAAATGCAAATGTGTAACAGAGCCTGGGAGGGCAGGCAAGGATAGCCGGGGTGATCCAGGGCAGGGCCACGCTCCCAGAGGAGGAGGCACTGGATGAGTGAGCTCTGACAAAAAAAAAAAAAAAAAAAAAGGTGTTTGGACCCGTCTAGACGGGTGGTTTTCAAAATTCTTTGTAGCAAGAGACCCCTCTTTTCTGGTGCAATTGTCCACAGAAGAACATGGGGCGGAGCAGACCAAGCGGGGTCGCCCAGCCTGGTCTAGGCTCTCCAGCCTGAAGTGTGAGCTCTGAGGGAGGGTGAAGACCCTCAGGGGACCCAGAAGGCAGCCTTAGACCCTTTACTTATGTGTATTTTATCTTAAAACCATACATAGTATGTGAAGGTGCTTCAGAGCCTACACGTAAAACTCTAGACAGACACGTATGGGGGCAGGTGCAGACACCTGGTGTCTGCAGACACCTCACACTTCCTTACTTGTTGGTGTGCCTCGGACGCGCCGTGCAGGGCTGGGGCTCGCAGGGACGTGCAGGAGCAAAGGCTCTGAGAAGCAGTGTGGAGAGTGAGGAAGTCTGTCTCCAGGGCCTGGGCGTCGCTGAGGGAGCTGGAGAGAAACTGAGGCATGGCAGAGGGGCTGAGGGTGGCTCTCTGTGGTGTCACTGGCTCCTCCAGACCAGCCCTGCTCCACTAGGGAAAACCCCCACCCCAAGTTCTGTCTCTCGTTCCTCTCTCTCACCCTGCTGCGCTCTTGGAAAACCTATTTGTGGGTTTCCTTCTCTTTGAAGCAAATTCATTTCGGGAGACCAGGGAGGGGACGCCCCCTTCCGTCCCATAGAACCCCGCCTCCTGGGATCCCTGGGTGGCGCAGCGGTTTAGTGCCTGCCTTTGGCCCAGGGCGCGATCCTGGAGACCTGGGATCGAATCCCACGTCGGGCTCCCGGTGCATGGAGCCTGCTTCTCCCTCTGCCTGTGTCTCTGCCTCTCTCTCTCTCTCTCTCTCTCTCTCTCTCTCTCTGTGACTATCATTAAAAAAAAAAAAAAAGAACCCCGCCTCCCTTTCACAAAGGGCCCTGAACACTGACAGTTGATGCCGCGTGGCTATTCTGTGCCCTGCAGCAATTCCCCTAGTTCTGTGGTGGAGAGAAGCAGAATACAGAAAACTTTCCCCGCGGGGCGAAGGAAGCAACCCTGCCTGCCCTCATTCTCGGAGTCATGTTAACAATAAAATGCACGCCATCAGCATTCTTGGCACTTTCCCCTCAATCCTGGTCCTTTGCTGCCAGTGACTGTTGGTGGAGCAGACGGCTGGGGACATGGTTCTTCTCCTGGGGCCCCGGGACCGGTGACCTTCCTTCTGAAGCCCTTCCATGGATGCAGGTTGCTCTGGGCCGGCTCTGCGGGGAGGCCAGGAGCAGTGAAAGCTGAAGAAGTTAGACTTCTGTGTCCAGCATTTATATCAAGCCCACGACGTTTGGCCCGGTTTGCCTGCCTCGGACCTGTCACAGCCTATGAGCTGCAGGGCCGCCAACCTATCAATGGTCCCCCAGCACCTGCCACAGAGAAAACATGCAAACAGGTGGACGCAACCATGTTCAAATAAAGCTTTATTTTTTTTTAAGATTTTATTTATTTGAGATAGAGAGAGAGTGTGTGTGTGTGTGCAGGGGAAGGAGCAGAGGGAGAGGGACAAGCAGACGCTCCCCTTAGCGTGGAGCCCGACACAGGGCTCCATCCAACAATCCCACGACCCGTGAGATCATGACCTGAGATGAAACCAAGAGTCTGATGCTTCGCCCCACAGGTGCCCCGGAATCAAGTTGTATTTATAAAATCAGGCAGCAGGCTGGATTTGACGTGTGGGCTGCGGTTTGCAGAGCCCCGCTCCCTGCAGCGTCCCGGGGTCTGGAAGGACTGCACCCCTGCCACCCACAGTCACGTATCCTCCGTTCTCTGACCCTACTCCTGCGTTCCAGGGAGGGACTCAGCCAAATACTAGTGGGTGGGCTTATTACTCGCATCTGCCAAGGAAACTGAAGCAAACCCCCACTGTTTGGGCGAGGTCATTCCCTGGAGGCAGTGCCTGCGTTCCCCATCTGGGCAGGCCTGCCGCTCTTCTCAGGCGCTGCGCTCGCTTGCATTGCTGCGCGACTCTGGCGGCCAGCAGACCTTTGCACCCCCGGGCACCACAGAGACAGGAACTGCAAGTCTTTGTGGGGAGAAGCTGTAGACGGAACGAGGTGACACGCGGGCAAGCGTCAGGTGAACGGGCCGATGGAAGAAGCAGGAACCCGTGCCGTCTACACGGCCAGGGCGTCTATACTGCCAGACTCGGGGGACCATCGGCCTCACCCTGGGGCTGCCAGAGCCCGGCCCTCCTGCCCGCTGCCCGCTCCGTGTCTCTGCTGTCACGCCCTCCTGGTTTTCGGGCGCACACCCCGGCTGCTCCTCCCGCACGCTGCAGGGGGGCTCCCCCGCTGCCCTGGTCTCCAGGTTGGGGCTCGGGTGTCGCCCACTGCCCGGCGTGGCGGCTCTGCACGGTCTCGGTGAGATGACCCCGCGCAGAGAGCCCGGACCTCTGCAGGTGGAAGCCAGCGTGCACACGTGACGCCTGGTCTCCCAGGAGCCCCCTGGCGCAGGCGAAGCCCGTAGGTCTTGGCTGTGAGACCGGCGGCCGCGGTTTTATTGTGATATGACCGCGTTGGACAGGAGCGTATTTTCCACATATTTGATGCTTACTATCAGGCCGTGGTGCTCCGAGCCCCGAATGTCAGGCCACCCTCATGAGCTCAGGGAGCCTGACCCAGGACGTCGGTCACCCTCCATGTCATCAGGCTGCCAGCCTGGCCGCTGAGGGTAAAAGGCAGATGGCAGCTGGCTGGCCCCGGGGGGTGGGGCGACGTGGCAGGGGTAGCAGCGGAAGCCACCGCGCCTGCGGCGAGCGGCCCCTGCTAGGAGGGCCTCCGTGCGCTCCTGAGGTGGTCTTCCTGCAGCAGGGGTGAGCCCCTCCTTAGACGGTGCCCACTGTCTCAGGAGGAGGATCCTGAGCTCCCCATCCCAGGAAGCCCCTTCCTCCCCTGCCAGGTGCAGGCACGATGGCAGTGCCCACCCTGCACAGCCGTGTCTGTAGAGGAGGGGAAGGGCCCACGCTGCTCCTCCCCAGAAGCAGGACGTTCTTTCTCTGTGAGGGGAATCCACGCACTGTCGTGACGTCGGTGATCCAGGCAAGGGCCTCGGCGCCGGTCACCACGCCCCTCCCCACATGGCCCTTCCCTGAGTCCCAGCTATGACACGGATGCCCACCTGGAGCCCCACGCTCACATGTCCACGGCGGGCGGGTGCCGGGACTCTGCTCCCCACCTGGGTCACCTGCTCCCCAGGCTCACTGAGTGGCTCACCTGCCACCCAGGGCAGGAGCGAAGAACCAAGAGGCGCCTGCGACTCCTTGCCCCACTCTTCACCCAGGATTCGCCCCATTGCCCATTGCAAGGATGTATGAGGCCACCCACTTCTCATTCCAGGGAAGCCATCATCATCTCTCACTTTCTTGGACCCCAATCGGCTTCCACATCCCTCCTAGCCCCTCCAACCCATTCTCTACACGAAGCCAAGTGACTTTATTTTATTTTAGTCCATTCTTGAAGTCTTCAACAGTCACTGCTCCTTCAGAATAAAATCCCTCTCCTTACTGTGGCCTGTGACCCCCTCGTCACCTGGCTCTTTGCTGTTTTGAATTCCCTTCCCAAACCTCTGCCCTGGGGCCCTGCCAAGAGGCTTTGCTCTGGTGTTCTAGAATGTTCTCCTTAGGCTGTCTCATTCTCCTCCTTGGGCCCTTTGCTCAAATGTCAACTCCTCAGACAGGCATCCGAGGCTGAGACTGAGGCTGATCTGTCACTCCTCCAACTGCCCTGTTGGGATGGAGCCCCCTCCTCCAGCCAAGTCTTCCAGGGCGCGCGAGCATCCTGCTGAAGGCCACAGCTCCCAGCCTCCGGGGCCATCGGCTGCCTGTGTGCTTTGTGAGTGGACTGCGCTTCCAGGGCGGCTTGCCTTCCTTCCCACGCCTCTCCCCGCTGCCCGGGGGGAGCCTCCTGGAACCTGAGATGGGCACCACCCACCTGCCCTGGGCCTCTCACCTCTGAATTCTGACCCCCTCAACATGCTGCAGCATCTCTGAGTCATTCTATTGGGGGGTCTCTAGTTAGCACTGCTTGGCAGTACCTTATGGAGCAGAAATCTGCCATCCATAAAGCCCTCCTACCTCCTAATCTCAAAACCCAGTCCCTTCGGAGCAGCTGCGGCAGTGTGCAGCTGTCATTCTTGATTGATTAACTGACTGATTGATTGTAGAGAGAGTGTGCACGTGCACAAGGGGTGGGGGAAGTGCAGAGGGAGAGGGAGAGAGAGAGCATATCAAGCAGGCCCCATGGATCCTGGAACCCATCACAGGGCTCGATCTCACCACCCTGACATCAGAATCTGAACTTAACCCACTGAGCCCCCGGGCGCCCACACTGTCATTGTCACCTCCTCCTTCACTAGCTAATTGTCACCTTGCACTGGACCCAGAGCTCCCTATAAGCATGAACTTGGTCCTGCCTGCTGCAGGGCTGGCAGATCCTTTAAGATAGATCCCGTGGCGGGCGCTCGCCAAGTACCATTGAATGGGCACACGGGGAGGCGACCGGGGGCCTGTGAAGGAGATGGGGTGCACCCGGAGATCTGCAGGAGCCATGGCTCTCCCTGGATGCATCTCAAGTGTGCTTTCAGCTTTTGTCTTTTGAGTTTCTCCTTGAACATGTACAGACCAGCTTAGGGAGAATTTCCATCTTCACTATGGTAAGCCTCCCTCACCAACAACAGGCTCCTTTATTCAGCTCTTACAGTTTCCTGGTAGAGTTAAGGGTTTTCCTGACACAGGCCCCAAACACTTGTTTTCTTTTTTCTTTTTTTTTTTTTTTAAGATTTTATTTATTAAAAAAAAAAGATTTTATTTATTTATTTGAGAGAGAGAGTGAGAAAGAGAGCACAAGGAGGGGAAGGAGCAGAGGGAGAAGCAGGCTCCCCGTTGAGCAGGGCCTGACATGGGACTCGATCCCAGGACCCCGAGGTCATGACCTGAACCCAAGGCAGATGCTCAACCCACTGAACCGTCCAGGCGCTCCTGTTTTCCTTTTAAATAGACCTATTTTCTTTTAAAGTAGGCTGCAAGGCAGGGCCTGAACTCATGACCCCAAGATCAAGACCTGAGCAGGGGTCAAACGTCCAACGCTCAACCCACTGGGCCAGCTGGGTGCTGCTAACTAGACCATTTTTTTAGGGAAGTTTTAGGTCCACAGCAAAATTTGGGTGCGGAGAGCTCCCATAACCCCTTGCTCCCACTGCCTCCCTCACTATCAATGCCCTTGTCAGAGTGGACATTCACCTGCTCTGCCCATCATCGCCCAGAGTCCACAGTGGGCCTCAGAGCTCGTGCGTGGTGTGGACAGGTGTACGATGTCATGGATCTACCATCAGAGACTCGTATGGACTGATTTCATGGCCCTAAAATGCTTGTTTTTCAGTTTCTTTCAAGCTGTTGTGTCTTTCTTGTTATTGCCAGGGTTCATGAGTTCCTTCCTTCATGCCTCCTAATTAGCTAATATTTGTACTTAGGAAGTTTGGTATCTTTATATTTAAATTTGTAATCAGACACTCTACTGAATTCTCTCTGTCCCTAGTTCTCTTTCAGGGGATCCATTTGCATTTTCCAGGTGCCATCTAGCAAGTAAGTCAATTTGCTTATGTCTTGCCAGTGGTTCAACCTTTCTAGCTCATTCTGCTTCTCCAAATGGACCTTTTCCCACTTGGACTGGGCCCCCAGAGCTTCACACCCTCATCTACCCGTTTCCAGAGGCCCAGAGCTCCTGGGGTCCCCGCACTCACCTACAGATGTCCACCCTGCCAGGCTCCGACCCCAGGGTCTCCGCTGCCCTGCCTGCAAAAGATCCCATGGTGATCTGGTTCACACCCCAGGTTCTGCCCACAGAGTGTGTGCCCTCGGGGAGGTGTGCCCAAGCGTACGTGTGATGGGTATGTATGGTCTTCACTCTCCCGGGTGCCCTGGCATCCTACATACCTTGCGCTGGTCATCCTAGAGCAGCGCCCTCTCTCTTACTAGCGGAAGCCCTCTGAGAAAGCGGGAAACATCAGCTGGACCCAGTCTGGGCATTCCTGACACCCACATCCTTCTCAGTGGCTGTGTTAGCTGCGGTCGGGGCACCCATCCTGGGGAGCAGAGCCCCACAAATGGCTACCGCTTGTCCTCAGGGCTCACACCAGGCTCCCGTCACAGAGTTTAGTTTTGCCTCTGCCTTCCCTGACTCTCTTTGGTCTGTTTGACTCATTTGGAGAAGAGACAAAGACGGAGTCGGTGGTGGGGACCCTACTGGGCGTGAACACTGCAGACATAGTCAAAACACTGCCCTGGCCCTACCACCCATTTCTTAACGAAGCACCTGCGTCGCTGTCCTGCTGTTCTCAGGACGTCTGTGACACGGAGCCGGTCACCTCTTTCCCTCTCCTCGAGGGCTGCAGACCGCGGACCGAGCAGATTCTTATCTCCTCGCCCCTTCCCCCGCCCCCAGCCTGACCGCCTTGCAGAGGGCACTCGGCGTCTCTACCGTTGTGAGCAGACCTTCACGCGAGTGTGTCAGCTGTCAGCGTGACGGCCCACACAGGCTATTGATTTAATGACAACTATCACTGCTAGGAATTGATCTAATGTTTTCATTACACTAAAAATGCTTTAACAAGTTCATCCAGAACCGGGCGACGGTAAAGATCTCGTCCGTCCCGTGTCCCTGTGGAAGGGTGACTCATGGGTGCCCTTCTGGGGTGAGAGCTGCCCCGTGCGGGGTGACTTCGCGCCGTGGAGCCGCCTTCTCCAAAAGGACGGCAGCCCTCACGCCCTCCGACAAGCCTTCCTGCTGAGAGACGCTCAGGGCGGCGGCTGCGCCAGGAGCTCGCTGGCCTCCCCTCGGCCCTGTCCTGGGGCCTTGCCTCTCTCGCCTCCCCCGGCACCTGGTGGCCCCGTCATTGCCCATGGCCTGGTCAGCACTTGGGGGCTCCAGATTTCCCCCTTGGTTTTCCCGTTTGAGTCCTGACTGCTTCCCACCAGCAGACTCTGCCTCAGGGCCCCACCCAGGACTGTGGGTGATAGGAGCCGGGCGGCCCGGTCGGGGTTGAGCCTCTGACTCTTCATTTCATCCAAGGTCATGGTCTCATGGTTGTGAGATTGAGCCCTACATCAGGCTCCATGCCCAGCAGTGAGTCGGCTTCAGATTCTCCTCCCTCTGTCCTTCCCTCCTGCTAGCTCTCTCACTCTCTCTGTCTCTCTAAAATCAATCAATCAATCAATCTTAAAAAAGAAGAACTGTGGGTGAGAGCACTTGCTTGCAGGGAGGTCACTGTATTTGATGTGACATAGCAGGAGGCTGGCACCCTGGCTTGGCAGGAATCCATGTCTCCCGCTGGCCTGCCCGGCACCTGGCTTGGGGGCTCCCCACTAGCCTTCCGGTCTGACCACTGTGGGCGTCCCAGAGCCGTGGCTCCCACCTCACCTGGCCCCAGTACCCAGGTTCCCAGTCTGGCCAGGTGCAGGGGTCTGGCTTTCCACTTTGACCCCTGCTCTGAGCCGGCAGTCAGTTGTGGGTCGCTGGGTCCCCACGATGGGATTGGCTGTGTCATTTGTGAGACCCAGTGTGAAACAGGGAGGCAGGGCCTGTTCACAGATCAGTAAACATTCCCAGACAGTGACACAGTGCCTCTGAGATCCCATCCGCCCACCAGCCTATGTCCTAGGAACTGGGGTCATAGCCACTTCAGGGTGCGGGTCACCTGCCCAGAAGCCCCAATAGCAGGTGACTTCTTGGCCTTTCCTTGTGCTTTCTATGCTGGGGTCCCTGGTTCTGGGCCTGTGGGGTCTGCCTCCTGGGGGTCCCTTCAACTGGGCAGGCTTGTGATCAGACAACCAGTCCACTTGCCAGTTCCATATCACAGGGAGCCCTGATGCAGGCAATTTGTTCCTCTGTACTTTTTTTCTTTTCCCCTCAGAATGTGGTTCTCATCTTTTTCACATGATGGGCGAAATCCCTGTGTCTCAGGGGTGGGTGACAAGTGACCCCTGAGCCCATGTGTGTGCCACATGGCAGCCCCCGGGGTTGCAGGCACTTGGAGCACGTTGGGTCCTGACCAGAATGCAGGCCTGGACCCCAGAGCGGCACCTGCATGGTGCTCACTGTCCGTGAGCTAGGATGAATCCTTTGGCCCCACCCAGAGCCGGGGTATCGGGGAGCACCCCCTCCCATGGGCTGGGGAATGAGGGGCAGTCACCATGTCTCTGGAGAGGGGCCACGTCTAAGCGCAGTTCCCAGATGCCCGCTGAGGCAGTGGCATTGCTGTGGATGCCAACACAGACCCACTCAGTTTATTTGAAAGAAATGAAAACATATGCGGATCTTTCTAGATGCCTGTCTCCCCCATGCTGTGCTATAGGCTACCGGACCTGAAAAACAGACAAATAACAAAAAATAATCTAACACCTTGCATCCACCCCCAGCCTCTGGGTCCTCAATTCTTAATTGATTTGAATGTACATTTCAAAGGAGCTTCTTTCCAAATATGACTGATGACTGATGAGATGTCCAAGCTTGCGGGGCACAGATGAGACAGTGTGATGTCTGTGCATAAACCAATTCGCTTTTATAACCTAATTTCCCTTCCTCATCCCCCATTCACACATCTTTCTTAACACTGTGCCAGTCAGCTATTGCTGTGTAACAAAACATTCCACAAAGCCTCAACACTGTTCTTCTCACAAGCCTGCCAATTGGCAGGGGGTCTGTGGACAGCTCAAAGGGGTAGAGTGGGTCCTTGTATGTGCCGGATGGGACTCCTCTTCCTCTGGCCCATGAACGGCTTGGGATCCATTCTTTTCTAGCAACAGTGTTGGTGCCCCAGGGCAAGCGGAGATAAACGATGGCTTGGAGGCACAGGCTCAGAGCTGGCCATTGGCACTCCCACCACAGTCCATTGGCACGTCAGGTATCTGAGCCCAGAGGCCAGGTGCGGGCCAGCAAGCATTGCACACAGCACGGGCAGGGGCTAAAGACATGCCCTGTAACTTACCTTCTTTTCTTTAAGTATCCTTTGCAGTTGTCAGGAGAATCCCTTCCCTGACTCTCCCCTTCAGCCTTACCGTTGTCTGGAGGGTAAAGACAGGCTTCCCCAGCGAGGACCGCGTTCTCCCTGCTGTTCGCGCCTCAGGCTGCCCTCCACTGCTGCCCCTGTGCCCTCCCTCTCTAGGGAAGATGAGAGGCTGCTTTGTGTTTACTTTGCACCCCCGAGTTAAGGTAAGGGCCGGTTTTGTGTCCTGAGAATCCTGCTCACAGATGCTCAAAGAGCAATGTTGGTGGCAGTGGCGGTGGCAATGATCTGTGGGTCTTTCTCTGACTCCTTGGTGCTTGATTTAAAAACGTGAACCAGGGACACCTGGGTGGCTCAGCGGTTGAGTGTCTACCTTCAGCTCAGGCTGTGATCTCTGAATCCAGAATAGAGTCCCACACCAGGCTCCCTGCTGGGAGCCTGCTTCTTCCTCTGCTTGTGTCTCTGCCTCTCTCTGTATGTGTCTCTCATGAATAAAGAAATAAAACATTTAAAAGTAAATAAATAAACTTAAAAAAATAAAAATAAAAACGCGAACCTGCTTTTACATAGGTCTGTGTGATACACATGAGACACGTGATGGCTGCTTTTGACATCGTTTTTCCTGCTCTGATTTGCATCTATGCTTAGAACCATCAGACAGCATTTTACAAGTGGAGACTGTGAGAGTTATTCACCCTGGTTAAAAAAAAAAAAAGGATATGATTATTGTTTTTGTTTCGTTTGCAGAACTGGCGGTGGGCTGTTTCATGAGGTTCTCCATCTGGGCGGAGGGTCTCATGGGCAGCTGGTGTGGCAAAGTGGTTGGCCGGGGGCTCATCTTTGCCCACCTATATCCTGCCTCCTTCCCATTTTCCTGACTTACCCCACTGAACCAGATTTTTTTTTAAAAGATTTTATTTGAAAAAAAAAAGATTTTATTTATTTATTCATGAGAGACACAGAGAGAGAGGCAGAGACACAGGCAGAGGGAAAAGCAGGCTCCTCGCAGGGAGCCCAATGTGGGACTCGATCCTAGGACCCTGGGATCATGACCTGAGCCAAAGGCAGATGCTCAACCACTGAGCCACCCAGGTGTTGATGCCCCTGATGATGGGCGAGCTGACAAAATGCTTCCTGGCTTTCCCTGGGAGACAGAGGGGCTTCCCCATCAGGCCTGAGAGCCGTGGCCTTACTGGAACCGACATGGGAACATTTGGACACTTTATGGGGGAACTGCTTTCTTCCTAGGAAAAACAGGTGTCTTTCAAAGGAGGCGTGTAAATAAGGCTCCTCTTGGCAGGACCGGAGGGACCCCTGGTTATGGGAGAGCCGTTGACCCAGGCAGTTGGGCTCACTGTGCAGGAGATGACGTCAGCCCATGTTACTTTGTAGTCGACTTAGTAGAACTCATGCTACGTCCTGCATCTCAGCGTCTTCCTAGGACCATGCCTTTACAATGAAGATGATGGACCCTGCGAGGGTCTTTCCAGAGCCCTCACAAGATGATGTGGTTGTGAGGATGTAAGCGTGCTCTCACTGTCATCCTCCGAGGCAGCCCACATGCCAGCGCTGGCCCATCATCAGGGGCATCAACACCTCTCTACACAGGAGGTGTTTGGGAGAAGTGAGGGTGAATTCTGGAGATGCACCTGCTCTTGAATCTTGGCTCTACAGCCTTGAGTGACCAGAAGCACGACACTTACCAGCTCTAAGACTCAGTTTCCCCATCTAGGATGACAACAGTACCAACTGTAGAGTATCCGGTAGGCTTCAGTGGGATGGTCTGGGGGGTGGGGGTGACCAGCACAGTGTGGAAGCAGGAAGTACTCCACAGATGAAACCCACTGTCCCCTTGCAGGGAAGGCTCTAGCTCCCCTATGGACAGGTCCAGAGTGATCCATAGTCACGTCACGCGTGGTTTCAATGAACAGGGACCCAGAACATGGGAGCCCCACTCAAAATAGCCATGTTCTAGGCTTGTGAAAACAGCTAAGTGACCGATTTCTCAGACTTTTCTTAACATTGTCAGGTCCTACAGAAGACAAGTTTAGTACTCAAGAAATGGACAGTAAGGAATTTCTAAGAACAATCAAGGGGAATCGCCTGAATCAAAGAAAGCGATTTCTAGTGGGTGTTCTGGTTGGTTGGGTTTCTGGTGTCCAAAGGCTGACCAGATACCCGCGTTTTGCTAGCTTCCGCAATCTTTCAGCTGCATGTTCACCCACGTGCCTCCCAGAGTACACAGTTTTTGCCGATCTTAATCATCTCGTCCCTGGGCAACTGAACGCCATCCTCCTGAACATCAAGGGTGACTTGGTAAAACTGGAGGGCAATAGAATTATAGCAACACGAGAACACTCCCTGGAAAACGCACGCCACCAATAACACACCCTAATATCGCTTTTTTTTCAATGTGGTATAGATGGAAAGGACCTGCGGTTTGGGCTCTGAGTAAAACATGATGTGATTTTTCTCTTCCGCTGTTCACAGCTCCGCTTTGCCTCATTTCCAGAGCATCTTAAAGTTGTTAAAATGAGTTCTCCTTCTCACAATGACTCTGATTTTTAGGCCTGGAAAATATAATTTGGGTTAAAACTCGATGGGGAGTCGCTCACACGGATGGGTTGCCGTGGTGATGTGTTGGAGAGGGGAGATGAATGGCCAGCGGTATTTGCAAGAGCCTCGGGTCGGGCTTTGTCTCTGCACCAGCTGGTGGGCCTCTTCTTTCCAGCACCCCTCCCCACCTGCTGCCTCCCTGAATCACTGCCCAGGACTGAGACGGTCATGGAGTAGAGCATTTCCTGGGGTCTCCGGGTGGGGCATGTCCTTGCTAACAGATCCCAGATTTTGTTAAGCTAGAGAGAGGCCAAGTGCTTCCTAGGACAGACAGGTTGTGCTCTTCCTAGCCACAGAGGAAGCATTTCAACTGGGTTTAAGCTAAACATAGTCATCTCATTTCCATGTCCGTGGCTGGGTTGGGCCAGGCTTTAGGCCAGGTCTGGCCAGTGAATGTGGGAGCAATGCTGGGGACATCTAGGAACACTTTCCTTACAAACACAAGTGGACAGGTGAGGACACTCGTTGGTGACCCTAGACATAGGGGTCCAAGGACTGGAAGCTGGGAGCTGCAGATGACATTGCCCAACTGTGCAGGGGAAGCTGAGAGCATTGCAAAGAGGTAGAACCAGGGTTGGGACATCTTTGAGGGGCAGAGTTAACCTATGCCAAAGCTGCCAACCTGTGGCCATCCTGACTCTTGGAAATAAGCTTTTCATCTTATTGCCGAGTTCCGTGCCCCCCAATTTGCACGCTGTGGTCCTCATCCCCTCATACTGCAGAAAGGAACCGTTGGAGATAAGGTCTTCAGAGAGCTAATTAAGTTGAAATGAGGTCTTTGGGGACCATAACCTTAATGAGGACTAGGAGTATAATTAACAACCGATGATTTATAATCAATAACTTACCATCCAGTATGACTGGCCTTCCAAGAAGAGAGATCAGACGCAGGCACAGGTGTGTGAGTAGAGGGAGGACCATGTGAAGACCCAGGAAAGACAAAAATGGATGGCCTCGCAGGAACCAGCCCTGCTGACACCCTGACCAGGGACTCCGGGCCTCCAGGACGCTGAGGAGGTTGTATAAGTTTGTCGTGCAGGCCCCCACTTGTGAACGGAGTCACGGGCGCCCCGGGACACCAGTGCAGGCTTACGAAGCAAGCCAGCAACATTCACCCTAACTCCAAGTGGCTTCAACAATGAGGACCACATTGGCTGAGTGTATGCGAGGAGTTAGGGTGGTAAAGCAGCCTGTGCAGTGTCCGCGTGCCATGAGCCACCAGGCTTTTCCACCTTCCCGCTTGCTCAGCTTGTGGGTGGCCCCACTGACGGCCGCCACAGTCCCAGCCCCTCCCAGGCAGAGGCAGGAAGGAGTTTCCTACACGTCTCTGTTTTGTAAAAGAGAGGAAAGCCTTCTTGTGTCTCTCTGGCCAGAACTTTAACACCTGTGCTTCCCAAACTCATAGTTGGCAACATGCGTGGAATTTACTGTGGTTTGTTTGAATGAGGAAGGAGCCAGTCTGGGGCCACAAATGGCTGCTGGTAACCACACACAAGTGGTACTTTACTAACACAGAAGAAGGAATTAGAACAGAAATGGTGTCTGGGATGCAACAAGCAGAGTCCTCCCAATCCCCACATCCAATCACCACGGATCTACTGATCTTACCTCTTAAAGAGCTCTTGAATTCATCAACCTCCCTGCATGTCCTCTATTGTTACTTCAACCCAAGCCACAGTCCTCCCTTGCTGGGACTACTGCAGTAGCCTATGGGCTGGCTTACCTGCATGCACCCTGGTCCCCTCTGTCTCTTCTAACAATAGCCTACATGATTTTTGAAAAATACAAATCACACCAAGTCCCACCTTACTCAAAATGTCACAGTGGTTCCACATGGCTAGGACTAAAGACACATGTCCTTAGCTCTGCCTGCAAGGGTCGCTGGGTCTGCTGCCTGCCCACCCCTGCAGCCTGTCACGTGCCACAGCCCTTTAAATCCTCCTCCTCAGGAGCTGGGCTAGCGTTTCTTTATCATTCCTTAAATTCACACTACATGAGATGCCTAGGTGGCTTAGCGGTTGAGTGTCTGCCTTCGGTTCAGGGTGGGATCCCTGGGTTCCAGGATCAAGTCCTGCATCGGGCTCCCTGCATGGAACCTGCTTCTCCCTCTGCCTGTGTCTCAGCCTCTCTGTGTGTGTCTCTTATGAATACATAAATGAAATCTTAAAAAAAAAAAAGATGCAGAGCCTAGGCCACACCCAGACCTGTGACCAGGATCCTCCAGGGCTGTGACCTGGGGTCTGTGAGTCTGGGGTTCAGCTAAGTGTGTGGCTGAGGGGCTGGTTATTGCTCAGGCTCCCTCACCCCTCCTTGCGTGGCAAGGTACGTGCAGGGGCCTCTTCACTGCCCGGGCTCCTCTTCATATCAGTGCCCTCGCCGACTCCAGGCAAATGCCAGTTCCTCTTAGGGCCTGGGCTGCACCTTACACTCTACTCCTTCCTTGCACTTTGCTTGTGTTCTTGGAGACAAGCAGGTGCTCGCGGGGCCCATGGGAGGGCAGCCCTTATCACTGCAGCCGCCGGTGAAGGCTTTCGGGCCGCCTGCGTGATGTCACTTACTACCTGCAGGGCTGGGAGGGTGTGCGCCTGTTCCAGATGGCTCCAGCACCTGAGCCCCTCAGGGAGCACCCGCATCTGCTGCGACCTCCGCCACCACCCCCTCATTCCAGGAGAGAGAGCGAGGAAGGGCGGGCAGCGAGAGGAGGCAGACAGACAGAAGAGGCTGGTGGGCCCAGCTGGGAGGAGGGCTCGCCCTCTGGCAGGCAACGTGACCCGCCAACCCCCCCATGAGGCTCCACTCCCGCCGCCTGCTCTAATAAACTCGAAACTCCAGTGACTTAAGTGAAGATTTCAGATTAACATTTAAATTAACACCGGACTAGAAATCTGGAGGCCCGGGTCGCTGATGTGACTCTGTTAACTTGTTCTGTGACCTGGGGCAGAAATTTAAAATGATCTTTTCTCATCGAGCCACCTCTCCGTGGGGAGGTCAGGGATGGCGGACCTGGCGGATGCCCTCCCTCCCAGCCTGTCCTGGAAGCCAGAGCCTTCCACGCAGGTGGGGAAGCACTTTCGACTCTGAGACAATCTGCCCGACTGGTGAGAGCCACCCGGGGGGTCGGGGCCCCAGGAGAGAAAGGCAGGATCTGGGCCTCCCTGACCACCAAAGCTGGGGATGACCCAAGGCCCCACCAGCAGCTCAGTACCCTCGGAGCCCCCTCGTCACAAGACCTCCCTTCCAGGGCCCATCTCGGTGTCCCCAAATCCTGAGCGGAAGGGAACAGGTGTTAACATATGGCCAGAGAGCCCCAGGGGCCTGCTAGGCCCAGCCTTGTGGACTCTTGAGAGCGGAGAACATGCCAGATCCGGCTGGCGTCTGCGACACAGAGCAGAGAGACCTGGGGATCTGGGATCTCAGGTGGATCACCAGGTCAGGTTCTCAGATTCTGGGAGTCTGGACTCTTCCAGAAGGTGGGGAGGGGAGGGGCCAGCCTTGCGTGGGCCTGACGCTTTATAGATGCTGTAATCCTCAGCCTAGGACGAGGAAACAAAACATAAACAGGGTTCGCCAGGGAGATGGTAAACTGGGAACAGCGGTGGTTGAGCAGCGTCTAGAGGACATTCCATGGGAGGTGGCACCCTGTGGCTCCTCACCTGCTGCATCTGTGCACTCCCTGGTCCTGATGGCCCTGGCCCAACTCTTGGGGTGGGGGCTCCGTGGGATGGGAGGGGCAACACCAGGGCCCAGGGTGAGGGCTACTCTTTCCCTAGGAAGATTCTGGAACACGGTTTTAGAGGCATGCCCAGCTGTAGGAGAGCTGGACAGGAGTGTGTGTTCTCTGGGGCCAAGTGTGGGGTCATGTGCTCCTTCACCGGGGGTGGGGAGAGGCCAGCTGTGGGGGGCAGAGGGTGCTGGGTAGACAGCCCGCGCAGTGACCGATGCCTCTGGCAAGAGGCCGGCAAATCTTCAGTCTCCTGCTGGGGATGGCCTTGGACAGACAGACTGGTTCGGGGCAAATTATGCCCACAGACTGAGATTGTCTTTGCTAATAATTTATTTAACACAGGTTCACTGCAGGAATTATAATAATAATATCTCACAAGCCAATAGCATACAGGATAATATCTCTTAATAAGCCAGTGAAGGAATAACCCATACGGAACCAATGATAGATTAATTACACTGTTGCTCCAGCAAAGGGGGAATGAAAGAAGTAAATCTCAGGTTTAGCAGAGCTAGACTTTTCTCCCCATAGAGTCACCCCTTCCAGCCAGGAGCTGGGTGCCAGCCACCTGTGCACGTCCCTTGCTGCCTGGCGTGGAGCAAAGGCCTTGGCACCGGGGTTGGCCAGAAAGGCAGGCTGCTCCAGAGTCTACCTCTCCAGAGACCACTGCATACCTTCTCGGGTGCCCACGGGGAGCAGCCTGGCCACAGCAGGAACAGGTGTCTCATGATCCTCGGAGGGCTACATAGGTCAGTAAGGAGTGGACTTGCCCAGACAGAGCATGCTTCAGAAGTCCTCAGGACCTCTTGGTATTTGAGCTTTAAGTGAGATCATGTGAGAACACCTCCTCCTATGTTCACAGTTTTTAAAAAAATATTTTGTTTATTTATTTGACAGAGAGAGAGAGAGAGCATGAGCAGGGGGAGGGGGAGGGGTAGAGGGAAAAGCAGGTTCTGCTTAAGGCGGGGAGCCCAATGTAGGACCAGATTCCAGGACCCCAGGGATTTTGGTAACATCATCCTGACACGGCCTCCTCGAAGTCAGCAATTTCTGAGATCAAAACAATTTCACCAAAAACGAGTGACTTGAAACAGGTTCAAACCACAAAAAACTTTGTCCAAAACAAGCTTGCGAAATGATTTGAAATCCTCACCATGTGACACGCGTGGTCCTGGGGACCCAGGAGGACCAGGTGCCACGGACAGGACCTATCATCTATCCTGGGAAATCAAAATGGTATAGGGCTGCTCATGAGGGTTGAAAGTCGCATGGCCAGTGGGGACGAGGCAGGACGGCGTCCGGTGGGCCCACACTCAGGCCTGAGTGCTTGGTCTGCGGTCTGCACGGGAGCTGTAGCTATGGGGGCAGCTGTCAGGGAGGTGGCTTCCAGGAGACCTGCCCGCTCGCAGAGGTGCGTCAACGGCTGTGGGTGACGGTGAATCCCAGGGAAAGGTGTTGATTTCCAAGTCCAGGTGGGGAGATGGGGACAGTCCCGGGGTTGCGCTTGTGGGGCTCTGTGCGCAGAGAGGGCACGTCACACGGGAGCACAGCTCAGCCCACGCCTGGGAGGCAGGAAGCAGCCAAGAGTCCAGCGGCCACCAGGTTTCTGGTTGGCCGTTGTCGTCATCGGTGTGGGCGAGCCCTCAGCCGTCCCGTTCAGATGTATGATCAGGAAATAGCGCTAACATGATGGGGTCTACGGGGCCAGAACTCACACTCTGGGCATCTCGAGGTTGTGCTGTTCTAACAAAGAGACTCAGAAACGGTTAAGAGAACGTGCTTGTGCCTCCTTCTACAGGAGAGTGGTTCTGAGTGGTGGGGGCCTTGCTTTTTTGGAGGAGGGAGGCTGTTCAGAAAAGCAGGTTCCTCCAACATCCCTCATCCACCGTCGGGGCAGAGACAGGAAGTCCAGGATCAGGTTCCCGTGGCACAGAGGAGGCTGATGGTGGAGGCATCATTTCATTTATGTGTTAATGGTGACAGCTCTCAGCTGGGCAGGCAGTGCCTGGAAAGAAGGGACAAATTTGGCCCTACAGCCCATAAGGGGTGAGTTCTAGAGGCCCCCTGAGATTTTATGTCCAGCAACAATGTGTCATTGGGAGCAGGGCCCCGATTGGGGCAAACCTTTCCCATGATGCAGAGGCTCCCTGAGCATGAGTAATGTGACCCCAGGGGCTTGGGGATCTCTGGCAGACTAGGAGCAAGTATCTCTCTAGTCTTTAAAAAAGCATATATTTTTTAGAGATTTTATTTATTTATTCATGAAAGACACAGAGAGAGGCAGAGACACAGGCAGAGGGAGAAGTAGGCTCCACGCAGGGAGCCAAATGAAGGACTCAATCCCAGGACCCCAGGATCATACCCTAAGCTGAAGGCAGACACTCAACCCCTGAGCCACCCAGGTGCCCCCCCACAAAAAGCATATTTTAAATGAAAAAGTCAAACGTCTGTGGTTTTAAAAAAAAGCATACAAAGGAGTATACAGAGAAAACCAGTCTCAATTTGATATGTTTGAAAACTCTGCACGTTTCTGCTTGTGGATGAGCAGTCGAGGCACGGGAAACATTCCGTCTCTGGAAACGGAATGTTTCCAGAGACGCATGCTTGCAGAGGGTCCAGCCAGAGAAGGGCTGGGGGTGGGGGGGCCTTTGTCTGCCCCTTCCAGAGCTAACCAGTGCTTTCTGCCTTGTTCAGCGTGCCGGGCCCTGATGGACGAGGTGGAGTACGACGTCACCAAGGCTCGGGAGAAGAAGACCAAGGTGGGCTCCTTCCGAATAAATCCTGACGGGACGCAGGAGCAGAGAAAGGTAGCGGAAAAGAAATCATGAGCCAGTGTATAATTGCGGATGTCGGCAATTACCAACCATTTATCCAAACAGCAGTTGGTCTTAATCTTGTAACCTTCCTCTTGTTCAGGGTATCAGCTCTAAATTGCTTCTGAGTCCTGGGGGACCCAAAGTAATCTTTAAGCTTGAAATTGAAGTCTCTCTCCCAGCACCTAAATTTTGTGTCTTGTCATGTCTGAAGACATTTCGGCACTATTGTTCATCAGGATAAAAATAGCACTTCCACTGGTTCTTAGGCGAGGCCAGCAGGGCTCCCGGGGCGGCTTTGGAGGGCTGCCTGGAGCCACCCAATGCTGCACACCCTCCCCTGGGCTCCTGGCCCTGCCTCCAAGGTCTGCAGAGATGGCTAGCGGGGTGGGAATGCAAGACCCGTCCCTGGGACAGACACACAGGCGCCAAGGAGAGAAGGGTATGCTTCCTCCAGGGAGGGCCCGGCACCCGTGGTACCCCCTGCACCCCCGATGGGTCTGAGAACCCAGGAGGCTTGGGTGAGGCCACCGTGACCCCCAGCTCGGCTCCTCCCCACCCAGCGCTAAGGTCCTGATGCCCTGAACATGGAAGCTGACTGCACTGCCGTCTTAAGTGAAATACAATTGGAGACATTGTCCCATGGCATCATCCGGCACCACCCAGTGTCACCTGGCGTCACCCGGCTCACTCTTGCTCTTCCGTCCTATACGCCATGCTCTATTTTAGAGCAAATAGTCAAAGTGAGCTGTCTGCTTTTCCCACCTCTTCTGGGATCGGTGTCCATCAGAGAGGAAGGAAGTAGAAGGAGGCCCAGCCGGGGACTCCATGAATGTGCCAGCCCTTCACGCAGGGCCAAAGCGAGATGTCCACCTGGGTCTGGAGGGCTCTTCCAGTTGGCACACCTGCCGCCAAAGAGGGTGGGGAACTCAGCCATCTTTCTTGGGTCATTGTGTCTTGAAGCCATAGGCCAGGCCGGATCCCTAAGATCTCACTACTCAGGTGGTGTCACCTGGAGGATGGTGCTAACTGACAGGCTGCACTCCCTGCCTCTCCCCAGGGTGGTCACTGCAAACCCCTGAGGAGCAGCCCTCGTCCCCAGTCCCTGGTGCACAGCCCCCACTGCAGCAGAACCCCGCCATCAGGCAGGGCCAGGGAGATGTTTGCGCACAGGCCAACACGGCTTCCAAAAAAAAATAAGGGTTAATACCATAATAGGTTAAAATGTGGGTTAACTGACACAATCATTGTTACCGCACCTGGACCAGGAGAAAGAAAGACATCTCTCTTCACAGAGTAACGGGGCCGAAGGGAGGGACTCAGGAGACCGTGGGGGCGGGGTACAGAGCAAGGGACCGAGGCAGGCATGGAGAGTCTCGGGCCCTGGTGGATGGGGGAGTGGAGGGCCCTCTTGCCTCCTGGCTTGGGTCCCCCCAAAAGGGACTCACGTTTACCTGGAGACCATGGGTGACAGAAGGCCCTCCCCCCTTCCTGCTGAGGATATCCCACTTTGAGTCAATCGAGTCGAAATAACTTTTTCAAGGTTGCTGCAAACAGTCTGAAGAGCTGTTTGAAAGCCGGCATTCAAGATGCCTGGGTGGCTCAGTGGTTGGGCATCTGCCTTCGGCCCGGGGCGTGATCCTGGGGTCCAGGGATCGAGTTCCGCATCGGGCTCCCTGCATAGAGCTTGCTTCTCCCTCTGCCTGTGTCTCTGCCTCTGTGTGTCTGTGTATGTGTTTCTAATGAATAAATAAATAAAATCTTAAAAAAAAGAAAGAAAGAAAGAAAGAAAGCCAGCACTCGCTGTGTTCATGGGTTTGTCCAGGGTGACCTCATGGTCCCTGCTACAAGGACTGGGTGCCGCTCTGGGTCACTCTGCGCTCAGAGCTACTGCTCCCACAGCCAGCCTGCAGGGGTAGATGTGGGGGGTCTGCGGCGCCGGGAGGCTGCTCTCTAAAGCCCCCATGTTTTGGAACCATGTGGCATTGGGGTTGGGGAGGAGGTCAGTTTTCCTGCCTCTGGCCATCCCATGGCATAGTGACCCCAGTGGTCCCCATTGTTGAAAGAACCCAGCAATCTTCCCCAGGAAGCTTCTGGAACGTCCTGCATCCTCCAACTCAGAAAACTCCCCTGCAGTGATGCAAAATCCCAGCGCGCTGTTTTCTTGGGCCAGCAGGCCCCTTGGCCAAACTTGAATGCAGGGGGAGCCTCACGGCATGAAGTCAGGCCCTTCAAATGCCCGTCTTGGATGGGGGCCAGGCGGCTCTGGCCTGGTGTGCATCCAGAGGCATTTCTCTGTCCTTCTGCTGCAAGCTCACAGGATGTGTGTGCTCAGCTTGGCATTTGGCAAAGAACAAAAGAAGCGCCTCGCAGGATGCTCTAGGAGGGGAGGCTCATACCTGCTGCCCTGGCTGGGAGAGGCTTCGGGCACCAGGGGCCCCTCCTGGGTCTTAGGGATGTGGCAGGCCAGAGGCCAGAGCACCACCACCACATACCTTCCTGCGTTTTTCTGCTTTTTCTCCCCCTTCTCTGTTCTGCATGTCTCCAAGGATAAAGGAAACACTGATCTGTGTGTGGTCTCCTCAGACCAGGGAAGCGAGGACCATCACAGGGACCTTGGACAGCCTCCCCGTCCTTGGAGTGAGGTGGAGCACCCCCTGAGAGGGTCCACGTTCTGAGGGGGACAGGGCACGAAGTGACACGGGTTGGCCTTCCAAGCACAGTGCACACAATAAATGCACAAAATGGCCTGCATTCGTGCAGGGCAGCTCATTCCGTGTCTGGCCTGGTGCCGGGGCTGGCCTGGGGAGGGTGGTGTGGACAGCAGGCATGTGTGCGGCAGCTGCTTTGGGCCAGGTCTGGCTCAGTGAGAAGATTTGAGGGGAGAAAGCTGCCCTGTGCACTGGCCACAGAGCCACCGCCCCTGCATGCCTGTGGGTCACCCCCCACCTGATGACCCCACTTTGTTCTGGAGGGCCCTATGGTCACCCGGTCCCTCTGGCTCTAAGCTGGCCTTGCCTTGAGCCCTTTCCTCCCTCTGCTCTGTACACACTGCTCAAGGGCTTGCCTGCCCCTAGGGTCACTCGCTAGAGCCACAAACTCCCAGACGCAGACATTCATGTGATCACCGGCAGGACGCTGGGAGGTGGGGATGCTGTGAGACCCGTCCCTTGGAAGACTGGGTGGGACTCAGGTGGGGTCTGGGGCAAGGTTAGGGTAGGGTGGGGGGGGCAGTGTTAGGTCATAGGTGGGGTCGGGGCAGGTTAGGGTAGAGGGTGGGGTCGGGGCAGCGTTAGGATGGTAGGGGAGCCATAGCAGGTGCAGACTCTCCCATTTCCCTTGGGCTCCAGCTGATTTCCAGCAAGATCTGCTCTCTGCCTGATAGTTTTTCCCAGCTGAGCAAGAAGGGAATAAACTCCCCAGGGCAGCCCCAGGAATGGGGTTTTACATACTCCTTGGTGTCTTCAGAGTACTTCTCAAGTGTACTTGGCACAGCTTCTGGAGGGACCACAGTGGAATCAGGTCCTGCTCCTCCTGAAGAAATGCAGTTATTGGCCACCCCCACTTCCTACAGCACTGCCCCTCTACTCACACGCCTGGGGAGCCTCCCAGATGAAAACCCCAAGCACTCAGTGGCACACATGCCCCTCCGTGGGCCTGCCATGTTCCTGAGCACTCCTCCTTCAAGGTGTGCTGTAGACTTGAGTGTAAAGTGTGATGTTCCCGGAGGGCCACGGGAACCCCCACCAGCGCTCCACCCAGCATGGGTGGACGCCCAGACCCTGGAGGAGAAGGCCCCCATTTCCCAGTGTTGCAAAAGGTCACCAAGCAGGTGCCGCAGACTCAGCGGGCTGCAGGGGTCTTAGGGCCTCCAACCTGAGCAGGACTGAAAGGGAATGGTACGCGGGGCTGGGGTTTAGGGAAGTAAGTCTCCTTCACTTTGATTGACGTCATCTTCCAGGTCGCTAGGAGATCTTCAGTATCCCCATGTTAGGGACAGCCTCTAAAACACACAGTGCAAGTTTTGGCAATGGATGTGCAGCTCATAGGCATCACCCCCAGACTTGCAAGGCTTTGTTGGGTGTGTTCTCCTCTTTCCTCATTCTAAATGGGGAAATTAAGCTCACACACAGCAACATTCAGCTGATGCTGTTTAAGGAGACATGTATGCACGCTGGCCCAAAGCCCTCCCTGCAGCACCAGGTGCCGGTGGCCAGGGAGGGACCTCCACCAGCTAAGTGCGAGAGGGCTGTCCCCACCTGACATTTCCCCAAGTAGTCCACGAGGCAAGAGGCAGGGGGCATTTCAGCTTCCAGGTCCCCTCTTCCTTTATTTGCAACAAATTAGACGAGTGGCATTTGTGGTGAAACACAGCACAACGCGACTCAGAGGCAGTGGTTTCAACTGCTTTTTTTTTTTTAAGATTTTATTTATTCATGAGAGACACAGAGAGAGGCAGATAAACAGGCAGATGGGAAAAGTAGGCTCCACGCAGTGAGCCTGACGTGAGACTCGACCCTGGGACTCCAGGACCACGCCCTGGGCCAAAGGCAGGCGCCAAACCGCTGAGCCACACAGGGATCCCCCTCGACTGCTTTTTAAGCGAGTGTTTGCAGTCCTCTCCTAAAATGTACATCAGACAGACCTCCAGGAATGGGGTCTAAGTGAGTTTGTGCTCTCTTGGTGGAGACCCAGAGTCTGGAAGCAGAGGTTTGAGGACCTGGCTTTTACTCTGGAGACTCCGAACTCTGTCCACTGCACACAGGACCAGCATATAGGTGCTTCTGCCTGGAGGGTCCAGGACGCACCTGTTACATGTTGGAGCCCGGATAAAAATGTGGAACGTGAAGGCCCCCTTTCCTCGATGAGTGAGAATGAGGTTATACCAAGTTCTCTACAAACTTCTCAAGTTCAAACAGCAAATCTCATCAATGACAATGATGGTTTAGACAAGAGCAGAATGCCTTTTCGGTAGATTTTTTTAAAACAACTCTGGAAGGTAAACAAGGCCACTTTAATTAGCTTCAATTTCTTTCTTTTTTTTTCCCCCCCAAGTAATTTCTACCACCCACCTGGGGCTTGAACTTGCAACCCTTAGATTGACAGTTGCATGCTCTGCCGATGGAGCCAGCCAGGCGCCCCTCATTAGCTTCGTTTTGGAAATACAGAGGATAAGACTCAGAAAGCTTTAGTGACTCACTAAATTCTGGCAAACTGGTATTAATTTAATTTGCAGATAAGCCAATTTAGACAGATTCCACTTAACTCACTCCTGGTAGAGCGACTCCGTCTTGTTACATCCCGTATAACACCAGCTTACTACAGCACCTTGGCGTTGTGCGGTGCACAACCCCCACAACTGTATGTGGGGCCCTGTTTGCTATCAGGGTGAGAGGTGTGTGTGGGCCTTTGTAATAGGAAGCAGGGGGGAACTCAGTTCCTTGGTAATATTCAGGCTGTCCATGCCACCTGCTAGTGGGCCATAAAATCAGTGTGGTGGGGTGAGACTGGCACGTAAAAATATACAGTATCAGAGTGCGTCTTATAGCAAAGGATGCTGTTATCTCGTGACACCATGTAATGAGCTGCCACGCAAAAAGTGGGTCACGTCCAAAAACCTGAAGCCACCGTAGCAGATGGCCGTTCTCAGCATGGGACAGTGGCCTGAAGATATTTCATTTGGGAAGATTATTAATACCCAAACGGTGCTGTGCTAATTCCTGACTCCCTCCACATAAACACCGCCCCCTCCCTGCCCCAGGCCTTGTCTGAGACCAGAAACTGCAGCAGAAATGGCTGGGAGCTGGATGGGCTGTGCATTTCCCAGGCCAAGGATCCAGGGTGGCAGGGGTGGGCCCGCTGCTACTGCAGCCTCGGGAGTTGCGACGGCCAAGGTGGCCTCCCTGGTCAGGACGCCAGGTGCAAGCGCAGCCCACACTGAGCATAGTGTAGACAAGAGGAGTTGTCACCCAGAAGTGACATCCTGGCCACTGCGAGCACCATGTGTGATAACTGTGAGACATACGTTCCTGGCACAGGGCTCCTGAGACCCGGGCAGTGTCCCCAGAGACCATGACCTGGATGAGACCCTATGCTGATGAGGGGACCCCTGGGGAGGGAAGGGTGGTGAAGACAGAGTTCAGTCACCAATAGCCGGGCGCCCAGGGGACTCGAGGGTGGAGCACCTGCCTTAGGATCCCGGGGTCCTGGGATCAAGTCCCACATTGGGCTCCCCGCAGGGATCCTGCTTCTCCCCCTGCCTGTGTCTCTGCCTCAATCTGGGTCGCTCATGAATAAATAAAATCTTAAGAAAAAAAGTCACCAATAGCCGCCGATTCCCAGATTTGATCAACGACACCCACTAACAAAACCTCCATCACAAGGCTCAGAGCAGAAAAGGGAAGACTCTGTATCATGTTCCTCCTTTGACATGTGGGAAGTTTGGGGGCAACCCTCTAGGTTCTCACTCTCCTTGGGAGTTTTGTACTGTCACTTTGCTATCGCTCAGTAAAACTTGCTTTGCTGCCCACCAAAAAAAAAAAAAAAAAAAAAAAAAAACAGGAAAAAAGGGGAGGGTGGCGCCTGGGTGGCTCAGTTGGTTGAGCATCTGGCTTGGGCTCAGGTTGTGATCTCATGATCTCAGGGTCCTGGGAGGGATCCCTGCATGGGGCTTCCTGCTCGGCAGGGAGCCAGCTTCTCCCTCTCCCTCTGCCTCTCCCCACTGCTCCTGCGCTCTCTCTCTCTCTCTCTCAAATAATAAATAAAATCTTAAAAAATAAATCATGTGGGAAATTTGTTCCCAAGTCCCATTCTCACCCCCAAAGCACTTCCCTCCTGGGCCGGGGTCAGCAGAGCCTACAACCCAAGCTAAACCCCTCTCCTGGTGGAGGAACCAGCCCAGTGGTGGTCTCCACTGATGGAGACCCAGACTTGGACCTCCTGGGGGGGGGCCTGTTGAGCCCAGGAGGGGCCGGAGGGGCAGGAGGAGCAGGCTGGGTGTGTGGGAGGGTGGGGGGCACGCAGGGCCTGCCAGTGTCTGGTGCTGGGTGTAGCGGCCCATCCCGCATGCGTCCTCCCCGCTCTGGTCAGCAGGAGGAGGGGTTAGCAGGGCTGGGAGCTCTAGTGAGGGGCAGGAATTGGGGGCTCACCCCTAAGTTGGTCTGTGGACATTGTCAACCCACCGACAACATTTTAATAACTGTTACTTTGATAACAATTGTGAATAAAATTATATCTCTGGGAAGCAGTAGATCAGCATCACTAAAAATCAAACAAACAAAACCCAGAGAGGTGTTTTCCAGTTTTTTTTTTAATTTTTTTTTATTTATTTATGATAGTCACACAGAGAGAGAGAGAGAGGCAGAGACATAGGCAGAAGCAGGCTCCATGCACCGGGACCCCAACATGGGATTCGATCCCGGGTCTCCAGGATCGCGCCCTGGGCCAAAGGCAGGCGCCAAACCGCTGCGCCACCCAGCACCTGGGTTTCTGTGCACTTGTGAGGACACTTAATTTGGGGACTTTATTGTGTATCATCTTTTATTTTACTTCTTTCTATTTTTTTTCTTTCTTTCTTTCTATTTTTTTAAAGATTGTATTTATTTATTCATGAGAGACAGAGAGAGAGAGAGAGAGAGAGAGAGAGAGAGAGGCAGAGATACAGGCAGAGGGAGAAGCAGGCTCCATGCAGGAGCCCGATGTGGGATCCATCCCAGGACCCCGGAATCCTGCCCTGAGCCAAAGGCAGATGCTCGACCCCAGTAGTCCCCAGGTGCCCACACCCCCACCGTGCAGCTATTTTAAAAAGAAAGGAACTTGCTACAGGCTTTAGAGGCTTCCATGCAGCACCCAGACCACCGGGGAGCAGCCCTCTGAGGCCCGCAGGAGGAGAGGAAGTCCAGAGGCCACTGAATTTGGGGACTCGGGTCAGCTGTGTCTCAGGGCCCAGTGAGTGGCTGTAGCCCCTCTGACTCTGCAGCTGGGACATGCCTGCCAGGCTAGCTCCCACGGAAGGAAGAAAACGGAAGCCCTCACCCCCAGGCCTGGTCCTGCAACCTGATGGGTGCTGGGAACTGCTCCAGGCAGCCCAGGGCTGCAGATGTGCTAGCCATAGGGCAACAGCTGAGTGGAAAGATGCCTCCCCAGCCCGTGTCTTCCTGGTCACACAGGCTGCATCCCATTGCCAAGACCTAGGTCCCAGAAGGAACCCCCACGCCAAGGGGGCTGTGCCGTCTGCCCCCATGCCCCAGGCAGGCAGTGATCTGGGGGCTGTGTGCCAGCCTCCCCACCCCTGGCTCTACAAGAAGAGAGCGCAGTGTCTGGAGTGGGGGAACCAGGGATCCCCTAGCCAGGTGTGTGCCGGGTCCTGGCCCCTTTCGTGTCCCTCAGTGACACCTCCTCATCTTAGGGCCCTGGGCTCACGAAGCCTGAAGCTCCTTCCGTGGCCCCATGTCCTTTGATCGTTACTGTTACTATGGCCCAAGGCCCTGGCCTCTCACTTCCTGGGGGCCCCACGCTGGCCCAGGGGGCAAACTCAGGATCCCCCCACCTGCAAGTCCTGCCGTTGACCCCGGAGCCCTGACCTCCCGGAGGCAGGGGTGTGAAGGGCAACAGCACACGCTGGGCAGGAGACGCATGGTGGCACCGGCGTGGGTCTGCCCCACGTGTCTGCACGTGGTTGGCACACGACGGTGGGTGTGGGATTCGCATTCGGGGTTTGGGGATGGCCCCGTGTTTTATGGGCTGGTTTACTATGGGAGGAACCTTCTCGCACTCCTTCCCTGGTGCCGCGCATCCCAAAACCTCTTGCACTTCCACTGAGCCCAGAGGGTCCCTCACGAGCCAGGTTAGCCTAGGCTATCTTTGCCCCCTTCCTGAGAAAGTTCCTGACCTGGAAAGCATCCCCTCCCCACCATTGGCCTGCTCCAGCCATGTCCCCTGTGGGCTGGTGACACACTCCACGCTCCCTTGCCCATGGATACAGAGCCCTAGGCAGGGCCTAAAGGTTCCCAATCCTCAGCCCCATGGTCACGCCCGGCGCTGCCCCCTCGCTGTCCGGGAGCCCCTGCTCCGCATGTGGTTGGAGGGGCCTCTGTGGCCTGCAACCACCGAGCCTCCTTCACTGTGGCCCCTCCTTGCTGCCACCACTGAATCAGCCAGGACTGGCCCGGGGTGGCCTCTGGGTCCCTGCACCTGGCCAGTGCCCTGGACCGACACAGGCCCTGCAGCCAAATCTCTTCCTTCTCAGCCTTCGGGGTCTCCAGGGAGGCCTCGGGGGTGGGGAATTCGACCCCGAGGTCCAGGAGCAATCATCTGCAGCACTGTATGCACACGCATGTGTGGTGTGTGCAGGCATGCATGGGCACATGCGTGTGTACACACAACACAGACGCATTAGCTGGACACTGCCTATCACAGGGCAGGGAGTGTGAAACTCGGCTTCGTGGCCTAGGAGGGTGGGGGCCCTCAGGCCAACAGGGGGTCCGTGGCCCTGGGGTGAGGGAGGCCTATTTCTGTGGCCCAGTTGCCCCAGTGTGGGGGTGCCAGCACTCTTCCTGGAGGCCCAGCATGGGGACCTTCCCAGCTGCCATCCTGGCCACAAACTGCCACTAAACATTCCTGCCCTCCCCGGGATGCAGGGTGGAAGATGATGCAAAATTAAAAGGGAAAGAGATCATTTTTAATCCTCTTCCTGGGCGCCAGCACCCAAGGGGGGCAGAGCCATCAGGCTGGCGCGTGAAGGACGGCCACCAAGATCGCTAGGGTGGCCGTCCTTAGCGCTAAGCAGCCAACCGACACTGCTTCTCCCAGGCACGGGCACGGACCCCCCCTGCTGGCACTGCAGGCACGTAGGATTCAGGCTCGATGCCACCTTCCACCTCCCCAGGGCTTTGACAGGGCGAGGACGTGGGAAGTGGATCGTACAGTGTTCAGGACTCCCCGACGCAGGTGGGTCCACGGGGCCTCCTCTTCATTCTTGCATCGGGGCCCCTTGAGCCCGCTGTCAGCCAGCGATCTCAGCCTCCCCCAGCCTGTCACTTGGGCAAAAACTGGGGGGAAAAACGTGAACGGGAACATTAACTAGCTTTGAGAATCCTTGGGTGACAGTGCAAACTTCGTGTTTCACCTCCATCTCGGCCTAATCAGCTGCTCCAGGGCTGCACACACAGCAGCTCCGTTTGTTTGCCAACTGAAACCATGACAGGTTCAGAATTACCAGATTCTGGCCCGTTCCCTTCTTCCAGCCTCCCCGGTGTGGTGGCCGTGGTGGGCTCAGTGGCCCTAGGCATGACCTCAGTGGGCTCAGTGGCCCTGGGATGACTGTGTTGGGCTCAGCGGCCCTGGGGTGACTGTGTTGGGCTCAGTGGCCCTAGGGGGTGACCTCAGTGGGCTCAGTGGCCCTGGGGTGACCGTGGTGGGCTCAGTGGCCCTGGGTTGACCACAATGGGGTAACGCTGTCGGAATCTTGCCTCTGCAGTTATCTGCATGTGGTACAGGGGCAGTCCGGTCACCACATGCGTGGTAGCTCTGTATGATTTATGGTCAGTTCCTCTAGTGGCAAAGGAAGCCCCCAATGACACATCCCTCCATCTCCTCAGGAAGTCGGCAAGTCTGAACACATATCCACTCGAGATGCTTGGGCGGTCGCTGCGTGAGCAAGGAGCAGTTAGCAAGCTGTTTTCTGACCGTGGACTGAGGGGGCGAAGGCTCATACCTACTTTGGAGGTGAACTTAGCGAATGATGTTCCCCTGGGGCCCAAGATACCGTGGGCAGGAGGCGTCGCGGCACAGGCCCGTGGCCAGCCTGAAAGGCTCTCCATCCACTTGGTAGGCTTCCCATTTTTGTGAGAGAAGATGACTGTGTAAAAGCATAGTGGGGGGCGTTCAATGCCAAGTTCTTCTCCCTTGGGTTTGATTTAAGAAAAATGTCCAGTGACATTTCCAGGAGGAGACGGCAGGTGACATAAAGTAAAGCAACGGTATATAAAGGTGTCCTGGTTCCAGATTGAAGAATTACTGTCAAAGGGTTGTTTAAAAAGACAATGACCCTGGGAAAGAAACAGCCTCAGCACAGTCTCCGGACACTCTCTCAGGCGAGCGAAAGAGACAGGAGTCTTCCCTGTTCCATTCACAGAATGGAGAACAGTTTTCTCCTCTCTAAATTTCAGTATTGGGGCGCCTGGGTGGCTCAGGCGACGAAGCATCCTACGCTTGATCTCAGCTCGGGCCTTGATTTCAGTCAGGGTTGTGAGTTCAAGCCTTGCTCTGGGTTCCAAGCTGGGTGCGGAGCCTGTTATCAATACACAAATGGATAAGTTTTAATATCATCTTTACTGGTGGAGCATCCTGCTAGCCATTGATCTAAGTAAATGCCTGCTATTTTGTGCCCGTGTTGGCTCACACTCTATTTTGTGGGCTCCAAGGGTCATCTGGGATTGAAGCTGACTTGGTTGTCGTGCTTTAATGCAAAATGTGCACTGGGACTTAGGATGCTTTTCAGCAAGGAGAGGACCTTGTCCCCGAGGTCCTTTCTAATGCTTCCAGATGTCCTAGGTTCACAGTGTTCAGGGGCTCAGGGCGTAGACCTCTAAGCAACAGACGAGGCGAAACCCCCTTCCCCCTTTGGGAGGCATTTCCCTGGAACTCTGTCCTTTCAGTGGTCACCACTCAGCCCGACACCCTGCCGGGGTTTCCTGTGGCTGGATCGTGTGAAGCTGAAAGCAGCCTGAGCTCCCCTAGGCTCCCCGAGCAGCTCTCAGGGAACAGAAATATCAACGAGGAATTATGCCATCTGTGAGTATGGGCCGTGTGTCCCTGGGCACACCTCCCTCTGACCTCCAGGGAGGGTGAGCTGGGTAGGACGGCTGGCCTGGTGGAGGGCAGGGCAGGCCAGAGGAGGCTGGGGAGGCTGGGGAGGCTGCCTCCCGGACCCCGTGTGCACTTGGCAGGTCCTGCTCCACCACACGAGCCCCTGCCCCACCATCCAACACTTCGTAAACTTGCTAAATGTTCTCTAAACCCTCCAGCTTTAAATGCCATGACTAGCTTAAGTACCCATGTGTTAGAGTCACACGGTTTCAAGGGGAAAGGAAATTGGTCATTTAGCTTAGCATCAGGCAATAGAGGCTAATGCCAAATACGGACACTTCCTTCAATTTCATCTTTAAAAAATAAACACAGAACATAGAAGGCAAAGAAGATTGTCAAGAATTTTGGCATAGCGTGACCCAGTTTTTGCTTTTGCAAAGACTCTGCAATGAGAAGGCTCCTAACAAGTAAATGGTCCCACATTTTGCAGCGTGCATGGGCCGTAGAGCCCTGGGGTTTGGGGGCATGTGCCCTGAGGGCCAGCAGGTGGACTGGCCTGGGCCTACCAGCCGAGGGTGCCAGGACTAAGCATGCAACGAGTCCCCCTGGACACTACCACGTGGAAGTCCAGGCAGTGCTCTAGAGGCCTGAGCCCCAGCAGACACAGGCTGGGGAAAGGAGGTGCTCCTGGCTGCTGGTGGGTAGAGTCAGGGGCGCTGTCAGATGCCCTGTGGGATGCCCTGTTCACACAGGAGAAGCCCCACAGCCAAGGATCCTCCTGTGTCGTGTCCCCAGCACTCAGCAGGAGGAGCCCCATTTTTATGGAGATCAGTTGCCTTACCTCAGACCAGGAATCCCACTGTTTGGGAAGAGTCGTGGCTGTAACTGTACACAGAGGGGCCCTGCTCGGGATGTATCGCTGTCATCAGCTCTTGGCCTGGACTGCAGTACAGTCAGATCCAGCTGGGGGAGGGGACGTGGTTAGATCCAGGTGGGGGAGGGGACATGTCGGTAGGACACAGAGGAGCTGAGCTTCCCAAGTCTGGTGAGACAGTGCACTGGGGCGACAGTGCCCCCCAACTATGGCCATCCTGAGCCTCTGAATGTGACCTTATCGTTACTTAGGACCTTCCCAGCTGTGTCTAGTTAGGACAGGTCCTCCCAGATTACGGTAAGCCCTGATCCAAGGACTGCAGTCCTTCCCAGGAGGCCAGCAGAGATACAGAGACCCCAAGGGGGGCAGGCCAGGAGACACAGAGGCAGGGCTTGGAGGAGCGCCACTGCAAGCCAGAGGCACCGGGGACAGGCCCGGAAGGACCCTCCCTGGAGCCCCCAGAGGGAGTGAGGCCCTGCCGACACCTCAGTGCTTCTCCCTGGCCTCTGGAACAGCGAGGGAGCAGGCGTCTGCTGCCTTGTGTGCAGCAGTGAGTGGGTCCCGCAGGGGAGAGATGGGAGGCCCAGGTGCATCCAGTCCTCACAACGTGAAAAACAGAATAAGACCATGAGCCAACAACTGTGTGTGGTAGGTTTCCTATCAGCAGTTGTGTTCTGGTTTCTCTGGGTGATCCAGAGACGGGCCGTTGGTCTGGCATGTCCTCTGTAGTTGTCCACAGCACCCTCGGGGCCCCCAGGCCGCCAGGCCCCGTGCCCACTGCCGGGTGCCAAGCTTTCCTTATGGGTGGGCGGCCTGGGCCAACAACCAGGTCTCTAATCGCAGAGAAGTCATTAAAAAAAAAAAAATGTTCAGGGACGCCTGAGTGGCTCAGTGGTTGAGCACCTGCCCCTGGCTCAGGGCGTGATCCTGCAGTCTCAGGATTGAGTCCCACATCAGGCTCCCTGCCTGGAGCCTGCTTCTCCCTCTGCCTACAGCTCAACCTTTCTCTCTCTGTGTCTTTCATGAATAAATAAATAAAGTCTTTAAAAAAAATGTCCAGTGTTTGGAGAAGAATGGAAGCTTCGGGGTGTCCTGTGGAAGGAGGTAGACGAGGGGCTCACATTGCCTGGTGCAGCCAGGGCACCAACTCCCGTGCCTGACCTAAATCTCCCTTCACCCTGGTTTCAACATGAACGGCACATAGGTGACAGCAGCCCATCCCTCCAGCAGAGCTTACTGTTGGACAGAGAAGAAAAAGGTGACCTGTGAGCAAGGCCAATGTCGTCCTGCTCCCTGAGACCTGGCCTGGCTCAGGGACCAGCCCCTCAGCTATGAGGAGCAGAGAGTGTTGGCATGGACAAAGCTCTGATTGAGAGACTTTAAATTTTATATTAAGAGGGTCTTATTCTCCTGCCCATTGTTTAAGTCAAGTGAAAAAATAATTAGGCTCTTTGGGCCCTTCTCATGTCTTTCTCTGTGAACTTTCTGGAAACATCAGAGGGAGGGACCCTCTCCAGCCATGTTGAATGGTTGGAGTTTGGACCATCTGGAGAGCTCTGCTCTCCCTTCTGTATGAAAATGTAAAATTAAAGGTCACCTCTAATATTGCAGAGGCCACTAGGCTTCGCTGATCAGATCACCTGTTCACCAGGCAGCTCTCGGGCTGGCCTGAGGTTCCAGGGAAGGCACTGAGTTCTCATGGAAGGGGCTCAGGCGATGCCCCGGAAGCTGGGGCTCTGTGGGCTCCTGGGTCCCCCAGCAGTGGGCTGACTGCCAGCCACTTCTGGGCGGGAGGAAGTCAGACCAGGGACACTTGGGTCTGATGATGCCGCTCTGGGCTTTCCAGTTTTGTTTTGTTTAAGAATTTTACATCATCCAAGTAACACACAGTGATGTTAGCCAGAGGCATGCGGACCCTTGTGTCATCCACCCTTCCCATCCACACTCGGATGGTCAGCAGTAGGGAGCTCCCCCCAGCTTGCTCCACGTTCACCCATGCTCACACCAGCATCCATGCCTTCAGTATTTATTCTGTTTCTGTCTTTTCGTCATTTAAAAATAATAGTAAAACCAGGCTATGTTGATCCTCTGGAGAATGTGGAAACATGAAATAAAATAAACTCCAATATTGAGTTTAAATGCTTTCTCTGTGCTCTAGGCTGTGCAGTGCCCCCATCCATACGCGAGGCCCAGACCCCCCATGAGCACATGGACAGGGGCCATTCAGGGGGTCGGGTTCATGGGGCCACAGGGGTGAAGGGACCCTGATGGGACTAGGGTCCTTGTGAGAAGACAGGGAGGCACCAGAGGCCCCTCTCCCCCAAGTGAGGACTTCCCTTCTTGGGAGTAGACCCTGCCGGCATCTCCATCCCAGACTTCCAGCCCCAGACCATGAGAAGTCGCCTCCTCTGAGCCCCTGGACACTGCTGCTCTGTGATGGCAGCCTGAGCAGACCGAGCCACCTCCTGAGACGATGCATCACCGACCCCCCCCAGCCCGATGGACAGAGACCCAACCTGATTCTTTTTTTTTTTTAAGATTTTATTTATTTATTCATGAGAGACACACACAGAGAGAGAGAGAGAGAGGCAGAGACACAGGCAGAGGGAGAAGCAGGCTCCATGCAGGGAGCCTGATGTGGGACTCCATCCCGGGATCCCGGGATCACACCCTGGCTGAAGCAGCGCTAAACCGCTGAGCCACCTGGGCTGCCCCCCCCAACCTGGTTCTGTCAGTGTCCCCACCATGGACCGTCTACCGAGGGACATGCAGGTCTGTCTACTACCTGTCCCCCCATGGACCATCTACCAAGGGATGTCCAGGCCTGTCCACTGTCTGTCCCCCCCGTGGACCGTCCACCGAGGGACATGCAGTCCTGTCCACTGTCTGTCCCCCTGTGGACTGTCCACCGAGGGACGTGCAGCCCTGTCCACTGTCTGTTCCCGACGTGTGCCCAGTGTGTCACCAGCCTCAGCAGCATTGCAGCCAGCCCCCTGACGGCCTGTCCTCATGTCCGGTGAGCGTGCTCTCCACAGCATGGGCTCCCTGAAGGGCAGGGGTTGGACCATGTGCTTTCGAGGGCATCATGTCCCCGACTCTCTCCCGGAAGCTTGCGGTTCCATGGCGCTTCCGTGGTGTAGGAGAACTCTCCTGCGTTGTCCCCAGCACTGGGTTCGGTCGTTCTTCATTGCCGGGAGTGTAGGTCACAGAAGGTAGTATTTCACCCGTGTCCCCACGTTGCTCTCACCGGTTCCAAGGGAAGCGAATCCTGTCTCAGCGGTGTGCACCGTGGACTCGTGGCCTGTACCCGCCTTCTGTCGGCTTCTCTCGTGTCATGATTGTTTCAGACTCCGTGACAGGAACAGGAGCTGTGGCCCGCCCTACCTGCTGCACCTGCGCATCCCCGGGCACGGGGTGTTGGTGGCCTTGCCCCTTTTGGCACCAGACAGCCTTGACTCGATGACTGGGGCTTTCTGGTCTCGTTTAAGGCGGCCGCCCTGCTCCATCATATCAGCAGTTTTCTGAATTTTCTCCCAGTCGTTTGTGCCCTTAGGTGTGAACGTTGCTGCTGTGTGGAGTGTGAGGTGGGTCCAATGTCCTCTCTGTGTGGGTGGAAGCAGATCACAGGGGCTGGTGCCACCTAGGAAGCCAACCATGCCCCTCCTCACTGGACCCGGATGACACGTCAGAAACGGAAACACAGACATATTCCTAACATCAAAAGTATTTTTGTCACTTTTTTTTAGAGCATTTGTTACCTTCTACTCTTTGTCTTAGCAGTTTGTAAACCGCCATAACCTTTGTCCTGAGCCCCAGTCCCTAGACCTCCCCGCTGAGGATTTGCTTCTAGCGCCTTCTCAATTTCTGTGAACTGAAAGAATAAAAGAATAAATGTTTGCTTGCAGATGTGCCGCGTCTTCTCTATTGGTTCTGCGACATGTTTGGGGACTGTGTCTATGGTTTTGGGAAGACTCTTGGAAGGTGATGGAACATCAAGGGAGAAGGAGGATTCATCACCTGTTAACTGCCTGGTATTTCGTCTGATGCTGAGTGTCTGTGGACCAGGCGTGGGCCGGTTGAGCCCAGAGGAATGGGGAGTCTGTAGACGAGGCTGGGGTTCCTAGACAAGACTCAGGGGCTGTGGCTCTGTGCTCCGGTGGGTCCGGCTTACCCAGGGGGCAGCTCCCCACAGCCAGCCTCTGGGCCGGGAGGTGAGCCTGTGACAGGCCCCTGTCCCCGGCTCTGCCCTCTCCCTGCCCCCGTGCTCACTCTCTGCTGTTAGTATTGCTGCTTGCGCGGACTTGAAAGTCGGCCATGGTCACCATTGCGGGGGCAGAGGCACCATGGTCCGCGATTAATCGAATATTCTAGTGAAGGCAGAAAATGGCAGCTTTAGCATTTGGGCACAGAGAAGGATTAAATGCTACAGCACCCTCAGGGAGAAGGAATAGAACAGATGATTCAGTACCTTTGAACAGATTAGAAATAACAATTATGAGAGGACACAAAGTGATGGGAGAGAACGGAAGGTTGTCGCTGCTTAGCACAGAATAGGGTTAATTAACCAGATGCTGGCCAGGCGCCCTTCCTTTCGTCAGTACAGACAGCAGGCGTCACAGGAGGTGCCAGTCCCCAGCTGACCCCAGTCTTCCCCCCGAGAGGATGGAAAGCCTCCCCATCCTGTCTCACCTCACATGTCCTGGGGGTATGTTCACAGCTCCACCCCAGCCCAGGGGACAGGGGGCCACCCGGTGGACCCAAAACCAGACCCGCATGTCTCTTGGGGTTGCTATGACAAAATACCGCAGATGGAGTGGCTGAAACAGAAACCCGATTTTCTCACAGGTCAGGAGGCCCAAGTCGCCAGCCACGGTGTTTTTCTTGAGCCCTCAGGAGACAAGGGTTCCCATCTCGCCTCACTTCTGGCAGTGGCTGTAACCGAAGTCTCTGCCTCTGTGGGCACAGGGCAGTCCCCTCTCAGGGCATCTGCATCTTCTCTGCGTCAAAGAAGGACGCCAAGCCTTTCGGGTCAGGACCCATCTGGAGTGAATGTGATCTCATTGAGCTAATCGTGTCTGTGAAGACCCTGTTGACAAATAAAGCTGCGTCCACAGGTACTAGGGGTTGGAGCTGGACCATGCCTTTATCAGGGGGACACAATCTGACCCACGACAGGCTTGCTGACTGGGGGCCTTCCTGCCGCCTTTGTGTTGCCCTGAGACTGCATGGGTTTTCCTCTCTACCCTGTCATCTGCTGGGCCGTGTGGGGCGGTGGGGATGCTGCAGTGGGGGGGGGGGGGCACTATCGCTTCTGCCGCCCTCGTCATGCTTGCAGGCTGCTGAGCCACGGCTGGCGGAGGGCCACCTGGCTGGGGCTGGCCTTCCCACCCTGCCCAGAGCCCCATGGCGGGCACTGCGCCCTCTCCCTGCAGATCAATAAATAAGGGTGTTAAGGGAAGCAAACCCTAACGCTGACCCCCACGGCCCCTCTGGAAACCCTGCTCCCTCCCCCCGCCACTCCCAACCCCATCTGGCTGTGCGGCTGAGTGCCATACCCTTTGTCTCTGATGTTCGAATTCATTTCCGGTACATGAGGCTGTTCTCATCCAGGCTGGTTCAGACCATTTGGCAAGAATAATTTCACAAGCCTGGTATTAGGCGCCGCACAAAAGTCTAAATACATAATGCATTTTGTAATTCTGTCACACTCAAAACAAGCTGTCAAAACTGTCTGCATGACTTATCCTTAATAAATCCCTAGTCCTGTTAATTGCTCCTTATTCCACTGAATAAGAGTTGTCGGAATCCACAAATCGGGTAAAGAATGGAGGGATAATGGGGATGCATTTAGAGGATTGCCACTGTCTCTCCCCCAGGACAGAGGGGCGAGGGCTGGTGGTGGGCACCGTTCAGCCGCGTGTGGGGAGGCCGGGTCTCCTGCGCCGCGGCCTTGGGCCTGGCAGTTTTCACACCGTTCTTCCCACGGAGACTTCAGAGGGAAAGTGAGGCACTGAGTGCCTCCGACAAAGGTCACCAGGATGGGGGACCAAGTTCGGCGGCACTAATTCTCCTAGCAACAGTGACTTCGGGGGCACCTCCTTGGTGCTGCGGGGCGTGTACAGCAATAGAGATGCACAGATGGATCTCAGGAGGACAGCAAGGATACCCAGGAGCACCCCATGGGGGCTGGAGGGGTCTCTGCCCACTGGCCCCCGACACTCAGGGAAGGCCTACAGCGTCAGGCAGGCCTGCTTGCCTCTGGCTTCAGCACAGAGACTGGTGTGTGGACTTGAGCAGGAGCCCTCCCTGTCGGGGGCTGCGTAGGCTCTGCTGTCTTGGGGTGGGGGGGCAGGAGCGGGCCCGAGAGCATGCCCAGGGGCTGCACACTGGCACTGGCCCCAAACGCTGGGTAAAAACAGCTTTGCTCTCCTTCCGGGGCGATGCAGCTTGCTCACCATGTGTGCACATGTGTGCACGTGAGTACACACGCATGTGTGTGTTAGACATATTTAGAACTAGTGCATCCTCCAGGAGAGAAGTGCTGTTGGTATCCAGGAAGGGATGAGCAATGCTGGTGAAGGAGTGGAGACAGAACCACGTCACGTGGGCAGGGGTCACATGGGCAGGGGTTATGTGGGCAGGGGTCACGGGAACCGCAGGAGTGAGACCACCTGGGCTGAGGGGCTTGGCCCACGGAGCAGGGCTAGGCACGCGGCTTCTGCAAAGAGCCAGACAGTGCACAGTTTAGGCTCCGTGGGCTTGTCTGCCACTGCGATGTGGGTGGATGGAAGTGGCTGCGTCCCAGGAAGCTTCATCATGGACGCCGGTATTTGAATCTTATATTATTTTCACATGTCACAAAATCTTATTCTTCTAATTGTTTTCAGCCAATGATAAAATGTAACAGCCAGTCTTGGCTCACAGGCTGTATGCACACAGGTGGGGGCCCCCAGCACTAACAGAGGGCTCCACCCCTGGCCAACATGGTCCCTGTGTGATGTCAGGTGTGGGGGGGCAGACCACCAGGCCACCAGGGTTGAGAGGGCAAGGACCACCATGATTTCATTCAGTGCTGCCTCCCCATGTGTAGCACAACCTAGCACGTCATAGATGCTCAGCAGGCAGTGGCCACGGGATTCGCTGTCACTGTGTAGGCTGTGACCTGTGCTGGACCCTCTCTACTGTAGGCGTTGCTTCATCCAGCATCCTTGGGTGTCCTGCCTGTAAAGCTCCTGGCTGTGAGTCCCCAGTCCCCAGCACAGCACTCCGTGGATCGAGCTCAGTGAACTTGCTCGGCCTCCATGATCGTAGGGCCCAGCTGCTCAGCTGACCTCCTCGGGAGGCCAGTTGCACCCACAACCCAGGATCCCAGGGCCTGCAACAATAGTGGACCAGGATTTCTTCTCTTCGGGAGCTTTCTGGGGAGTATTTCTTACCCTTAATTTGGAAATGTAACCTTCCAAGGTCTGGGTACCAACCAGCAGAAAGATAATATTTATCTCAAGAAAGAGAAAGAAAGAAAGAAAGAAAGAAAGAAAGAAAGAAAGAAAGAAAGAAAGAAAGAAAGAAAGAAAGAAAGAAAGAAAAAAGAAACAGATTTAACATTATCTCTTGGGCATCGTAATTTTTAAATAGTGAAAAAGATGATTCCATTCTGATGGAGCAACATAATCTCCTACCTACTTCAGAATGCATTGGCAGAAGCTGTGGGGACGGCGAGTGCCGTGAGGAAGTAAAGGAGCCGGTGTGGCTGCCAGAAGGGTGCTGAGACGTGCCTCGGGGTTGCGTCCTGTGCTTCTTGTGGTCGTGATGGATCTGGGCTATGGGGCCTTCCGCCACCTGCTCTCGAGCTGGAATGAAGAGCAGAAACGGAGACCTGGGGTATCTGAGGAGCCTCAGGACTGGGCGGCCTGTGCTATCAGTTCTCCTTGGGGGAAACCATTGGAGAAATTCAGTGATTTGGCCAACAGCTTATTTTTAGAGTTGTCTTTCTGTCCTTAGCCTGCCTGGGTTTAACGGGCTGCCCAGAAAGGGCCAAGTTGAAAACAAAACTCGCTGAAGCGTGTATCAAGGACGACTTCGTTACCCAGAGTTGAGGGCCAAGTCCTGAGAAGATAACCCAACAGAAGAAATGCTGCATATACAGAAATGCAGAGAGGACTTATTTTGTAAATGTCGGCGATCCTGTAAATGTCCCGAGGTCAAGGTGCTGGGACCTGGGCTATATACCCACCCCCCGGGGCGAAAGGCGATGAGACCGTGCCCCAGAGAGCGGTGTGTGCTGGAGGGCCCGCAGCTGAGGTTGCACGTGGCTGGAGCTGGAAGGGGACGGGGTTGGGTGGCCGCACGTGAGTCCTGTTGCTCGGGAAGAGGCAGCATTTTATTGAATACTCGCTCGTGAGCGTGGTGATTTATGAAGACTCGGGGCCACGATGAGGAAAACCAAACCAAGCCCAACAAAAAGCACGTTCTTTAACATGAACAAAGTGGATTTATTAATAGTCTCTTGGCCACAGACATGGGTTGGGTTGGTCTCCGCCAATTCTCACATTTGCACGCGGTCTTCCCAGCCCAGAGGGGATGCAGAGACCTGGAGTCCGAGCATCGGCGGGACAGCAAAGACAAGAGGGACCTCATCCTCAGCCCCCGAGACCTGGCGGTCTCTTCAAACACTAAGAGCTTCCTAATGACCTCCCCCCTCGGCACCTACACGACATCCGGTAGCCTCCCCATGACCTTCTGAGGCAGGAGGAGGGACAGCCTCCCAGCGTGACGTGGTACAGACCTTTCCATGCTGCCTGGGTGGGCGCAGGAGGACATCGGGGTGCCCTGGGCTTGCAGGGCTCTGGTGCAGGAAGACATGTGCTTCCACGGGCTTCCAGCCCCGAAAAGCAAAGTGGAGCATGGCTCACCACTGCCCCACCCACCGTGCGTTTGAAGAACAGAACAGGAAAATGATGCCACTCGGTAGGAGCAAAGCAATGCATTGGAGAATGCTCCGCCCTGGGATCCAGTAGAAGGCCTTATGTGGGAGATGGGCCAAGGAGCTGCTGGCACCTGATACCGTTCTTCGCTTCTCAGATTTCTCTGAACATCCATAAAAGATCTCGGGTCTGGAAGTGTGTTTGCTAATAAGCAATATGGTGTCTCATTGCACTCAGCATTCGTCAAGAAAATGGGGGCATTTGGCTGCCCCCCAAGATGCCGTCTGCATGATATTTGGGTCTGAGGACCAAGGCATCTTTCTCAGGCCATCTCATACCTGCTTCTGAAGATGAGGCTTTCAACCAGATCATGCCCTTCCTCCCATGCCTGTTGCCTGCTTTTTCTACGTGAAACATGGCAGCAGTGACGAAGAGCCCGACTTCTGCTATGGCCAGCTTGGGCAGCTACAAGCTCATCTCCACCATGGGCATCATCCTTGGGACACCGAACCTCACAGCCCACACTTACTTCCCTGTCCACATCAGCTGCCTGTGCGCCCTGGTAATGTACAGGGCTGTGCACGATAGGTCTGGGCAGGGCCAGGGCTCTGGGACACCAGTGCCAGGGGCTAGAGACACGCTCTGAGTGCCAAGGGCCTTGGTGCCCATGCTGGCAGCCCTCGATGCTGAGCAGACAGGAGGGGGAAGGTGCTGCGAAGAGAGATTCGTAGGGCTCTGCAGCGATGCCGAGGTCGCCAGCGTGTCCCGCTTCTCCGACTCGTGAAGGACATCTCTCCTCGCATCCCATCAGTAAGGAGGGCGCAGAAATCAGTCTACGCTCCTTAAATTGGCGTCACTTTAAGGACACCTGCAAAGTAAAACAGCCTCTATCAAAGTGAAAATAATAATAGCACTTTCCACTTAATGTGCCAGGCTCTGGAAGGATTTCCCTACCAGTTTCTTGCCTGCTCAGGGACAGCATAAGGCCTGTGGCGAGGTTCCCGGACAAGCAGGCAGGTCAGCAGCTGGCTAGGCCAAAGCAGACCAGAATGGAGGTGTCTGGAGGCTCCCCGGCCCAGCATGGCGGCGGGCCAAACAGAGAATATGGGGTCCTCACATGCGCCCCAGGGCAGACCCGTGTGCGCACTGTGCTGGTCACCATTGGTGGCTCAGCCGGGCCAGGGTGTCCTCATGGTGTCCAGCCTGTCTGGATCCCCCGCCATCTCTGCAGAGGTGCGGCGTGATGGGCTTGGGCTGTGGCTGCCATGGCTTCAGGCTGAGGCCTCGTGGTCTTTGACTGTGTTTGCAGCTCGGGCTGCCACCAGCAGAGACTGAAGACTGGAGGGCCTTAAACACCACAAACTTAGTGTCTCTTCATTCTAGAGGCTGGGAGTCTGGATCCAGGTGTGGGCAGGGCGGGCTCCTCCCAAGCCCTTCCTCCCCGGTGGGCAGACAGGCATCTTCTTACACCTGCACATGGTCATCCCCCTGCATGTCTGGGTCCTGACCTCTTCTTCTTATAAGGAGAGCAGTGACCCCAGGTTAGCTTCATGACCTCTGCAAAGGCCCTCTCTCAGAATGAGGCCACATTCTGAGGTCCCGAGGGTGAGCGCTTCAACACAGGAATTTAGAGGACACGATTCAGCCCCAGAGTGCCCCTACTTGGTCACTTGGTGGGGGCGTGGCATGTGGCTATGGCTGAGGGCAGTGAGGAAACAGCCTGGCCCCGAGGACTGGCCGGCAACATTCCCCAGCTGGGCTCTGACCCTGGTTCTGCCCTCTTTGTGCCTGTCTCCTTGCCTGGCAAGTGGGGGGCAGGCTGCAAGGTCTCCAGGCTCCAGGAGCTGAGGGTGGGAGGGCAGGAGATGTGGAGAGCAACAGCCTGGCAGTGTGACAGCCACCACCCTGGGGGTCTGGGCTGCGGCTGGCCGTGGATACCTGGCCCCTCACCCAGAAATGTGGGGGTGGAACACACCTCGTCCCACATAAAACTAGTGTTAGGGATAGAATAAGGTAAGATTTGTCCAAAAAAATGGATTTTTAACAAATATTCCAGAGGTATGCCACCGCTCACGATGGTCAAGAGCTCCTCTGTTGAACCTGCACACGGGTGTGCAATGTCTTTGGCTCTTTCTCCCATGGGAATGGATTTGGGTTTCCACGCCTCTGCAGTAAGTGTGACTCCATCCAGAGACTGGTCAGTGACGGACTGTTGAACGTGGCTGAGCCCTCGTGTCACCACGTGTGTGTGTGCACAGCGCTCGGCTGTGTGTACAAAGAGGATGAACGCACACAGCACACCTGGACACACACACATGGACATGTGTGCACATGCGGACACACTTGTACGGATGCACGTGCTGAAGGTTTCTGGCTGGAGGAGAACCAAGGCTCAGAGTCTGGGGTATCAGCCTCAGTGGTGTCTCCGCCCTTTTGTTCCTTTTGGATTTTTTTTCCCAATCAAGTGAATGTGTTCCTTTTTTCATTAAAAATGTTTTTAAAGGAAACTGCGCTGTCCTTCCGGTCCGTGGAAACCAGCGCGTGTGCATCTCCACATCCGTGAAGGGAGAACACGGGGCTTCCAGGATCCCGCCCTGCTTCCTCTGAGCCGCTGCGTTTTCTAAGGAAATCTTATCATTTGCCCACAAAGTGGGGACAGGCCACTGTAGATTTCAGAAACCTGAGTTTTCACCTTTTCCATTTGTGGAAAGTGTTTGGCGAAGGTGGTTAGAAACAAGCAGCCACGCGACTCAGTGTGTGTTTTGGGACCGCGATGGTAAAAGATCCCCAGGTTTGGGGAGAGGGCAGGAGGCTGTGAAATAAGGAGACAGAGACCGTGTGACTGAGAGCTTTAGCTCCACCGCTGGACGGGGAGCCACATGACCGCTCGGGAGCAGTTGCTGGGCCTCCACCAGGCCCATCTTCTTCCAGGATCCTAATGTCAATTCAGAATCACAGAGGAGTCCCCTTCAAAACCACCTGAGTGATCCATCTGACACGTCATGGAGCTCAATAAACATGTGCTGAGTGAACAGACACACGCACGTCTTCCTCTGTGGACACTGCCACGCGGCTGCCTCTGCCTTGTTAGGCACCCTCCTAGCCACGTTTTTTTCTTTGAATCTGCCAAATCCTTCCAGGATTTGCCAGTGAGGGCACAGCTTAGGAACACACCGAACACACCGGGGAGAGGGTACCCGGAGCCCTTGCTTAGGGTGTTTTTTTTTTTTTTTTTTTAAAGATTGAAAACATTGTGACACTTTCATGCAAATAAATACATTTTCCCCTATTTTGCCTAAAATGTGTGAAAATGAAAGGTTTTTCTTGAAGATGAACAGACTACTTTATAGAGCGGGAAACCAAATGTGAGTGCCAATTTTGCATTTGATAATGAAAGTAAAGTTTTTTTTAAACTTCCGGGAAAAGTCAACTTGAGTTCAATGACCCCATCTAGGGTTCAACAATGATGATCCATTATGTAATTTTTCTCTCATTCTGTTCATCACTCTGAAGTTGGAAATAGGCCCCAGAATCTTACAAAAAAAAAAAAAAAGTGATTGAAACTTTCAGTTTTGAATTGTAGGACAATTTCCCCCCAAACCACATTGTTCTTTTTTCCTTATTTCTAGTTTCCTCACAACCTGAGCATATACTTTGTTATAAGATGTCCAAGAATAAGAAAAGGAGACACTTGTAAAATATTTTATTTTAAATGATAGGAATGACTCTTTTCATTATTCAAATTAAAGAAGGCGAATGTTGATGTTATTTTCATAAATTGACTGTGTCTTTGTGGCAAATCGTGCTGAAATCTTTGTGTTTTTTCCCCCAAGGTTTTATTGATTGCAGAAATTCACCTGTTTTCACATAGAATTAATGGTAACTGGAAACTGATATTAATTCTGTTATCTGTTGGCCGGCCTTAGTTCCCTAAACAAAGGCTACTTAAAAATCTCTGTTATTGATTAAGTCCAGATGGAATTCACTTCTTCTGATACACAAAACACGGGAAGATTTGTCCGTCTGTATTATTCCTCATTGAAATGAGCTCCTCTAGCTTTCTAATTATATTGTCTAATAAAACTAAACAGTCAATTCTATTTGCATATTATATGAAGTGTTATACAACAAACTCATAGCAGTCAATTAACATAAAAGCTAATTATATATCTCATCATCTTACAAGTTTCTGAATTCATACTTCCCCTGTTGTAGCCTAGAGCAAAGGAGGCTTGAATGTTCACTTCTAAATATTGACTTTTAACTAATATCAGAAGTGATTTCAACATTCTTGCGGATGAAAGGGGAGTGATTAAGCTAGATGCAATATTTGCTATCATGCAATTAAAATTTCTACATTAACTAAACCTCGCGAACGAGAATCTTTGCAACAATATGAGATCAATCACCAGCCACTTCGCAGGTTAAGTCCTGGTTCCATATCTGAGGAACGCTCAACATAAAGAAACGTGGGATTTATTTGAGATGGCCGGACTGTCAGCAAAGAGACAGATCTACCGCGAGGATGTTTCCATGTCCAGTTGCACACTGCAACATAATCGTATTCCTGCCTAATTGTGACAGCTATCAAGCAAGAAATTCGCTACAAGAGGAACAGAGGCACAGTAATGAACGCACAGGGGAGGCAGCCTGGGACTGCCGGCCGGAAGGTGCGGCTCGGTGATCTAGAGCGAGCCCCTCTCCGCTCTTCCAGAGAACCCAAAGCCAAAACTTCCAGCTACTCTCCACCTCCCCCCAGTGCCCCCTCCCCCTCTTTCAAGTGTGGGTAGGTCCTTCCACCCCCATTTCACTGCCCGCAGAACAGGCACAGGGGGGCAGAAGAGGCGGAAAGAAGAAAAGAAATAGACACCAAGTGGGATCGAGAGTTGAAGGTTTCAGAACGGCCAAAGTTAGGATTTCCTTCATTTACCATCGAGTCCTAACGGATCGCTTCCGTGCGCGAAAGTCCTACCAGGGAGGGGAGCCGGGTGTAAAGGGACTGGAGATAAGGAAGCAGCCAGTGGATCGGGTTTCTCCCGGTACGATGATGGCGGCGGGCTCCATTCATATTGTAATGAGGTTAGTATCTCCGGGCCCGTCCTTCCAGGGTGGAGGCTCCCCTCCCCTCGGATTACAATAGGAGTTGCTTTATTGACAAGTACTATTCAAAACCTTCAGAGTATTGAAAGAAAGACTTCGTTTTATTCCACTTGTCTCAATACTTATTGCACTCTCATAATCAAAACACTGTGAGGGCAGAAAAAGGCCCAATTATTCTGTGAACCGTCTTTAGATTTCCTGGAGGCCGCTCAGCGAAGTGGACTCGTTTGAAACACCAATCGTGTGCGTTTTAGCAAACGTGGAAAGAGCTGCGATGCTTCGGCGCCTCGTTCTTTAGAAGCTTCCCGCAAAACGGGATGCTTTGATTGAGATTTTAAAATATATATATTTTTTAATCCTCTGAAAACAGCCTCCGGGAATCTCATGTTGGGTGTTTTTCCTTTCCTGTTTTTAGGGGAGATTGCCGTGAAGCACTTTCTGAGCTATCTGCAGACAAACATTTCCTACCATTCAAGAGTGCCTACTCAAAAGAGCCAACCAATGACATCTTTAAAAGCCCGTGTGCCTTCAGACTCGTAAAATCGACAACATTCGCGTGTTGATCTCTGGATATAACATATTTGTGTTAAAAACCGGCACCGTGCTAGTATACTCAAACATGTAAATGGACACTTGCAAAATTGAAAAAAAAAAAATCCTGTTGTGTGGAAAGTTTGAAGGGTAGGGACTGTTTTTAAAAAGTGCCAGCCCCGGAAACAGACAAAAAGCATCTCAGAAGTAAGCTGCGGAGGCCTTCCACCCATTAGCCTCTGGTTTGCTCCCATCTGAGGTGCTCGGCACAGTTCAGGACAATTTTAAAAAACATTTTGGAGAGTTGGTCTCAAGTCAACGTGAAATACTGGGATGCGTTGAGGGTTCCCCAAGCTCTTCAGGCTCAGACCCCTGCCCCCCAATGATCGCCACCCCCACCCTGTTTACTTTTCCAATTGGGGAGGAGTGAGGAGGAGGGGAGAGAGCCAGAATTTCTCCCTTACACTTCGATTTTTTTTTTTTTTTTTTTTTTAGGGGATAGAGTCTACTCCTCTCTGTGAAGTAAAATGCTGCTTTGTTGACACCCAGAAAGTGCCATGAACCGTGTCTCCAAGCCATCAGCTAAGGAGATACACTTAAAGCAGGCGCCTGGCAGGAGAAAACCATTATTCTGCTAATGATTTGCCTGATTAACTGTAATTAAGAATTTACCTCTGTGTTTTATAACTTGCAGACCCAATACATATTCAATCCTCAGCTCCTGTAAGGTAATAAAACAGATTTTCGGTTTGCTAGTTAACCCGTGTATTGTGTGTGTGTGTGTGTGTGTGTGTGTGTGTGTGTTTGTTTGTTTGTTTGTTTGTTTGTTTAACAACGCAGGGCTCGGTTGGCATCGTGAAAAGTGTAAGTAAAACACCATTTGTATTCGGGAGGCACTTTCAGCCACTTCCTTGAGGCTCCTCTGACTGTAGACATAAAAGCACACACACGCTCGGGAGTTCGTGAAAACTTGGTGTTTCAGTGAATAAGCAAATGCGGTGGTATATTCCAGCTCCTTGAAGGATTCAACTGCGAGAAGGAAGGCGTGGGCCTGGAGAGGACCGGCCTCAAACCAAGTCTGGGGGGCCCCGGGGCGCGTCAGGACCGTGCACTCGGTGGGGGCCGCGAAAAGCTCATCAGTGGGGTGTTTCTTTGGGGTCCTCCCGGCCCGCGTCTGGAGGCCTCCTCCCCCGGGGGCGGCGGTGCGGGCGCGGCCCCGGCCCCTGCGGCCAGACGGCGGGGCGCGCGGGGACCCTTTGTGCGCCCCGAGCGCGCCTCCAAGCCGCGCGGCCGCCGGCACCGGAAGGGTTCACACTGCGTCTGAAAGGGGACAATGGAGTCTGGATACACCAACATCGCAGAAACCGAGTTCATTTGCGATGCAGCCCCTTTCACGGCGGTTGTCATGCAAACTTCCTACTTTGATCAGCGGAGGGTGGAGAGGGAAGGAGCCCGCGGAGGCCGGGCCGGCGCGTCCGCGGCGCCCTTGGCGGGTCCCCGCCCCCTTCCGGAAGGAGCCGCGGGGACGCGGCCTCCGGCACCTTGACCTGTCTAGACGGGCCCGAGGTTTTGTCTCGGTTACCAAGGGCGAGGGGCGCTCTTTGACCCCCGCGCGGGGCGGAGGCGCTGGCCCGAGGGTCCTCGGAATCCTCGCCGGATTCCGGAGGGAGCGGGGCGCGCGGAGACGGGCACCAGCTGTTGCGGAGCCCGGGGCCGCCCCGCGCCGCCCGCGCCGCCCGCGCCGCAGCCGCGACTCCCCGCTCCGACCCGCGCCCGGGGCGCAGCTGCGCGCTCCACCGCGCCCGCCGGCACGGAGGGCGCTCGGCCTGGCGGGGCCCACGCGCCCCGAGCCCGCCGCCGCTCTCCGGCCTCTCGGCCCCTCCTCTCGGCCTCTCTGCCCCTCCCTCTCCCGGTCCCCCCGTCTCCCCGTCTCCCTTCGCTCCCTCTCTCTCCGTCTGTCCCTTCCCTCCCTCCCCCGCTGTCTTGCAAGTAAAAAATCTCTGCCGTTTTCTGCAGCCGGTGCCTTATCCGCAAGTTCCGTGACTCTGGAGAGTGCTTTACCTGTGTAAGAGTACCGTCTCGTTCGGATTTAGTTTTTCCCCGGCCACTCTCAAACACCCGCACTCTCTCAAAAACCCCGTGTAGCCTAACTTCTGAAATTCTGTAAGTAGTAGAATAGTCGTGCACGGATGAAAGGAGGAAGGCCGGCATCCTGGGGTTCAGGGGGTGGCGAGGGTCTCCGCGCGCCTTCCCTTCCCGCTCCTGAACCCCGTGCGCGTGGAGGCAGCCTCCCTGCCCTGTTGTCTTCGCAGATGCCCTTAGCCCACTCGGAGGCTTTCCTAGCAGACCTGTTGGATGGAGTGTGTGAGCGGATGAACGACTACAAGCTAGAAGAAGACCCTGTGACCAAGAAGAAGGCGTTTAAGAGATTCGCTCCAAGGAAAGGAGACAAAATATACAAAGAATTCAAAAAATTCTATTTTTATTCTGATGCTTACAGACCTTTGAAATTTGCGGTAAGCTCTCTTCTTTGCAGGTGAATCCTGGGCTCCATGAATACGTTTTTGTCCCCCCCCCTCCTTTTTTTTTTTTTTCTATTTGCTTGGGTTGTTGTGTTTCAAGACACTGAACATTAAATTCTTATCTGTTTGCTTTATTGTCCTGCTACATTTTCAGTGTTGAGCAGGCATTTAGAAACTTGCCTTTGTGGAAACACCTCACGGGCTGTGGAGATGGGAAATATTTTCCAGAAAGTGCTGTTGCAGCCCCCAGTGACTTTAAGACACAGTTGGCATATTTCTGTGCTCCTATGGGGCTCGGGGAGGGATCCCAGTGGGTCCTGTGGCTGAGGCAGGTCTCCTCCAGGTTCCCACAGAAGGAATCAGGGGTTGAGGCTCCTGGGTTAGAGTCTAAATTAAAATGAATGTCGTTTTCAAATATTTATCGCCAAATGATGGAGGAAGAGTGACACACATCCTCCTCACCCCCCTTCAGGCTTCACAGGAGAGAGAGAATTTCTTTCCTGAGTTAATTCAAGTATTTTAGCAGAAACTAAGTTAAACAAAGACTTAGGTATGGTAGCTGGCTTAATGCCAAACTTCCGTCCAGTATAGTGTTTATTTTAGATGAATGTTGGCCTCTGGCTTGCTAGAGTGTGCCTGCCTGGCAAAATATATTCCAATATATTTCACTTTACTTAATGCTGTTGAATCAGACAAAGTGATGGAAAAGCCTGTTTAAAAAATGTATTAAGTTCACACATTGGCCAAAATGTCAGGCATGCTGAACCCCTGAAATAAGGGCTTTAGCCGACTTTTGAAGATTTCATTTTAATTAAAAAGTATAGGCAATAATTCCAGGTTGAAAGTACTCTGGAAGGGAAATTGCAATAAGTGAGTGTGCTTGCATTTCACAGGTTTTAAATAAATACATTATAGTGGAATTTAAATATTTTTAAATGCCATTTAAAAATTTTAAGGTCTTGCTTAATGAACTTGGAAAATGATTTGCAAGTCTCGAGTGAATGCCCTGCTGTAGCTTCCCAGTTCCTGAAACTGTAACCTTTGTGGGTCTCAACACAGACATGTACTTACTTCACTTAGAATTTAAGATTTTTAAATGCCTGGGCAAACATGGGCTCCCTCTCCTCTGCAAAGTTAGATTTTGGGGTAGGAGCAAAGTGAAATTATGACTGGATCTCTAAATGGTATGAAAAGAAACTTGCCTAAGTAACTGTCAAGCATGTTATCCACAGTGAAATTGAGGATGAGTTGGTTTTGATTGCTGAGAAAGCCTAATTGTTTTCACCCTTCAGACTCTGTTTTAAAACCACAACATGGATTATTGTGTTAAATCTGAGGGAACCCGGTTTAACCATTTCGAGGAGCTGTGTCCTTTAAAGGGTGCTAAAAAAAAAAAAAAAAAAAAAAACGAAAACAAAAACAAAAACAAAAAACGGAAGGCGAAGACCTTTCAGCTCCACCCAGGAGACATTTCTTCCTAGTCTTGGCATTCCAACTTAAGGAAGGGGACCAAATACCAGATACAAAGGACTAGTTTTTCCTTCCTTACCCTTGTCTTTCAACAGGACTAATCAGTGGGTTAAGTCCCAGGAACATGATGCAATTAACATTTCTGGGGAGAGAGTTAATCCAGGGCAATGATGTCTTAAACCGAAGGGGCTAATAAAACCGAAGGGGCGAATAAAAACGGACCACCTTGGCAATACGGTTTTATATTTTCGGCTAAGAAAGTGTTGGTAAATGCTTCTTATGAGATGCCCCGTGCGTGTGGATCTAGCCACCTATGCCGTTATTCCGTTTCCGCAGTGCGAAGCCATAATAGAGGAGCATGAAGACGAAATATCCTCACTTATCGCCCAGGAGGCACACCACCTCGCTGACAAGCTGTGCAGTGAAAAAGCAGGTACTGTGTCTGATGTAACATGTGTCCTCCGCTCACCCACCCTTCTCCCTCAGCTCTGCAGCATCTTTTTTTTTTTTTTTTTTTTAAACCGTGCCTTGCTGTCTCCCTGCCACCAATAGCTCTCCACTGAATCAGAAAGACACCCTGTGAGAGAAAACAGACAGACCAAACCACAGGGCTACCTCGGGGCTCTCTGGTTGGCATTTCTTTTCCTCTGCCTGGTAAAGGAAGTCTAAAGGACTCAGTTTCCAGATGTTAAGGAGCACATGCTCATCAGATTTGGATGGATCCAAAAACATTTTCTGTTTCTAAACTCCGAGAGATGGAATTCTCCATCCTGGATCAGGAAGGAGAATCTCCTAAAGACTTGCCTACAATGACAGAAGGGGGGGGGGTGTCTTTATTTAATACAAGATTTTAAAAGTTTTTTTGTTTGTTTGCTGATTTGCGAGGGGTGCTGGATATTTTGTTTTTCAAGTTTGTTTCCCAGAAATCCACTTCTTTAAAAAAAAAAAAAAGTCTTTTCTGGCAGAGGGTAGAAAATAATATTTGACTCATATTCTTACACTCACACCCCCACATGCACTCACACTCAGAAGCAGGAAAAAAAGGACCAGAACTTGATTTATACAAAGTTGAAACATGTTACCCCCTTTGAGCCCTCCACCTGTTTGGTAGAGTGTAAGCCTTCTAGTGGAGTGTCACCGATGCTTACTCAGTACATTTAGAAGCCAGGAAGACTTTTCATATATCTTTGACAAAATGAACAAAGCATATGGAGTGATTTAAAGTCCTGAGAGTGCTTTTATACAATTGCAGAAGCTTGAGATATTTAGCAATTGTTTATAATAAAGTATAATATACTCGTACCCACATTATCAGATTTAGGGCCAAACTCCTTAAAATAATACTCACTGCACCTTTGTAGACAAATATCCATGTCATCAAAGGTTATCAAACAAGAAAGTTATAAATCCACGTTAACAAGGAAAAGTTTTCTTGCTCTGAGTAGATAATGGGATAGTTTTCTGCTTAAAATTCAGTTTAAAAAGATAATAATAAAAAGATAAAGTCCAGTTTTCCATGGAGTTCAGCTACATAATGTTGTAGTTTGTGAAATTCACATCCGTAAGTGCATAGCCACAATTTTCCAAAGAGAGTATTTTGGAAGTTTTTCAGATAAGTCAGAAATGGATGTATGTATGTTTGAAGATACAAACAAACATGGGATGACCAATCATGAAAATATCTGTTTTCCTATTTTTTCCTCACAAAGGGTTTGGATTCGTCATAGTCATCTATGGCAAATGCAACAATTTGCTCTATAAACACCTGTTCAGACCTTACAGAATGACCTGAGAAAGTTTGACCAAGTCTTCACAGCAGCCCTTGACACAAATAATCAGAGCCTGGGGGAAAGGCTCTGTCCCTAAATGCAGCAATTTGACTTCTTGAGTTTAATAATATCGTCTTTTCACTCCTTTTGCATATTTATAACTGGAAATAAAAATTCACAGGAACCCAAAAAAAAACAAGAGCATAGGGTGGAAACCTAAGATTTATGCAGGACTGCTGGTGTAAAATAAAACATGAGATAACTAATTCTTAATAGCATTTGGTTGTTTAAAAACCGGTTAAGTGCTTACACTAATAAACAGAAACATCAGTGCCTCAGAACTACTGAGAATCCATGCCAGCACCCCCAAAGGGTAACCACCTCCTGGCTTAGCATAGTGCAGGGGAGTGAGTTTTTCCAGGTGTTTCTCTGTGAGACATATTTATGGATGTTCTAAACCATTCATAAATTAAAAACTGTGAGCACAATTCATCTTAAAAAGAGGCTAGACTCACCCCCCACCCAGACTTCCCCCTACATTTAAAGTAAGTTAACACCACATAACAAGGTGAAGTTTTTTCAGACTTAAAAATTATTGCCAGAAAAGGCTAAAGCAGAACGCCTATGGAAAAATTGCACTTAGTGACCCCAGTGACAAAGAAGTCGTGAGTTTGAACATACTGGGACAGTTTCAGATTCCCGTGTAAAAGGTGAGATGCTCACACTGTAGAAAAACTCGGCGCTTTCAGATGTAATGTATGTACAAGTATGGCAAGTGTCCTATGAGAGCACGGCGTCCATGCCCTGTTCCGTCAAGGTAATACTTTATCTTGTTCCATTGTCCAGCAACTTCGGTGTGAGTGATCTCCACGTTTTAAAGATGTTTTAAAGATATGGCCGTGGGTGTTTATGTGTGTACGGGAGGCTCAGAAACCACATTAACATGCTACCCAGTGTGTACTGTGTGCAAGACCTTCTACACTTGAGGTCTGCTAAAATGTCTACATACTGCTTTTAGGGAGATTATTTCTTTTAAATAGATATTTCTAGAACTAGATGTTTAATTGGAAAGTTGGTCCCTTTTTATACTTTGTATATACGTGTGTGTACATATATCCATGTGTTTGTTATATGTGTGTGTATATATATATATATATGAATTTTGCTTTTTTCTCTTTAATGTAGCTCATTTCACTTTATTTTTTGATACTTACATAGGAGCAGATGAGGGTATATTCACAGACTTTAAAACCATCTTTCTTGAGGTATAATTGGCATAAAATTATAAGGGATTTAAAGTATATGTCTTGGTAATTTGATATGTGTATATATATTGTGAAAGATGCCTCCCATCTATTTAATTAACACTGGATCCTTTAAGTATTAGGGTCCTACAACGTACCCCCCCCCAAACAGACAAATGAAGAATGATGGAAAATATATCTGTTACATTCAAAATGACCGTTTGGATTTAAAAATAACACATCAGTGGGATTTTCATGAACATTATGTGCCACCTTTTGAATAAGTAAAGAAACCCTCAGTGAAAGGCGATAGATAGGATTGCAGATCGGTCTGTGGACGCCCCTGCAGCTTTATTCACTGCATAAAATAAAAGTTATCAAATCCATCCTGTTCTTGGGGTGTGAGACAGAGTAATAGGGATACCCCATACATAATCTGTTTTTTTTTTTTCCTAGACAAAATAAGAAAAGTGAGTTCATTAGATTTTCTTGATGGAAAATTTTGTGGCACATGACCCAGGCTTTGCCAGATTGTCATTTTAATGTCTTGAAGTCAAAATGGTGTTTCAAAATCTTAATAAGATATCAGGTCATGATTAAAAAAAATGTAGCTATATTCTACTGATGGTAGAGAACATACCACTGTAGATCATGGATGAATGGATACTCTGAGGTGTCTGGGGGCTCTTCGATAGCTGGAGTGTGAGGGTATGGATGTAAATACAGAAATGTATTCTGTATACATGTTACTCCTGCTTTGATACTAAATCTTAACATTTAAACCATTAGACTGATGAATCTGTCACCTGATCATTTTGAACGCAACATATGGAATAAGGAACCAAGTATCCTGAGATGTTTAGCCTACATTTAAAGGAAAAGCATTTTTACCTTTTTGTGTATCCTCCCAACACGAATGGGGGTGTTGAATTATAATATACCAAGTAATTACTTTCAAAGGCCAGTATATTTTCTTTTTAACGTAAATTCTGTAGTTAAAAGAATCCATAGCTTTTCTAAAGAGAGTTGGCATTAATTGCTTCCAGTTAGAAAAGTAGTGTGTATCAAAGGGCTCCTTGAGTTAAATGCCAAGCATGCTGTGCCCCAATTTAAAGCATTTCTTAAATACTCCCAAGGCCATGGGCAAAATGGTACGATCCCTGGGCTTTGGTTTTTAAATATTCCAGGAAAAAATGCTGGAGGATAGAACAAAAATAGCAGAGCATTGGCAGGTGTTGAGGCCAGGTTTGGGGTCCTGGGGAGTAGATTATACCCTTTTTTATGCCTTTGTGTGTATTTGAAATTTTCCATGATAAAAAAGTTTTTGAAATGTGCTTCTATAAATACGTGTTTTTTACAGAAAGTTAGGGACTCACATGCTGTGATTAAATGTGATTGTAATGCTGTATAACTTTTTTTTTTTCCCCAGACCTCTGTGAAAGCTCTGCTAACCAAACTGAGCTTTAGGATGCCAGTTCTACCAGTTAGTGAGGAGGAAAGCTACAGCTCCACAGGTCAACATCTGTTTCATATCTTCATTTCTTCATGCAAAGAAAGTTTATATCTCTTGTTTATGCCATGTTGTCTCAAGTGTGACTTTTTATTGAAAATCTGTTGTTTGGCATCATGACAAACTTGGTTCTTTCTATAGGGGAGGCTGAGGAGTGCATAAAACAAATTACCTTTGTGGATTTGGGTACTGACAGGTTTGGGAGTAAATAATTTAATTTGATAATAAGAAAAAGGTGAAGCTATTTCATAAATGAAATAAAGGTTTGATAATGCATACTGTATATTTTATCCACGTCTACAAGTATCATGTTCTATTTGATAAGAACTTGATTTGATTTCTTGAATACTTGATTGGTCATGAAATCAAGAAAATATATTGCCACAAATTCCAGATTATGTATACTTCTGGGTTATATATGATGATCAATAAAAGAAACCAACTTACTTTATATCAGGAATGAAATTCAAATTGCCAGCTTTAAACATAGAGTTTTAAAACTTTATAATCTCTAAAATGTAATTGCGTAAAAAATATTTTTATCACGGACAATACGGTGGCCTTTCTCAAGATACCTTTTGAATTCAGATGATTTAGAAAGTTGATTTATTATTACATTGTGTATTCTTCGAAGATGACACCAATGAGCATGCTTTGTTTTACTGAAAACTCTATTGCGTGTGTGTTGTTGTTTTTTTTTTTTTTTTTTAAAGACTTCCAGCTAACGGTTAGTAGGTATATTTTACTACTAACTAACCTATTATTCTCCCATTGGGGTGTTCTTGTCAGTGTGGAGATGGTGGGGAAGTGGGACTTCATGAGAAATTACCTATTGAACACATTTAGTACCAGGACATAATAACCTGTTCTCTTACTACAATTAGTTCATTTTCTCTGTTAAATTTACATTCAATTGAATCTGATTTAATTATTTAAAATGTCAGGGTGTATCCTACATTTCTTTATTTTATTTATTTCATTTTATTTTATTTATTCATGACAGACACACAGAGAGAGAGAGGCAGAGACACAGGCAGAGGGAGAAGCAGGCTCCATGCCAGGGGCCTGACCCGGGACTCGATCCCGGGACTCCAGGATCGTGCCCTGGGCCAAAGGCAGGTGCCAAACCGTTGAGCCACCCAGGGATCCCCCTACACTTCTTTTTAAAAAGAAATGCTCATTGTTGATGGTGAGAATTTACTAGGGAGGATGATCTAAATGCTGGCCCGAAGAGCAAAAGCTATTTGCCATGTGTTACATAACTGCCTAGAAAACATTCAGCTGAGGCTTTGGGGAAGGGATAGTTCTGAAATTTAGGAAAATTTACCAAAATTAAGAGGAAGCAGTTTCCACTTTTCTCCCTCTTCCATCCCACTTCTTTTTGGAAGTCAGATTTTTAAAATTAATGTCTCTTGTTTATCTGGGAAAACTGAGAGGCATGTGTTTTTCGGATGTGTCTGCAGCTGGCTACCAGGTATAAACCATGCATATTGTGACCCCATGAACCTGCATTGCAGTGGACATAAGACGGAAATAGGATTTCAGAATCATTCGCACCATTTTCAAGTCACGGAGTAAAGTTGTGATTTAAAACACAGTCCCTACATCTTTATGTAAACCTGTCTATTTAAGATTAACTCAACATTTCGAATAGTGAGCTGTAAACATTTCCCAAACTTGGGCTTCCTTGTAAGTGCGCTGCGCAGGAACGTGATGCCTTCAGGAAAACCTGGTGGATAGGTCCTCCCTACCACACCCGAAGCTGGAACATCTGTAATTGTGGAAGTGTGACCTCAGGCTTCCCAGACTCTCACTAGCAATTGTCACAAATTCTCAGATCCAGACACTGCTGATGCTTAGAGCACAACAGAACATGTGGGCTCCTGTTTACAACCCAAGTGAACGTGAGAGGTATGCCTTCCTTCCCCGACGAAAGTGTCTCACGGATGGTTATGCTTTTGCTCCTACTGGAGTGAGCCACCAACCTTGACTCTAATAGGGAACATGTAAGGTTTCACCGAATATGGCTTTTCAGTTTTTTCAGTTGTTTCTTATTTCCCAGGAAAAAGTCTTGTCTCTTATGATATGTTTGACATCTCATGCCTTCGATACTTTTCCCTTTTCTTTCCAGAGATTTTTTTAAAGTTGTGTAAATATTGTAGCTAAGTCACTGATTAAATGTACATTTGTTGGATAGACACAAACCACTGCATTTCTTATGGCTGCAGATATTCTGGAGTTTCCCTGTAGGGCATAGTCAGGTTGTGCTGCTTTTGCTAATGAACAATAATGGGACAGAGTAGTTGCTCGCTTTAGCATCCCTCGGAGCCACATTCCTCCCTTCTTAATGATGTTTATTGACCCAAACCAAAACAAAGCAAAAAGCCTGGGAAAAAAAAAAAAAAAAAAAAGGCAGCGCCCAGAGTGTGGCACAAAAGTTTCTCAGAGTCAATGAAAAGCAACCTAATTCTGGGTCAGGAAATTTCCTGAAGGAAAAAAGTGTGTGTGTATGTGGGGGGTGGGGGGTGATGCTCATTAAAATAACGGGGAGGGTAGACACATTTGAAGCAGTGGTTTCAAGATGTGCTTTATGAGACAGGTTCTTTGGGTCTCCCTGGAAGACGCTGGGAACCTGTTTTCATAAAGAGAAACTAAATTGGCTGAGATGCACTGTTTATATTTTGTTATGTGGATTACTACTTTCTAAGAATAAGCCAAGACCAATGAATCCATTTCACCAAGGAGTGGAAAGTGGAATTGAGCCCAAGTCCCAAATGGGAGAGATCAATACTTTATTTACTAAGACAAGCCCTAAAAAAATAGAGTCAATAGCTGGTTATATTTGTTCTACCTATTTCTCTGCTGGGGTTAATATTTATTCATATATGTAATGGCTTTATCTAAATAAAAGAATTTTAAACTATCAATCTTAAAATTCAGATTATAATGGAATATGAGAAAAAGCTCTTCTCTGATGTGATTTTGTGGCCTGCTTTAAAATTTGATACACGTTTTTTTAGCTAATCTTTAAAGAGCTCATCTTAGATATTGAAGCCCGTTCAATAACATGTTGCATCATTTTATACCAAAATGCAATTAGCAATGATATTAAATTGTCACAATACCTGTTAGATACAAGTGTGCATTTTGTTTTGATTTTCTGCCTATAACTAAATGTACCTTTATACATTTCTTAAATTCCTCAGATTATTTGTCTACATTTAGGAACCAAATAGGTAAAAGACCCGATGAGATAGATGAAACTGAAATACAGAATCATAGACAGTCATTGCCTTTAAGTTACCAAGGAAAAGATCCAGCAGGTGACAGTGTCCTCTCTGGAATCATACGTGCTGCCCCTGGCCCTGAACGTGTATTTGCTAAGGAGGAATGGCCCACTGATTTTGTCCATTTTCAGGACCTACCCTTCTTGAAGGAGATGGTGATTACATTTAATACACTATGAGCTCATTTGTCTGTAGGGACATTACCTGAAAAATCCAGTTTGGCTTCCTAAGGACAGTTTGTAATGTGGGATCTGAACTATCAGCTACAGTTCTCCACCCTTCTGAATTCTCGGAGGGCTCAGGAGATGGGTGGGAGGACAGAAACACAGACGCACGCCTGCAGATAGAAATCTGGGCACAGGGAAGTCAGCTGAGGCTGAGATGGCTCCAAGGTGGAGATCTCAGAGGAAAACATGTCTAGAAATTCCTGTAACTCCTTAAGGAAAAAAAAAAAATCATTCCTGTGATCCTTAATCTTGATGTTCAAGATTTTCAAGAAAGAAAAAAATACCCTAAATCATAACACATCTAAGCAAATATCCTACCTCACAACAGCAAGATAGTTTTACAAAGCACATTTCATCTGCTAAGAAGTTCTTGGAGAACAACAAGCTATGAGGCTGTGCTAGAAGTAGAGCAGCATGGCATTGTGATCGGGCTCGTTATTCTGGACCACAGATTTGATTTGACCAGCCACGGCTCAAAACTGTATGCCCCAAAACATGATGGCACAGAGTAGAAGCCAGTACAGTGAGGTGAGTGATTAAATAGGACAGAGAGAACCGCGTTCCCTCAAACCACTGCGTAGGCGACAGCCGACTGCACACTTGGCTGAGCTATGATACGACTCAGAGGCGTGCGCGCCTTCCCTCGGAGCAGATAGAGACTCCAGTTAACTTCCTCCTCCTTTTCGGGGATCTTAATAAACCAATATCTAAGGCGTGCGAGTTACATAATGGAACGTCGGATGCCCAATGTCAGCTAATTAAGCATGGCTGAGACTCGCAAAGATCCTGTAAGTGATAAGTTAAAATATTAATACCAATTTTCAAACTTCATGAATAGCGAAGTTGGCACCTGAAGAGTTAGGATGTACTCCTGACATTTTATATTAAGGCTTTGCCTCAAAGCCGCTTTCCGAACAAGTGGGAATTTCTCTACAGCATAGTCTATAATATCGACCCCGAAAGGCTCATGATAATCCTGGAGGTGACACCCCTGTCGACAGAGAGAGAAGATTTCAATCAGGTGATGCTCATTGTCTGATAGAAATGATCTTTATGGCTCTGTTGTTCTTCATCAAAGAGCGCTGATTACACACCTTCATGCCCTGTGGTTTGTAGAAGAGAGCAGAGAACCAAAAAATAGACTATTTGGCCCCCATTAAAAATGGACCCTATTTAAAGCAACATGGTATTAAAACAGGGCGAAGTCTAATACAAATGCACGTTCAATAAGCGTTATTAAATTATTAGACCTTAAGGTGAAAATATACCCTTGAACTGCCTTTATATGCAATCAGAGTGGTGATTAAATTTTAATGCCATAAGATTAAAGGGCCACTTGAGCAGGGGGGTGGGGGGGCCGATCGTTTTTTTTGTTTTTTAGCAACACCCCAAGTGGTGAACAGGAGATGTCGTGAATTAGCTCCATTTTGTACACTTTGTGGGTGCTGAAGCCTGGACCAGTTTCCAGAGTGGAAGCCTCCAGGCTGAGGTGCGGGTGTGCCTGGCGGGGGTGGGGGGGGCGCTGTGTGTCTGCGGTGGCGCTGCCGCTCTCTGTGCCCAGGCCACGGGGAGCCCCGCCGGCCTGCGTCCGGGCACCAGAGGCGCAGCGGGGCCCTTCTTCAGAGATGCAGCCACCCCGGAGCAGCACCACTGTTAGAACCAACACGCTCCAACATGGCCAAATAGAAGCTGCTCCCTTTCCACCTTCCTGAGTGAGGTACTTTGAACCTTCAGAAAAGAAATCTTTTTTTTTTTTTTTTAAGAAATGTTTTTCCCCTCTACATGGTGACTGAGTGTCAAACCCAGCTAAGTCTTTGTTCTTCTTGTTCCTACGACTTACTCCCAACGACGGCAGCATCCTCTTGCGCTCTAACCCGGTATTGAGCAACCACGCAGTGACATGATCACTCAGGGGCCCCTGGGGAGCACAGCCGGGTGACTCCAGCCCCTGGGCCCTGGACCCCCAGGGCAGCCGGCTCCGAGGCAGGTGAGGGGCCCAGGTGGGCAGCCCTTTGTCCCACGCTGGCCTGCACCTCGCCCTGAGCAGCGGGAGCGCGGCCCCGAGTCCGGCCGGCCTCGTCCCAGATCCCAGACGAGCAAACACCACGGTCAGCCCATCAGCTCAAACAAAGCCCTGGCTCCCTTCCATTTGTTCTCTCCTTGATGTGAGCCCAGCTCACCGCTCTTCTCTCAGGCTGGCCCCTAAATCCGAGCTTCATCCGCAGCTCAGAGTGAGCCCTGCACCAACCTGGAGAGGCTCCCCACCCTGAGCCCTCCTCCTGCGTGGACAGTGCCAGCCAGCCTCACGCAGACTCGGTGCCGCCTGCCTCAGGGGTCAGGTGCCCCTGTCCCCTGCGCCCCCTCAGCAACTGCCCCCTCCACGAGCCTCCTGCTGACCGCCACATTTCATCAGACCCCTGTAGGCTGTCAGGCCCCCCAGGGAAAGGCGAAGAGGCGGTAGGCAGGGCCCCCCCACATTCAGATGGGAATTTGGAGATTTTCTGTGGGAAGGGGGCCCATGCGGAGACCCCCCCCCCAGAGGTGCCCTCCATGTGCTGGACAAGGATGGGGTCCTCGTTTTTGTCTGGAGAAGGTCACCTCCTCCAAAGCCACCACATTTCTGAGGTCACAGTGGGAAAGGCCCAGGACTGCCCCCCTCACTGGTGACAGGAAAAAATGCTGACCAGACCCCTACTGATGAGAGGTGGGGGCTGGAAATGTGTTCCCTGCCCAGGGGCCTTTAGGGGGAGCTTACCTGGACCCCCAGGGTCCCCTGCCCTGAGAAGGAAGAGGCAGAGACCATAGTGAGAGTGGGGAGTGGCTGGGTGGTCCTTCCTCCATGCCTCTGGTGACTCCTTGGTGGGGGACGGTGTCTCCCAGGTGGCCCGTGACCCCAGCCCAGACAGAGCGGGACCCGACCTGGGTCAGCTGGCAGTTTTGCAGACAGGCCTCCAAGAACGCTGGGCCCTGCGAGCCTCCCCCGGGGCCGCCTACCGAGTGGGTGTCCCACAGGCCTTTCCTTCCCTGCTCGCCTTCAAGCTAAACACAAACTCGGATCATAAAAATATTTTGTCTCCTTTTGCTGATTTTTGATACAATAGAAAGCACTTAACTTTTCTTTGTGCAGGGGGTCCCCAGGGTGGTGGAGAGCACGTGAAATCCCTTGGACCCCTCTAGAGTTTTTATCTATTTGATTAAGGGTCTGTGACCTGTTCACATCCCTGTCATCTTGCCTTTGAAAGCCTCGGGTAGGGAGAGAGTCTCCGACTGGAGCTAAGAACTGAGGGACCTGCTCAGCCAGGGACCCTTCATCGAGCTGACCCTGTGGTCTTCCATCCTTGGTTTATCTGCCAGCCTGATCTGCTCAGTCTCGAGCCCACTGAGCAGGCACTGCTGGTCTGTCTCTCCTCCATTCTCCTTGGAAGACCACGTTCAAGATGGTCAAGTGCCTCCTGCCCCTGCTCCTCCTGGAGGCCTCAGGGAAGGTGGGGGTCCCAGGGGCCACAGAGTGGGAACCCTTGGTCCTCCAAACAAACACTTGGGAGGCGCCATTCAGATCAGAGCAAGCTGTGTGCTGGACGGGGGTAGGGGTGGTCGGTGCCGCTTCCATCTGCCCCGAGCAGGAGGGTGCAGAGAAGGCACGTGGGTCTCTGCAGCTTGAGTCTCCTTCTTGAAAACCAGAGAAAACAAAATGGAAATCACACACACACACACACACACACACACACACACGCACACGCACACACACACACCCTCTGTTTTTTCTTATAAGTAAAAAGAAATACACATATTTAGAAAAATGTAGATTTATTTTTTTAAAGATCTTATTTATTTATTCATGAGAGACACAGAGCGAGAGAGAGAGAGGCAGAAACACAGGCAGAGGGAGAAGCAGGCTCCATGCAGGGAACCTGACATGAGACTCGATCCCCGGTCTCCAGGATCACGCCCTGGGCTGAAGGCAGTGCTAAACCACTGCGCCACCCGGGTTGCCCAGAAAAATGTAGATTTAAAAAGAAGAAAATAGGGGATCCCTGGGTGGCACAGTGGTTTAGCGCCGGTCTTTGGCCCAGGGCGCGATCCTGGAGACCCGGGATCGAATCCCACGTCGGGCTCCCGGTGCATGGAGCCTGCTTCTCCCTCTGCCTGTGTCTCTGCCTCTCTCTCTCTCTCTCTGTGACTGTCATAAATAAATAAAAAAAAATTTAAAAAGAAGAAAATAAAAATGTTCCTAAGTCCCATCACTCAGATAATTGTTTGCATGATGTATGTATGTACACATGCATGTGCGCTGGTGGGAGTGTGTGTGTGCGTGTGGATTAGGTGTATACACCTGTTGTTCCCTGGCCCAGCCTTTCCACTCAAAGTGCTATGAGTTTCTTCTCATGTTGTTCGATACTCTCCTGCAACGTAACCTGTCATGGCTGCAAAGCACTATTTCCCGGAGCGCATGTCACCTGTACTTACCCCGTCTCCCATAGTAGGTCACTCAGATCATTTCCCGTATCTACCTGAATCTTTAGTAGATTAAAAAAAACTTTCCGTTGACAGAGGTCGCACACCGAAAGTGCTGAGGATAAGCACCTGTGAAATTGGTGCCGGACACGGGGGTGTGAGCCAGGGGGTTCGCCACAGGGGGTTCACCACAGTGCCGCTCCTGCCCCCTCGGCTGGTTTTTTGCCACGGCAGAAAGGGCTCGGACGACCCTGGGCCCATGGGACCAGTGATGCCATCAGAGTCTAGAACAGTGCCTGCCCTCCTGCTTTGGTCCCCTATATGTGAGGATTCCAGAAAGTCTTTTCCCGTTTGGGACATTCTGTGTCTTCAGTCCAAGGACAAGAGGACCTGGACCAGCCCGAGCCCTCTTGGCATGGCTGACGTGTCCTAGTCCCTGGGATGTGGGGCTGAGCACCTGCCAGGTAGGCTGGGCCTCCCGCAAGCACCCCATTGCTCCCATGACAGCAGTGCTGGGGATAACCATGAGCACGGCCCTTGCAATCCCTTCTCCCGGCACCATGTCACACAGCTTTGTGCAGAAATACAATTCTGGGAATGCCTGGGTGGCTCAGCGGTTGAGTGTCTGTCTTCAGCTCAGGTCATGATCCTGGAGTCCCAGGATCGAGTCCCACATTGGGTTCCCTGCATGGAGCCTGCTTCTCCTTCTGCCTGTGTCTCTGCGTCTCTCTCTGTGTCTCTCACGACTAAATAAAATCTTAAAAAAAAAAAATAGAAAAAGAAAGAAATGCGATTCTTTTTTTTTTTTTTAATGCCAATTCTTATCTGCACCTTGCAGATGAGGAAACCAGGGTCTGGAGAGACTTGAGTGACCAGGTTCAAAGGTCCCAGTGTCCTGACTGTATCGTCGGTGTACCTGCAGCATTGGGGGAGGGGGGACTCCGATGCACTGAAGGTGGGCCCCTGAGGTGGAGGTCCTCCGGGTTCTGATGTGAGAACACGGCGGCAGAGGACCAGGGTCCTGGGCTCAGCGCCTACAGTACCCCCAGAAGCCCTGCGCACGGAGCACCAGAGCAGCAGTTTGCTGCACAGACAGCAGGACTCTAGAGGCGGCACCGCTGCTGCTCAGATGTGGGCTTGTCCATGGGTGGCGTCATGTCAGGAAACACTGTGTCAAGGAGAGGCAGAGGATGTGGCCCTAATGTGGGGGCTGAGCTCAGGGTGGGGACAATCGCCGTGGCTCATGGGGTCGCAGAAGCTGGGTGTGGCCAGGTGGTGGTGGCCAGATGCCGTGCCCATGGCCACAGGCAGAGCTGGACTTGGGAGCAGTGGCCCCAAAACCACCCTGCAAGACTGGCTGCACTGAATACTAATAATTTAGGGTAATGCCACAGGGTCAGCCCTCTGCTCCTCAGAGCTACTTCATTGATTGTTCTCCTTGTAAAGACACTGTTCTTTGAACTTCCTTTTCTTTCTTTGGCCCCAGAGAGCTGCTGGCCCTTTAGTGAACGTGCATTCCACGTCTCAACATCCCTCTAAAGCACAGCTTCTTAACCTCTTTTCATGCCATGGAGCCTTTTGGCAGCCTTAGGAAGCCCATGGTCATGCCCTTCCTAGATGGATACATATGCGTGCGTAAAACAAAATATACAAGATCACAAGAAACCCGAGGAGATTAAAATACCTATAAAATATATTTTAATTGTGATGCCTTTCTTCTTTTTTTAAAAAAAATTATTTATTTATTCATGAGACACACACACACACACAGAGAGGCAGAGACAGAAGCAGGCTCCATGCAGGGAGCCCGACATGGGACTCGATCCCAGGTCTCCAGGATCACACCCTGGGCTGAAGGCAGGCACTAAACCGCTGAGCCACCTGGGCTGCTGATGCCTTTCTTTACTAATAAATTAGTTAAGAAGATGCACTCACAGGTCTAATCAATGATTTTGAGGTGAGCAATGAGCAGAAACGCTCTTCCGCTGTATCTGCAGTAACTGTAGTTCTGTACGAAAGTATCTGTGGTTTCAACTGGCAATAGGGGTGCAAGAGTGTATCACACTAAGGGAAATGAGTTAGAGGAAGGCAAATACCCTGTGCTCTCACTCACAGGTGGAATTTAAGAAACAAAACAAACCAGCAAAAGGGAAAAACAGAGCAAACCAAGAACCAGACTCTTACCTACAGAGAACACAGTGCAGGTCACAGGGTGGGGGGACAGATGATGGGGATGGAGGAGGGCACCTGTTGTGAGCCCTGGTGGTTGTGAAAGTGATGAATCACTACATTGTACACCTGAAACCAATGCAACACTGTATGTGGACGAATGGGACAGCAAGCAAAAACTTAAACTGGCAGCAGGGTCACAGGCACTGCTGAATCCTCCCACGGTATCACCAGGTCTATTCTGTAACGGAAAGAACTGGTAAGTTGCTGGTGGTCATAGGTTAGTGACAACAGGATGCACTTTCCCTGCCGGAGCTCGCAGAACCCGATGAAGAACGTAAACTAAACAGAAGGAAGTACACTAGTTTAGAGGAGAGACTGGGGAGACTGGGTCCTTCTCTGGGCCGAGAGGCTCACCGTTTGGTCTAAGGCAAAGCAGCAGGTGCTAACCCCACACAGGACTGGGTGCGGAAGGCATAACCAGTCAGCCCTGGCTCATATGTCCTCGTCCTCATTAGTGTCCCAGAGATTTCATCCCAAAACACTTCCGCAAAGATCATTGAACCACACTAACCACCCAGTGAAGAAGACTAGCGACAAAAGTATAAGACGTTGGAAAAAGCATTTTAGGAAATAGGAAAAGGAAAAAAAAAAGGAACTAGGAAAAGAGTTGCTGATAATATAAAACCCAAACCTAAATCACTAGTACAGAGTAGGTCAATTGGGGGGAATTCAAAGATTCATTTTATCAGACAAAAATCTCAAAAATTCAATCCATGGTGCTCATATTGGGGAGGACTATAAAAATAGTAACAAGATTAGTAATATGACCGCTTAAAGTTATCCTGCAGAAAGTTCAGATTTAAAAGAAATATTGACAGGTGTGTTAGCTGTCAGCTTCACTTATATTTTGATTGCAACAGAGGATGAGGCCATTGGGTCTTCAGGTCCCATGTGGCAAAATTCTGTGTAAAATAAAGTGTTCTGGGGGCAGGTAGCCCCCAAAATAAAAATTTCAGACATTTCTGGGAGTATATACCAAAAAGAATGGACCCACGCATGACTATTTATTCATTGAACAAGTGATCCAAATGGGAAGGTGGGCAATCGGGCTCTTTCACTGGTTCCATAAATCGAAGGTGTAACTTCCACCCTTGTGTTTTCACATCCTATGGCAGCAAGATGATTGCACGACATGCACAGGGTCATCGCTCCCGAACCAGAGATGCTCTAAGGCAGCCACGGTGTGGTTCCTCTGGAGGAAGCGAACCGTGCTCCCTCTGTGGGTGTCGTCCTCTCCTATTTCCCAGTGATGGCATCTCTGTTGTACGCTCCTGCCTTAAGCGCACACCCCACACCAGTCCTGCATCAGCCCCCCCCCACCGGCCCTGGACAAAGATGACACCTAACACCTCTCCTCCAGCTGCTCCCCCTGCTCCACCAGCTCCCCCTCCTCCACCAACTCCCCCTCCTCCACCAGCTCCCCCCACCAACTCCCCCTCTTCCAACTCCCCCTCTTCCACCAACTCCTCCTCCTCCACCAACTCCCCCCCAACTCACCCTCCTCCACCAACTCCCCCTCTTCCACCAGCTCCCCCTCCTCCAGCTGCCCCTACCTGTGTCTTCGTGCACTGCATCCCCCATGCAGTCCTCACAGCCTGAGTTCTGCCCTCTTGCTTCCTGTCCATTTGCTTCTTCCCTCTCTCTCAACATCATTTTTGCTCCTTCCAGGGTCTGTATCCCAGAACTCCAGGGTGACTGCATATTCACAAAGCAGGCTGGATATATGGCAGAGCCATCACCAAGATGAGTCTAGAAAACATCCATCACTTTACACAGTTACCAAATTATCTGCGTGTGATGAGGACTTTTAAGATTTAGTCTCAGGACACCTGGGTGGCTCAGCGGTTGAGCGTCTGCCTTCGGCTCAGGTCGTGATCCCAGGGTCCAGGATCGAGTCCCGGAACGGGCTCCCTGCGTGGAGCCTGCTTCTCCCTCTGCCTGTGTCTCTGCCTCTCTCTGTGTGTCTTTCATGAATAAATAAATAAAATCTTTTTTTTAAGATTTTATTTATCCATTCATCGACACACAGAGAGAGAGGCAGAGACACAGGCAGAGGGAGAAGCAGGCTCCACGCAGGGAGCCAGATGTGGGACTCGATCCCGGGTCTCCAGGATCACACCCCAGGCTGCAGGTGGCACCAAACCACTGCACCACCGGGGCTGCCCTAAATAAAGTCTTTTAAAAAAAGATTTAGTCTCTCAGCAACTTTCAAATATGCACTAGGGTGTTGCCAACCGCAGTTGCCATGCTGCACATGATGCTGTTTCATAGATACAAGTAATCACCGTGCCATACACCTGGGTGACTGTAATGTTATAGGTCCAGGGTACTTCAGGGGAAAGAAAGAGAGAGAGACAGAGAACAAATCATGAAGAGCAGGTCAAGTGGTGCCAGGGAAAAGAGCTTGCAGCAGAGGAAACCAGGAGACCTGGTGGGGTGACCTTGGGCCATCCCCTCACCGTTGGCTTGGGAAAGAAAGGGGCTCGGCTGGATGATGGCTAAGCTCCTTTGATTGTTTCCCGATTGTGTGGAATTCCAGCCCTGCTCTCCTTAGTGACGCACACGTCTTCCTCGACTGGTCCTGTCCACGTGTTTCCATCCTGCTTCCGTCCCCCAGCTGCCCCCTCCTGCCCTCAGGAGCCTCTCTGATGCTCTGCACACTCTCTGCCCGCTCGCTGTCCCCCGTGTGTGTGTGGGGGGGGGGACACCTCCGCCCCGTCCCTCACCCCCCTGCTTGGCTCTTCCCTCCTCCCTCCAGCCTCATCTCGGTGCTGAGTCCAGCTTGGCTCTGTGCCCTTTGTTGCTTTGTCTTCCTGTCTCCTCCTTTTGTTTCTGTGGGGCTCACTAAACTGTTTGCACACTTTTAGAAAAATTTCCGTCTTCCCCATGAGCCATCCTCTCCTGCCCTGTGGAGTCCTGCCACCGTGTTTCCTGTCGCCCCCGCGGATGCCTGCAGCTAACCATGGCAACGGCCAGAGGTGCTGCGGGCGCCTGGCCGGCCTCTGGGACCCACCGCCTGAGCCCGAACCATCCTCAGGCAGAAAGGGCTAGAAGGAGCAGCCCCGGGATCTTGAGGGACAAAGAGAGAAAGTTCTGGACATTTGGCCCTGAGTCCAGGTGCTTCGGCCTCCTGGCCACAGGTGTCTGGATGCTGAGCCATCTGCGAGGCACGAGGGGAGCTCAGTGGACCATCAGCTCCCTGCTCATCAGTCAGACCCTGCTCATCAGTGATGTGTCGCTAAAAACCACCAGGTAATTTGAAGTGTATAAAAATTACGCCTTAGTACCAAGACGGAAAAGAACAACATCCAGCAACCCCAGCGCCAGGGAGGAATTTCTGCCTTGCCGAGGGGTCCCATGGGTGCTGCAGGTCAGGACCCGCTTCCCTCTGGGCAGGCCCAGCCAGCTCCCTGAAAGCAAGCCCATCCTTAACTCTGGGCCGGCTGCCCCCCAGCAGCACCTGCTGGCCTCACCACTGGCCTCACCGCCCCCACCACCAAGCCCTCCCAGCCCAGGCCAGGCCCAGCTCCTGATTAGAAATTTAAAAGAGCCTCTGTGGTGAGAGCAGATGCCCCATCACTTCCTGAGATGTTCCTCCTTTTCTCTTCAGCCTCAGCTCTTCCCACTTTTAAAGACGCCCGGCACACAGAAAGCGCAGCCATGCGTGCAGCCTGGACAGGCCCCTTCCGGGCCCTCGCAGACTCTGGCAACAGCCACCATTCACCCTTTGCCTTCTGGTGGCTTCTGAACCATGAAGTCCTGACCAGTGGTGCTTAGGACAATCCCTGGGAGCAAGGGGCAGGCCAGGGGCAGGGGCCGCAGGAGGACTCCCCGGGCCGATGCCTCCCATGCCAGGGCTGCCTCCTCCCCTGCTGCCCCTGGGATGTGACAACAGCCTCACTCAGCCCCAGAGCGTTGGCCTTCACTCATGGCAGTGTGGAGCGAGCCTTGGTCACCCCGGCTGGAGCCGTGTGGAAGGGATGGGGTGGGGGGTCTGAAGGGCCTTGTCTTGCCCTCCCTCCACCACCAGAAGCAAGTGTCTTCACGAGAGCAGGCCCGCCCCGCTAGCCACCAAGCCCCGCTCTGCACATCTGCCTCTGCCTCCTCTCCCGGCCTCCGTTTCTCAGCTTTCACCACTGAAGGTGGTGTGCCCAGCAAGGCCCTCAGCCTCCATCCAATTGCCCTTCGTCTGCCACCAGATGTATCTCTGGCATCAGGGCTCTGACCCCAGTTCTCCGGCTCCTGAGGCCTCTCGCAGATGCTGGCTCCGTGCTTACTCCCAGCCTCTGTCCTCTGCCTCCTTTCTGGGCCCAGCCCAGCAACAGGAGTGATTCCGACTTCCCTCACCGTCCCCCACCCCGAGCCCTGCTATCATCTGTGCCTCCCTCTAGCCATGTAAACTCCCACCCGGCCACTGTGTCTGGGACCCCATGGCCACCAACACCCTTCCCTGCCATCGGGCACTCGCCCAGGAATGGAGAGGATGGAGCTCTAGGGAAGCATCCACGTGGGCCTGGACTCGAGTCCCAGGCAGAGTGCCCTACCCAGGAAGGTGTGCATTCCGGTACTTGAACACAGGTGATGTCTGCCCACCCTGTCAGCACTCCACCCATCGAGAAGGAAACTGCTCTGCCTTATATTCCTGACTCTTCCCTCTAAGCCTCAGTCTCTTTGCCTGTAAAGCAGGTGAGGAACGGTGTCGACTGCACAGCTCTGCTCTGAGCAGTTGAGGAGCTAACTGTAAAGTGTGTGTGTAAACAGTCAAGCTCCTGTGGGGCAATCACAGAACCCGTCCTCCAGCCTGAGACACTCGAGCGGGGAGGGCTGGGAGCAGCCAGTCTGGGCCCGGGTGTGAGTGGAGCACCCTGGGGTCATGGCTCTCCAGCTCCCACTATTACAGAAAGCGGTCAGCAAATATTTATGGACTAGAAAAAAAAAGTCTGAAATGATCACATTTCCTGTTAGAGTGGGGATGAAGGGGGCAGCTGGACAGACCTGGCATCTCTCTGGTTGACAGGAGGGCTAGACGCTGGGGCTTCATTAGAGGGAAGAGGACTTAGGGGAAGGCGCCGGGCAGAGTTTGCTCCTGGGGGATGCTCCCCCCACACCCCACCTCCACCACCCGGCCCTCTCAGCATTGCTGGAGAGATGGTATGAGGCAAGAGCTATCTGGGTCCTTTGCCCATGATATGGGAAGCTTTCAGGCATCTCAGAGCCCAGGGCTGGGTTGAGGTGTCCCAAGGGCCACGGGGCCAGTCCCCAGAGCAGTGAGGCACCGAGGGGCAGGGAGCCCTGTCCAAGGGGATCAGAGAAAGGTTGGCGACAGGCAGGCGGGGGGCAGCTTGGGATGGGCTCCAGCATCACATGAGGAAGGGTAGGTGGGAGCTGAGGAAAGCAGGGTGGGGGGCCCATCCCTAGTCATGGACCCCTTGGTGTGCAGTGAGCTCCAGGAGCCTGCAAGTCCTTCATCTCCCCAGCGGGTTCACGCACAGAATATACAGCACCTCTCAGGGTTTGGTGGCCCGGCTCAGGCTGATAGCAGTCCGCTGGGACCCCTCTGTCCCTGCACAGCAACTAGACGCATCTAACGGTTGCTGCCTAGTCTGTCCCTTGCCCGACTCCTTGCTCTGAACAGCAGGGCTGACCCGCTGCGACAGTGTGAGCGGACACAGGGTCCCCCTAGGCCTGCCCCCTCTAAGCAGTCTGTCCCAGTGGGGGCTGGGCAGGGCTGGGGTGGGGCCTGCTGTCCTGCACAGTGTCACTGGCCCCGGGGACAGCTAATTTAAGCAAGCCAAGAGGAAATAAAACCAAAGGTCCATTTCTGGTTGCACCAGCCACATGGTGAATGGCCCAGTGGCTGGTGGGCTAGCAGCTACCATGCTAGACAACACACACACAGAACGTTTTCATCATCATGGGGAGTCCTACTGGGCAGCAGCCGGAAGGAACACGGGTTTCCAAATGATCCCTGGGAACAGAGCTGCCCACCATCCAGGTCCTGTTCACTGCAGAAGTGTGTCATCCGAGAAAAGTAGCTTCTGTATTCTCCACAGAATACGCCATATTTGGGGGCCTCTTTGTTATAGCCACTTACCTTTATATATGTATTTGTGGGTGTGTATGTTCATATAAATACATATATTTGTGGGTATCTGTTTATAAATATATATTTGTGTGTATATATGTTGATAAAAGATACATCTGTGGGTGTGTGTGCTTTTGAACATATATTTTTGTGTATATACATATGCACACATATATAAATTGTGCCCTGAATATGTGTAGGTGCTAATGTGACTGACAAAAGCAAAGGTTTTGGGGTTTTGTCTATGTGTTTTCTCAGAGAGCACTAAAACTATAAAGACCATTAGGTTATGGACCTCAAAGTCCGTATTTGGATGTTAAAAAGAGACGCTTTTACCTGAAAAGGTTGAGACTCATTGTGGCGGATGAGAGAGACCAGCCCAGCTGGAGAGAAGGACGTGGGGCTCCCAGAGGATAGGTGCCTGGCGTGAGGTTTGCACGCTGCTGCGAGGAGGTCATGTGGATGCTGGGGTCTTGGACCACTGACCCTTGATCACAGGCCCAGACCTGGGCTCTTGGAGCAGGTGACTCAACGCAGGCAGGGCCAGCAGGAGTGTCTGGGTGTCTTGGGGGTGCAGCTGATCATCCAACAGTCTAATGTGGAAACTGAGGCACAGACAGACTGAGAGACTTTGTCAGTTTCACACGGCTGGGCTGTGGCTGGCGATCCAAAGCCAGAGTCGCGCTCCCGGCTGCCCTGAAGTGCATCCTCCCCAGAGGCAACTGATGGTGGGACAGAATGGGGATGCTTGGGACACCCTGGCCAACGCCCCTCCCCCAGCTCTTACCATCCCCCCAACGGGCCTGTGTTCAGGCCATCACATCATAGGCAACTGTGTGAATACATCCCCTGGGAATTCACACGACAGCCAAGAAATTAATTTTGTACAGGTCACCCAACACTTCCTGCTGAGTGATGACAATGCTCAGTACCCCCTGCGCCTCAGATATGGGGACATGGTGGGCAGGGCCCGTGTTTGCTTGGTAGGCTGTCTCCCTTCCCACAGCCTCGAGGTCACCTTCTTTGGGTCTGGGGGCCCAGTGGGTGACCGGCAGCTCAACGAATTCTCCCCAGGAAGAGTCCTCCTTGATCCCCCGTTCTAGGCTCCATCAACCTGACCACCAACTGAAGCAGAGATGGCCTAGGAAGCTCCCTGGGATGGGCCCTGCCCGGGGAGGGAGCCCACGAATCTGGGGTGGGCCAGTCCGCAGGGATGGCGGCAGATGCAGGGCGCGAGGAGAACCGGGGAGGATCCTGGATGCGCATGGGCCAGTAGCTGGGGGACAGTTAGGTAGTAGTGGCTCCAAAAGCCACTGAAGGGAGGCCCGGTCCAACTGGGAGGATGGAGCTCTCATCAGAAAAATCCCACAGGCCAGCACATTGTCATTACATCTGTGCCCAAAGGCAAGCATTGGGCAGGTAGTGACCTGGAGCCCAGACTGTAAGGGGACTTCTCGCTTCCTGGGATGCAAATGGGGTCTCAGGGACAATGAACCCTGGGGTCACGGCTCGAGGAGGAGCCAGTAGCTGGACAAAAGGACAGTGGTGCCCCTGAAAGTCACTGCTGGACAAATGCAGAGCAGAGGTGATCGCTACCCAAATGCACACCTGGTCAAGACTTGTAGCAGGAGATGCCCAGGCCTTGCCCTGACCCCCGAGCATGGGCTCACAGTGGACATGGTGGGAGGGGACAGGCCATAGGGGAGAGGATGAAGAGCAGAATCCCCAGAGGAGACATTAGGACACTAACATGTCCGGGGTACTTGGGTGGCTCAGTCGGTTAAGTGGCTGACTCTTGGTTTAGGCTCAGATGGTGATCTCTGGGTCCTGCGATCGAGCCCCACGTTGGCTCCAAGCTCAGCGCAGAGTCTGTTTGGGACTCTCTCTCTCCTTCTCCCCTGCTCCTCCCTTACTTATGCTTTCAAAATAAATAAATAAGAAATAAAATCTTATTAAAAAAAGGAGACTAACGTGTCCTAAGAGGGGACTAGCCGACAGGACTCAGCCAGGGGTTGAAGCAGGGCTGGGGTGAGACCAAGAGGTCTACAAAGTGGCAGGACCCCCATCCCCACCCTAGGGCAGATGCTGTCTTAGCACCTGTATGCGCTCCCCAGGGTGGGGTGAGGCCTGTTTGCAGAGCCTGCCTATCGGTCCCTTACCTCCTGTCGGCCCCATTCTGCTTTGCCCTTGTACTCTCCCTTCCACGCAGGACCTGGGTGCATAGAGGGAGGATTGGCCCTGCCCCCAGCTCCAGGGAGGGCCCTGGCTGGGTGGGTCAGCCAGCACATCACTTGATCATTGGCTCAGGGAAATCACATGACCCAATTTAAACCCACGAAGCAAAGTTCACTGGGAGTCTTTGGGGAGGCTCCTCTCCCTGAGGATGGGCTCTGGAGTGGGGGGGGGGTCATGACCCCCACTTTTGCAGGTAGCCAACTTATATCCGTGTTGGGAGGAAGGTTTAGAATGAAGCTGACACCATGGCAGGCAATGGGAAAGACAAAGGTAACCAGCCCTGGTGACACGGGCAAGCCTTGGTCAAGCCTTACCTGATGCCATCCTGCTGAACTGTGGGCCTTGTCTAAGCCAGGTTGAGTTGGCTTTTACTGTTCCTCCTGATTGAAAGCATCATAACTGACACAACTATTAATTCATTTTATGTTAAGCGGTTCTGACAGACTGGATAAATGGAGTGTTTCATGTTCATACAAGTTGGTATCTGTAGATGCTGTTGCGATTGCTGCATCTGAAAGCATTACTTAATTCATCATTATGTCTTCTCGTTGTGCAGTTGCTTAGCGAGCGGATAGTAAAGGACGGCGGCCACTGTGCAGCATCCCTCGGGTTTGGGATGTTTAAAAAGGCCTCCTGCTGGTGGGAATCAACCAGACAAGAAAGACAATTTGAAATTGTGTAGGAGGAAAAATGGAACTCTTCCTATTTTTCGGGATTGCTTCCAGATTGATCTCTTCTCTCCTCCCCAAAGTTGGAGGCCTGGTAGGCAGAGCTGGCAGTGTGTCTGCGGAGGCTCCTGGGCAGGGGCCCCAGCCTGGCAGTGTGCACTGGGTATTCTCAGGACATGGCCTCAGAGGCCTGAGTCCCTATTAGCAATCTTGATGCCCCCAGCCCCAGCCCTGCTGACTGAGGATCATCCATCCCCACTGGACATGAGGTGCTCCCGACACCCAGCTGACCCCCGGGGATCTAACCTCACACACCCAGAGAAGTTGCATGATTAGTCCCTAGAAATCTGGTGGGAGAAGAGGTTCTGTCCTCCTGTTTACTACACCATGGTTGGACCTCAGGTCCCCAAACAATCAGCTGTAGGTGACAAATACAATAACAGAAACTGGCCCCCACGTGTACCTTACTCACCTGATACACAGATGTGTGCATACACGCAGATACTTGTGGATGTGCACACATGAATGCATACAAACACACATATGCATGTGTGCACACTCACAATGCACACATACATGCGTGTATACACACATGGGAACGTGCAGGACCACACATATGCATGGACACGTGTGCACACACAAGATCACACGTGCACACTCATGCAGGCATGCACACAGAGACCATGCACATACATGTGTGGACACACATGGGCACACACAGGATCACACACATGCAGGCATGCACGGACTGTACACATCACACATGGTCAGACACTGATATCGCACAGGCATGCATGCTCACCCACGTATATGCACATCTACTTCCCAGGTCAGCTTCCAAAGTTGGCATCCAGATAATGTGAGCTTTCCCAGGGCAGATGGATCATCCTCTCCGAATGCTGTGCTCACTCAGGGCCCTGCCTACCCCCTACCCCCTGCCGGGCTTCGGGGTCTGGAGCCTCCCTCACTCTGCTCTGGGGACCCTCGGCTCATCTGGCAGGCTGGGGTCTGCCCTCAAGCCTCTACAGAGCCATCAGCCCTCTCACCCCTGTAGGCCCTCTCACAGCCTGTCCCTGCAACGGGTCCCTGGGCACATCTGTTGTGATCTTGGTGAGCTGTCCCTGCAGTTCTGAGGTTAGCAATACCACCTTTTGGGCCTGTTCACCATGCGACTTGAGGTCGGCCTCTATGGTCCCATCCCAGCATGAACTATCACCTGATGGGCGTGCCTGCATGTACAGATCTCCCACCTGCCCACTCTGACCTCGGACACTCAGGCCAACCATGGCTCTCTGACCACCAAGTTGTAGCCCAAAACCTGAGCCCCTTTTACCTGCCCCTCAAGTAGAAAAGCTTCAGGCTGGCCTCCAACCTCTGGTCTGGGACGGGGGTACTTGCACCCTGCACACCCCTTCCCTCCTCCTCCCACGCCTGAGCTAGTCAGGGTACTAGGGGCCTGTGCCAACATGCCGCTAAGACACAGATCATGCTTCCCCCAGTGCCCACAAGGTCTGAGGGCTGTGGCCAGAGGGCAGGTGTAGACGTGCATGTGAACTGTCTGTCCACTTGGGGCTGAACTGGCCCAAGCCGGGCAGGATGGAGACCCAAATGTCCTGGCGACTCTGCCATTTCCTGGGCTCGGAGAGCAGGCTCTACACAGCCTCTTGGGTATGACCAGGCCACTTCTAAGCAAACAGGAAGCTCGTGGACCATGATGCCGTCCACGATGTGGCTTTCCTGAATGCCCAGGGCAGACTTCCCGTCACAGAGGTCCCTCCTACACTACAACGTGTTGTGGGTTCTCTGTATCTGGTCCTTCCTCTCGATCTAGGAGAGGCTCTGCCTTGGGCCTGGGCTTTGAGAGCTGGAAGCAGCAGGACGAACCACTGGGACTCAGCATGCCCAGCATCTTCAATTTGGCTTTATAACCTGTAGGAGGCCCCGCTGGCGCTGGCCGGGCACCCATCACCTCTCTGTCAGAGAGGGTTGGTGCATGGGCACAATGAGGCCCCCCATATGTCCCTGTGGCCGGCTCTGTCTGGGCGCCCCAGAGCCAGGTTGGGCTGCAGTGAGTGGTCTCTCTGCTCTGTCACTTTACCTCAGAGGCAGAAACTGTAGAAGGCAGGAGGCATCCCCTCTGCTCTGTCACCCCTCCCAGCCTAGTCCTGGTGGGAGCTCTGGGCGCTCCGTGTGGCCGCAGGATGCCCCACCTGCCCCGGCCCCACTGCTCGCTCCCATTCCGGCCTTGATGCCCCAAGTCCCACGATGAGCCTTTCTCCTTCTGTGAGAGGAGCCAACGCTGGAGGAGGAAGACGTGTAGGGCTTGGGAGAGAGGGAGCGATGCCTAGGACTCCTGAGGGAGGGACAAGAGGGAGGGATAGGGCATAACCGGAAGGGCCTGGCTTCTGACAGGACTGCACCTGCGGAGGAGTGAGAAGGAGGCATGCTCCGACCTTTCGGGTTGGGGCATCAAAGAAATGAAGCAAATACCAAGCCTCACGACAAAGTCCTCTCTCGTGTCTGAGGTATCCCCAATATCAGCCTTAGCCAGTGTAGTGGCCGCTACGCAGCCATGTAAGTGACCCTGTCCTGGCTCTTCAGTGGACACGGGCTGGCTCCCCCGTCGTGCAGGCTGGCCCCGAGCACTGGGTCTGCACGCCAATGAAGGCATGCTTCTCCCACGGCCCCTCTCCTACACCAGCCCAGTCCGCACATGAGGGGATTGAGTGGAATTTCATTTAAGTTTATTTAAAACCCTCAAAAAAAGAATCAGTCGCAAATTCCAGATGTGGGCAAAGAAGACATTTGAAGGGGTATTCCTGGCTATTCCCAGCGTGGTGCGTGAAGCGCTGCAGACTGAATACTATAGAGCTCAGGGGTGGGGTGCAAGCGTGCTGCACATCCGTTCTGCTCATGAGTCTGCAGGTCAAAATGTGGCTCCGCTGACCCCGGGCAGGCACTGTGGGCAGTTCTGCAGCAGATTGCCAGTCAGCTGGCTCTGTCCCCATGCTTCAGGGTGGGTTCGGGTCTGTCACGTGTGCTCATCTGGGGTCCAGGCTGCCCGAAGCAACCCCTTCTCATGGCCAATATCACAAGGGCACTAAAGTGAAGCCAGAGACGACTGCAAATGTTTTATTGACCAAAGCTCAGCGTTGGGGGGATGGGGAGTGCCCTCAACCCAAGGAGGAGATGGGGAGAAAGAGGACAAGTGGAATGAATCCTTGCAGAGAAGAATAATCCTACCATCAAGGCACCTGGGCAGTGTTTTGTGTTACTGTAGCTTCTGCTTCTGAGTTTTGTCTTGTTTATGTCAAAACAAATAGAAGGTGCTGGTGCTCCTGTCTACACAGAATACAGGTTGCCTCCCCTTGGCCTCTTCTTCACTAGTCTCCCAAGCATTTCTGCTTTGGGCAGTCACTGTGGATGGTCAAGTACAAACCTTGACGAGCACGTAGCAGCTTCATGCAATTAAAAAAAAAAAAAAAAAACGCACCCCTTCCTTGAGGCAGAGGTGGCCCTTGCCGGGACACAGAGTTTGGCAAACACCACTCAACAGTCCAGTTCTGTACCGCCTGTCTCTGTACTGGCAAAGGACCAGAAACTCCAAGGTAGGTCCACGGATGCTCTCTGAAAAGCCAGGGAAAAAAACCCACATCACTGCTTCCAGTTTTGGGGTAGCATATAAACACCATGTTTTGGGGCAGAGGGGTCCCACGAGACATACAGACAATCACGTGAGTTCAAACATACGGTTTTCTCCTACAAAGTCAGTAGAGACAAATGTCAATGGCTCCGAGTAACACAAGCATCACCCCCAGAATCATCATAAAAGAGGGCTGGCTGTATGTTAGCACTGACTTTCTATCTTCCCGAGCAGAGTAGCAGAGTGTGGCAGACACCAACACGGCCCATCACATGACACGGGGGCTGTGGGTGGCAGGAGGGAATGTGGTGCTGCCCAAAGGCTTCGCAAGTAGTGGCACATGCACACACACACATGCACACACACACCCCTGGAAGACACTACGTCCTCCTGCACCCCGTTCTTTCCCTTGTCAGCCGATGCCCTTGCATCATTATGCAGTAAGTGCTCATCATCTCAGGGGTGATTTGGGCACAGTGTGCGAACCTCAATGTGGGTCTAGATGCCTGGAGTTCCAAGTGGGGAGAGGAGGAGAGTGAGGACGCAGAGGCAGAGGGTCAAGGGCAGGGAGACTTGACTGTGTGTCTTCCCTCAGCACAAGCTGTCCCAGAGTCCTGCGGTAAGGGACAGGGTACGGGGAGGCCACTGCTCAGCCCACGTCCAAATGTCCAAAGTGGGTTGGCGGCTCTGCTCCACACGGCCAAGTAGGGACCCAGGGAGATGTGGGCCATGCTGCTCTGTGACATCACGTGTCACCTGGGGGGTCCAGAGCTCTGAGGGCAGGAAAGCAACAATGTGGGGAACTCACACTTGCTTCTAGTGGCCTCAGACCCAGGGGGCCAAGTGGGCCACTCTGCCCCCGGATCATTGGTTATTGCTAATCGGGCATCCCTGACCTCACTGCCAGGGAGTCTGGGAAACACACGGGTACATCCCGTGGAATGTCTGGGGGGTATCACGTCTGTGCCACAGTCCCCTCCCCAATGTGTCCTGACACAGAGCCTCCATCTCGGCGAGGAGGCTCTCCTTTGGATTAGCCAAGCCTCTGCCTGGAAGGAAATCTCAGGTCTGCCAGGTACCAGGTTGGAGGCTTTTGGGAGTCCCTTATCCTCCTCCATGGGCTTCACCAGAACCTTGCTAGTAATAGAACTCACCCCTGGGAGGTGAGCCAACCCGTGAAGGCCTTGCGTGGCACCTGGCTCTCAGAAACATTCGGCAAATGCTCGTGGCTCCCGCTGTTGGTGGTCAGCATCAGCATGTGGCAGGCCCCGAAGTGGCCAGAGGAGGGACTCAGGCAGAGCCCAAGACTAGGGATGTGCCTTCCCTGCACAGCTGATGAGCCACCAAGCTTCTGAGAAAGTGGAGAACAGGGGTGTCCAGCTAAAGCTGCCCTCAAAGCCCTTTAACCGAACAACCACCTTCTGTTCCCCTCTGCCTGAAATAGAATCTCAGGCCACAGGGTGTCTGGTTGGGAGCCTAAGGATGGGCTCCGCCGTCTGCCACTCAGAGGGCTCCAGTTCCCAGCCTGAGACACACAGTCCCACATGTCCCTGGTCTGCCCTGTGAAGACTGGACATGCTCACGCGGGAAGTTAGTGAGACAGCAGGGGCGTGATGACACAGCCACCCAGTAACAATCACTCTGAGAGCCCAGGATGTGCTCGACAGCACTCGGCAGGGGCACAGGACGGCTCACCTCTGCTCCCACCTGGGTCACAGCGCCAGGGGCCTCCGCAGAGAGGCCCCAACATGCAGAACGCCCACCACCCTAGGAGGCGGGTACAATTCTCTCTGTTTTGAGGAAAGCAGGGCCCAGAGATTTGCCCAGGGATGCCAGCACTCGCAGACAGGTCTGGCTGGTTCCCAAGTGTAGGTTCCTCCCATGGCCTAGAGAGCCCTCAAGGGTGAAGGAGGGGTTGAGATTTTCCTGAAACCCAAGAGCCTAGGGGGCAGCACACAGGAGTTCCCAATGCAACACTTGCACAACCAAAAAAATCGTATGTAACCTTGGCAAAGAGGAATGAACAGGAGGCTTTGGTCCTAATGAGAGCTGATGCCTGCCCAGAGCATGACCACCCGGGCCAGGCCTGATCCCGCGGCCTCTGGGCAAGCTCCCCCCCCCCCCCCCCGCCCCGCGAGTGCATGCGGCAGTTTCTATCGTACACACTCTCCGGGTTTCAGACAAGGAAAACAAAGCACAGAGGGGGAAAGGGGTGGTCACTACGCAGCAACCATGTGCTTTGCTCTGACGGAGCCCCTTCACACGAGCTGTGCCACAGGAGGGCCAGTGTCTCAGTAGGTCCCAGGGACTCGGGCTGGCCAGGCCCCAAGCAAAGTCAGGGATGGTGCCAGCCACGCCACAGACCAGCAGAGGAAGCCGGAAGGCCATGTGGCACGGGGAGCCACAGCACATGCAGACCCAGGCATACTCACCCTCCAGGAGGAGCTCACTTCCAGGGTCCTCGCCCCTGAGCTGGTGATAGGAACCCAGCCCAGCATGTGGGGCCTCATGCTGGAAGAGTTTAAGACCATGCACGTTGAATGCCATGTCCTGGCTGCCCCCACATCTGTGTCTCCCTAAGTTCAATATAATCGGCGTCTTAGAAAAAGGAGAGCTCTGGACACAGACCCCCAGATGGACCAGGCCTGTGGAGACAGAGGGAGGGACGGGGTGGCACACCCACAGGCCGGGGACCCCCAAGCATGGGTGAGTGAGGCTGGGGCAGGTGCAGGACCTCACTGCCTGGGATGCCCCGGAAGGCACCCACCCCACTTGGGCCTTGGTTTCTGACTTCCCATCCCCAGAGCGGAGAAAACAACTTTCTGCTGGTGGCTCTTTGTAACCTCGGCCTTAGGAAACCGAGGCACAACGCAGGGCCTCTGTCAGCGTTAGGCCAGGTCATGCTTTAAGACAGAAGGCCATAGGCTGGGCATGAGGGAGCCAGGGCCGCTGGGACCAGGGGCACAAAGGAAGTGCTAGCATGCCTTCCAAGGTAACCGAAGGCCAGAGAACAGACCCTGAGTGGCAGGGAGAGAAGAACATCCCAGGACGGTCCTTTCCGGGGTCTGGGGCCCCAGTTGCCCCACCACCGACTGACTTTGTGTTTACAGTCATCACAGAGCAGCTTTGGGACTTGAGGGAGACTTGAGAGGATTAGGGCAGCCGGACATTCCCAAGTCCTGGAAACCTGGGCGTGCCCAGGGTGGGGGTGGGGCTGGGGGGAGTTGGGGGACTGCCCTCCCCATTCAGCCCGCCAGCCCCTCCACCGCCTCCAGGGGGAACCTCAGGGTCAGCCGGGCCCCCAGGCCCAGAGCAAAAGGCAGGTCTTTGGAATGCGGGGATGTGCTGCTGGCTTTCTGGGAGTCAGGTTTTATGCCTGAGGCAGAGGGAATTCTAACACACACTAGAGCAGCAAGACAGAAATTACCTTTTAGATGGCTGCCATCAGCAATATTCACAGGCAGCTCTGCAGGGCAGTTTAACCTTCGGTAACCTCACGGTGAAGTGCGGTGAAGTGCGCGCGCTCGCTCATTCCCTCCCCCCCCCCACACCGATGTACAGATACGTCTGCAATTATATATCACATTTTACCATAATGGTTTTATTTGCTGGGCAGCTCGACACACTGACATTTTCTTCCTCTCTATGTAACTAAATCCTCCATATGCATACGAGCCCGACTTACACATTCACATCTAATCGGAATTGAAACTCGGGAGTGGCAAGAACCTGAGAGCTTCTTGTTAATCAGGGCAGTACTGAATATACAGTTGGAGCTCAGCAAATAATTAATAGTAATGAAAATTGACATTGTAAAAATTAAAGTGAGGAGGCCGATAGAAAGGAATTGGTTTGGTTGTCAAACCTCAGGCCTAAAGGGAAACAGATTGCTTTGGAGAATCTTTTAATTAATTTCAGAGTTTCCCTGTTTCTTCTCTGTCAAATGAGCCGAGTTCCTTTCTTGGCCATCAGGATCCTGTGCAGAAAGAGGGAGGAGCGGGGAGTGGTAAATGGTGGCAGGGATCCTCAGGTCCTGGGAGCCTCCCGGATGCCCGCGCCCCCCACCCCCCACCAAGCAAAGCGAGGTCTAGGTGAGGGGGATGGCAGCCCAAAGAGGAGTTCGTTTTGTAAATTTACTTTTACTACCTATGAATAAACCAGGAGGTCTACCTCATTCATAGCTAAAATAAAAATGGATCTCTACAGTCTGACCAAGTTCAGCCACTGAGCTGCAGCATTAACTTGTATTCTAACAAGATTAAAATATATTTGTCCTGGGGATTAGCATACTTAAGTCCCCTTTTGCCTTTTTAGCAGTGGCAGGGCACTTTGATCTGCCTTGCGTGGCGAGAGCGAGGCTTGGGCCTAGCTATCCGACTGCCAAGTGTGAAATCGGCCTGATGTCATCCTCATTCTTCATCTTTTACATCTTTCACCAGTTTAATTATATTTCCGCCACAAAGCTCTGGCGCCTCATTGCATATTCAAGTTAGACCAGGAAGCATTTAGAAAAAAAAAAAAAAGGTGCAAATGAGATACCCCTGTAGAGGGAAGGGAGGGGCTGCAAATCTCGGGTGCAAGGCCCAAGGCCCTCGGTGGGCACCCCCAGATGCTCCTACCTGCATGGAAACGTGCCCCACACGCCTGGCTCCAAACTACGCCCAGCTCCCCCATTCCGGGCCAGGAACAAAGGCCATTGTCATGCCCCCGTTGGGGTTGGGGTTGTTTGGCTTGTGACTCCAGTGGTTTGTATTACGTTCTTCCTCTGACACTGGTTTTGTCTCCTTAGGGCTCGCAACCTACAGGGCGCACTCCTGTGGCTGCATAAAAGCTGCCTTTCTGCCAGCCAGGTGACGATGCGTCACCGGTGACTCGCCCACTTTGCGGCAATGTGCAATCGGCAGCAGTACATCCTGGGGTTCACCTGGTGTCCAAAGGGAATGTGTCCGGCTGACCTTTGATCCCTTCACAAGAATTAGATGATTTCCTTCTCCACCCGGACCCCGTGTACTGCTCCACCAGCCCTCTGCAGATTCCCCAAAAGGCCGGCTTGCCAGCAGAGGAGGCCTGGAGTCGATCCCAGGGGAGCACCTCTTAAACTACCTTGCCTCCCTTGCCAGCAGAGCTTCCTGCAGGGTAGCTGGGGGTGGGAGGTGGAGGGGAACGAGGAGGGAGGGGAGCCAATCCCGTGGGCCACACGGGGCACCCCTCTGAGGGCACTAGTGTTAGGGAGAGGAAATGAACCACCTGCAGAGGTGGCTGGGGTCTGACCTTCACCTCAGCCCCCCGCTCCAGGCCGCAGGCTCCATTCACTCCCAGCTGGAGCATCTCAGAGACGGTGCATTCTGGGGGGGGGGGGGGGGGCTCTCCCGTCAGGGACGTTGGGTGTTACTTCCACATACAAGCTGGACAGAATAGAAATGCAGATAGGCTTCCTTAGCATTTGAGAGCAGGTCAGCGCTGGGAAACGCTCTGCTCCGAACGCCCCCTTTGTCTAAGGCTTTCCATCGTTTTCCTCAGTTCTTGCTGGGAGTGTGTGCAGGTAAAGGGGCAAGATGTGGGCTGAGCTGACATCCACTTTTGCCATTTGGGCAGAATGAAGAGACAGCCTTCATAGGTCTTTTAAAAGGTCCAGGTTTACGACTATTTTTGTTTTGAATCCTTACTCTTGTGAAAAGGGGAGGTTAACAACACATTGCTTCTTAAATTGAATGATATAATTATAAAATTATCTCCACATAATTAACTCAGGATTATGTTTCATTCTGGTTAGCATGTAATCAAAGCCTGTTATGCTTTTAGCTATAGGAACAGCAATTAATTTAAAAGAGTTACTTAGACTCTTCGCTATTTAGACCAAATAGCTCATCAGACCATCAGGACGCCCCCTCGCTCTCGGAGGAAGAGCCTCGGGGGAGAGGGGGCAGCAAGATGCGTGAACCCAAGCTGGGACCCACGTGCAAGGTGTAGCCTGGCTTCCAGCCTCGCTGTCCAGTAGGATGCCTGCATCCCATGCTCGGAGCCAGACCGGGTTCCGGGCCATGGGACGCTGCTAAGTGCAGCGACCGCGGGTGGGAGACGGAGGGGTGTGTGAAGTTACCAGGCTGTTGTGGAAACACCAGGCGCAGCCTCTTCTGTATTTTGTGCTCAAGAAAAATGTGGGGGGAAATCCTATGTCTGAGCCCTGCAGTAACAAAGCACACCCAGCAGTGTTTCAGAGAAGGGGGCAGTGTTTCTGGAAAGTGCAGACTAGCATCCTGAATTTCTTCCAGCAAAACCATTTGCTATTTTCCCTTGGCTCCTCTCACGGTTCCACTTTGTATAACCGTGTGAATATTGTCTCTTCTAGTCACGACTTCTTTTTATCCCCCTCTCCCTAGACAACTATATAGAGGCTGCACCGGGTAGTAGGAGCCAGGAAGGCTAGGCGCTCCATCAGGAACGGCACAGCCCGAGCCCAGCACGGGTGTAAGTGTCCAGGAAAGGCAACTTCTCACTTCCAGAGCCCCGTTCTGTGCCAGTTGCTTTAGGCTCATTTTCCCTGGCAGAAAAAACTCCACGGGGAAGCCCATTAGGTAGATTTTCTTGCTATTGGAGAGATGAATGGCTGGCTGGTGGGGGGACAGTTACAAAACTGTACCTTCACTGTAGGATACTCCTTTCTGTGCTGGGTGATGTTCCGTGTTTACATGAAAAACTGAACCCCGAGCTGACCGGGCCCACTTGTGGAAGCACAGACGTTTGGGCCACAGACAGCAAGCTCAGCCCACTGCTTTCTTTGCTGGCTTCAGCCAATCCCCAAACAAACAGATGTTTGGAAGCCAGCATATTCATCATTTGAGGGATTAAGATTTTCCCAACTTCCAGCCAGATGTTTTAACATCGGAAGGGATAAGCTGAGACTTCTGAGTTATAACTTAAGTGGTTTATTGGGGGGCACCTTACTTGCAGGAATACAAAAGGGGGACTGGCCTTGGTGGTAGTAGAATTCTGCAAAGAGCTTCATGATCCCACCATGTCGTCCCCCCCCCCCCCCACTGCCTGAATCCAAGGAAATGCCAACTGCCAGGACACTCATTTTGTCAACAGGAGTGGGAGAGTACAGCTACCAAAAACCCCAGGACAAAGTTTTGGCCTAAAGGGAAAAGTGGGATGGAGCCGCCCCTGGCCACTAAGTGACGCCAGAGGGCAGGGCCGGTCTGGGGAGGTTGGGGGAAGCGCCAGTCTGCTGCTGGGAGGGGCAGCACACTCAGAACCCGGGCAGCAACTCCTCGCAGCGCGCTTGGCAGCTGGAGCCTGTGATTACCCATCCAAGGAGGAGAGAAAAGCCGAGGGAAGAAAGGGCAGTTAGCGGAGGGGGTAGAGGTTGGGGGAAGGAGGAGGCAAGCAAAGGCGGCAGAGCTGACAGTCCCCTTCCAGACAAAGGACTTGGCGGGAGGAGAGAACCCCGAAGGCGCGGCTGAAAGGCTCTGGGCGGCCCCTTCCGCAGGCAGCGCGCTCCGACCGACCGCACGGCCAAGTTTCGCAGCCTGACAGATGGGGATGAGCGGCGGCCCACCCTGACTCTTCCAGACGGTCCATGCACTCAGTGATCCCCACCATTCCTCGGCCCCACAGAGCACCCCTTGGTGCCAGAGGCCCTGCGGCCCACGAGCCGATCTGCGCGGGAGGAGGCGACACAGGCCGAGCAGAGGCGCAGCCCTCTGGACCCTCGGCTCCTCTTCCCTCCTGGCCTTTGGGGCACCAGCGCTGGGGCCTCTCTGGGACGCCTTCCAGGCATAGGGGACGGAAAGGCACCCGGGAGGCCGATCTGGCTACTCTTTGTTCCTCCTTCAGAGCACAGCGTGGGGCTCAGCCCTGAAAGGGGGGCCCCCTCTAGAGCAGGGAGGTGTCCTGGGCTCTGGACCTAAGGCTCCCCTTCCCGGAAAGCCAGCCCTGGTGTCTCTGGGGCACATGGAGGGCCTAGGAGTGGGGGGGTCCCCTGCCTCCTGCAGGCTTGCTGCTCAGGCCTGGACCGGACCTGCGCCCGGTCCTCAGGGGCAGTAGGCTTGGCCCACACCTGTTCCCCCAAGGCTCTGGAGTCATTCTGCCCCCCCTTCCTCCATCTCGGGGCTCCCCAAATTCCCACACTGAGGAGGTGGCCGGCACTGGTCGCCCGAGAACCCTGCTAACGACAACAATAATAGTACCCGTCATCCCCGGCCTCACCAGCCAGCGCCAAGCACTGCGAACCACGCCTGATTAAATCTCATAATTAGGAGCCACTTTAATGAATATTGTTACATTTCAGGCGATTTCAAGAACGGCCTTTTATTTTCCGTGGGCAGGCAGCAAAACTACGGTGAAGCGTTTTAAATTCACAACCTGACTGTGTAGCGGGGCTCACCGACACGCCCACGCGCCCCCCTGTCCGCTGCCGGGGCGCACCGGGCGCTCCCGCCCGCTCGGTCCCCAGCCCGCAGCTCCACGGCGCCCGCCCGAACCGCGGGGCCCGGACCTGCCTCGGCTCGCGGGGCGCCGGGCGGGAGAGGCGCCGGGCGGGTGCGGCTGTGGGAGCAGAGGGCAGTGGGCGCTGCGCCCCGGCCCTGGGTCGCCGAGCCCGCGCGCCGGCCTCCGGGGCCGCTCCCTGCGGCAGGCGGCAGGTTTCGGCGGAGCCGGGACGTCCCGGGGCCGCCCGGGGCGCCGCGGGGGCAGGCGCAGGCGGAGAGCGCGGAGGTCGGACTCTACGGGAGCCGGGGCCGGGACCGGGGCCGGGGCCGGGGCCGGGGCCGAACGACCCAGCGCGCAGCAGCAGCGAGCGCGCGGCCTCCCCGCCTCCGGGCGCCCCGAGCGAGCGTCTTTGCATTCGGCGTCCGCGGAGGCGTCCTGAGCGCCGCGCGCCCGCACACCTGCGCCCGCCGGCTGGAAGCCGCGTCCCTCTCACCTTTTCACTCAAGGAGAACCCTAACACGGTGGGAGTCCCCTTGGAGCCTAGACCGGTGTCCCCGCGCGGCTCCTTCCTTGTCTCCCCTGAAAAAGACACGGGGCGGGTCCACACGGGGTGACCCCCGGATCCGACCACGTAGGGCAGGCGCAAGAGGAAGGCCCTCTGAACCCTCAGGGGCCCTGCTGGGCCGCTCTACCCGGCGCCCCCGTGGGAGCAATACGCACCCCTGTCCACACCTGCAGGCCCGCCTAGATTGTGGACTCAGCCGGGCCTGGGGGGCGGCAGGCCTGCGCCGGAAGGAGGAGGGCTTGCCCCCGAAGAACGCGTCTGCGACTGGCCTTCCGCAGGGGCAGCAGCCTGGCCGAGGTCCAGCGGGAGGCTCCAGCAACTCTCGGCGGCGCTGCGGTCCCGGGCAGGGTCCAGGGCTCCGTAGGCCGCCAGTCCAGGAGGAAGGAGCAGGCTCCCGAGTCGGAAAGGAGCCTTGCCTCCCCTGCAGGCCTGGCTCTGGGCTCGACTTGCCGCTAAGTGAGAGAGACGGTGGCTCTTCATGAGTCTCACACTTGGATTCTATGCTGAATTTTCAAATAAACATAGGAGCAAGATCAGAATCTCAGCATTTCGAGGGTCTGGGGGTTCACTCAGCCCAAACCCCTACCCAGAAACAAAAAAGAAAAACTCCTGATGCCACTGCAGGAGAAACGTTTGCTTGCACTCCTTTGAGGATGGGGAACTCATTACCTTACAAAACCGTGCATTGCCCCTCAACGTTATGATTTGTGAATTGATGGAAAGAACAAGAAAGATGGATTTGTGTAGTTATGCTGCCTTTTTATTAAAAAGAGAGAGTGGCCAATTAGGTAATAGAAGCCCCATCCTAAAGAATCCTCAGAATGGTACAGGGGGAGGGGAGAGACGCTAGGGTTGCCTAAGTGATTACACCCCATTGACAATGACCCTGGAGCACTCCTGGGACCAGGCAGCTAGGGCCCCAGAGCCTCTCTCTTGTTCATTCCTTGCATCTTTGCAAATCTTGGGAGCAGCCAGCCCCCCTCTCCTGCCTGAAGGCCCAGCTTTCCATTGGGAAGCCTATGTAGACCCCAAAAATGCCTACCAGGTCTCCTTTGGCAGCAGATGATCCTCACTAGTCTCTGAGCTTCTTTTACTGGAAGAACAATCTTTTTCAAGGCTGGAAAGTCTGGACATAGACCAATTGGGCACCCAGGGTGCACTCCACCATCCTGCCTGGCCACACTGACCCTCACCACCCTCCCCAAAACACTATCCGGATGGATGCTTTGAGTCGTCTGGTCAGCTTGGGCTAAGTCTGTCCTTTTCCCCACATCTGCCTTGGGATATGTCCATGTCCTTTGCTTTGGGGGCTAAAAACAAAAGAGGAGAGCCCTCCCCATGGGACCAGTGTCTCTGTCCCTCCCATTGGAACAGTGGAGAGGATGGCCACCTGTTGCTTTCTGTAGGATTTTCAACAATTATGCAATTATGGAATAGTACCATACTTTTAAACAGTTCCTTCTGGTAAAGAAATGTACTTCAATTACTTTGGTGGTTCTATGCTCACACAGGAGATATTTGAAGCATCTTTTTTTTCTTTTCTTTTCTTTTCTTTTTTCTTTTTTTTCTTTTCTTTTCTTTTCTTTTTCTTTTTTTTCACCTCCCTGCTCCGATGGCAGCAAAGGCCAGGAGCACCAGAGCGGTTGGGCTGGACTTAGAAACACACTTAGAACAACTAGTCATTCCACCTCGGACATCCAATATTTTACAATAAAGCAATTTTTTTTATTTAATGTAACTTTCAAGAATTTAAACACACAAAAAAATGCAAGGGGAATGTTCACAATGCTGATAACCACAGTTGTAAATAGAAACATTCATTTCTCATAAGATTATAAATATTTGATACTGGGACTGTAAAATGCACGTTTCATAAACTAAAAAATAAAAATAAAAAAATAAAAACCAAAAACCTTTGCTTCCTGCTAAAAAGGCATATCATTTCATTGAGTTTCCTAAGCAGCAGATGGTTATTCACAGAATTTTTAAATTACAACTTTTCTTTTTATAGTTTCCTTTTTAAAAAGGTTTGCACTAGTATGTACAAAGTGAGACTATTATCGCAGTGAAATAAAGAGGTTTAAGGCAAAGAGAGAAGTTCAACCTCAGCCCTCAGGGGTTCAGCGTGGGTCTGGCTCAGCCATGGGCACACCCCCTGGGCTGTCCTGGCTGCGGATGGACATTTGGACACGATTCTTTTTCCATACACTAGACAGGAGACAGTGCAGAGTTATATATATAGATAATGTGTTTGTTTATATATATGTACTTGGTGGGGATATATTGAATATATTTAATTTACACTGTACCACACCTTCAAAAATAAAATGTATATTAAAAAAACAAGAAAAGACAAAAAGTGATAAGAAATGATTATTTACATATTTTCTTCCTTCCTTTCAATCCTGGAGGATTCTGAGTTCCATTAAAAATCAAGGTAGCCACATGTTCCAGAACTATGGACTCATACACATTTGCTCGTGTGTGTGTACATGCAGTACATAGATTATGCACACACACATACACATTTACCTTGAAAGAATGCTCTCCAAAACATGAGGCAGCCACTAAAAAAAAATTTAAAAAAATTTTAAAAAAAAGGAAGGGAAGAAAAAAAAAAGGAAGAAAAGAGCAGGTCCCTCTCGGGAGCTCTCTGCCTGCCCAGAGGCAGCAGACCTCAGCCACCTCTGGGGCCCATGCAAGTGCCTGGGTGAGCCAGTGGGGCCTCAGGAGATTCCCGGGGCCCGGAGGGCTGAGGGGCAGCTCTACCACTGCTGGTCTCCGCCACAGGCTGGGCCCACTGGCCTGGGATCCCTGAAGTGGGGCCTGGAGGCCAGAGGGCTGGCTCTGGCGGCAGGCGGCTTGGTAGGGGACAGCAACAGACAAGACGGACGGACGAGAACAGAAGCACACAGAGAGGTGCTGGGAGGTGCTGGCCAGGCCTTGGTGAGAAGGAAGAGAGGAGGAGGAGGAGGAGGAGGAGGAGGAGGAGGAGGAGGAGGAGGAGGAGGAGGGAAGGAGGAGGAGGAGGAGGAGGAGCACCCAGAGAGAAGGCAGGAGGAGGGGAGCTGGGTGAGGCTGGGGGCCTGGGTGGCCCAGCACTATGGACCCAGGGTTCCCCAGGGGGTGCGCTCCTGACCACGGCCAGGCCCAGGCCGCACACTCCTCCCAGGACCCCAAAGGTCACCTGGCCCAGCCAGGGCCCCTGCCCTCCCCACTTGGGCCGGGGCCAGGGCTGGGGGCGCAGACCCTCCTGCTGTCCTCACTGAGCCCACACAAACAAAGTGGCAGAACTCAGAGACCAAGTAGGAGCTATTTATTCGGTTCACAGTCGTGTGAAATGCAGCAATAAAAATCTTTGGACTTCAGCAAGTTGTTTTAATTTTTTTTCTTCTTTTGAAATTAAAAAATAAAAGTGTCCCATGTCCCACAACGGAGCCTAGGGGATTAGAAAAGATGAAACCCTAAGCAGCCCCCTTCGCAAACAAAACATAAAAATCATAAAATTAGCATAATCTCATAAACACAGAAAAACTCAAAAAATACTTTATAGTCAGATATTTTGGATTTTACACCACCTGTAAATTATATATACATAGAATATTGCAGAACCATAGCTAATACACGATATCTTCACTATGAATGCTGGTATAATCTTTATACACTGGCCCTTGATGATTTTAAATTATTGCATTGTTGAACGCGGACTGAGACCAGACTCTGGGGCCCGCCCGCCCTACTCGCTGTCCGACTTGCCCTCCTTGGCGGTCGTTGAGTGGTTGTACAGGCCCTGCGCCATGAGGTGGACGGCCAGCGTGTTCTTGTTGCCCGTAGCCTTCTTGATCTTGGCGCGCTTGTTCTGGAACCAGATCTTGATCTGTGACTCGTTGAGGCTGAGCTCCTGCGCCAGGCTCTGGCGCCGCTGCTCAGTCAGGTACCTGTTGGTCTGGAACTCCGCCTTGAGCCTCTGCAGCTGCTCCGCCGTGAAGGCGGTGCGGGGCCGCTTGTCCTCTTTGTTGGGGTTCTTCTTCTTTGGTTTGCGAGATCTGGGACCTGGGTGGGCACGGTGGACAGAGGACATGGTGGTTAGGAGGGTTGGGGCCTGCCTGCCTACTCAGGGGGAGCAACAGAGGGGCGCAGGGGCTGGGGAGGAAGGCGCCCAATTGGTCGGGGCCTGCTGGCATGGCTTGCTCTCTCCAGCCTCAAGGACCCACCCCACGAAAGGGGTGGAAAGCCAGAGGTGGGCCGAGGAAATCTGGGTGCAAGGGGCTTAGTGCGGGTACAGGGAAGGCTTAGTGGGAGGGTCTCCAGGGGTGCCTGGCTGGCTCAGGGCAGGGAGCCTGGAGTTCTTGATCTCGGGGGTCAGAGTTTGAGCCCCACATGTGGCCTAGAGTTTGCATAAGGTTAAGAAAGAAAGAAAGAAAGAAAGAAAGAAAGAAAGAAAGAAAAAGAAAGATCGATCTCTAGATAAAAGGGAAAGTCTTACAGGAGGGCAAAAGCCCCAAACTTCCTAGCATGGCGTCTTTCTGTCCAGGAGTAAGGACTGGGTGGCGCAGGAGGGGGAAGAGGGACGCTGGAGGAGGGGCGGGCTGCCGGGCTGCGGGAGCAGCAGGAGGAGCCCAGGAACAGCACCGGATGCCCCCAGGGGCTGATACCCTCAGGGCTCAGGGGCAGTGGGCAGTAAGGGAGTCTGCCTCCACCCTGGCCCCTCTCTTCCCCTAACTGGCCTTGTGGGTCCCAGTTCATTGTTTCCTTTCCAGAGGGGAGACCGCACACACATCCTTCCTTTCCTGGATGGGGAAGGACCACAGAGCCACCTCCCGCTGAGGCTCCCAGTACAGGCACCCCCTCCTGGACTGGGGCTTCCCCAGTGGGAGCCACAGTGGAGCCCAGCTGACCTTGCATAGAGGGTCTCCTCCTGCTGGGATGCACCCCCTCCGCCCAGCACCACTGGAGGCTGGTCTGGGACAGGTCCTAGGACCCAGCCATCTGGAAAGGCCGGGATGAGGGGAGCAGAGAGGAGAGCCAATCCTTTCTTTATTGTTGGTGTCTCGAAGTTCAGCCCCAGGAAGGTGTCTTTGAGGGAAGAGACTGCAGAGGCCGCTAGGGGAGGGAGGCCGGGCTGCACATGTGTGGGTTTCTTACTCAGTACAGTGATCGAACTTTGGGGAGCTCCGGTCCCAGCTCTTCCCCAGAGGCCGATGGCGGGAGGCTGGACCCCTGCCCAACCCCTCCAGCAGCCAGAACCCCCCAGGTCTCCACAGCATGCCCACCGGCCCAGCCAGCAGGGCCAAGGGACAGCCCCACACCCTGCGCAGCGGCTGCAGAGGGAACTTGCCAGAGGCCCCCCCAGCTGCTGCTGAACCGACCTGGAGAGCGCGTGGTGCACCCCTGCTGCTCGGGCCAGGGGTGTGGGCCAGCCAGAGCTCCCTGCCCATCGGCCCGGCGGCGGCGCGCTCCGGGAAAACCACACTCTGGAAGACGGGCTGGGGACGCCGGCGACGGGGCGCCAAGCCCCATTGGGTGCAAACCCCTGGTCTTCCAGACTCTAGAGCAGACCCCCACCGAGCCCCGCGCCCCCACCCACCCCGAGCGCGCCCACCGTCCCGCCCCTGCTGCGCAGAAGCTGAGGGTGCTGGTTCCGAGCCGGCAGGAGGGCTGTGCTGGAGAGGCTGCCGGGGTGCGTGAAGGCTGGGGTGGCTCCCGGAGCCCTGCTCTGACCCGAGCGCGGCCTCGTGCTCTCGGGAGGCCCGTGCTGCGCCTCCCCGGCCCGGGCAGCACGCTCCCTACCCTCCCTACCCTCCATCCCCTCCGGTCCCGAGGGCTCTTGCACACGTGAACCGGCCCATAAGAAGATACACGGCATTTTGCAGAAACAAAATTTCCCTAAAATCGGGATTTTTAGTTCTCTTTCTTTGATTTTCTTTCAAAACGGAAACACTTAAGAGTCGCAGCAACAGAAGCAAACCTCAGCAAAGAAAACTCTCTGCCTTGCTTCTTTCTAAAAGGCCCAGAAATACACATGTTATCTTATGGGTTTAAGTCCGGGGATTCCATGAGCCGGGCCGGGCTGCGGGGCTCCCGCGGGCACCGGGCCTGACGCGGCCGCCACTCGACCGCCGCACAAAGCTGGGCCAAGCCTCCTCGCTGGCCGCATTGTGAGCCTCTATGTTAATTAAATATTAACAAAGGAGGGAGGCGAGAACAATGGAGCAAATTTCAGATCTAGCGGGAGAAATGTGGATTTCCTTGGAAATACACACACGGGTTTCTGCGGGAAGTCGGCCCAGGGGCGACTGGGTTGCGCTGATTTGGGTAAACATCCCCCGCCAAACAGTGGAGGGCTGGGGGCCGCCGGTTGGGGACAAATGGAGCCCGTTCCTAATGGCGGGTTCGCAGCTGCAGCACCTCCCCCCCCCCACCGCCACCCCATCTCAGGCAACGGAGGATTTCCATCAGGACATGCATTCAGCTTTTACAAACCTAGATCTATGGAGAATATACCCAGAACCTCTGCACACCCCCGCGGGCCCCTGCACCCCACCCGGCCCAAACTGGCTCTTTCCTCCCTGGAGCTGCCTGGGGAAACCTCTGCAAGCAGGTCCTTTATTTGGGGGGGGGGGGTGCGGGCCTCCGTCTTACCGGCCATGTGTAAGATGGGTGCTGAGCTTCCCCACCCGGCCAAGGGCACCTCTGTTTTACACCCCTTCCCTACTTCTATCCAACCCGCCCCCCCCCCCACACACACACACCCAGCCCAGGCCAAAGGAAGAGTCTGAAGCCTCGCTCCTTCTTTCTCTGGCTTCTTCTGGGATAACTGGGTTGGGGCGAGCTGGGCATGGGTCCTGGGTCTCTACTGAGTTGGAAGGACGGAGCCGAGAAATTGTTGAGTCCAGCTTCTAGGCCAGTCTTCCAGCCACCCACCTCTCACTCTCACCAAATAAACTCCAGGCAGGGGAGAGAAGAGCCGGGGACTTTGGGGAGTGGCCCCCAAAACAAGAAAGAGAGAGAGAGAGAGAATCCTGTCGCTTCTGCTTTTCTAAGCCGTCTGTATCCCCCTGCGATTCCGCCGTGCCCCCTCCCCTCCCTGCCGCTGCCCCGGCCGGCGTCAGGCGCACACAATGTCCCCGCTGGTGCGTCTTTGTGTGTGCTGGGGGTGGGGGTGCCGTCCTGGCGTCCTCTTCCCCGGGGTGAGTCCCCGGCCAGCGCCTCCCGCAACCCCGCGGGCCTCCCCGCCTGCCGCTCACCTGAAGAAGGCCGGTCCGAGTAGCGCGTGCAGTAGACCCAGGCCGGCCAGAGCATGGGCTGCGCGCCCAGGTTGGCGCCGGCCTGCGAGCTGTCCGAGTCCGAGCTCACCGACAGGTCTCCGCCGCCCAGGGCGCGGGCCTTGAGCGCCCCGTCCAGGGGGCCCCCGGCGTCGCCGCCTTTCTTGGCGCCGCCGTGCAGCGAGAGCGCCTTGGAGCCGCCTTCGCCGTCGCCCGGAGAGTCGCCGCCGCCGCCGCCGCCGCCGCCGCCACAGCCGCCGGGCAGCGGCCCGCCCGCCCCGGGCGCCCCGGGCGCGCTCTGCCGGGCCTCTCGGCCCGACCCCAGGAGCTGCTCGGCGCCGCCCGCGCCGCCGCCGCCTTCCGTGCCGCCCGCGCCGCCTTCCCCGCCGGCGCCGCTGCCTCTTCCTCCTCCCGCGCCGGCGCAACACGTCCCCGCGTCCTTCCTCCGGCCGAACTCGGGCCGCAAGATGTTGTCGATGAAGAAGTTGGTGATGCGGTGCGGGTGCTGGTGGTTGCCCGGCGCCTGCAGGGCCGCGGGCAGCATCAGAGCCCGCCGGCGGCCGGTGTCCGCGTCGCCCGGGCTGCCGCCGCCCCCCGAGCCGCCGCTGGGGCTGGATTCCGGCTGCCGCTGCCCCTCCGCCGCCGCCGCCGCCGCCGCCGCCGCCGCCGCCGCCGCCGCCGCCGCTTCGCTGGGCTTGGGGTCATGCTCCTCCATGCTGTTCGCCACAGACCCCAGATCGGTTCTCCGGGGCCCCCCTCCAACCAGCCCTCGGCCCGCCCGCCGAGCGCGCGGAGACTGTCGCGGCCGGCGCCCGCTCCGACCCCCCGGGGCTTCCGAGGGCGCGCGCGGCGGGGGCCCGGGCCGGGCTCCTGCGAGTCACCGGCCGCGCTCGGAGCGGAGCCACGTTCCAATCCACGAGCCGGGTCAGGAGCTACCAGGACGCCGGTGATTCAGAAGAGCAGGGTCCCCGTCTCCGCCGCGCGCCGGGCGCTAGACAGTCACAGCCGGCCGGCGGGGACCCGGGGCTGCTCCGCGGCTCTGCGCTCCGCTCCCGCGCGCGGCCGCCTCCGCCGCCGCCGCCGCCGCCGGTGCCGCCGCTGCCGGTGCTGCTGCCGCCGCGGCCGCCCGGGCTGGAGCTGCGCGCATGCAGGCAGCGCGCTCCCCGGCGCTCACGCCCGCCCGGGCCCGCTCGGGCCGCCGCCGCCGCCGCCGCCCGGCCGCCCCCGCCCGCGCGCCCCGGCCGGCCCTCGAGGGTGCGGGGCGCCAGCGGTCAGCGCGCCCGCCGCCGCCGCCAGCACGCACATGGAGGCCCGCGGGCCCGCGCTGCGCTCGGCCGCCGCCCCGCTGCGGGCCGGGGCGCCCCACCGGCGTGCGGCCGCGCCCCCGCCGAGCCCCGCCGAGCCCCGCGGCCCGACGCGCATGGGGGAGCGGCGGGAGGCGCGGGCTGGGCCGGGCCGGGCCGGGCCGGGCCGCGCCGCGCTGGGCGGCCCCCGCTCCCTCGCCGTCTGCGCGCCCTCGCCGCCTCGGCCTCCGCGCGGGCTCGGGCGGCTTCCAGGCCACTTAGCGCAACCCGAGACACTTTCGCTCTGGATTTTTGTTCTTATTTTTAACAGAGCCCCCTCGAGTGACGTCGCGGGCCGGTCTCCTGGACACGTGCCTCGGGCCAATGGCCGCAGCGCCGCGCGCCCACGTGACGCGCCGGCGGCCGCTCGGTGACAGGAGCCGCCCGCCGCCCCTCCCCCCGCCGCCGCCCCTCCCCCCCTTAAAGCGGCCGCGTCCGCGGGCTCCGCGTGCGGGCGCCCCGGCCCCCTGAGCCCGCGACCGCGTTCCCTGCGCTCGCCCGCGCTTCCCCGGCCGTCTCTCGGCTCGCGGACGCCCGGCGCCCCCGCGGCGGCCCCGCCGGGTCCTCCGGGTGTGCGTCGGCGGACACGCGCTGGAAGATCGCTATTTTTAACATTTCCATATTGTTTACCGTGGGGAAAAATCCCACAATTCCTTGCACAAAAATGCATAAATAATATTAAATGAGCTGCCGACGTACAAAGGGACTTTTGTAGTCTCCTTTCCTGCTGGCGGAGGGGGAACTGTCACTTACACTTGACTTTGGTAACCTGGCAGATTCCCGACTTAACCGCAGAGCTGGCGCGCAGGACCCTCCTCCCGTAGACACTCCCTGTAAGTGTGCATGTGTCTGTGCGTGTGCGTGAGCGGGGAGGCGCGTGCACACGGCGCGAGTCCACCCGGGAACGCCGGTGCTCGTGCAGCCTGCGTGTAGACCCCGAGGAGCGAGCGCGTGGGGAAGGAGCCGTAAAGGGAGCATGGCAGGTTAGCCCTGAATCTTCTCTTTTGGAAAGGAGAGGAGGAGGGTTGACGATTCAGTGAAACCTTCAACGCCATCCAGAGAGAAGACCCCGGAGCGGCCGTGGCCCCGCGGGTTCTCAGACCACCCTCCCACCCCCACATCTCTACCCCCACCGAGCGGCTGGCTACCAGGCCCTTCACCTCGTTTTCTTTGTCCTAAAATCCCTTAAACGAGTTCCTCCTCGGGAAAACGGGGGGTGGACGGCTGAGGGCTCCAGTTCCCTTCTCTGCACTCCCCCCCCTTTTTTCTCTACGCCTTTCTAAATTTGCTCTCCAGTCCCGTCAGATGTCCACCTTGAACTTCTGTTTCCTCTTCTCCTCCCCCTCCTCCTTTAGGCTCCTTCCGGTTTGCTCTTCCCTCCTCCCCCTGCTGCAGATACCCCACTGAACATCCCTGTCCCCCTAAGCTTGGCTGTCCCACAATGAAAATGCATTTTTATGGAAATTTGGAAACTTCGGGAGGCCTCGGAGAGGCCGGCTCCAAGGCTTTAGGAGCCGGACACAATAAAAGTACTCCCGGTGGAAGGAGGAATGGGGAGGAGGAGGGAGGAAGGAGCACTCGGGCTTTGAGGCCCACTGCAGAGAAGCTCCAGTCCCGGGGCTGCCAGTGGGGCACTGCCAGGCTGGGCAAGCGGCCCTCTCGACTGTGACAGTGGGGTGTCCGAGCCACCTTGAGTGTTGACGGCCTCACCCTAGCCTGACTGGGCTCTCTGCCCATCATACCCAGGTTCTGTGCTCTTTCCTATCCACTCTGTCCACTCCCTGCAAGCTCCAGAGTGCAGGCCTGTGGGGGAAAAGAAACAGCAGTTACAAGGGTTCTGTTCCCAGGCCAATTAACCCTCTGAGGGGGTACCTGGGTGGGGGACAGGAGAAGGTGATGGGCTGGGTCAGCTGGCCAGTAAAGGTGGACTGCTTGTTTGTAGGCTCCAGAGGTAGATGGAAAGGTTCACTGATCCTCTGTGAGACTCAAACAGGGTAGAGAAGGCAATTCTCACCTGGGGTGACTCACATCTACCACCTCCCTCGCCCCCCCCCCCCCCCCCGTTTCCTCCTATTGGAGGGGTCCTTGCCAAGTTATCCAACTAGGTACATAACTGCCAGGGGCCCTCCCTGAGTCTCAAAAAAATCAAACCTCACAGTCTGCCTACCCCTAGGAAAATGGGGCTGGTGAGGTTTGAGGGAATACCCTATCCACTCGTGTTGATGGTTTTCGGGGAAATTTTCCTGCAACTCTGAGAACCCTAATCATCACCATCCAGGGAATGTCCAATTACTTAGGGTCTTCAGAACTCGGAGGGAGCGGAGGGAAGGCCCAGGGCTGGTCTGCTTCCTGCAAAGCCATCCCAGGTTAATTTCTCCACCTGTCCCATGAAAAATCAATTAGGCCGTCTCCTGAGAAATATTTTCTAATTTCTGGGGGAAACTTTGCCTCTGATTGCCTTAGCATTAAGCGAGCCCACGGGGCTGGACTTCCACTGTGTTCTTTCCTGCAACCCAGACCCATATTTATGGCCGCAACAGGAAGTCTGAAAAGCAGCACGCTATCCCCAGGCAAACCTAGCCTGCTTGTGGGCAGCAACCTTTGGACACCAGGTCTCCAGGGTCAGGCTGGTCTGAGGAAGAAGGCTGGGAGAGGGGAGCCAGAGGTGCAGCAGCAGGAAGAGAGCAAAAAGGAAGGAATATGGAATTCGAGTATCAGGCCCCCCAAAGCCAACGCAAACATGACAATAATTCCCGAAAACAGCGCCCCTTGAGAGTGAGCACCATACAAAGGGCCAGGGGGGCAGGGGGCAGGGGGCAGGGAGCAGGGGAGTCTGGGCCCAAGTTGCCCAAGTTGAGGGAATTCTAAATCTTACAACATGGGTGTCTCAACAAGCAGTCTCAGGAAGGTCCAGCTGGGCCTCCTGCGGAATCCGGTACACCAGCCTGGCTGTGCTTTTTGGGGGGCGTGGAGGAGGTGGTGGGGCATCTGCAAGTCCCTCTCGTGGAGCACAGGGATGCCTGCCCTGCAGCCGTTTTGCCCCGCGGGCCTGCACCCCCTACTGCCTGACCCTGCCGGCCGCCACCGCTGCACTCTGGTCGGCTTCTCGGTGGGCGAACTGCTGGCCAGAGAGCCACCGCTGGACGTTTGTCTGTCCCTGGTGGAAAGTGAGGCGGAGGCCAGGAAGCTCGAATACTCCCACTCTCTCAGGTGCAGGGGAGCGTCCTCAAACCACCCACTTTCAGAGAACTACCTCCGTACTTCCTGGGCTATCTGCACAAAGACGGGCCAGGGAAGAGCATCCAAAGGAAAGGGCTTCCAGACACGTCAATTTAGAATAGAGACGCTAGTATCACAAATAAAAGCTGGCGCATGGCTGCGGATGGCAGCCCATGGCAGGAGCGTTCCTGTGGAGGTTAGGTGCCTGGCTGCAGATGCAACCTCCTTTTTCTCCCCCCTAAAAGAAGGCTGGGGGAGGGTGACTTTTCCGGCAGCTCTGTTGTCCTCTCACTTCCCACACTTGTCTAGGTGGGTGTGAGGACACTTGGGAAAAAAAACAAAGGTGGTGAGAGGAGCCTTCGCTTGCAGGGGTCCCTGCCACTCCGCTGGAGGAGATGCCCAACGATTCCAGACAGTGAGACTTTGACCCCAACAAAATCAGCCCGGAGGCCCCTGCACCCCCTTGGTAGAGAGATGGCTCCTCACGGCCTGGCCCTGGGCCCCCGAGCCGAGCCGAGCTGAGCTGGGGAAGTTGGGCCGAGCAGAGAGAACCGTCCCCAGCCTGCCGGACCACCGGACAGCCGGACAGCTACCCTTGGTGCCGTGGCCATTCCAGGCCTGCAGACAAAGGTCTAAGTGAAGGGGCCCCAGGAGCAGGGAGTGGGTTGGGTGGGGCAGCAGGCAAAGGGAGCCTGTTGGTGCTCACCTCCAAGGGAAATACTGGCCTATGGATCCAGCTGGCAAACTTGGGGCCCAGGGTTGTGGAGGCTGGGCCTGGGGTCTGGGGCCTCAGCTGGGTAACCCCAGGAAGGAAGGGGTTAAGCACAGCAGGGGCAAAGCCTGGGAGAGGCTAAAGCTGGTAGGGAGCAGAGGCACCCAGGCTCCTGGGTCCTATGCTCCAGGCCTCACGCCTCCCTCTGTCCCAGGCCAACAAGAGTCATCCAGCTCCCCAGAGGCACTGCCAGGTTCCACGGAGAGCCTGGTGGGCAGGGGGTGGCCAGGGAGGCTGGGCTGAGGAGGGCCACACCGGGCTGCAGGCAGCACTGGCTGCCTGGGCTCTGCTTGGAGAGCTGGAGAAGTGGCAGCTTGTGTTCAACAAAAGCTCCCTGGGTGTCAGAGGGTACCAAGTGTGACAGACACCCCCACTGGAGAACACTGCCCTGTCCAGACCACAGGGAGAGGTCCTCATGTTGATGCTTAGCTCAAGAGCTAGCCTGGGAGAGCCGGGGAGATGGGTAGAGGATGGGCAGATCTCCAGAGCTAGAGACTACGGTGCACAAAGCGTCCCTAACCTCATTTCTCTTGAAAACAGAAGCTTCTAAAGGGGGATGTGTAGGCTGGCAGTGCTAGTGCTGCCGAACTCACGCCGAACTCCGAACACCGTCTTGGCCCATGCCTAACCTCCCTTGACTTTCTCCATGGCCAGGTGACTCGTGGCTTAAGCGACCAGACTTGGGGATTCTTTGGGAATCACTTTGCATCCTGGAGGCCCCTTTCCTGCTATCTCAACCTGTTTCACTGCCATTCCTAATCCTAGTCAAATCTGGACCCCTCCGGAAGTGGGGCCCACTTGTACTCCAGAGCAACCACAGCTCTGGGGTCTGGCTTGGACGTTTTTTTGTTTTTTGTTTTTGTTTTTGTTTTTCCAGAGCAGCCTGTGCAGCGTCACGTTTGGGGGTCAGACAGACTGTTCCATGACCTAATGCCTCTACTGTAAAGAATGTGTCCCCTGAGAATCGCAGCCACCAGAAGACAGTGACACATTCCAAGTAACCCAGAGGAAAATGGGTAACACTGGTTTGGCAAAGGAATTTGAAGAGCGGCACTCATGGTTGGAGCTGTCTCAGCACAGCAAAACAAGAAGACATGTAAAAGGATAATAGTGGAGGAAACCAGCCACCCTCTCCAACGTTCTGATTGCTTACAAACAGGGGAAGAACTTCAAATATCTACCCAGTGTCTTCCTTTTGACCTTTGGAAGGAAAGCAAGAGCTTCAAAAGGAACTCCCACGACACCTGCTTCTCCTCATGGAGCACGAGGGTTTTCCCCTTCTCTTTCCCTAAAAGCCACAGGTAATCACGGATAGGCTAGCATAGCATAAACTCACATATGCTGACTTTATGCTGTTTTTGGAAATATGGTTTGAGTAGCTAGAGATTTTCAGAACTTTGTGCAGGTTTAGGCTTAACGTAGAGTGCCTGGATCCAGCCTGGTCAATCTACCTACAGCTAGAGAAACAAATGGGCTCAGGAATCTACGTTTGATGTCAGGGAGAACATGTCTACACCATCACTCTCAAATATACAGGGCTGAGGAGCACCTCACTGGGGAGGGGGAGGGTTATGTAGAGCTATGCACTTGTTCAGTTGAGGGAGGGAGGATTTTTTTAAAAAACTGTTCAAGTTATTTTTTCCCTTTATTAAATAGAACACTGTAGTTTGATATAAAAGGGTAAAGGTACCTTGTGATTTAAATTCATACATTCTCAGAGACTTCAACGACATTGGTCACCTCTTGAGCTTCAGTATCTAACTGGTGAACATTCTGAAACGTCTGGTCTAGGGAGGTATGTCCCACTTTGGTAAATTCCTGTGCTGAGTGCAGCAGAGCCCTGGTGGGAAGAGGGGTGGCCCTTCACCAGCACAAAGGCTCCTGCCCCAGCTTGCTGACTGTGCAGGCTAGCTAGGCACGGTGTCCCCTGCACAGTGGGTGCCTGCTCTCAGTAACTGCTCGGGGCGAGCTGCCCTCCCCTGAGCCCCTCTGAAGGATAGATCGGTCCTGCTAGGGCCAGGGGACACCTCTCAGAACCTCCCTCCCCACTAGCCTCTGCCTGTTCCCTCACCCCAGTTCCTCTACTCCACTTAAGGGAGAATTCACAAAGCGAGGTTTGAAAGTGAGGGTACACGGCAGAAGTGCTCTCTTTCTCCTCCAAAACTCTTCCATCTCCTCGGTTAATCTACAAACAAAAAACAAAAAACAAAAACAAAAAAAAAACACAAAAAACCAACCAAACAAACAAAAACGAAACAAAAACAAAACAAACAAAAAACCCAAAACAAACAAACAAAAAAAACCCCACAAAAAACTCCATTCCTCCACAGGCCTTTGTGTTGTGTTTTATTTTATGGAGTTTCAGGATTTTGTGTGTGTCTCATATCAGATAATCCCCTAAGACACAACAGCCTCTGTGATGCCGGCAAAGTCCAGAGACTATGCCATTTGGAGAATTAGCACAGGCTGGGAGACAGAAACGGGATACGAGCGAGGATTTCCCACATATGCAGCTAATGCCCTTAAATTCCTTGGGATTTACACCTCCCCATCTACCAGGAACAGGAAATACAAGCTGCTCTAATTAACTGCCTACTTTTGGCTCTCAGTTGGCACTGCCAAGGCCGACCGGGGCGCACTGGGGCCTCTGGGGTACAGACGTGGGGGCCGCACCTGGGGGGTGAGTGGTCTGGGGCTGCCGGCCGGCCAGAAGGCTTGGTGCCACGGCATGGCAGACACACTCGGAGGGAGGGCACAGCTCGGGTTCCGCAAACACGGCACACCTCAGGTGACAGCTTTTCTGTTATATTTGCAGATACAAGTCCAGCAAATTTTCGTGCAAAGCAGCCAGGAGCAGCTCAGCCCTGAAAAAAACCAGAATGTACAACCAAGTGTGGACCGGTCGGGCACCCCACTCCGGGGGCAGGCTCCGCAGCCGGCGATCGGAATGGATTTAGGGTGGAGAAGATCCGCAAAGGCAAGCGTCCACCGGGGCTGGAGACGGCCGAGGGCGGGCGTGCAGCCTTTCTTCCCCGGGCGGGCGGAAACCTCCTTTCCACGGTGGCAACGACTCCTGGAAAACAGAAAATCGCGCGAGCAGGAGAGCGGCGGCGCCTGCCTGCGGCCCGGGCGCGCGGACAGCTCCCTCTCCGGGAGCCCGGGCCCTCGCGCTTGCAGGCTCCAGGGCGGGGTGGGGCCCGCCGTCTCGGCGCCCAGGGCCAGGCCTGCTCCGCGAGCCGGAGAGGGAAGGGCCGCCCCGCAGCACCCCGGAAGGGCCTGGAGGCGTCTCGGGCCAGCGGCCAGCGCAGGCCTCCGCTCCCGGGGACAGCGGTCGCCGCGGCCGAGGCGGGGGTGGGGCGCCCCGCGCTGGAGCCTCCCGTCGTGCGCGGGCCCCGCGGAGCTGGCCGAGGGGCGGGAGCCGGCGGTGCGCGCGGGGGAGGCGGGGGCGCGGGCCTTTGCTCGCTCGAGTGTGACCGGGGCTCTCCCTTCCAGGGGTGGCCAACCCCGGTCGGGGGCGCGGCTCCTCCACCTCTCTCGCTGCAGCGTAGGGTGGGGCGAGGGGTCCCTCGCCGGAGCTTCCAGCGCGGGACCCCCAGGAGGCCCCGGAGCGGATTTCGTCCGGGGGTCCCCTTCCGCCTGCGCATCAGAGTAAGCCGCGAAGCCCCGGGCAGGCGCGGTTTTAGGGGTGACTCCTTGTGACTGGCCAGGTGCCCCGCCACGCCCCGCGAGGGAGGGAGGGGGCGCTGTGGCTCCGGCGCCGGCCCGGCCGCGGAGGCCGAGAGAGGTCTACACTCGCGCCCCCGCAGGCTCGGAGTAGGCCCTTGGCGACGCACCCCAGCAACGCTCCGCTTTTGGGAGAGGCGGGGACTCCGGCCCAGTGAGACTCTGGGCCCGGCAGCGAGGGCCCTGGAGTCAGAGGCCAGATCCCTGGGGCGGACTTCTCAGCTTCGGGCTCTTCCTTGAGGTGAAAGCCGGTCCCCTCACCTCCCGGGTTCGAGGCTGGCGAGGCCCCGGGCGCCCGCGGGGAGGCGAGGGCGCGGCGGCAGCAGGGGCGCGGGGCCCCAAGCTGGGCGCAGCGAGGGCGGCCCGGGCGCGGATTTGTGAAGGAGCCGTGAGCTCTCCGCAGCTCACAGATCAGAGGGCTTGCGATCGCCCCACCGACGTGGTCCAATGAGCCGCTGCAATGAGCCTTAGCGACAAAGCAGGCACGGCCCGGGCTCGGCGGTTCCGCGCGGCGCGGGGCGGGGTCGGGGGAGCCAAGTCAGCGACTTCAAAGCCGCTCGCCCGGACTCCGCGAAGGGGTGGCGCTCGCAGGGGTGCGCGTCCTGGAACTGCGTGTCCCCCGCCCCCCCCCCCCGCCTGCCCGCAGTGACCCCTCCGCGAACCCCGGGGACCCTGGGCGCGCTCAACCAACATTTACCCCGTTAGGTCGGCGGGCGAGCCTCCGTGGCCTGGCTCCTACCCCCCTCCCACCTGTAAATCAAAGTCTGTCCTTGCCTCCTTGGTGTTCCGGTAGTTGGGGTGGGGGTGCAGGCACCCACGTGTGCGCCCCATTGAGGAGCGAGGAGCGTGGCCTCTGGGCCCCGGTGCCAGGGCGGGAGAGCGCCCCGGCGGAGGGAGCCCCCCCATCCCGCCATGCTCCCCATCTCCACCAAGTGGATCTGCCGGTGTCTTAGGAGGCTGCAGTCCTGGCCCCGAAGGCGTCCCCAACCTACCTTTAAATGGGGGAGCAGTGGCAAAGTGGGAAGGGATGCAGGGTGAGGGGGGTGGGGTAGGGAAGGAGAGGTCAGAGGTTAGAAAGGATTACGGCTGGCCCAGTGACCCCTCTCATCCTCAGGGCCCAGGGAGGGAATCACTGAAGCAGAGGGTCCAGGCATCTATTTAAAAAACGAGTTTAGGGGCAGGGCGTTGGTCCAGCAAAGACAAGGGAAGTCTAAATGACTTAAGGATAGGAAATAGAAGAGACAGAAGGAATTGATAGAACCTAGTGGTACGTGGCTCAGGGGGACAGGGACCCAGGAGGACAGAAGGGCAGCAATTGTGTCTTTGTTTCAAAGTCAATAATTTTCATTTAAGGAATTTTGCATGTGAACCCTTCCACTGCAATCACTTTTGTTCCTCCAAAGTCAAGATCATAATCTTCAAACTAGCTCTCCTAAAAAGAACTTTGTTTCAGTCCACAGTGGTCCAGCCAGTCCACACTTCTTTCTGTTGGCCTCCTTTGAGCTCCATCCAAACAGCCGCACCCACGCACCCACGTACTTCACAACTGCTCCGCCTGTAATCTTTGGGATTCAGTTTCTATACTCTAGGGCCCTAGAAGTCAAGTTGTCAGAAGTCCCTCCATTGCCACTTTGGCAGATAATCTAAAACCATGATTCCCTAATTGTTCCTAATATTGAAAAGCCTTTCGTTCCTTTCTGCCTACTCCATGAGCTTGGCAGAAAGCATCACAGGTGTCGTGGTCACTGCAGTAAACGTACTGGGATGGAAGTGTCACCTGTATCTGCATGTGGCCACATTAACAATTTCTGGGCACCATGACTGGCAGTGCCCATTGCCATCTACCTCTCTGATGATTCTCTGCCCCACAGTGACAGGGCACCTCCGGAGAGGCTCCTGCCCCCGGAAGAAACTGCATTTTCTCCTGTGCCCCTCAGATCCCATTCAACTGCCACCGCTCCTCCCTCTCACCTGCTGGGAAGCCCCTTGAGGCTTTCCCTTCCCCAGATTCCAGAGGATAAATCCCCCACTCCCCCCTTGGGATGACCTGCCCCCAGCCACAAGAGGGGCTCTGACATTTGGAGACTTCCCAAAGCTGTGGCGGCAGCCAAGAGTAAAAAGAAAAAATGAGTCTGAAATGTCCTTCTCTATGGAAGGAAGCCTTCCCTGCTACCATGCTGGCTGCAATCCACCCACCCACCCACCCAACCAACACAACCAACTAACACCACTTCCTAGCAGCTCTGAAGGGATGTGCTTTAATCACCATCACTGTGCGGATGACAATCCAGATTTCTGTCCAGCTCTGAGCATGACACTCATGCGCCTACTTGATTGCCTCCTGGCCGCCTCCACTGGGGGGGGGGGTCTAACAGGCATTTCAAATGTATCAGTTCAAATGGTTGGGTTGAGTCCTGCCTCCCCTGCTCCTTCTCATGTCCCGCCCCCCCCCCCCCCCCCGTTCACCCAGTTTCTCTGGCTAAGCCTCCAAGAGATGTGCTGGTTCCTCCATGTACCAGAGGCCATACCCTGACCTTGCTGCCTGCAGCTCCATCCCACCATTCCTCCTTCCTACCACTTCCTCTCCCTCTGCTGCCGTTTCTTATCCCACCTGGACAGCTGCACGATCCTCCTGACTGGCTCTCTACCCCTGCTGGTCCCTGCAGTCTGAATAAGCCCACGTAAGTGCAAATTGGATGCTCTCATGTCCTTCGGCTACATGCTATACCAGTGGTTTCCAAGAATGCGGAGAATGAGACACAACTGTGTAAAGGTTCCTCAGAGCCCTGCGTGACTGCCTGAGCCCCCTCCCTCACCTGCAGTTAGGCTGCTGGCCTTCCTCTGCAAGTTCTGGGCACCCTACTAATTCTGCCACCCAAGCTACCCCCCAGGGGATACTGTCTCCTCTGGCTGGAACATCCCCGATCCCAGGATACAGACAGCCCAGAATGAGGCCATGTGTCTAAAACAGCGTCGGATCCAGTCGTGTGGTCTTCCTGGCACTTAGGGCTACATGTTGGGCCATTCTGGGACACACACTTCAGGCAAGTGGGGCCCTGTCTCCTGCAGCTTCAGCTCCTTCCAGCCAGAGGAGCTGGCACTCAGCAACACCCAGCCAGGGCTCTCGAGCTTTCATCTCAGAGCCCCTTTATAGTCTTAAAAATTACTGAGGGCCCCAAAGAGCTTTCTTTGTTTGGATCATACCCGCTGATATTTATCCTACTAGAACTGGAAACAACTGTGTTTAACATATTTGTTGATTCACTGACAATGACAACAAAAACCCTCTTGATGTTTACTTAAATAATATATTTCATTGAATATTTCCTGTGTATCCCCAAACAAAACAAAATTAGTCAGAAGGGTAGTGTTTTACATTTTTACACAATTTAATGTCTGACTAATAGAAGATAGCTGGGTTCCCATTTCTGCTGTGCAATCCATTACTTTGGTTCAAGTCTATGGAGAAAATTCAACCTTTCACAGGCAGGTGGTTGGAAGAGGGAAGAATGTTTTATTAGTGTGTTTGGGGTTTTTATTTTTGGTCAGATAATTGTGGACATCCTTCCTTAATACTACACCAAAATTCAATGAGTGGTAGTTTTTGACAGGTTAGTTACAGCATGGAATCTGACACCACATCGATGAACATTTCATACTCCATGACGTCCAAATCTATGGGACCATCTTGAATTTGAGAGGATCTTTTACCCATAAAAGATTTTGTGCCATCGTTCACTGGTCATTTGGAAAATACTCGTTCTCTGGGTTAGGCAGTTCTTCTGAATGTTGCCACTTTTTTTTTTTAAAGATTTTATTTATTTATTCATGAGAGACAGAGAGAGAGAGAGAGGCAGAGACACAGGCAGAGGGAGAAGCAGGCTCCCTGCAGGGAGCCTGATGTGGAACTTGATCCGGGGACTCCAGGATCACACCCTGGGCTGAAGGCAGGCGCCAAACGGGTGAGCCACCCAGGGATCCCCAATGTTGCCACTCTCCCCACACAATACCACAAAATCCCACCTGTCATTTCACCACTGAGCTCATTGGAGACCTCTTTCTATAAGTCATGGGAAGTTGTCTGGCTTGTGGTATTGGATACAAGTTTTCCAAGATTTTGTCTTTCATTTGAAAACTCAAATCTTATTATTGGCAACCACTCCTGTTTTCCTGGACACGACAGTCTCAGTTCATTTATTTTTGAGAAAATATCTGTCAAATATCTAAGTCTGAATAACCACAGTCTGTCTGTTAGATGCTGTTTCATGTAAATGGAGTTCCACGAAAAGTGGTTCGTGTGGCTCACAACTCAGTCAACAAGAGCTCGTCCTCTGGACAGCCACCGCACCGGTGAATGCCAGCCACCCCTGTTTTCACCCAGAATGGGAAAAAAGAGACATACTTAAGAGCCTAGGTTTAATGAAACCACTTTTTACTGTTTCTTCAAGGACATCCTTCAGTGAAACTGGCTTTTTCTTTTTTCCTTTACAAAACTGAGAGCGCATGGCCGTGAAAGGCACCGTGCCCATGGGTGCAGCTGGGGCTGTGGCCAGGGTCTGGAGAGGACCCGTCTCCTCTTTGCTGGGTTGCTCGCATGTCTGTGCCCATGTCTGCAGGTGTCGAGGTAGATTGTGGCTCAGTATCAGTGTACAAACAGCCATATGTGGACCTCCCAAAAGGGCCGGGGGTCCCCTGGGGATCTGCAGATCATATTTTGAGACTTGCTGTGCTATATGTGTATTTGAATGAATGAATTCTACTCCAGTCTCCTGAGGGGGATACTTAGAGGTCCATAGTCCCTGACCCAGAGCTTTGGGCATCAGATGTGTTTCAGATCAGAACTTACTTGATTTGGGGGACACTTGGGTGGCTCAGCGGTTGAGCGTCTGCCTTCGGCTCAGGTTGTGATCTCGGGGACCTGGGATCGAGTCACGCATCAGGTTCCCTGCAGGGAGCCTGCTTCTCCCTCTGCCTGTGTCTGTGCCTCTCTCTGTGTCTCTCATGAATAGATAAATAAAATCTTAAAAAAAAAAGAAAAAATAACTTATTTGGTTTTGGAAAGGTAGCACAGTTCACGTACTCTGCGTGGCCGTGGGTGCCGACAGCGCCCCATAAAGAAACGCGTTGCTACTTTTGTGGCAAGGGAAAGCCATGTTCTGTGGGATCCAATGAGAAGAAGCCTCACCTCCGTTCAGATCAGGTTTTGCCACGGAATGAGGTTGGGAAGTGACTTGCAGGTTTGCAACTGTTTGGATACACCTTGAGACATCTCCCTCGATGTCTATGCCATGAGGGTGCAGCTGGGGAGGGAAGGTTGGCCACTGGCTGGCCTGAGGCCCACTGTGGATGCAGGGGTGGATGCAGGGGTGGAAACAGAAGGCACGCCCATGCCCAGGGCCTGCCGTGCTGGGGCTGCCCGCACCCCAGCCCCCCAGTGCTGCGCAGTGGCCCTCCCGACGCCCAGCTAGGGGCGTGGTGGAACCCTGGCAGCAAGGTCAGCTTGGGAGGCATTAAGGGCCCTGACCCCATCTCCTCTGAGCATGTCCTCTGCACCCAGAGCCGCAGCCACTCAGGTTTGCTGGATTGCTGGGCTCCCCGACTTTTCCCTTTCTGAGTGACTTGTGAGAACCCAAGGTTCACCAGGGCTCTGCTGTACCAAAAATGGTAAAATCTAAGACTGAAAAGGAAGTTTTTGCATTTGGCAAATTTGAGTTCTGGGCGACTAATATTGCTCAGAAAATGGCTGTTCTTTTCAAATCCTTAAGGAGTATCCATGCTCTCTAACAGTGCTCTGAGGGAAAACGTTACACAGTGAATCGCCCGTCTGATCTGAACTTTGACTTCATGTGCTATTAAAATGAGGCTCACTTTTTTTTATTGTGGAAAAAATAACGACTTACAATCTTGACCTTTTTAAAAGGACGTTGAGGAACCAGGCACATTCAAACCGTGTGCAGCCCTCAGCGCCATCATCCCCAGGACCTTTGCATCTCCTCACACTGGAGCCTCATCCCCATGAAACCCCATGACCCAGCCCCAGTGCTCCCACCTGCTCTGTGTCTGTGGGTCTGACAGTTGTGGGCGCCCATGTGGGTGGGGTCCTACAGCATTTCCACACGGCAGCTGGCTTATTCCACTGTGCGCCACGTCCTCCAGGTTCACCCAAGCTGTATCTTACAGCAGGACTGCCTTCGTTTCCAAGGTTGTGTGATATCCTACAACGTGACTACACCACGTTTTGCGTCTCTACTCATCCACCAATGGGCACTCAACTTGTCTCCCCCTCCCGGCTCTGTCAGTGATGCTGCGTGGACACAGGTGGGCACCTACCTCCTCCAGACCTTGCCTTCCATTCCCTTGGGTGTGCCCCTAGCAGTAGGGTCACTGGGTCAGGGGGTGCTCTACTTTGAAGTTTTGGGAGGAATTGTCACACTGTTCTCCATGGCAGCTGTCACACCAGCCCTGCACAGGTTCCATTCCTCCTTATCCACGCCAATGCTTGTGATCTCCTGGTGTGAGGGCGAGCTGTGGTCCCAGCCTCAGGTATCCTCTAGGGTAGCCCCAGAGGAGCCGGGTGGCAGCAGGTAGTGTGTCCATCCTCCATCCACCTCCCTTTGTTGGTGGAAGAGTGTGAAAGGATAGGGTGCGGACATCCCACTTGGGTCTGGAAGTATCGTCCTTGGTGGTGGCAGTGGCTGGGACTCAGAGCAGGCATGAGGCAGTTAGAGGAGCTGAGCACATGGCAGGAGGGAATGTGACCAGAGGAGCGGTGACCCAAGTTGAGGTGAATTGGGGATGCAGGGGCACAGGAGGCAGGGGAAGTGTTGGGGAGAGGGCTGGGGAGTGAGCTGGGGGGCAGCCTGGGGGTCAATCCCTGTCCCCACCTTCTCCCTGAGTCTCCTGGCTCTGTGTCCCAGCCCACTGGGGCCTCTTACCCCTCACCTGCACCCCTTTTCCTGCTTTCCCCCATCCCTGGTTCATGCTCATGTCCACTCACCTTCCTGGAGCCTCTGGAGAGAGGGCATAGGGCACATGAGGCAGAGTCCCCAAAGACAGGGAACACGATGTCTTGTCCCTGGCACATAGCAATAACGACAGGTCACATCTGTTGAATGGTTGCTGTGTCCAGGGCATTGTTCTAGAAACTTCACGCAGAACGATCCATCCAAATGCACAACAGCCCCGTGGGCTCTTGTGCCAGCCAGGGCTCTTCAGTGGATCCAAGGAGTTTGGCTTTACAGAATTGGCTCTGGAGACTGTAGGGTGGCAAATCTAAAACCCTTCTGGCAGGCTAGCCAGTGGAAGCTCAGGCAGGAGCTAATGCTGGTCTTGAGGCAGGATTCCTTTTATAGAAACTTCCATTTTTGATCCCAAGGCCTTCAGTTGATTGAATGAGGCCCGTGTAATTGTGGAGGGGTATCTCCTTTACTTAAAGCCGACCGGTTATAGACAGTAATCACCTCTACAAGATACCTCCAGAGTGGCCCCTCGATCAGCGTTTCCAGACGGGGTACTGGAACCTCATCAAGTGATCCAGAACCCCAACCATTTAGGCTCAATGTGTGATTGGATCTAGAGGAAGGGAATTGAAGTGCAGGTGCCTGGACCCTGCCCCAGATCTGCTGAGCCCAACATTCCAGGCAAGAGACCTGGAAACGCTCATTTCAGCCAAACCCCCAACAACAGGAGCTCCCCAGGGTCTGAAGCCTCCAAGAGCAGAGTCAAGGCTCTGGGACATTTCTTCTGTCAAATGCACCTGCTGTCATCAATCACAGACACTTCTCAAGTGGTGATGCTGGGGCTGCTTAGGGTGTGGGCCCTGGGTCAGGAAGACAATAAACACCAGGCGTTGCTGCACTGTCATCCTCCAGGGGTGGCGGGGAACCCTAAGGTCCTTGTGAGATTAGGAAAGCTTGACCCCTGGTCTTTACATGGAAGCAAGACGTGACCAGGCAGCAGGTGTTTGTCACTGCCGCTACCTGGCAAGCTGCGACAGGTGATCAGGAGCTGAGGCTTGTTCTTGTAGGGCCCTTGTCACAAGTGCAAGTATCCTGGTTAGAAACTGGGTTTGCCTGCCCGGGAACGGTGTCCTAGGGGGATTGCACACTCCTTTCCCTGTCCAGGGGGTCGGGGGAGGAGGCGGTGCAGGGCTGGTAAGGCAGGCTTGCCCTCTTGAAAGCCAGTCAAGTTCTCAGAGACAGATGAGGCAGGGTGAGAGCTCAGGTTGGAGCCGGCTGGCTGATGGACCATTCCATTTGGAATTACTCACTGGCAGGTGTATGCATTTCCTTTTGCCCCTGTAACAAACTGATGTTTAAAAAATAAAATGACTGTGAGCCCTGGCTTCAGACAACACAGGTTTATTATCCTACAGTTCTGAACATCAGAACCAACGTGGGTCTCACTGGGTTAAAATTGGGTTATTGGCCGGGCTGATCCCGTCGGAGGCTTCAGGGGATAGTCTGTGTCCTGGACTCTTCAGGCTTCCAGCTGCACCTGCACCCTTGGCTCGGGCCCCCCTCCGTGTCCAGGGCCAGTGCTTTATCTGACAGCTCCTTCTTCCCGCTTTGACCTCTCGCTTCCCTCTTGTGAAGACCCTTATGAGGACACTGGACCCGCCCACGGAATCCAGGATGATCTCTCCATGTCAAGGCTGGTGTCACATCTGCTGGGTCCCTTTTGCCGTGTAAACTCAGCTGGGCAACTACAATAGGACACCACACATGGGGCAGTGGAAATGACACGGGCAGGCCTCACCCCACCAGAGGCTGGAAGTGCAAGGCGAAGGCACCAGCAGATTTGGTGTCTGGTGGGGACCTACTTCCTGGCTGAGAGAAGGCAGCTTCTCTCTGCATCCTCATGTGGCCGGAATGGAGAAGGAGCTCTGTGGCATCTCTCTTCTAAGGGCCCCGAGCCCATCCTGGGGAACCCCCATGAGCTTGTCACCCCACAAAGCCCCACCTTTGGGACACCATCATACCAACATGCGGGGGGTTCAAACATTCATGCTATACCAGTAACTCATGCCCAGGCTCTGGGCACTGGAACGTGGACATCGCTGGGGGGGGCCGTCGGTCTAACCCAGCAGGTCTGCGGCCAGACCGCCACACGGTCCATGGCAACAATGACAAGTTTGTACTGAGAGCCCATCTCTGGACAGAAGGCTGGATTCACCCCAGATTGGTGTTTCTCACATTGCAGGGATCATCCTGCAGGATCTTGGCCCAGCGACATCTCCTAAGCCAGAAGCTCCACCTCGAGTCTAGGGTGTGACTTGGAAACCTGTGTTTCTAACAAGTCCCTTGGGTCACTTTCACACATGCTAAGATTTGATCATCTCTCTTCTAGACAAAATGGGTCTTTGGTGACTAACAAACTAGAGGGGTATGGGGAGGGTCTCGGCTTTGCCAGTTCCTAGTTTGTTAGTCAATGAGGTGGAGCTTCTGACATGGAAGGGTCATCCTGTGTGGCATGCTGCTCCAACACCTGGCAAGGGCTTCGTGAAGGAATGCCCTGGCTCCCTGGCCGCCCCCTATAATTTTGGCCAGCCCCGGGGCAGACACCCCCCTTGCCTACCTGAAGGGATTCAGGAAACAGACACTGGCTATGATTTGTATTCAGAACCCCCTGAAGATTGGGATTTGGAGTTAAAAACCTACTCATTTTTTTCCAGCTGCACTTACAGATATTAAATGTTCTGCACACCAGCCCTTCAAATCTGCCTCCTCGGGGACGGAGGTGCAGCGAGCAGGGCACTGGGCTGGGGACAGAAGAGAATTCTAGCTCCGACCATCATTAAGTAGCTGAGCCCCTCTGGGCGAATCCCCATACCTCTGTGGACTTCCGAGATGAAGGTTTGGGAAGAGCCCCTCTGACACTGTGATTCCGCCTGGGATGGCTTGCTTCCACAGGTGGCCAGGCAAGGGGATATTTTCCAGGCTAATTGAGCATTGCCCCCAATTCCACCCTATTCAAAAGAGAAAAAAAAAATGCCTCTTGATTATTCACGTATGAGAACACGGCTTTAAATAGCACCTCAATCTGCTTCCTCACCCACCGAGCCGGGGTCTCTGTGGAGAAGCAGTTGCCCACGGGAACCTTCTCTCGTCTACATCCGAGAACAGTCTGGCAGGTGGGAGCCACGTCCCCCACCAGGGAGGGGACCTGCTTTCATCCCATTTCCATGTGCTGGTGATTCTCATGCTATGACAATTAAAAAGATGGAGAAACCATTTGCATTTTTCCTGGGTGTTAATGACCTTCCAAACCAATGTTCAATTGTCTGGTTTAAAACAGTGCAGCGCACATTGCATGAATAATTCAACTGACACTCAGTTCTCCCACGCACAGGGTAAAAACCTCATTTGTGACCTAGTTCCTAAAGTTGAATCCGTTCGCGTAATCTCTGCATACACTTGGTTTCCGTTTCTCGAGGTATGTGTTATTTCACTGAGAGATATCACATCCTAAGTAAACTTACTGCCAAGGTTTGGGGACTTAAATTGATGAAACAGAGACCTAATTTATTTTACATCACCTGGAGCCTTAAATTTAATTAATTTTCCGTCTTGGGCACAGACGCACCTACTGGCTCCCTGTGATCTGGCTCAAGTAGGCGTGTAAACACACAGACAAAAGGAGGCCCAGAGAGACCTGGGCCTTCGGGATGACCTCGGGGGAGTGGAGGGTACTGGGGGCCAAGGGCTGTGGACCCTGGGCTGCGGGGTGTCAGAGCCGAGAGAGGATGCTGCAGGCTGTAAGTGCTGTGCAGGATGGGCCGTGGCTCCTGTCAGGGGCTGAGCTTCTTCCCAGGAGCCTCCAGTCTGTACACGGAAGCTAATCCTCACCGAGCACAGGGCTGGGATGCTTCCGTTCCATCACACCGGGCCCTTCTGCTACCCAATCGCAGAAACGAAGGCCCCACCCTGAAGGTATTGGAGCTGAATTTCCCGGCTGAGTGTTGGGTGTCCTTATGGTAAAGTGGCGCTGGGTGTTCTTCATCAGCTTACGGTCTGATGGCTGCATTTCGAGAACCAGAATCTTGGAGATTTGCAACAATGGAATTGTTCTGGATGCCAGAGTATGGAAGCAAGATGTCTGCAGGAATGTTTTGGATGCTAGGGTCTGGAAGCAAGATGCCAGGGATCTGGAAGCAAGGTGCTGGCAGGAATATTCTGGATGCCAGAGGTCTGGAAGCAAGGTGTCTGCAGGAATATTCTGGATGCCAGGGTCTGGAAGCAAGATGCCAGGGATCTGGAAGCAAGGTGGCTGCAGGAATGTTCTGGGTGCCAGAGTCTGGAAGCAAGGTGTCTGCAGGAATGGTCTTGCCCCCCTCTTGCAGCTTCTGGAGGGTGCAGAGGGTCCTTGGTGCTCCAGGGCTGCCAGCTGCCTCCTGCCTCTGCCTCTGTCGCCAGCACAGCAACGTGTCTTTTGGAGGATACAGTTCCTCCGGGAACAGCCCTGGGAGCAGCAGAGATACTCATCCACTTAGTCCTTGTAAGGGATGTAGGAGCTTAGAGACGTTTGCTGCACAGGAACTGCTTAGTTGGGTCCTGCAATTATTAGTACCAGGTCTCCGGAGCTGAGAGACCCTGTGGTATCGAGTGCTCCCAGGTGTCCTCACCAGTCCCCTGGGCTTTGGGGGCATATTTGATAAATGTCCAACCCAGCATTGGGATTGCTGGAGAGGGAGGGGCTATTTGCAGCAAAGATTCATCTTTTTTTTTTTTAAAGACTTTATTTATTTATTTATTCATGAGAGAGAGAGAGAGGAGAGAGAGAGAGAGATGCAGAGACACGGGCAGAGGGAGAAGGAGGCTCCCTGCGAGGAGCCCAATGTGGGACTCCATCCCAGGACCCCAGGATCATGCCGTGAGTCATGACACTCAAAGGCAGACACTCAACCACTGAGCCACCCAGGTGTCCCAAGATTCATCATCTTAAGAAAACTTGGTGTATGAATTTGTTTACCCCTGTCTCAAAATCATAGCTAATACTGAACAGGAGCTAGCATGCCGGGACCTGCTGTCCCTTGGTTGTGCCATGTCATGTCTCAGAAGGACCTGATCTCTCTAATCACCTCCTCCCCCACAAGAGCACGATGCCTTACATGATCCATAATGGCATTTCCAGTCTTTGGACAGTTTGATCAGGTGGGAGTGCTTTTGCCTGCAGGTAATGGGAATTCTAACTCACAATGGCTGAAACCGACCCTTTGTCCCCCACCCATGAAGACGTGGCATAGCTTTGGCAGCCCGACCATGTCCAGGCCACATCCTGTGGTTCCCTTGGCCTATCATCTTCCTTCTGTGACCTCAAGCCGTTGTAGGATCTGAGGTTGAAGCAAAGGAAGGAGGGGACCTCACTGGTGCATTGCCTGGCATGTCCCTCCCCTTTCCACAGGAAATCCATAGCTCTCCTGGAACGCCTGGGGGTTTCCACTGTCTCATCAGCCACACCATGTCACATGGGCACCCTTAGCTGCAAGGGAAGCTGGGAAAGTGAAACATTTTGGTTTTCTAGGCTTTATAATAAAAGCAAGCAAAGGAGGAAGGGGTTGGGTCATCTAACCTCTAATGTCTGCCACAAATAACACCCTGACATTCTATTAACGATTTCTAAGTTGAATTTTACAATGAAGAGCTGAACACCCACCATTGGGATTCTACCATTGATGTCTTACTGAACTTGCTTAGTCATGTCTGTCCTCCTCCAAGTAGGCCTTGTAGGGAAATATCTGGCTAATTCAGAATTAACCCTTCCATCAGCTATTTCTCCAACTACCCTACCTGCTCTGGAGGCCGGGGAGTCCTTGTGACGACAGGTATGGGTCCGTGTGTTAGCCTCCTGGGGTGCTGTGACAAAGCACCATAACAGAAGTGGGTTTCACCACCTGGAGCCCCCAGAACCAAAGGGCTGGTTTCCTCTGGGGCCCCTGTTGGAGAATCTGGTCCAGGCCTCATTTCCAGCTTCTGGAGATTGCCAGCGATGCTTGCCAATCCTGGGCTTGGCCATATCCCTCTGGTGGGTGTCTCCATTGAGAATATTCAGGAGGAGGAGGGCCCCTCACTGTAACCCCAGGAACTTCTCATCAGCTGCTCACCTCAGGCAGACCATGGGAAGCCAAGGGTCAGCTCAGGCTGGGATGCTGGCCATCCCTCCACCTTGGCTGCCCTATTGCCGTGTTGGACATGAATGTCCACAGGCCTCCTGGAGCCTAGAAGCTTCCACCCAACGCCAGATGCACCTGGGCCAGGTTCTTGGGCTTCTCCACACCTATCTTCCTGTTTCTACAGGTGCCTACCTGCACACTTCCTGGGCCCGGAGAGGTCAGGTTCCCATGACCTCAGAAAGGACTTCTCATTGGATCTCCCCAGACATAGTAAGGCTCCCATTTTATTTTATTTTTTATTTATTTTATTTATTTTTTAAATTTTATTTATTTATTCATGAGAGATACAGAGAGAGAGAGAGAGAGAGAGAGAGAGAGAGAGAGGGGCAGAGACACAGGCAGAGGGAGAAGCAGGCTCCATGCAGGAAGCCGGATGTGGGACTTGATCCCCCGTCTCCAGGATCATGCCCTGGGTTGAAGGCAGGTGCTAAACCCCTGAGCCACCCAGGGATCCCCTTAGTCTATTTTTAAAAGATTTTATTTATTTATTCATGAGAGACACAGAGAGAGAGGGAGAGATACAGGCAGAGGGAGAAGCAGGCTCCCTGCAGGGAGCCCGATGTGGGACTCAATCCCAGGACCCCGGGGTCACTTCCTGAGCTGAGGCAGATGTTCAACCACTGAGCCACCGAGGCATCCCAACACTTCTATTTCGGTCAGATGTTTTCTCTACCCAGTGGGAGTAACACCGCTTAATCCCAGAAGTGGCTCATGATAAGAAAATCATGAGGTGCTGAGGTCAGGGACACCTGAGGGTGAGGGTGACGCCTGTCGTTTCACTGTCCCAAAGTGTCACTGCTGTCCTCATAATATGTTCAGAACGATCCCTGCCTGATGTCGCCTGGCAGCCCCATGTTTCCTCACTCAGCTTAAGTCTGAGGTACAGCCTATAATCATTCCTGTCTTAGGAAAGGGGAGCCCGATGTGCTGACAGGCCAAGTAACTCATTCAGGCACACACACTTAGGGGTGTTGATTTTACCCCACATGGCTTCTGATCCCAGGGCTCTGAGGCTTGATCACTGATAACAACAGCATGCATGTGGTGACCCAGGTGAGAGGGTGCACGGCAGGTGCGTTGACACGGGTATGTGGTGGTATCAGCCTTTGGGTGCAGGGCAGATGGTCTCTGAAGCACGTCACATGTTGGAAAGACTCATCCACTGTCTCTGGCCACAGGCATCCATGGAGGACGGTGTGATCAGGCCCAGGCCCAGGCAGCTCTTCCTCATCTGGAACCAGAGACTCGGGACAAGGCCACCATCAGGTCTTGTACCCAGTGGCAAGGCTGTCCAGGTAACAGCCTTGTAGTTTTGTACTTTTTGGTTGGTTTAACATCATTGATGGGACAATACCATCCTGGATCTGAATGGACCCCGGGATGGCAGACCGAGCCAGAGCCCCCGGATGGCGGGACAGTGAAGGTGTTGGAGATGACTGGGTCTGACCTGCCCACTTTATGAATGAGGACCTGGGGCACAGAGCTGTGAATTGTCTGCCTCTCCTGGCCTTTCTCTCATTTTCCACCACATGATTAGAAGATTCGGGGAGGCTGGGGCTGGACCCCAAGAATACAGGTCTCCGTCCAGAGGCCCTGCCCCATATATGCTGCACACTCAGTGAATCTGGAGCGGCTGTCTGGGGGTGGATGGCCATCTCGAACCCACACACGCTGAACCCCAGCTCAGAAGCTCCCTCCCAGGAGGGAGTTAAATGGAGGCTGGCCTGTCTACAGTGACCCTCAAGCAGGCCAGAGGTCAAGAAGTGTTTCAGGGCCTTTCCAGCAGAGGCCAGGGGGCAGGAGCTGCTGGGGAGCAGGGGTCTAGGGCTCTGCCCTACCTGGGCCGCCCAGTCCTGGGTCCAGGCTGAATTGAGGGCTGTGGCTCCCAACAGAGAGGAGCAAGTGGCTTTAGCATCCAAATGGCTCCCAGAACCGCAACCGAGGGTTGACTGTATCTCACGAAGGATGAGCAGCCACAGGAGTCACCAGACGGGCCAATGCACCATCAGAAGGCGCGGATGCCCACCTGCTGGGCCAGGGCCCCACGTGCCCCAGGTCTGCTTACCAGTTGCAAACAGATTGAAATGGAAGAGAGCACCCTAGAGGAGACAGAAGCAATGGAGGTGGGACAGGTGGCCACTAGACCCACCCTGGGTGCGCTGCTCTGGCCTGGTCCCTCACCTGTCCTCGCCGGCGGGCACGGTCCCCCACATAGCAAGCAGCATCACGCTCTTCCACCTGTCAGCTGCCTTCCAGCTGGTTTGTGGGCTCCCCGCTGCCTCCGTGTACTTTCCTTTCTAACACCCAGCACAGGGACGAAAGTTCCTCGGAGCCACTGACCTGAAGCCACCAAATGGTGGTTTGCCTGGTAACCGACTCCCCTCTTCTGTATGCAGGGACCCCGACCCCTGACAGCCTGGTGTGAACGCCCATCCCCTCTGCTCTGAAGCTTCAGCCCCGTGGGGTCCCCCTGCCTGGCCTGCCCCCTCCCTGCTCTGCTTCCCCCTCGCTCTGGCCGATCACCTCAGGGGTCACCTCTTTTTTTTAAAGATTTTTTTTATTTACTTGACAGAGAGACAGAGCACAGGCCAGGGAAGAGACAGAGGCAGAGGGAGAAGCAGACTCCCCACTGAGGAGGAGCCAACGCCAGGCTCGATCCCAGGACCCTGAGATCATGACCTGAGCTGAAGGCAAGATGCTTAACCCATTGAGCCATCCACATGCCCTTCCTTCTCCTCCTCCTCCTCCTTCTTCTTCTTCCTTTTTATTTTTGTATATTTTTTATTGGAGTTTGATTTGCCAACGTATATAGCATGACACCCAGCGCTCATCCCATCAAGTGCCCCCCTTCAGTGCCCATCACCCAGTCACCCCATCCCCCTGCCCACCTCCCCTTCCATTACCCCTTGTTCATTTCCCAGAGTTAGGAGCCTCTCATATGCTGTCACCCTCTCTGATATTTCCCACTCATTTTCTCTCCTTTCCCTTTTAATCCCTTTCACTATTTTTCATATTCCCCAAATGAATGAGACCATATAATGTTTGTCCTTCTCCGATTGACTTACTTCACTCAGTCGTCTTCTTTTTTTTAAAGATTTTATTTATTTATTCATGAGAGAGAGAGAGAGAGAGAGAGAGGCAGAGACACAGGCAGAGGGAGAAGCAGGCTCCATTCTATGCAAGGAGCCTGATATGGGAGTCGATTCCGGGTCTCCAGGACCACACCCTGGGCTGAAGGCGGCGCCAAACCACTGAGCCACTCGGGCTCCCCCCCTTTTTTTTTAAGATTTTATTTTTTAAGTCATCTCTACACCCAACATGGGGCTTGAACTCATAACCTCCAAATCAAGAGTCACTGGCTTCACCAGCTGAGCCAGCTGGGCACCCCATGAGGTCACTTCCTGATCACATCACCTGCTTCTGCAGGTCCCTGCAGACCCCTGTTACAGACAAGGCAAACGCAGAATGAAGAAGTGGGAAGTCTCGGGCTTAGAGCCAGAGCCGAGCCGAGGCTGGAGCTTGGGTCTGCACCGGGCTGGCTCCCATCCCTTGCCTCTACCCCACAGAGTGGGCCAAAGCATCAGGTCCTTGAACTGGTCACCTTCTGGAAGACAGCAAAGTTGCTGTGAGAGTTCAGGAAGGTGGACAGATCGAGGACGGTGGTCACACACCCGAGGAGCACAAGTCGGCTGGGCCCTTCTGCCCCAGAGCTGAAGATCTGACCTCTGTGTCCTCTCTATCCACCCCAAAGCCTCTCAAAGCCTGAACACGGAGCTGACATTCCTGCACCAAAGAAGAATAAAACTGCTTGAGTTTGTGCCCTTCCCTTCCCACGAGGGTGCCAGTTGATGCTCCAGGGCCCGTGTGGGCAAGACGGTGGCAGGTCTGCTGCAGACATGCGGGCAAGCGATGCTGGTGGTCTCTTCATCAGCTCCAGCTGCTGTGGTGAAATATCACCGGCTGGGTGGCTTGTACACAGCGTTTGTGCCTCTGTTCTGCAATCGGGGTGCCAGCACAGATTCATGGTGGCAATGCTCCTCTGGGTTGCAGATGGCCCACCTCTCGCCGTGTCCTCACATAATGGACGAGGCAGGGCTATTCCCGGGGTCCTGTTCCATGCATGAGGGCTCCACACTGTGGCCTTGTCACCTCCCAAAGGCCTCACCTGGAATGCCATGATGGTGAGGATTTCAACACGTGGACATTGAGTGTTGAGGGGCAGAGCAGATGGATTGAGGGCCGAGGGGAAGAGGGATGAAGAATACCATGGTTTCACCCCAAGAGAATGAGTTGCCAGGGCTATTGACAGGAGGGTGAGTTTGTTGGGTGGGAAGAGATGATGATGAGCAGAGGACGGGGTCATGGGGGCTGCCCTGGTCACAAGGAGCGCCGGACGCTGGGCGCTGCGTCATGGCCCCTTGGTGCTCTTGCTGTGCAATGTCATCAGCGTTGGTCTGGGATGCATGCCCCGGAAAGCGAGTAGAGCTGTGCTTCCTTAGTGGGGATGAGGGGCCAGCATGGCCACACCCATGCAGTGTGCTTGGGGGGTCAGAGGCACTGCTCTGTGCTCTGGGGTCGCTTTCCTGAGGGGCCCTGCATCTGGAATGCACCCTGATATTCCTTGCAGCAGGTGTGAGGCCAGGGGCAGGGTGTCCACACCCACATCCACACGCCTTCTGGGCTGTGCAGCTGGGCCCAGGGGAGCGGAGCACCGGCTTTGTGCATCTCCCTGTAACTAGACCTGCTGTCTGTTCTGAAGATTTCATCTCTAAACCCATGCGTGGCCCATTTTCAGGCAGGGCGGTTGCTGTCTCTACAGCTAATTCTCCCAAACCTCTCCTGTGTCTTCTGCTGGCCCCTCAGCCTTCCCCTCCTGCCTAGGAGCCAAGGAGAGCAGCTTTGATAAATCTATCAGCTCTAACAGCTGGGATTCAGGCCACTTCTCAGATGAGTGGCAAATCTGTCATAAAGTCCTTAGTGCTGAGCCCCTGTGAATTTAAGGGTAAGCCCTGGATACTTATTAAACTGGAGGCCTTACAGAAAAAGGTATCTTTTTTTTTTTTAAATGCAATAAAGCTCTTTTAAAAATATCTCCTGTCCCGGTTTGCTGAGTTTCTAGAGACCCAGCTAAGGCACCCTGAGACTGTCAGTCCCACCCCTGGCTACCACCTCCCTGCCCATGGAGGCTTAACTGCTGAGAGCATCTAGTCTCTCAGAAATGTGCCTCGCACTTTTTGTTTATTTATTTTGCTTGTGTGGAGCTTGGAGCTTTGTGTGTGTGTGTGTGTGTGTGTGTGTGTGTGTGTGTGTGCATGAGTGCATGTGTGTGTGCATGGGTACATGGGTGTGCATGGGTGTGCACCATTGCATTGAGTGTGTGCCATTATTGCCTGTGTGGGTGGGTGTGCATGTGTGTGAGTATGTGTTGAGCACACACCCATGAGCACGGGAGCAAGGCTGTCCGGTCACTGGGCACAGCTCCACCCATGCAGGGAGGACGAGCACTAAAAGTATCGAGAGGAACGTGGCCATGTGGGAACAGACACAACCACCCGCTCCCGCTGCACACAGAGCCCGTGACCAGCCTTCCACTGTGATCAGCAGGGATTCCACATGTGGGAGCTGGAGCCCTATCTCAGTCTGGGTTCCGCTTGTGATGCCCCAGGGTACTAGTGGAGGGGCAGCCACAACCCTCATCAGACCTCCGTCACCTGCCCCACCAGGCAGGGGCGAGGAGAGATCTGAGACGATCCGATTGGTGACTCAGGGTTTTGGAGGCTAAGTGCTCCCTTCTCTTCTGTGGACGGACGGGAGCATCAGTGAGTCTCCGGGCAACTGAAATGTCCTCCCCACTTCCCCGCCCCACCTCCACCCCCATTCAGAGGGAAATCCAAACCAAGATAAGTCAAAGGACTTGCCCAGGCAACTCAGAGGCAGAGTTTGGAGAGGAACAAAGCCTCCAGCCCTTAGTCATCTGTTTGTTTAAAATATTTTATTTATTTATTCATGAGAAACACACAGAGAGAGGCAGAGGCACAGGCAGAGGGAGAAGCAGGCTCCATGCAGGGAGCCCGATGTGGGACTCGATCCCAGGACCCCAGGGTCACGACCTGAGCCAAAGGCAGGTGCTAAACCTCTGAGCCACCCAGGTGCCCTGAGGTTTTCCTCAATACGAGTTTACAAATGAAACGAGAATAGTGTCCACGTCTGGTGAGAATATGGGGGCTGGATTCCCTCAGATGGCGTGGTACCCATGACTCATAGTTTTCAGAGAGCCATCTAGCAATTTTAACAACATAGGTAAAAACACGGGTTTGCTTCAAGACAGACTCCCACTAGAGGCAGCGTGTCCTGTAGAAGGACAGGTGTTGGTGCCTGAGGTCACGGGAGGGCTAGACGGTGGCCTGGGCGAAGATGGGAGGGTTGTGTTTTGTGCGGCTCAGTCAGATGGTGCGCCTTGATGCCAATACTGTGTCTGCAGACCTATAGTTAGAGTCCTGACCCTCAGCACCTCGGAATGGGACTGCATGGGGTAGTAGGGCCTTTAAAGACATAAGTAAGCCATGGTGAGGTCTTTTTTTTTTTTCATGGTGAGGTCTTTAAGGTGGACCCTAATCCCCAGATTTGTGTCTTTATGCAAAGAGATCAGGACACAGACCCACAGGAAGGAAGACCAGGTGAGAATCCACAGGGAAGATGGCCATCCACTGGGCAGGGAGCGTGGCCCCGGGAAAAACCAGCCCTGAGCACACCTGGCTCTCGGACTCCTGGCCTCCAGGACATGGGCAAGCACATGTCTGCAGTTCATGCCTTCCAAGCCCTGGGACTCTGTCACAGCAGTTGCAGTGAATGGATACACTCACCCCCTTTTTTATAGAAATAAATAGCAGCAAAAGTCCCCCCCACATGTGTGCAGACATTCGAGTGTGCTGGTGGAAGCGTGTGGTGGGTTCAGATCACACTCCTAGCATCTCCTGCTGGGCAGAGGTGGGGGCTTGCAGGTAAGAGCGTCCACTTACTCTATATCTTGTGCCTTGCCTCACACCAAGCACAGAAAAGGGGCAGCAATTGTCTGAGAGTCACAAGGAAAGAGAATGAGAGAGAGACACACGTGAAAGAAAAAGATGCTGGACCATGTATTAGGAGACTGGGTTCAATGGGGGTTGTAAATGTCCAGAAATTTCCAGAAATTCTGCATAAAACTGCCTTCAAAAAAAAAAAACCAGTAAGTATAGGAAGTGGAAATTTAGGAAAGAAGTCGAATGTTCTATCTCTGTAGCTGAGGTTTCTTTCAGATATAAAGCAAGTCTATGCCCGTTGTCTAGGACCAGGACTCTGCACTATTTGTGTTTTCCCCACAGAATTATCATATTTTGTCTTTCAATAGAAAAAGACATTTTCTGGTATTTCCCCAGAGCATCTCAAGGTCACAGACCTTAGGGGGATGGAGCTCTAGCCTCAGACCCAGGGACGGATCTCATTCCCCCGAGGCCCCGTGCACCAACCGAGCCTGGAAGCCTGTCATCCCCTCTCCTGCAGGAATGATCCTCACACCATGCTCCGGCCTCATCCAGAAGCGGCCCCCAGGCCAAGGAGGGCTCACTTGCTCCCTTCCTGGGGCGGGGGGCGGGAGCGTCACAGGACCCAGAAGTGGTCCGGAACTGTTCTGCTAGGTGATCTCCACTGCCCGCCTCCCCTCTTTGCTCATGCACCATAATAAGATGCCGTGATTTTCATTACAGCGTCCTCCCAGGGCATAATTTTTTGACATCGTTCTAGGAGAATAAAGACCCAGACACAACACAGAACCGCCACGTGCTAAACAATAAAATCAAAATTTTATAATTCCAAATATTTCAGTGTCTTTAGAAACACAAAAAATTTTAGGTGGGCGAGGGGTAGGGTGGGGAGAAGATGCTATAGTTTCATTTATATCTAAACATTTATATCTGGTTTTAGACTCAACTTCGCCCATGGTTGGTTACACTTCAGCAGCAATTAGGCAATTAATTTGGTCTCAGTGTTTCTATTTCGAAGTCAGGGATGGATTACCACCTGTGGTTGCCATGAAAAAGAGATACCAGGAGAATGCCGGTTATTCTTACTCATTGTGATCAATCGCTAGGGCAGATTTTTACCTGCCTATGTCCCGATGTGGGACATGCCCAGATAGAGGTCCCCAGGAAACACTTGTATGAATGAGTGAATGAATGAATGAGTGGGCAAATGACTGAGTTCTCTAAAAGGTATACAATGGCATGTTGTTTATCCATGCACCTGCCCACTGGTGAGGGGAGACTCCGCACCCCTAGCACCTACCACAGGGCTGGCACATGGGGGGCACTCACTAAATACCTGCTGAATGGGTGGACATCATGAATATAAGTTGTGATTCTCGACCTCAGCCAGCTCCTACTCCGGGTGGGTGTCCCTGATGTCCGGAAGAAGACACAGAGGTACAAGCACACTAGGGCCACACCTGGGGCTTCTTTAAAAAAAAAAAAAAGTTTTTATTTTTTTTTGTTATTTGTTAGTTTATTGATTTACTTGTTTTGTTATTGAAGCCTAGTTGACACACAATGTGACATTAGTTGTAGGTGTGCAATGCAGTGACTGGACAAGTCTATATACAGCATGCCCTGCTCACCCCATGGTACCTCCCATCTGTCACCACACAACACGCTGTTCCGACACCATTGACAATATTCCCTTATGCTATGCCTTTCATCCCCCTGACCCATTTGTCCATGACTAGAAGCCTGTCTCTCCCACAACCCTTCGCCCAATTTGCCCATTTCTTCCACCCCCTTCTCTTTGGCACTCATTACTGTCTTCTCTGTATTTATAGGTCTGTCTCTACTTCGTATTTGTGCATTTGTTTTATTTTTTTTAGGTTCATATATAAGTAAAATCATGTGGTATTTCTTTCTCTGTCTGACTAATGGCATTTGACATAATAGGCTCTGGGTTCATCTGTGTGACTGCAAATGAAGAAACCTCAGTTCACCTGGGTGGCTCAGTGGTTAAGCGTCTGCCTTTGGCTCAGGGTGTGATCCCAGGGTTCTGGGATCGAATCCTGCATCGGGCTCCCCTCAGGGAGCCTGCTTCTCCCTCTGCCTGTGTCTCTGCCTCTCTCTCTGTATCTCTCATGAATAAATAAATAAAATCTTTTTTAAAAAATGAAGAAATCTCACTCTTTTTATGGTTGAGTAGTAGTCCATCGTGGATATGAGCCACACATCTTCTTTATCCATTTGACTATCGATAGGCCCTTGGGCTGCTTCTGTATCTTGGCTACTGTAAATGATGCTGCAGAAACGGGGGGCGGGGGTACCTAGGCTCCTCTCTTATAACCCCACCCAGAGAAGAGGCTTCTTTGGGAGGCGGATCAGCTCCTGAGCATCCATGGCCCCTCAACCTCTGGGACTTTGCATGGGGACCACCCTTTGCTCCCCAGTGCCCTGTCTCACTTTCTCTGACTTGACTCAGATGCCACTCCTCTGGTGGCTTTCTGCACGTGCAGGCCAGTGGCACAGGGCCAGCCCTCATACCATGTTCATGTACAGGATGGAGCCTATTTCTTCTGAGCCAGAACCCTCCGCAGAGTGGGGCCTCTTCTCCGGTATGGGTGCAGTGAGGACTGAATCCAGCACGGACGCCTGGCTCTCCCTGGCAGCTGCTGATCTGGGGCACGCACTCTGCCCCACTGCACCTCTGTCTCCCCAGGGCCATGTGATGAGCTATTCAGAGTCCACGGAGAGGATGCACAGAGGGCTTGCAAGTGTAAATGCCTCCATCTGCCTTTGCTCGATCCCCTATGCTGTGCCAGGAAGTGCTCACATCCACGCACTGGCAATGCCCTGCTCTGGCAGCTTTTCAAACCCTGGCTGGGGCCTCAGTGTGGGTTCTCCCCTGGAGCTTCCAGGAGGAACCAGCCCTGCAAACACTTGGCTTTAGCCCAGCGAGACCCATGTCCACCTTCTCACCCACAGACTATGAGACAACAAATCTGTGTGGTTTCAAGCCACTGCAAGAAACTAGCATAATAAAGAACAGAACCCAAGGCCTAGAACTGGTCCCTGGGTCCCTACCCCCAGGCAGCCAGAATCTGGAGAACGTTTGCATTACTGTTTGCCCTGATTACAGAGGAGGGGAGTCGGTGAGGAAGTTGGTCTCTCCTAAGGTGGTGTAACTTAGGACAGTTACTAGCCTTCCTCCAGAACAGAAGAGCACAGGTGGGCAGACGATCCCTCAGGTCTCTCCAGCCCATAGTTCCTGGAGTCGGCCCATGGAGAGATGCCGTCCGAGCCACTTCCTTTGCACACACAGCTCTGTGACTCCCTGACTGGGGGGCTGGGGGGCTGGGAGGCCAGAGGCCAGGGCGCTAGGGGGCTGGGGTGGGGAACCTCTGTGCTCTGTGACTCCTGCCCCATCCCAACCTCACAAGGAGGAGGGAGGCCCAAGCACGGGCCAAGTGCCCCCACTGGGGTCCCTGGGGCGCCCAGAGGGTGGTGTGTGGAATCCAGATGTCAGAGCCATGTCTCTGTGTCTAGATAAGACTGATGAGAGGTAGGTGAGGGACATCTGAGAATGTGGCCAAACCAAATGAGCCTGAGGTGCCTCAGCCGGTTCCGAGATTTGGAGAGATTTGGGGCACCAGAGACCAGCAGAGCAGAGTAAATCTCAGTGGCTGTGAGAACCCACGTAGCTCTCGGTTTCTCCAAAAGACCAGCTCCCAGGAACACTGGCTAATAGGGTGCTACGGGGGAGGGATGCTTGTTGGAGGAGGCTGCTTGCAGACAAGGAGTCACCCACACGCCCGCGCACACACACACACAGACACGCTCACGCGCTCCCCCATCCAGAAACCCTGAGCTGCCAAGACTGTCGCACAGGAGCTACAGCCCCAAGGCTGCAAGTAGCAGAGTCCACCTGGGTTTCTTTCCTCATCTTTTCAAACTAAGCACCTGCAGCTCTCAGGATCCTGATTCCACTCGGAATTTGCACTCGCTGAGTGCAGCACAGTCAGGTCAGGCTCTGGGTGAGGCAGCCAGCCAGGCTCCCCCAGAGGATGGACAAGGCACAATAACCGAAGCAAAACCCCACATGGACTCCTGTGAGGTGGCCACGTAACCCCCATGCACACAGGTGTGGTTGTTCTCTGCCGTCCTCAGGCTGCCTCTGCGCTGACCACAGACCATTTGCGGGTGAGGCTGTCCTCATACTCAGGTAGGCAGGGCCGGGGGAAGGGGGTCCTTCCCCCATCCCAAATACTTTCCTATCACTGTACCTTTGGGCATAGATTTTTCCCTGTTCGAGGCTCCTTCCTTTACTCTGTGGAGCCTGAGCAGATCAACAGCATCCACACAAGATGTCGACGGGTGCAGGGCCCTGAGGAGGGTGGGGCCAGGCAGGGAGTGCAGGGGTGAGGCTGGAAGAGGCAGGAGAGACCCTGAGAGGAGAGGGACGTGAACCCGGCTATGGCCAGACTGACCGCCTCCTCCCCGCCTCCCTGGTGGTGAGCGGGGTCCCCATGCGGGCTGCAGGGCCAGAGCTCTTCAGAAAAGGAGACGTTGTGGCAACATGTTACTATGTGGGTGCTTACAGTTAGAAAATTCCTTTAAAAAATGAAGAATCGGGCTCCTGGGTGGCTCAGTTGGTGAAGCGTCTGCCTTCGACTCAGGGATCCCAACAAAATCTTTTTAAAATGAAGAATTATCCCTGTAGCAAAAAGTGCTTCAAGTTACAGATTCTTGTTGCAGACCGCTTGGGTTTTAATTAGCCTCTTCCACTTATTAGCTGTGTGACCTTGAGTGAGGGTCTTCACCTCTCTGAGCCTCACTTCCTTGTCCTTCAAATGGGGATAATAAAAGATCTCCTCTGATTATTTCTTCTATTCGTGCAATTGGGGTGGGGTGGGGGACAGGAACCCACAGCTCTGAGCAGCTCAGCACCTGCCGAGGACCGGGAAGCACTGGTGGTGTCTGATGACACATGAGTAACACTTGGGGATAAGGATGGGGGAGGGGACACACAGGGACACCGGTGCACGATGACTCCTCGCAGGACGCAGCCCATCTGGGTGCTGAGGGGGACATGCACTCAGTTGTTCAGGTACATGTGCACCTAGCTCTACCTGAGCAATCCCACCGGGTGCACCAATTGACCCTCAATGGATGGGATACTGCCCCCTTCCCCACCTCTCCTGCTCCCAGCTATGGCTCTGGTCACCTCCTCCTGGATGGCCTCTAGGCCTGTCTGCTCAGCTGCCCCGTGGAAGAAGGAACCGCCTTCTCGGAACTGCACTGGGGAGGCTGGGAGAGGCTCAGGGTCAGGGGCTCCCAGGGAAGAGTGCACAGGGGTGATGTGTTGCCCCTGCCCAGTGATCCTGCACCCCCCAGCCCCTCCCTGCCGCCCCGGCCTCGGATCCGCCACGGGCCCTGCAGCAGGGATCGCCGGGACTGTATGAAGTTATGTGCTTGAGGAGCTGACAGCAGCCTCGGGGCTCGACTTTTGATCCGCCTGTATGCTGACATCTTCAAAACAGAACAGGTTTCCGATCTCCTGTTCCCTTAGTTGGCGGTGGCAGCTCTCCTGCAGGGGTGTGGCCGGGCCGCAAACGCCGGGATGTAGGCACATGAAGAAGCGGGTTGGCCACTGAGGGTCATATCCCAGCTGCTCTCCGCCAGAAATGGAGGCTTGGGGTGGGGGGCGGCCTCCGCTCTGCTCTCGGCCTCTGCGTCCCTTTGACTCTCCTTCCCCAAGGTCCCTTTCTGGATGCCAGCCACTTGGGCTTGGGAAGAGGGTGCCTGGTGGGCACGAGTGCAGGTCGAGGGCTCCTTCAGGACCCGCTCAAACTAGCCTCCAGGGGCGGCCTCTGGGCAGGTGGAGGCCAGAGCGGGCGGGGGCCCCGGACTTCAGGGCATCACTGTGTCCTTGAAAGTACAGAGGGCAAGGACGGCATCCAAGGGGTGGGAGACACTCTGCTGCACGTGGTGGTGGTGGGAGCGAGGAGTAAAGATGGATGGGGCTGGAGGGCCGCTGGGATTTCTAGACCAGGGTGTCACAGGGCTGGCTGCCCCCACGTGTGGATGGCCGTCCTCTCCCCAGGTCCTCACCAGTCATCCCCCTGCGTGTCTGTGTCCTGACTCCCTCTTATAAGGACACCTGTCAGACTGAACCAGGACCCACTATCCCTATCTCACTTTACCTTTACAGTATCTTCAAAAACCCTGTCTCCATATACAGTCACGTTCTGAGGTCCTGGGGTTAGGGTTCAACAGATGGATTGGGGAGGGAGATACAATTCAGCCCCTAACATCCTTCTTATATACCTCTTCCAACCCACCAAGTCTGAGATCCTGTCCACAGCATCGGGCAGGAGACACAGAGATGACTGCCACACACCCTTTCTCTTTTGGGTACTTCTGGCTGTTCCACGGTAGCCTGGGTGTCCTGAGCCCAGACAGGAAGCCTGGGGGATAGGGAGCTGGGTGGTAAACTGGCTTTTGCAGCTGTGGGAGCAAGAAGTCTGCTCAGAAGAGGAGGCATCTGTTGGGGACCTCGAGGTGAGCAGGGTCGTGCAGGGAGGGGTAAAGGGGAGCATATTCTGACTGAAGGCTATTTCTTGAGAGAAGGTGCATGGCCTGTAGAGCTTCTGGGGTCCGGGGAGCTGGGGGCAAGGGGGCGGGGGGTGCTCTGATGGCTGTGGGCAGCAGCAGACCAGGGCAGTGTTCCCTAGGCCAGGGGGTGCACGCAAAGGAGTTCCTGACCTAGCTGGCCACCATGCTGGGGCCCCCGTAGCAGATCTGGGGAGAAGGAAGCCTGAGCAGCCCCTGCCTCAGTGGCCAGTGCATAGTTCTCCAGCAACACTGGCCGGCGGGGCCTGGGGTGCAGGCTGCTGCCCCTCCCTCGGGAGGTGCCCCAGCTGAAGCTGCCGGCCCTGAGCCCAGTGTCCGTCCTGGGGCAAAAGGGGCATGGGACCCGGGGCCGGAGCCTGTGGCCGGACAACAAAACCATCACTCTCCGTTTAAAAAATGTTGTTCTACGGAAAAAAAAAATGTTCTTCTGAGGACAAGAATGAAGAATCAAGCTACGGCGTTTGGACTTTATTCCTCAGGCAACGTGGAGGCGGAAGCAGGGAGCAGTTGAAGGTTTCGGATCAGGAGTTACATGAACATCTGGGGGTGTGATTCTGTTGGGACTTTGGAGGCTAAATTGGACACTCGAAGGAGGGAAACTGAGGCAGAAAAATCCAGTCGCAGATTTTTATTATTTCTCTCGAGTTCAGTTGCCCCCGTGTCTTCCCAGAGCCTCCCCTTTGGTTTCAGGGCTGTTTTTGACTCACAGGTGGATACCTTCCCTCCTCAAAGCTGTCCTGGCCATCCTGTGAGGCCTGGGGGTGGGGAGGGGTCCTTGGCCCACAGGTGGGAGGGCGAGGCTTCTACCCCTGACTTGGGCTGCATCCAAGACCTCACGTGCTTCCTCCAGCTGCGGGGAGAGTAGGGCCTGCCGTAGACTTCTGCAGTCATGCAAAGAATTTCTGAATGCGGGAGGCTACTCCAGGCTGGATTAAAAACCCACTTTCATGCCAGCTGGGTTTCTGGCAGACCTGCCACAAGCTGGCACCTGGCAGTGTTACTAAGCTGGTGGAGTCAGAGAACTTTGATTTTTCACAGCTCACACAGTGGAGCCTCCAGCATTTTACAGATGTTCCCGTGTGACTTGCATTTTTGCAAGGGGCTGCCGTGGAAAGCCACATTAGATCACCTTGAGGGCGATCAGGGGCGAACGGTGCTGCTGGAAGCTCCAGGAGTATCGGCAGTGAGGGCCACCAGCCCCCTCCGGAGCTCTGCACTCAAGTCCAGCTGAGTCTGCTCACCCCTTACATCAGGCAGTCGTGTCTGTGCTGATTTGTATGCACAAAGCAGACTTAAGGGAGGCGGGGGGCCAAGGACGACCCCCGGGGCCCAGTATGCAGAGCCACAAGACAGAGGGGCTGGACCCATGTAAACTCTGGGGCACAGTGCTGCCCCTGGGGACCACCTGTGGGGCACCTCCCCCGTGATGGACACATGTCATCAGGGAGTCTTACTCATACCTTCACTGATCTCCTTAATGCGGGGAGTTACAGTGCACTTTGCAAATATTCATCCGTTCCCTCTCAGGGCGACCTTCTGAGGTCAGGGCTGCCATTAGCCCCAACACATGAGGACACAAGTAATGAGGGGCAGAAGCAGGACTGAGCCCCCGGCAAGCTGGCTCTAACCACTTGGCTAACCTTCGCTAAGCCAGATGCTGCACAAAGCTGTCAGGATACAGAGGAGAAGCCCTGCAGCCCTCAGTGTGCAGAAAAGGAGCGACCCGGGCCTTGCCGAAGGCAGGAGGTGGCCAGTGTGGGAGAAGCCTTCAGAGCTCTCACCTTGGATGTGCCTCCCCCCACCTCCACCTCTGCTGGGAGCTGCCCAGGCTACTGCTCTGAGGGAAACTATCAGAGGTTAGTGGAAAATCGGGACTTCTTCCCTGGTGCAAAGACAATCGAGCACAGAGAGTTAAATCAAGAAAGGAGGAAGAATTATGTGCATCTCTTGTGGAAAACTCTAGGGTCCTCAGGCACCACCTGCAAGGAGCCAACAGGCTCCAGAGACGCACTGGGGTCCGGGGGCAGGGCGAGTGAGGCAGACGCAGACACAGGGCCAGGCAGCAGGAGGGGCTGTTGCAGAGGCACAGTCCACCATCCCAGGAGGGTGGCCAGGGCTTGGGCCAGAGCAACCGCCAGGGGTTTGGTGAGCAGAGCACTGCAGGGAGAGTCTGGAGCCTTAAGCTGCGGCCCCAGCCCCAGCCATGGGACACTCGATGGGCCCCCTTCTGCCTCTGGGCCCGAAGGGGTTGGACCATCTGCTCCTGGCAGTTCCTGGAGCTGTCACACTTTGTGGTTCCATCTCCTGGGGCGTGTGTGAGCATGAGGTCTGCCCGTCCTGCCCTCTGGATGGCTCCATGGTCTCCTGCCTTCCCTATGGCTCCGTGTGAACTGTTCGCAGGGCTGTGGTATCGAGGCACCACGCACCAGGTGGCTTAAAACGCCGGACATCAATTCCCTCATGTCTGGAGGTCAAAAGCCCAAGACCAAGGTCCGCAGGGCTGGTTCCTTTTGGGGCTGTGAGGGAGCATCTTTCCTGGCCTCTCCTCAGCTCTGCCGTGGCCAGCAGGGGCGCTCCGGGGCCCAAAAGCACCACTGTGGCCTCTGCCTCATGCTCAGGGCTCTGCCCGGATTCCCCTCTTTTTAACAGGGTTAAAAGATCCTAACACCCTAGGACGGCTTCTGAACTAATTCTATTTGCAAGGGCCCCATTGTGACTGAACGGCGAGTTCCGAGGCTCTGGTGGGGAGGACCGCAGCAGGTTTTTGCAGAATACGACTGAACTCACAATACTCCGGTTTCTCAAATTTAAAGCACAGAAACCGTTATCTGCCTCATAGGCTTTTGGAGAGAATTAAATAGTTAATGCACATGACGTCCTTTGCACCTGGGCCTGGCACATACTAAGTGCTAAATAAACAGTACCTGTTAGTGTCGTCCCCTTGTGAAACGCTTTATGATTCTGCTCTGAATTAACTAAAGGTCAGGGTGAGGCGAGGGGCCCGTATCTGGCCATGGAGGTCAGTGTGGCTGGCTTAAATCTGGACTCAGGCCTGGCCAGTGTCCATTCTCATTTCCAAGGTGGCTTCGCGACTGCTCGGGGACGTATGTGGCAGGGAGACAGCTCTCTGCAGGGATGTGTCTGCCAGTTTGCTTGGGGGTCACCCCGATTGGTGCCACCTATTGGTTTCCCAGCATTTCTGTGGTAGAAATGCTTCCACCATGGCCAAAGTCAAGGCTCAAAACTGAAGACTCTCCGCAAGGAGTCACCGAGCAATGTCAACAGAAGACCCCTAATGACTGCCCATCCGCAGGGAGCATTCCACCCCCCCCCCATTATCTGGATCCCAGCTTCATGCCCAGTGACCAGCCCGCTGTGTTGTGCACCGGGGGTCTACCCTCCACACCCACCCACGTCTTCAGCTTGTGTACGCAGCCTGAGGGTGGTTGGCATAAGGAAGCTGCCCAGGTGACCCTGACCCCCCATCGCCCCACCTCCTCTCCCTCAGGTGAGACCCATTCTTGCAGGTACGGGGCTGCCGGTGCCGGGTGTGTGGCACTGTGGGAACGCAGGAGGAAGACATAACAGTGGATAACACAAGGTCATGCCAGGAAAACCAGGCTTCTGCTCAGTGGCACCCCAGCTACATGTGGGGGACCCTGGCTAAGCGCCGAAATGTGGGTCTCAGGTTGTGAAATGGGAAGAGCCCAGAAGAGCAGGGAAGGAGACACTATGGGGCATGGGCGACTAGGGCCGGATTCAGGAAGGGAACGGAGACTCAGGGATGGTTGTTCTCCATCCTTGAGATACCAGACCTCCTTTAAACATGTTCCGCAAGCTGGTTTCCAGGGTCAAAGCAGGCGATCTGGGCCGCCTGGGTGGTGCACGCGGTTGAGCATCGGACTCGATTTCGGCTCAGGTCATGATCTCAGGGGCGTGAGATCAAGCCCTGCGTTGGGCTTTTTTCCTCCAATGCTCATGGGGGCATCTGCTTGAGACCTCTCTCTCTCTCTCTCTCTCTCTCTCTCCCCCGCCCCTCCCCACTCTCTCTCTTTTTCTTTAAGATTTTATTTATTTATTCATGAGAGACACAGAGAGAGAGGCAGAGACACAGGCAGAGGGAGAAGCAGGCTCCGTGCAGGGAGCCTGATGCAGGACTCGATCCCAAGACTCCAGGATCACGCCCTGGGCCGAAGGCAGATGCTCAACCACTGAGCCACCCAGGTGCCCCTCATTCTTTTTTTCTCTGAAATAAATAAATGAATCTTTTAAAAAAAGAAAGAAATAGTCTGTCTAACCGAGAGACTGCATTGTTTCAGCAGACGTTACTTCTCCCGTTTGCAGCAGCAGCACCAGTCCAGGCTCTGGGCGGGCCGAGAAGACCCGTGTCACTGCAGTGAGCTGACATCGAGTTAGCCCACGGCTGTGTGGGGCAGGGGAGCGAATGTGTGCGGATGGGCCTGCGGGGAGGAGTGCCCTGCTGACCGGCAGATCCTGACAGAGGCCGTGCTTGGTGCCCTTGGCATCCAGTAGACAGAGGACAGTGGCCCCAGGGGGGCTGCAAGGGGACTCATTCCCCGCATCACTTGTTCTGGACTCACTGGGGTCTGAGGAGGCAGATGTCGAGTTCTCCAAACTCCAAGGGCTGGACTTGGAGGCGGAAGCCTGTGGTGGTTTCATTGCTTGCTCGCTCGCGCCGCGGTCTTGGGCAGAGTGCTGCGTTTGTCCAAGCCTCAGGCGCCACATTGTAAAATAGGTAAGTGACAGCTGACCGGTGGCCCCCAGGGCTGCCGTGAGGAGAGTCCTTGGGAAGCACTGCAGTTGTGTGGAGGCGCTGGCCCCAGTTGTCTCCCGGTCCCCAGGCACCGTCACTGTCCCCTGCTCATGCCCGTACTATGGTGTTCCTGTGACCTCACCGCCACTCCACACCACACTCCTCTGGCTTTTTTCCATAGTTGCTCCATCGGGCTGTCTGCACCGCCTCCCGGGCAAGCATTCTTGGCTGAGTTACCTTCCTAAAGCAAGAAGCTGATGGCATCATTTCCCTCATCATCAGAAACCTCCCTGGTGTCCTCTTGCTCATGGGATAAGACCCCAGCCCGGGCATCTCGTCCACAAACGAGCTGAGCTCGTCCTCCGCCAAGCCCTGCCCACCCTCTGACCCCCAGCAGCTCCGTGAACGCGGCAGGGTGGCCTGTCCTGGGCCTCTGTGCTGTGACTGCTATTATTCCTTCTGACCAAATGCCCTTCCTCACCTTAGCCATCTCTCCAAGCTCCAGCTCACCCCCACCACCTGGCCTAGCGGGGCGGCTCCTCCACACACACACCCCCAACCCCACCTCAGGCACCGCATCCTCTCCAGCCTTGTGACCGGCTCATCCTCACACCCGTGTGGGCTGCGGGGTCTTCGGGGGCAGCGCCATGCATGGCTCCTCTCCACACTGCCGGCAGCACTTGGTGCTCACACGTAGTAGGTGCTCAGCAAATGGGCTGCGCCGTGAGAGAGCCTGAGCTGAAACTTGACACAGAAATGACCCAGGGCAGGCAATAGGTACCTGCTACTTTGTGAGCACCTGAGATCCATCTCCTGGTTTGACAATCTCAGCCCCACCATGTTCACCCGTATTTTATGGAGAAGGTAATGAAGGTTCCTGAGAGTGAGTTGCCTGACTCACAGCGAGGAAGTGGCAGGACTGAAACTCAGTTTGGTGACTCCAAGACTCAGGGATGTTCATGTCTCCTGGGCTGATGCGCCCTGCCCTGGGCTCTCTTAGAAAATCGCTGATTCCCTTTATAGGCAGATTCCTTGGCTCCAAGACAATTTAAGGATGAGGTACATAAGAACTCCCAACCACAGCTCGATGCCCCGGCCCCTGTGCAATGGGGTGCAGTGAGGTAATCAGAAGGGACAGGCCAGAGGTCTGTTTCTCCCCTAGCTCTGCACCTGACTCACGGTGGTAGAAGGAGGAGGCTACGACATTATGACAATGCCCTGCTGGCCTTTGGGTACCCGGGTGGCCTGTGGCTATGCATAAACCCAGGGAAGCTAACATCAACCTCACCTAATGCTCTTCCATGGGGTAAGACGTATATTAAAGTCTAGCTGAGTGGGGAAGGCTTCCAGGAGGTTCTCATCAGCCCATGCCAGCCCTGAGGCAGCAAGGGACCCTTTGTGGTTGCCCCTGGCCTCTGTCTGTCCAGGAAGTCCCCAGGGCACCCCTTGCCACTTGGTGCCTGCCAGCCCTGTGGTGTGCCATCCTGGGAACACACAGAAGCAGGGATCTTCTAGTTATTTTCATCAAGCTAAAATCAAACACTAAATTCAGAGCGGCAGTGGGGGGAACAAAGGGGTTCAATGCAGCATTTGGGGAGGAAGAGGAGCTGGAGGGAGTCTCCGCGTCCTTGGGCGAGGCTGCTGCATGCTCTCCTCTTCGTCCACACCTACGGATGAGTGCTCTCCTGAGCTTCCTGAGGTGGGAGTGGCCAGCACTCATGCCCCTGACAGGAGCCCAGACACTGTCTGTGGAAAACAGCCCTTGCAGAGGATCAAGCCTGCTCCTGGAACCTGCCTGAACCTCCCCGACAGGCTGTGCCATTCCCAGCATGTGGGCAGGAAAGCCTGTGCCATCGTTTCTGGAAGGACCATCTCGGGCGCCTGTGTCCCCAGCGGCCTGCACCCAGGCTCACAGTCTCAGCTGCCTGGCTGCCGGCTCCTTCTTGGGGCTTCGCAACCCCCGCAGGGTCTCCCCGAGTCCTCTCTGTGGTCCTGGAGCAGCAGAGTGCTGGCAGGTGGAAGGCCGGGCTCCACGGAGGGGAAGGAGGACCAGATGGCCCTGCCTCCTGGTGCCTGGGACCTCTGCCCTTCCTGCAGAAACCACCAGGGATCCCTCCGGGGGTGGTGACCTGGAGACCACCTGGGCAGGGCAGGGGTCCAACGTGGGCCAGGACCAGGGCCTCTCAGGATGTGCAGCCTGGGAGGCAGGATTAATAATGCATCGGAGGCAGCACTGTGCCTTTCAGGGAGTGAGTCAGGAAAACGCACTTCAAGCCCCGTCTGTACAGAAATCGCGTCTCCCTCATTTCCAATCATTCCCGAGCAGGGCACCAGCTCCCCCATCACTGGTGAGATCCCTCCTGGGTGACTGCGGGGCATCTCAGCAGAGCAATTACTTTGGTATCTAAGGAAGTGTGGTCTGTGCTTCTAAGGCAATGGGCACAAAATGGAGATCGCAAGAAAGCCTCATTAATTCAAAATCCAATTTTAAATGATTTCTTTCCCTGGCATTCAAAGCCCGGCCTGATTCCTGCAGCAACACCGAGCTGTGTGTTCACACTTCCTACAGAAACACGGGCCGGCGTTTACCACCTCCCCCCCCACCCCATCCTGCAAGCAGTGGAACCCGGTTCCCTCCTCCGTATTCTTCGAGGGTGTTTATTCTTTGAACACATTTGCGGGTTTATGCTTCTTCCCGGTGGTCAGAACGGATACTGCCCCCCCCACACCTGACAGCACCGTATAGCGTCCTGTTCCTGACCCTGAGGGCCCTTCTCGAGGACGAACTGTAAGCCACATCCAGCACTCTGTCTCTGCTCTTCTGTTGCCCGTGGGAACCCCCAGGCGCTCTGGCCTAATCTTCCCTCTGGGGGTGGGGGGCACCCTGCAGCACCATAGAGAGGGCATCCCCCCCACCACACTCCAGAGATGGGTTCCGGTGGCCCTGCCACAGCCACTTACCAGGGATAGGTTTGGGGTGGGGCCTCCAGGGCTCCTTAGATCTCAACCCGTGAGCCAATGTCTGGGTCCGACATGAAAGCCCCAACCTTCTTCAATCACCTCCACCTGACCCCGGGTCTGACACTTGGGTCTCCAGACGACCTGCTCCCCTGCACCGCCTCCCTCCTGCCAGGGCCAGCAAGTGTGTGATGGCAGGCTGCAGGCATGCGGGGCTCTGCGGCTGCACTGGCGGGCCTCCGTCTGCAGTGTTAGAACTCGTGGCCCGGAGGGAGGATGCATTATTAATCCTGCCTCCCAGGCTGCGCATCCTGAGAGGCCCTGGCCTACGTTGTAGACCCCCGGCAGTCCAGGGCCCACGGCGGAGGCCAGACTGCAAGCAGCAGGTGGGGGGCGTGATTCCTGGGCCCAGCTGCTGGGGTCCCCACGTGCCCCTCCCACACGGCACGGACACGGGGTCACACTCCTGTTCTCAGGAAATCGGAAAATACATTGCTTTATGCTTTTCCCTCCGCGGTATTTTTCAAGAGGTGTTCGACTGTGAGTCCTGATGTTGCATGATTTCCCACTCACGCACCCGCGATTTGTGACAGTGCTCACTGTTCTCCAGAAATAAGGTGGAATAATGTCTCCTTTGAGTGTCACTGCCATTTACGCCCATTCATCGATTAGGCCCCCTGCCCACACGCCCCTCCCTCGCCGTCCTTGGTGCTCTGTGCGAGAGGTGTGCTGTGTCTGCCCATCCCTCGGGCTCCGCACGGCCGCGTGGGGTGTGAGGCTGGTTGGCGCTGAGGCCTGTGAGCACCTGGGGCCCCAGGCCTTCAGCCATAGCATTTCTGTGGAGGTTCCCCCTCCCATTTTCATAGCGAGAACGCGACAGAGGGCTTCCCAGAGGGCAGCTGGGGTGGCTACATGAGTCACTAGTTGCTCACGTGGGACGATCCCAGGATACTCGTGCTGCCCTCTCCTCAAGCATCTGGCACCTCTACTGTGAGTGCAGCAACCCCTCTGGGTGCTGAAGAAGAGGGGAGCCTGGTGCTTCACCCCAGCCCTTCCAGAAGCAGCGTGGGGCAGTCGGGGGGAGCCAATGCAATTCCAGGCGAAAGGCCCCCAAAAGGCTGGGCCCCCACATCCTGCATGGTGGGCCTGTGATGGGGGCGATGAGGGCAGTGATCTGTCCAGTGGAAGCCCAAGGGCACGGTGTAGGTGGACAGAGGCTGCCCCCCCCCCTCCGCCGGCCTGGGCAGGAGCTCCTGCTCACTGGTTTTGTCGGAAGAAGTCATGGAAGGGCCATTCATGCAGGGTGGCCGTGTGCATGGCCAGGGTGGCCTCCAGGACTTACTGCCATCTATGAATCTACGCATCGGGGACCCAGGACTGGTGAGGTGCAGGGGCTTCCCCATCATGGGACAGGGGACCCGGTCCTCAGCCTCAGGGGCCCTGCCCCTCCCCACGGGCTCTGGGCCCTGGAGGACCGACCTGCACCCACCCCGCAGGCTCCCATGGCCTTTGGCTCTAGCTGGGTTTGCGTGGCAGGAGGACCAGCCGTCAATCTGCGGTGGGGTGGGTGGGGTGCGCATCGCCCCTCCTTGCCCATCCTCTGTCCTGTACGTACAGGTGCCTGCCCCCTTGCCATGGGGTGGGAACTGCTTGCTGCCCCACCTGCGTGGCCACACTTCCACCCACAGCCCCTAGCCACCTCTCTCCCCTTGGGAACTCGGCTGACTCTTCTTACAAGCTGATGATGAACTAAGGTCATTCGCGGGCAGTTCACTGTGTTTAGGGTGAAGCCCCAGCTCGTTCACTGGGCCTCCTCCTGCTTCTCCAGCCCTCATGGCCCACCAGCCCCTTGGCCTTAACCCTTAAGGGTGTTCTGGAGGAGGCGTCCACAGGCCAGGCCCTGTCTGCTCCCGCCCATCCCACTGCTCCTCTGCTGAACAGCTCCTGTCCCCTGGGTCACCAGGAAGCTCCTTCAGGGGCCGGAGTCTCAGCTCCCCGGCCTTCTGGCCTGATCCCTCCCTGATCTTGGACCAGGCAGGTGTGCGTGGAGCATGCAGGCTCCCGGTAGGTCTGAGGTCCACCCTCTTGGAAGCAGGCCCCTCGGGCCCCACACATGCCCGGCAGCCTCACCCTCCTGCTTCTGGAGACCCCGTTGCAGAGGAGGCCGGCTTGTGTACTAAGAAGGGGTGTCACGGAGGCCCCCACACTGGGGACTGCACCCAGGTGGGAGGCTGGCACAGCCTAGGCATGGAGCATTGGCATCAAGACCCCGGATTTAAATTCTGACTCCATGCTTTACTGGCTGGTGACCTACAACCAATGATCTGACCTCTTGGGCCTCAGTTTCCTTGCTGTGAAACGGGGAAAGAGTGACCCCGTAGTGCAGTAAGGGCACCCTGCAGGCACTGCCCACCCCCACCGGGCCCTACCCTGCCCAATGAGGAGGCCATGTGGTCTCAGGTCCCAGGGTACAGCTCACTGCCTGTCATCCCAACCCCAGGCCAGTTCCTCATCATCCAGGTTAACGCCTCCTCTAACCACAGGAGGAAGGGGGTGCCGCAGCTCCTGCAAAGTGGTGCAGGCAATCTGTAACCAGGAAACAAGGGGAGCTGTACACCATGGGGGATGATCTTCCACCAAGATGGGAGCAACCAAGTGCCTGGTTCGGGGGAACCACCCAGACAGCTGCACAGGGGACCATGTGACAGATGAAGGCACAGGCTGGGAGGGAGGGGCATGGAGGGGGCCTGGCTGCGTCCTCACAGGGACACCCAGCAGCTCCCATGAGGGCAAGCTGGGCTGTCCGGAGCAGAGGGATGGGGCACACACACAGAGAGGAGCGGTTCCCCTGGTCAAGGCCAGTCTTCTGCAAGCCCTCGGAGGAGGCCTGACTCCCTGAGCTCGTCCTGCAGCAGCGTTGACCACAGGACTCCCAGCCAAGTGCAGGCCCTAGTCTTCTCTGTTTCTCCCAAGTTGCTTTTGTTTTCCTAAGGAGATTGCCAAATTTGGGGGCAGGATCATTCGCACAATCGGATGGGTTGGTAAAATCAGTAAGAGTGGGAGAGACAGGGGATTCCTTGGGTGGCTCAGCAGTTTAGCGCCTGCCATTGGCCCAGAGTGTTATCCTAGAGTCCCGGGATCAAGTCCCACTTCCGGCTCTCTTGCATGGAGCCTACTCCTCCCTCTGCCTCTGTCTCTGTCTCTCTTTTTATCATGAATAAATAAATAAAATCTTAAAAAAAAGAGTGGGAGAGACAGACAGGAAATATCAGTCCCAGGTATCTGGTAACTCACTGGACCGCTGAGAACTCCAGTTTCTTCTTTGACGGACCATGGGGTTTGGTTGGAGGAGAGTCTGATTTTTCATCCAGGGGCAATGAGGGGCACACCCCTGGTGCTAGGGTGTTTATACCCCCTCTTGACCAGAGTTTTCCCTCACGAGGGCTAGTCATCCTTTTCTATGTGGTCCTGTCTCTTGGACAGGCTCCCCCATCACCTCATCCAGCAGCCACATGTCCCAGAACCCTCAGACCAAAGGCCTCCCCGGACCACAGTGGCACCCCAAGAAGGAGGCACTATTCCTCCCCCTGTACTCAGGTATGGGGGCTGCACCGTGAGCAGAGGAGTCGGCAGCAAGCAGACCACCTCCAGTACGGCGATTCCATAGGACTCACTCTCACCAAGGGACAGCCCCCGCTTTCCAATGAAATATAAAATATTTCGAGCTAAATGGAACTTAAAATAAGCTAATTTAAAACACCCTTCGACAAAGCAGAACAGGCTTGGACAGACTAACGTTCTAGGGGTCTGACCCCTGGCCGCTTCTCTCTTTTCTGTGCCAGGATGAAAGGCCACGTCCCTGTCTAGGCAACCAGAACCTGCTAACCCAGGTTGACTCTTTTTGTGACTACACCCTGGCAGGCGGCTCACTTGAATGACAAACAAATGCCTTTGTAGACTGCTGTACACTTTTCAAGGGGCCTTCTGGTGGCCAGGTGTGGACAGTCTCAACAGCCCCATGGAGCTGGCGTCTGGAGGCCTCCTTCTACAGATGAGAGGACAGCCTGACTTAGAGATGGTGTTGACAGGGATGAATTGCCCCAAGCCTTGCACACCTAGGTATTGGCACAGTCAGGACTCCAACCAGATGCCCCTTGCCCAGTCCTGGATGGATGCAGCACCCTGAATTCTGCGGGATGGCTCCTATGGCAATGGTGTCGGATGTGCCTTGATCTGCACGACATGCAGACTGCCCCCCAGATGACCTACGGAGCACTTTTGCGGAGGGTGGAGGGTGGGCAGAGGTTCACAGACAGTCAGGCTGAGCCATCCAGCGAGGTAAAAGCCGGCCTTGGATGGTGACAGTCCCTCATCCCTGCCAGCAGCACCAACCCTTCCACAGACAAGGCCTTGACGTTACCTACCCCCTCAGACATCTGTCTCTTCCTCCGGAGAGTGGGGTGATGAAAGTGCTACCCTCACGGGGCCGTCGTGAGGATGAGATGAGTGAACATGTGATGTGCATAGAAGCACATCTGGCCCACAGTACCTGCTGCCCAAGGGCTTCAATGACGATGGCATTGCATCATTTCTTCAGACAGGCATTCGCTCTGCATCTATGCTGTGCCCATCCCAGCCTCATCATTCCTACGATTAAATTGGTGCAGGGACTCCTGGATATCTCAGCAGTTTAGTGCCACCTTAAGCCCAGGGTGTGATCCTGGAGTCCTGGGATCGAGTCCCACGTCAGGCTCCCTGCATGGAGCCTGCTTCTCCCTCTGCCTGTGTCTCTGCCTGTCTTTCTCTGTGTCTCTCATGAATAAATAAATAAAATCTTAAGAAAAAAACACAAATAAATTGGTGCAAATGTTGAGGAAACCATGAGCATTGTGTTGGCAGGGAAGGAGAGGCACAACCTGTCTGGGAGGCCAAGACGCCCGATCTGAGGTTGGAGCATCATCACAGCCTGAGGCATCAGCCTGTGGTTTGGGGCTCTCTCACAGGGTAACCCCAGCCACTGGCCCCACGGATCATCCATGGGGGCCACAGGGGTGCAGTGCCCCACAGAGATGCCACAGCCGGCTGGTGTACCTGCTTCCCATCTGTGACTCCATACCTCCCGTGGCAGGTTGTGAACCTCAGAGCTCACATGCTGGAATCCCAAGTTTTCTGGGTTGGGAGGGGTCACTCGTCTAAGTTTTACTCGGAGTATTTTCCTCCTCTTTCTCCTGTACACGAAGCTGAGGTAGAAAAAGATGTTCGGGTCGATGCTACCATAAATCGTGTCTTCTTGGAACACAACTTCCAGGTGCAGGCGTTTAAATCAGCACAGTGTTTCCTTTATCCCCATCAAGGGAGAGGTGGCCAGATATGCCTTCAGTTGCCTTAATTAAGCGCCTACTACACCCAGGCCTGTGAAAGTCCCCGTCAGCCTAGGGATACAGAAACAGAGGCATAATAACATCAGGATTTTATATCTGCAAGGATGGCACAGTGCAATCCGTGTTGCAACAGGCCTCGGCCCTGGGGGGTACAGGACTCCAGAGGAGGAACACCTTTTCTAGCCTGGAATTAGGGAGAAGTTGGGGGAATAGTATGGGGAAAGCCGTCCTGGGAGAGGAGGCTTTGCTTTGTAATAGATTCCGAGAACTGAGAGCTGAAGACCACCAAGTGCTCAGGGATTTTTGATATTTAAAAAAATAGGAACAAGAATAGGGACTCTGGAAGAAGTGGGGGAAGGAAGCCACAGGTGGCTCTTCTCTGCCTGGTCCCCAGGTGCCTGGGCCCTCCAGGGCTGCTCCTGTCCCTGCAGCTTTGAGGGTGCCAGGCACTGGGTCCTCCTAGCAAGAACTACCCAGTAGGGTCAGGTTTCAGGTGGCAGAGACCCAAAGCTAAGCCAGAGGCAGGTCTGCACCTTGATGCTGGTTAGAACCTCCCAAACAGCTTCAGAACATCCCCCGGTGGCTCTCATGGGCAGCCAGGGCTGAGGGCCGCTAAGCTTGGTTCAGGAACTGTATAGCCTGGATCTCATCTGATCTGTAGCCCTGCTGGCTGCTTGGGGTGGAGGATGGGTTTCCCTATTTCGCAGAGGAGGAAGCAGATTTGCGGAGGCCGAGTCGGGTGCCAAACATCGTAGATGTGGCTGGGGGGCATGGAGGCGAGCTTGCAAGCATGGCACCTGCTCCTTCACTGGCCCAAGGTCCTGCCATGTGCTGATCCATCACAGCCAGAGGCTCAGTGGAGCTGCTGCCAAGTGTATGGTTTTTGGGTGCCCCAGAACCCCTCACTTTGGAGGTGCCACAGAACCCCAAGTCTCCGGGGGATGTGTTGCTTTGTCACAAACCCCTCAGGGGAACTACAAATGCCAGCCACCATGCTTAGTCCAGGCTCCATGTGGACGCTAGCTCAGAGCAAATGAGAGATGGAGTGAGCCTAAGAGGGGCAAGGACCCCGAGAGCATCCCTGGGCTCCACAGGGATCTGCTGGGGAGGAAAGAGAGCTGGAGGACATCCCCACCTGGCTCCTCAGGAGCACAGAGAGGACAAGCCTGACTCCCTGGGCGGTGTTGCCACAGCTTCTGCTGTCCCATCGGCCTCATGGGCTGCTGAGACCCATGGTCATCGCTCAGGGTCCCCCCGAAGCCATCTTAAAGCCTGAGGGGAGCAAAGGCCGGAGCACGCACGAAGGGACAACCATGCAAGGAGGCCATGTGACCACGCAGGCAGACCTTGGAATGCTGCATCCATGAGCCAAGGAGAGCGGAGAGTCAGTGGCCACCACCAGAAGCTAGGAAGAGGCAAGAAGGGCCCTGCCCACACCTCCAGATGTTACTGGAAGATTTCAGACTTCCAGCCTCCAGGATTGGAGGATCATAAATTTCTATTGTCCTAAGCCCCTCGGTTTGCCAGACCTTGTGATGGGGCCCCAGGACCCCGAGGACACAGACAGGGTGGTGAAGTGACCGTTGGAGAGTGGGCTGAGTGGCAGGGCAGGGCACCAGAGGTGGGGGAAGCCTGTCCAGGCCATGTCTTTGGGCAACCTCATGGCCTGCAGGCACTCCAGGGCCTGTCTGGGATGCGCCTGGGATGTGTACCACCCAGGGCCGAGGCCTGTTGCCACACTGACAGGGACTTTCATAGGCCCCCCAAGCCCTGCGCGGCCAGTCCCAGCACCACGCCTGCCTCTCCAGGGTCTGGGGCCACCTGGCTGCTTGGGGCAGGCATCCACCCTCCAAGGCCTGGTTGCAGGTGTGTGTGGGAGGGTATCTCTAGCTCTCCACCTCTCCCACCCCCCTCTAGCCACCTCCTGGCTGTGCACAAACTCAGTTCCATGGTGGAAAAGGGATGAAGAAGACCAAGTCCCCAAGGACATTGGCCTCTGAAGGCCAGAGGGTGCTTCCCGCAGCTCCCTGAGGCTCTCGGCTGGCTCTCTGGGCACACTCCAAGCCCCCCTCCCCATCTCCCACCCCATGCCCCCTGCCCCACCCGCACACTCAGCCAGGCCGCCCTTGACCATGAACCCAGCCGCCAGGGCTCTCAGCAACCAGGAACTTGCTTCCCTCTAGGCTGGCGGGTGGAGCGGGGCACGGGGGGAGGGAGGCTGGGGGGCTCCAGGCAGGGCAGGGGGTGGGCCACAGAGGGCCATCCCAGCCCCTGGAGCCACCCCACGGGGCCCAGCTGAGGGGGAGAAATACCCCCGACACTCACCAGCATGGAGCCTGCGTGCCAGCCTTCTCAGCAGTCTTCCCGGAGCCAAGAAGGCCTGTCCTCCTAGAGCTCCAAGTTGGTCTCCCCCCCACCCCTTGCACACCCCTGCACTCATGCACAGTCACACACTGGTGCACACCCACGTGCGTGTACGTACAGGCTCATGCACGCTCACGCACACCCACAGGCTTGCATGCATTCACACGCCCCTGCTATGGGGCCCAGTGGGCCAGGGCCTGGGAGGTGAGGAGGGAGGGTGTGCAGGTCCTGGCAGGGCCCCTCAGAGAGCAGGGCCAGGGACCCCCGCTGGAGGTGCCTCAAGCGGGGGAGCCCTGGGCGCCCTGAGGCATGGGGTGGGAGCAGAGGGGACCCCCCCCCACCACTGGGAGTGGGCGGTGGTACTGGACACCAGGCTTTGCCCAGATCCCCTTCCAGGCGGAAGATGGAAGTTGGCTTTTGTCTGACCTGGTCAGACAGAGCCGTTTTGTGGGATAAAGGCTTAACGCTGGGTGAACACGCAGAAAAAGCTCGGTGCTAGCCCTCTGACAATCCCATTGTCTGGGGCCTGAGCCCAGCGGTTGGGGCTGAAAGCGCCAAGTTCATGACATTTCAAAGAGAAATGATACTGGGGAGGAGGGAAGGGGGGAGGGAAGGGTGTGCAGGAGACACAGAATCTTCAAACACCCAGCGACAGCACTGGACACGGTGCTCCTGGGCAGCTCCTCACCCCCCTCTCAGACTGGCTCCCTTTCTCAGGCAGTGGGATAGGGGAGCCAGGCGCAGGAGGTCAGGGTCACCAGAAGCTGCTGTTTGCAAGGTGAAGGTGTAAAAAGAAGGCCAAATAAGCCGTGTGGAAGCTTCCAGGACCGTTAGTGCTGGGGAGCCTCGGTCAGCGCAGGCTCTCATTGTCCTCACCGCCCCGGCAAATGAGAATTTGCCAAAAGGACTTTAGGTGAAAAAGGAGTTTATTTTTTAAAAGAGCTACCGTGTTATTGCTTTCTTTCATTTTTATTATTGTTATTACCAGATCCTTTATTTAAAAAAATATTTTCTTTGCCAGGGAGGTTCCATTTTTATGTTTCATTTGTTTCACGTGCCTCTGCAAAGGCAAATAATTCGGGAGAGAAAGCGGAGTCAGGAAATTGAATGTGTTTTGTCTCCAGCCAAGTTTCCCTTGAGTGATTTCGTTTGCTTTCTGCCTGGCAGAGAAGGCTCTGCGCTCTCGGACCTCCAGCCTGCTGGGCCAGGCAGGCAGCCCGCCATCCTCCGCCCCACCTCAGGTGGCTGGGGGTCGGGGTGGGGAGCTCGGCACCCCTCAGCCCATTGGCCAGGTAAACCATCCTCCAGAAGAACAAAAAAACGTGGCCTTGCAGAATCATTCTCCTGCAGGAGAAAATAGGATTAGGCCAAAGTATCAGCAAGGTAAGTCGGATTAACAGCAAGGTTCAATACATTTTGGCATTCTTGTGCAATTTTTAATTGTACAAAGGTATATGTTTCCCTTGCCTGGTTTTATTTAAAGAGGCTGTTTGTTTGTGCCCACGAGGTAAACGATGAGCGATAAGGCTCTGTGTGGAATTGGAAACGGATAACCTTGCAAAATGACATTTCGCCCTGCAACGTGTGACACGCACGGGCAGATAAAGGCAGCTGTCTACACCCGTTCTTTGTTAACGCCTCTTGCCCCCTGGCGTCGCTTTCATGGAAGGACACCCCTCGCGCTGCGGCAGAGGTGTCTGCCAACGGGCTCCTTCCCCACAGGCAACCACAGAGGTGACTGTGCGCCGATTCATTTTTTAAATACCCAGAGTGGGTGTTTAAAAGCACACCAACAGGCACTGCAGAATTTGATGCCAAAGCCCGTTGTTGATACTATTGAGAAAAAAAGAAAGCCTAGCTCTTTAATGCATTTTGCCCCATGCAGAGGAAGGCTAGATTTGCTAATCAGGCTCTTGTCTTAGCAGGATTTCTTTGGGCCGAGGCAAGGGAACAATTATAATCGTTTAAGTTTGCAAATCATTTAGCAATGAGCTTGGGGAGGGAGGTGCGGAGGGCTGTGGGTCCCCAAGGTAGCCAAAGCCAGCTCCCGAACCAGCGGGAAGTCATCGAATCCGAAGGTCGGTGGCACCGCGGATGGTCCTTTTCAGGATCACTGCAGACAGAGAGCCAGAGGGGACAGAATCAATCCAAAAGGTTTTTGAGGTTCTGGCTGAGACAGAAATGCGCGTTTGTGGAAGCTTGGGGCCAAAGGAAAAGAAAGTTATGCTTGATCAAAGTTGCCTCTGTGGGTGGGGGGTAGCTGGGAGGGAGGTGGGCGGTGGGATTCGCCTTCCGCTACGGACCTCACAGGGCCCGCCGGTCGGCGCGGTTCTGCACCGGCAGTTTCTATAGCTGGAGACAGGTGTCCCCAGGAGAACGGAGCAGGGTCAGAAGTCTGGGAAAGTTGTGGCAGATGTTTGTGTGCTTCGGCCAGCTCGGGAGGCAGACTGCTTTCCTCCCGTGGCGGGAATGGAGAGAGAAGTTGGTTTCCTGTGAGCAGCTGGCCCTGCCTAGGCTGTTTCACTGCTGTCCCAGGGAGCTCCCTGCAGCCACCCGGGAGGTGCCAGCGGGCACTTCCGCAGCTATCTTGGGGGGCCGGGGTGCGTTTAGGTGAATTCCGGAAGTCTGTCATTCCATTTTGATCAACCTGGTGAAGGAGGACCCAGGGATCTGTTTATTTTTTAGATGTTTGCCGTTTCCCAGATTTAACGTAGATACGGGTGTCTCTGCAAGCGGCGAGGGAGCTTCCTGCAAGGCAGGGGAGTCCGTGTTTCCACGGCTCGGCTCGGTTTGCAAATTCATGCCCAAGCGCTTCTTTAAAAACTGATTGATGATCCCACTTATTGCTAAGGCTGCAGGGCTCCAGGACCCATTATTCTCTCTCAGGTGGGGCAAGACCCAACACCTCTTCGGTCTAAACCGTGTTCTGGTTACTCAGCACACACGTTTAAAGGTCTTTATTTCCACAAGACAGCTGACAGTTCTAAAGGCCTCAGGAATCTGACCCATTCTGCCTCCTCTTCTCCCCATCTTTATTTTTTTTAAAGATTTTTTTTTTTATTTGACAGAGAGAGAAAGAGAACACAAGCAGGAGGAGCAAGCAGAAGGCAGAGGGAGAGGGAGAAGCAGACTCCCCGCTGAGCAGGGGTCCTGATGCAGGACACATCCCAGGACACCTCCGCCCCCCACCACCCATCATGATCTGAGCTGAAGGCACCACTGAGCCTCCCAGGCTCCCCTCCTCTTCTTCCCGTCTTTAATCTATAACATTTGGGGGAGTGTTCCTTCGCTGGAGTCTGTATCTCTGCACGGATTCGTTTTCCCAGGTGTCTGACCTCAGTACCTGAGGCCCGGCTGCAGACGCTGTGTGATGGGAAGAAGTGAGTCCAGCCCACCTGCACCCCACCCTTCGTCTCTGGCTTGTTTTCGAAGGAACTCCGAGCTCAGTGGGACACAGAGGGGTCCCTAGCCTGGGGCAGGTTGACCAAATGTCAGCATGGGAGACAAGGACAGAGAGCCTGTGTGGGGAAAGGGAGTTCCATCAAATGGGTACAAAATATCAACCTGTACATTGACTCCCACACCTTTGTCTGGCCCTTGATGTTGACCTCTGCTGACTTCCCTGGGCTTGTTCGTAACCAGCAGAGGTATTGATTAGAGGGATACTGCCTTTATGGCTATCCATAACATGTTTTGTTTAGCTAGAATTTAAAAGTAATGGTGAACCACCATCCCAGGTGAAAGAGTATATACCCTGAAACCCTCGGAACAGAAACAGAAAAGGGATGTGGGGGCAACACTCTTCTTTACTCTTTGGAGGAGGGGGCCGAGGGGAGGAGGCAGTTGTGTTTCCTAAATCCAGGGACCGCTGGAGAAACCCAGAGGCCGAGCCTTTTCCTGCAGGCCTGCACTCCTGCCTCCCTATCTCCAATCCACAGGCACCGCAAATAATCACCAACACAGAGACAAGGGGGCCCTTGGCCACCTGCATTTGTGTCTTTGTCAGCCTCAGGACCTGGGGAATGGCGGCTTCCAGCTCATAGGGTGGTGGACCCAAGCTCAAAAGATCCAGGGTTGGGGGAGTCTGGATATGAGCTGGAGCCGGACCTCCAGCTTCACCATTGCCAGGAAGTGCAAGCTGCCTCGGGGTGCCCAGCAAGCTGATTACTGGGTGCTGGGGTTCCTGGCCCAGACAGCCTTCTCCCACAGAGGCCACCTGGGGCTGCCCCAAGTTTGAGCCCTGAGTCAGGCCTGAGCCTGAGCTCCTGACTGTAGGGTTGCTAGGCTCTTGTTTTTTTCTCAGGAGAGGGGGTTTGGAGGTGCGGAGTGCGCTGGCAAAGCACAGAGGAACTATTAGGGTGTCTCCTTGGCAAGAACTCATCCCGAGAGCCAAGGAGGCCAGCTAGGCTAGACCTTAGGGAGGCCCTGCCAGGTGTGTGCTGGGACAAAAAGCCACAGTCGCGGTGGTAGGTGTTTGGGGTGGTGCCCAAGTTAGAAACCTCCTTCCTTTGTGGACTTGAAGGAGGAGCAGGGAGCACACAAGAGGCCTTCCAGTGAGCCGTGAAGTCCCAGTTCCTGCTCCCCACTGCTAGCCTGGGTAGGGGAAATGAGATAAACCCAGCACAATCACAGAACCCTCTCTTGGGGGGGCCCAAACAGAAAGGGAGAAGTGGAGATGGGGAAAGAGCAAGTTCATTCCCCAAAGGGCTTTATTGTAAAAGTCACTCTGGAAGAGAACAAAGCGGGAACTGTTAATGTTTGTAAGTGTGCCTATTTCTTTAATATTTGTCTTCTCTAAATATAGCATCTAATAAAAGATATCTTAAAACCCCTGAATTGGGCCGAGTCCAAAAGCTGTCTCTTGGCCAAGTTCACACACATCAGCTCCCTCCCTGGGCATCCTCACACATTTTATTTATCCTTCAGTTTATTCAAACTTATTTTTGAACCACACGAATGCAGTTTTATTTGGCTAGTAAAGATTGTGTTTAACTCATTGGGTATGCATTGTAAAAGTTTTGCAGTCAAATGCCAACCCGAATTCCAAATTGGGAAGTTAAATATTTGTTTTTAATTTTCTGGCTTAAAAATGTTAACTAACAGAAATGATTCTTTCTGCTCTAATGTGCTTGCATAAATGGGGTTGTTATTGGAATCTTCCCCTAAAACAACATTTGCTTCCTGTCCTGACACATTGTGTTTGGAAACTCGACTCTTAGGAGCAATTTTAATATGTATAAATAAAAAGCAAGTGCTTGACCTTATAGTGTTTTGGTACAGAGGCTTATAGGAGGCAGGAAAATGAGAACACAGCATTTGTATTATTATTTGAGAAGCTCGATTAAAGACAAGTTTAAGTAAAAAAAATGTATTTTGTGGGAAATTATAGAAGAGCTTGCTTTACAAAAAATATAGGCACCAAAGACCCCTTAATGTTTGTCCTTTTAATATTATAATTGAAGATTGAGTAAATAACTTAAAATCTGGAATTTTGTAAAAAAAAAATCCAAGCTTTAATCTGCCAAATATGTCAGCTGTGTTGCATTATCTTGCATTTACCAGTTCATATGTGTCACTTTCTTAAATTAAGCAAATTGCCCTTTTCTTCACTGAGTGCCACTAAAGGACAGAAAAGACAAATAGGTTTGGAGCTGACCTCACACATGTAACCCGCACGCCCTTGTGGGGAGTGAAGCTGCAGCAAACTGTGCCTTCTCTGGGGAGGTGTATTTCCAGGTAAACCAAACTGCAAACAGTTTAAAACCCTCTGCTTAAAATAGACTCTCAGATGATGGTGAAAATGAACCATCTGACTAGAAACCAAGACGGGATCCATTATAGAGATCACAGTATTCCAACAGCCCCTCACATTTGACTTTTTTAAAAACCACGTTTTGGGGGGATGAAGTCTGAAACCTGGGATGGGGGGCACCTAGAAACACGTAACAACCCCAACAAGCAGATTGTGGCTGTGTCTGAACTGCAAGCCACTTCCTCCCTCTCCGCTTTATCTTCTAAAATCTAGAGGAAGCAGAGATGCCCCCTCCTACCTGCGGCTGGGTCTCCACGGGCCACCAGCCCCAGAGTAAAACGGAACCTCACTTCTGCGTCTGTGGACCGCACACCAGAGACCCTCTCTTCCCCTCCACTCGGCGTGAAGTAAGTGCCCCCTGCACCCCCCTCCCTGACTCAACCGTCTCACATCTCTTTCCAGCCAGGTAGGGCTTGTGCAGACAGAGACCACTCTCCACCGGCATTAGGGTATCCCCAGGGCTCCTGCTGGAGACACGTGTGCAGGGGGTGGCCACGTGTACCCAGAGCTAGGTAGGTGTCAGTGGGTCAAACACAACCATTCCATATCCCCTGGCAGTTTGAACTCCACCAACCTTCCTCCTCCCCCTCCTTCCGGGGAGAACCTCGGGAAGAAAAGGAAAGAGAGGCATAGCTTTCTGGTGTCTGAGGTGGGCAGGGATGGAGGAGCTTCTAGGAGGCAAGTTATTTCCCTTCCCCAGACTCAGGGATTGGTCCGGTCACCAGGCAATTCGCTGGCCCCCTCATCTACAGCCAACCCCATTTGAAATCTACCTGGAGAAACTCTGGGGAGGTGTGCTCCGTCTCCTTGGCCCCTCTGAGCTCCAGGACCACCTTGGGGAAGCCCTCACTGCCACCCAGCCACAGCCCAGGCAGGCCTTCCTCCCTGGGCATCCGGCTCCTGCATCGGTTTGACTCTCCTCCCCAGATCCGCCTGCCCGCGCCCACTCCTGTCCTCGTGGTCCTGCGGGAAGAAGGGACAGGGAGGAGGTGTTTCCTTTCTAATTGTACTTAGTGCTTCCTCTAAAAAACAGCGGGAGGAGAGACAGCGGTCTAACTCCTCTTGCCACCCTGCGGCCATCTCCTTAGCTAGGAGAGCCCCTGGATTTTAAGAAGCGACCTCCCCCCTCCCCTTCCGCCCCCATCCGCCGACCGTCTGCCGGGAGAGCGGCCAGCGCGTGGATGCCCCGTGCGTGGGCGCGCGGCGGGCGCAGGGACGCGTGTGCGCCCGGGCTCTGGAGGGGACCGTTCCGCACCGCGCAGGCCTGCGGGAGGGAGGAGGGAGAGAGGGGGAGGCAGGGGAGGCCGGGCCGCGCCACCCGCGCCACGCACCCGAGACAGTGGAGCTTCCGGGCGCCTGCACTTGCTCACCTTCCCTAGGTGACCTTTAGGCCCGCGGCGGCCGGGGCGGGAGCGGGACTGACTGGGCTCGTCCTCGGTGCCCGGCGCCGCGCTCGCTGTGCAAGATGAACCCTTGGTGGACGCTCTTGACCCAGCGCGCCGGCGGCCGCTCCCCATTCACATGTCCCCGCGTAATGAATTCGTCCATTTAGAGACATTACAAGGAATATTGGAGATTGACTGCCAGAGGAAGTGACACTTGACCCTGGCATCCCGCGCCCGGGAGGGGACAGCCGCGGGCTTCACAATAGGAGTCGCCGGGCAGCGCCTCCGGTGGTGGCCGCCCCTGCCCTCCCGCGCTTCCGCGGGGCCCCTACCCCGCCGGGGTCCCCCTCCCGGCCCGGGGCCCCATCCCCGCCGGGGCGCCTTCCCTCCCCGGGGCCCCCTCCTCGCCCCTCCCGCCTCCCGCCTCGCGCCGCCTTCCCTGCCCTACATCTTCTCGCAGCCGCGCTTCAATCAAACTCACTGGGATGGCACCGAGCAGGCGCCAGGGACAAGGCTTAGGGCGCGGGCAACAACGCGCGAACAAGCCCCCCGACCCCCGGGGTCCCTGCGCTCCAGCGCCGCCACCCACACGCGCTCCGCTGGCGGGGACGCCACCCGGCCGGGCCGGCCCCGGGAAGCGCGGGCGCCCGCAGGCTCGCTCCCCTCGGGGATGGCGGGCTGGGAGGTCGGGAGCGGCTGGAAGGGCCCTCGCCGCAGAGCCGCCGCGCCCCCGCCCGCCCGCCGTCCGTGGCCCGCGCACGCCGGAGCCCTCTCTTCCCCTCCCCTCGGCGTGGAGACCGACCTGGGCGCGTCGCGCGCTCGCGCCTCGGCGCCCGGGACCCCGGTCCAGGAGGCGAGCCGGGGAGGGAGGCTCGGGGGCCGCGGGCTGAGAGTTCACAACCACAACCCGGGGGCCCACGCGGGTTCTTAATTTCGAAGTCGGGGCGGGCGGTGCGGCTGCGGGCCTGGGGCGCTGGGAGCCGGCTGGGCGCGGCGGGCTCGGACCCGCCCAGGCTGCTCGGCCTGCAGGTCCGGCTGCGCCTTTTGTTCTGGCCGCGGCTGTAATTTCACATAAAATGCCTATTAGAATCACGGCGGCGGCAACACGACTGTCTCCTTGTTTTGCCACCAACTAACAGGATTAGCTAACAAGAGCGAGATTTAAAATTAACCATAAAGATTACAAATTGCAATTCATTTAGCTGCCCATTTACGACATTAAAACACATAAATAAATGAATGCATATTCAGAGGGTTGAGAGCCCAGGAGAAGCCGCGTGGCTGAACTCCGGCCTCCAGACCCAAGAGCTGGAGCCTTGATGCCAGGAGAGAACCCACGGTCCGGATTCGCACTGTCCTCCCAGGGGACCAGAAAGGGACCTCGCAGGTCCTCCTGAGGACTTGGGACGACCCCGGAGCCTGCTGGGCCAGAGCCCCTAGGAGCTACTCGCTGGAAGGGGGCTGTGTGGGGGAACAGGGCAGCACGGAGGGGAGAGCGCAGAGCGGGAACCAAGCCTCTCTGGGGAAAGCCACCGAAAATCTGCAAAAGTGATTTGAAAAAATTCCGGGTTGGGGCGATTCCTGTCCTGGTGCCTGGAGCCTTGAGGACTGAGAAGGGGCGGGTTAGTGCCCTTTGTGGAGGGGACAATCTGGAGCCAAAATCCTTCACTCCAGTCGCTTGCACTCTGGACCTCCTTTAGGGAGCAGGCCCGCCCTCTGGCCTGGGGTGAGGGGTGGGGGGGTGGGGCATGTGGGGACCCCACGGCCTTTACAACCCAGTTTCTGCTTTCGCTGAAGTTATTCCCGCTACAGGTGCCTCAAATCCTAGAGTTTTGTCTAAGCAGCAGACACAGAGGGAGACCTGATTTCTGGGGTCCCCATGGGTGGAGGTGGGTCAGCACAGGAGAGGGCAGCCCGCAGAGTTCTCTATGCTTCCCCTTGGCCAAGCGGCGCTCAGAGGGAACGCTGACCAAGGCTTCGCTCCCACGAAGCTGGTTTTTGTTTAGTTCTGGAGATTTCGTTCCTAGACCAGATGGTTTTTGGTAAGGGACACAAGCCCCCCTGGTCTCCCGCTCAGACACTGAGCTTTCCTGGGGAGGTGGCGTTGCCCCCAGTGCGAGCAGTCAGCAGGGGGCGCGCTCAGCCGCCTCGGTCGCACTCACCTCCAGCCCCGGTGAGCCCCGTGGGCTGTGGTAGGTGGGGAGCTCCCGGCTTCGCTCCCGGGGCAGGGGGTACCCCTCAAGTCGGCCTGCGTCCAGCGGGCTGCTCCCCGACCACTTGGGCACCTGCCGGTAAGCGCTCCCCCTGATCCGGGAGTGCGCTAGGGCCCGGTGTGGAGGGCGGGCGCAGAGCCCTCGGAGCCGGGTTGGACCCGGGCAGGCAGGTCTGGAGCTGGGGACGCCCGCAGTGTGGCCTTGGCCCCAGCGCTCTATCCCAGGGGCGGAAGAAAGAGTGAGACGCGCACCCTAGTTCTTTCTGGATGGACAGTCTCCCTAAACTCTTGGCCAAGTCCAGAGGCAAGTGTGCCTTCTCACCAGGATATTCTCTGGAACAAGTCTGTTTCCACCAGAGCAGAGGCCTCCGCCGCTGATAAGGTGGGAGTAAGGACGGTGGGGGAAGGGAGGAGGGAGGTGAGCTCTTGGGTCTGCTTAGGAGACCCTTCCTGGCACTGACACCATAGTCACACGCAGTGTGATTTCTCTCCCCATCCTAAACCTGCTCCAGGGCTGGGTGGGGCCCACAGAGAAGGCTCCTCCCACTTGGAAAAGCCGGGATGCAGGGGAGCAGACTTCCAGAAGCTCTGTGGAGTCTTGGGCCCCTTGACATCACGGTGAGCAAGGCCCTGGCACTTTTAAGGGCTCCCAGGATAGGGTGGGCAGGGAGTCCAGGTTGCGCCAGCCCCCGCCCCACCCCATGCGGGAGAGCCCCACCACCAGGCCCCCAGCTGCTCCCGCCAGGACCACCTTCAGGCCCCAAGAGAGAGGGGCGCGCCCAGCCCAGGCCCCGCCCTGCACTCTCAGCTCGCCCTGGAAAAGGGAGTGAGCCGGTCAAGAAATTGTTCTCCTGTTCCCTGGCTGGCCTTATCACCCTAGTACACGGAGCCAGAGACACAAAAGGGAGTTTGTTCTTGAACTCCGCCAACAACCGGGCCAGATCCAGATCGTGTTTCCTTTTCCTCCGCTCGCGCTCACGGTGGTCCAGTTCCCGGGTGCGGGGAGCGGGAGGCGCCTTTGTTCCGCTGACAAAGACCGGAAATCCAGCCAGGGATTGTCGCAGGTTGGAGGGGTCTCCGCATCCTTGGGCAGGTTTCAGGGCCGCTGGGCTAAACCCTCGCGCACAGCTTAGGGGTGCCCCCTCCGATCCTGATCCTTTTCTCTTGGGGGCCCTAAACCATTCCCTTGAGCCCGCCAGAATCCACACTGAATCTCAGCAAAAAATACCCTGCTGTGTGCACAACAGGGCCTTCGACAAGAGTTGAGACGTCTGGGAATAATTCCTGTGGCCACAGAACAAGTCGGCTTCCCTGCCACCAGGAGGAGGCTGTGGCCAGGGATGGGACAACCTGGGCCTCCTTTATAACAGCCCCGTGCGTCAAGTGCACGGGAGGGCCAGGTGGCTTCTCAGCACTCTGCCTGGATTATTTTATTTAATCTTTTCCAGAGACTCAGTGAGATAGGTACAGTTATTTATTTATTTTTTAATTTTTATTTATTTTTGATAGTCAGAGAGAGAGAGAGAGAGAGAGAGAGGCACAGACACAGGCAGAGGGAGAAGCAGGCTCCATGCACCGGGAGCCCGACGTGGGATTCGATCCCGGGTCTCCAGGATCGCGCCCTGGGCCAAAGGCAGGCGCCAAACCGCTGCGCCACCCAGGGATCCCGAGATAGGTAGATTTATCATCTCCAGGGTACCTCTTGGGAAATTGAGGCACGAAGAGATGAAACTAGTTTCTCAAGAGCACACAACTAGTAAGTGGTCAGAATTTGACCGAGATCTCCCCTTAGAACTGCTATACCCTGGGATGCCAGGGCTCCATAATGGAGCATCTGCCTTTGGCTCAGGTCGTGATCCTGGGGTCCTGGAATCGAGTCCCGTATCATGGGCTCCCTGCAGGGAGCCTGCTTCTCCCCCTGCCTGTGTCCCTGCCTCTCTCCCTCTCTGTGTCTCATGAATAAATAAAATCTTAAAAAAAAAAGAACTGCTACACCCTGTGGACCCCATTTGTGCACCAACCCAGCATACCCCTGAAAGGAGCGTGCTCTGCACGTGGGCCTCAGATTACTGGCCTGTAAAATGAAGATGATTAGCCGACCCTACTTACTTCATCATGGAGTGAAGCTTAGACTAAAGGGATGAGCAAACACTCTGAAAATCATAAATATGTTAACATTCGAGTTTTGCTCTCAGTGGGATGGAAAGGGGTGTGTCTTGTCTCCTGGTGGTCTGAGTGGCCGAGTGCGTGCTGGACTTCTGAAGCATTTGCTGTGTCCCTCAGGACAGAGAAGCCACTGTCCAGTAAGATAGCGCTGTGTACTTGGATGAGTTTCAACCTGCCGAGGCAATGCGGGGATATGTTTCAAGGTTCCACAATTAGTGGATGAGTCATGGAGCTAAAATGACCACAAGGCGATGAGGTTGAGTCCTGGGAAAGAAACAATGCTGGAATCAGATCCTGGCCATCAGCAGTCCACAGGTCTTAGGAAGCACCTGTGATGGGCCAAGTATTGCATTAGGTGCACGGAGGGCGATGCACACTTGTTGGTTAGTAGCACCCCAAAGCTTGCCCCGAGGTCTGTGTTCTTTACTCAGGGAAGGGGGCCCTCCAGCATAGCGTCCTAGTTATGGCCTGAATAAATGAGGCACCAACAGGCCTGTCTAGAACCTTCTACACTATGCCAAAAACCTTCCTGGCTCATGATCCATGTTTACTTCCTGTTGATGGCTTCTCTGAGCCTCACACCTGGACTCACTGCCTCACATGTGAGGACGGCTCAGAGTCCACGTGTGCTGAGCTGGGCTGCAGCATCCCTCATGCCTCTGAATGAGTGACCCGTAAGGAATGGAGGCTCCAGGAGGTGTACACAGATACAAGTGCACAAGACAATCATGTCATAGAACATTCTGTGGAAGGTCCTTATTACACCTCAGAGGTCTGAGCATATAGCACTGCCTCATGCAGCCTCTGTGGCTCTCCCCACCCCTGAACCTGCTCTCCTGACCCCTCCAGACCAAATCCTCTGGCTGACAGAGACCCGCTCTGGCCTGGGAAACGAACCCTCCTCCCACCACTTCCACTACGGGGCTGTGTCATCTTTGCAGGTGAAAAGCCTTGAGAGGGCAGATGGAAGACATAGGCACCAGAGCAGAGATGGAGGCGGTTTTCCCAGGGCCTTGCTTGGGTCAGGAGCCACCTGTACACACATCTCCAGATTGGGAAGTGAGACCTTGTGAGATGAAACGGTCAACCATCGGGAGGTCAAGCATGGGCCTGGAAGATGGGAGCCCTGTCAGCTCATAACGACTTGGGGAGCCTTCCCTGTGCTCTGGTCCTTGTGCCTCCCACTTTATGGACGCAGCCTCACAATGAGCCTGGGAGATGGGCTCCATCCTCATTCTTCCCATTTTAGAGATGAGAAAGCTGAGGCACCACGAGCTTTTGTGTGTCACCTCTAGTAAGTGATGGAGACTTGGTTTGTCTCCAGATGGTCTGGCCCTGTACCCGCAGGGGTACAGCATCGCCCCTCACACAGAGATACCCATGCTGCAGAGATGCTGCACCATCCACTGTCACTAGATGAGGAGAGACAGGGAAGGAGGCAGGGAAAGGAAAGTCCAGCCACCCACCTGGCTGCAGGGACCCAGCCTTTAATCCTCAGAGCCTCCTGGTCCCAGCCCTGAGGGTGGACTTGATGAAGGATGCCTCGAATCTTCCCAAATCAAAGGGCGCAGCTGGCCGCACATGCCTCTTGTCCAATAGCCCCTGCTGGGAGAGATTCCAGATGCTGACCCTGGCTCCACTCCCCCTTGTCCTGAGCTTTGATCTAATGAGTTTTAATCCCCGCTGGCGACCTGGCCTCTGTCCATCTGCTTCTGTCCAGCATCCGGACAGCAGCGCCAGCCTCTTTGGGATTCTTTGGCCTAAACACCTGTTCCCATTGGCGATTCTTTTCCCCCAAACCTCCTGTCTTCCCACGGAGGTGGCGTAAACACAGCTGGAGTGAAGCTGTCACTGTGCCCCTCAGCAAACCATCAAGAAAACGTCAAGCAGATTTAATACACTGCAACGAAAAGTCAGGAAGTGTGTTTAATAACATATGAGATGATTCCCTACAAAGGGGGCAATATAGTTTTAAAAGTGGAGATGCTTTCTCATTAGACATCTAGAAAACGTAGCTCCCTAAGAAAACACTGTGCTTTGCTGTAGCTCATTCCAAGACTTTGCAGCCCCAACAAACACCAACCAGGGAAGTCCTAGGATCCTGCCTGGGGCAGGTGGCACCCAACAGACCTGGTCTAGTGCCTAGGCCCTCTTCTCCTCTTGCACACGCGTGCCACCCTCTCTGGGCAGCTATCACGTCCATTTTCCCTGTGGGCTCAGTGATGCCTGGGCACCTGCAGATCTGGATGGCGGGGTGGAGACAAGGAAGGAGAAGTGACCCGCAGAAGCTGGGCATTAGAGAAGGGGCTGTGAAGAGGAGACATAAACAGACTGCATTTGGGAGAAGCTCCATGCTCCCCATCTTCGCTGAGCTCCTTCCTGCCCAAGTAGGGCCATCTGTTCTGGCCGAGATCCCGAGAATCCATGTGGGTGTACCTGTGGCATGCACCAAGCTTCATTTTTCATCCCAGGACCCTGTGATGTCAGGATGCTCTGACCATCCTTGAGCCTCTGCTGGAATCGTGTTGCATCTGGGCTTTTATGTCATGTGTGCTAAGCAAAGGGCCCACCCCTACCCCTGGCGACCAGGCCCCAAGGGTCCCTACCTAATCCACCTGGCTTGAAACGGTACCCCAGTCGCCTCTGAAGCAAAACTGCCTCGACATTGGGGTTCCGGGCTTCAAAGCTCCCGGGACTGCAGGGACGGGACAATCGAATGGAGTTTGGGGAAATCACCTGCTTCCAGTGAATTTTCTTTACCTAAAACCACCTGTGTGGATGCACCCTTGTTTCCACTAGAGCATCTCATGGCTGACAATCAGGTGGCTCTGGGTTTTACCTTCATGAGCCTTTCTGCAGACCCTCCAAGGATATGAGTAGTGTCAAGGATATGACAGCTTGAGTCTGTCCCCAAGCACTTGGAGAAAATGGGAAGTAGCCTGCAAAGACCTAGGAAGGGGTTGGGGGTGGGTAGAAAGGGGGCGTGTGGTGGTGCCCCTCTCTCCTGGGCCTCTGTCCCCTCATGCTGAAGCTCTGCGGGCACAGGCTGGGAGGCGCAGGCCCTTCCGGGTGACACTGTCCTGTCCTGTAGCCCAGGAAGGGGACGCTGGGCAGCTTCACCAGGTGTCCCGTGGCCAGTTCTGACCCAGCGGGGCTCAAACATGTGCAGGTGTGGAGGTGCTGGTGGAGACGGCCCCTGGCCTCTCCCTCCGCTCTCAGCTCATTTGTTCTCTCTGTGCAGCAAACCGATGCTGAGCGTGATCTGAGTCCCACGCAAAGACTGGCAACCTGTCAGAGGTGAGTAACCACGGGAGGGACAGGAGGCCAGCGGGTCTAAGAACAGGTGGTCTGGGCATGCCCAGGAGGGGAGATAACTCATGATGGGTAGTGGGGGCACCACGCTGAGCTGGCCCCCCAGGGGCCTGAGAAGCCTGGCATACTGCTGCCCTGTGGTGGTCAGCTTTGTGACCCTGGGCAAGCCAGGGCAAGCTTCTGCCACAGTTCCTGGGGTGCAGGGGGTGCCTTCTGCCTCCCTTGAGCCATGCACTGAGAATTTGGGGCTGGACAGACATGCAGGCATTACCACTCACATTAGCATTTCACTTCCCAGATGAGGTGCTGGGAAGTGACGGCCCCTCTCAGAGCCGGTGTGTTCCTGGCTCCTGCGGGCTCTGGCTCAGAGGACACAGCCTGGCACTTCGTCCCACGTGGGGGTTTCTAGTCCCTCCTGTAGGGGAGGCGGAGTGGACTGCGGGTGGGAGATGGGGGCCTGAACAGAGCTCATTCGTGCTGGGGTGACAGTGCCCGCCTCCTGTCCTGTCCTTTCCAGACCCTGAGAATGCAGCCCTATTTGCAGATGTCATTAGTCGGATTAAGGTGAGGACTCCCCAGAGCAGAGCGGGCCCTCTATGCATCAACTGGTGTCCTCACGGAAGAGAGGAGGACACAGAGACACCAGAGAGTAAGGCCTCAGGTGGATGAAGGCAGAGACGGGGCCGAGTGTCCACAAGCCTGGTGCCTCAGGCGCTGCCAGCAGCACCAGGACCCCAAGATCAGGGCCCCCCTGCCCTGCAAGGCCCCAGGGAGCCCGGCCTTGCCCACACCCCAATCTAGGCCTCCAGGCTCCAGACAGGGACAGAACATACCTCCACTGTTCAAGCCCTTGGTCTGTGGAACTTTGTGCACAGATGGCGCCGAGTGCAGGGCTGTGGTGCAGCAAGGTTACTCCCAGGCCCGAGTTGGGGGGAGGGTGCGGTGCAGTGCAATTGCTGATGCCATGTCTCCCTGCCCATCTGCCTGGGGAAAGGTGCTCACAAGGCTCCCAAGGTGCGAGGGTGGGATGTGAGCGTGCTGCAGATGCCCTCTCCCCACCCTCCCTCCGGCCCCAGCACCCACCTGACCTCTCCCTCAGAGTTCTCAGGGCAGCTGTGTGGGCTGGGCAGGGGTGAAGTCCGGGGAGCAGATGCTGGCCCAGCCGGCAAAGAAGATGTTTCTTAAGCTCACAGGACCCCGAGGGGGTGGCCACATGGCCCGGAGGGCCTCAGGGGAGTGCCCCCCCCCAACATCAGCAGGCAGAGGGCAGGTGTGAGGGAGAGCTCAGGGCTGTCCCAGGGGAGGGCAGGACAGGCCAACAGCTTAGGTTGACTGGTTTGAGGAATCCCAGAGTGTCTAAGCTGTGGGGTGGATCTGAGTTGCCCAGCACGTCCTCTCACACTGGGGTGATTAAAACTGCTGCTGCTGCTGCCCCAGGGATTCACAGGCCAGTTGGGGGTCGGTGGCTCTAGATTGTTTGGTTTGCATATCAGAGGCTGCTCGGCTGGCCCTCCCAGAGACTGCCACCCGGGAGGGGCAGTCTCTCCCCAGCCAGAGACAGCATCATACTGTACAGCACACCAGATGTACTCTATGCACACTCAGTTATTGAATTGAATGTCTGTCTTGACTCTTGACAAGACCTGCGTTTGAGCAGGGACGACGTGGGATCGCCTGCTGGCCACCTGTGTCACCCCACCTGCCAGGTGTGCTCGGCGCTTGTGGAGCACTGCCCCCCAGAGGCCCTGAAGAGCGGCTCCGAGGGGCACCTGAGGTCAGACGGGGGTAAGGCAGGAGAGGAGTGTGAGCTCTGTCGGCAGCTTTTGCTTTATTTGCAAAGCGTCGCTTTCGGATGAGTGTCACAGCATCACAGGAGTGCTGTGTGCCCACTGTCCAGAGACCACAGGGGTCCTTGCATGTCACCCGGCACCCGAGGACATGACATTGCTGCCCATCTGCCGTTGCCTGCTGCCCAGTCCTCCCCCTGTGCTCTGTGGATGTTTGCTCAGAGCAGGAAAGAGCTGGGGCCCGTGACCTTGAAGGGGAAACATGGCTTTGCAACGTGCCAGGCTCCCTTCCGGGGGGCACGCGGGGTCTGGCCACACATCTGCCTTGAAATCCGTGGATGAAGGGAGTTGCTGTCCGTGCAGTGACAGCTCAGCCTTGAGGCCGGGAGAAGAGGAGCCTGCATGCTGCGTCCAGCTATGGTCCCTGGGTGGCCCTGCTGCCGTGGGCGGCAAAAGTGATGGGGCCAGAGACCAGGGACTGGGGAAGGGGGGGGGAGGGTGCAGAGCAGTGCCTCTCACCCCTGGGCCCAGCTTCCTGGTCCTCATTCTGCACGATTGTCTATTCTCCTCTCCTCTTCCATTCAGGAGGCAGAGCTGTGTGCGGGATGTGTGGGGCCGACAGTAGGAGGGCCATTGGAGCCAGTCCATGCCGGGGTCCCCCTGTCCCTAATTACCCTTGAAGTGATGTGCCTCCTGGGAGCACCAGCGACCTGCCCGCCTGGTCCTGGCCTCCATGTCAACGTTTCTCAAACAGTGTTCCTGGGAACGTTAGTTTCTCTGGGTGTTGGCCATGCAGAACAGAAGGGGTTTCCCTGGAAGGAAGAGTGGGGCATACAAGGTTAAGATACGTGTGTAAGCATATTAAAGGCTCTGAGAACTCCTGCAGTCATCAGTCTGTGTGTGTCACTTAACCAGGGGCCTTCACTGGAGTCTTTCCCCCACGGCTCCTCGGGATCATTCAGCGTCTGCCGTTCTGGAACACTCAGGAGGGTCTTGTTTTACAGCATTGAAGGGAGATGGTCTGGGAGCAGGTCAACAGCACACATGGTTTCCATTTCTGTGACCTAATAACCAAGCAGAGTTTGCCCACAGACAGGTTTGAAAGCTGTTACCTGGGCCAACTCCTGGGGAAGATGAGGCCATTTGTTGTCAGGCCTTTGGTCTCCCTGTCTCGACCACATCCTCCCTGTCAGGGACCCCTCTCCTTGACCTCCTTGCTCACATCTGCTATGTTCTGATTCTGCCCATCTTTCCTCGAGATTTTCCTTCACGACTAGGCTAGAGAGCTTGTTTATACTAATGTGTAAATGGCTTGCCAGCTGATATCACTTAAATTTGGCATGGGCAGGAAGCTTTGTGTCCACTGCCCACATGCCTGGGTGTTTCCCTTCCAGCCGAGGACCACTGCCTGCCCCCACTTGCTGTGAGTTGAGAGTGTCCTCTTTAATTACAGAATTTCAAAGTTGGTTAGAGTTGGTCTCTTCTGATGACAGCATTTGTTCATTCAACAACTATTAGTAGCACCTGCTATGAAGTGACCAGGTCCTACTCTAAATGCAGGATGTACACTGGTGGGTGAGAAGGCTAAGGCCCCGGGGGCTCAGCTTCAGTGGAGAAGAGGGAGAAAGCCAAGGTAAGGAGCTGAGGACACTTAATTCTAACAGAGTTGCTGGAGGCTGAGTGAGGAGCGACCATCAGGAGAACATCAGCTGTCAGTGTGCGAAGGCAGGGAGAGGGGGTTCTGGATGCGTGGGTCCAGGTGGGCAAGTGTGTTCTGCGAAGGGCCCACGCATAAATGCAGGGAAAGTGGCTTTGGGACCACGTGTGTCTCTGCATGTTCTTCTCTAGAGATGCGAGAGAACCGCATCTCCTTAGGTCACCTTAGGTCCAGATCCACGACGGCGTTGTGCCCACCAGAGGGCACTGCTTTTAGGGAAATTGTTTTTCTTCAAAACAAGACAAAGTAGGGACACCTGGGTGGCTCAGTGGTTGAACATCTAGCTTCGGCTCAGGTCGAAGTAAATAACAACTTAAAAAAAAAAAAGGCAAGACAAAGTAAAAATGTCAAAAGCATCCGTGTAAGTCTAGGGTTTGGAGGAGGTAGGTGCCCGAGGTCATGAAGGTGAGCGGTCTGCGTGCTCTAGGCCAGCCGCTGGCTCTCGGGTTTGGTGGACACCAGCCCGGGTGTGGCCGTGACCGCGTGCTGTAGGTGTGGTTGACGCTTAACCAGTAGCCTCCGAAGAAGCAAACCACCCTCCAGAATGCGGGTGGGCCTCAGCCCATCGGTCAGAGCCCGTAAGAACAAAGACCGAGCTTTCCTGAGAAGGATTCTGCCTCAAGACTGACATGGAGGCCCCGCATGAGTCTCCAAGGCTGCCGCCGCCCTTCAAAACTCACCTGTCAACACCAGCTCCTACCTGCACTTCCAGGCCACTACAACTTTCAGACTCGCCAGTCCCCAAGGACAGAGAGAGAGAGAGAGAGAGAGAGAGAGAGAGAGAGGCAGAGACACAGGCAGAGGGAGAAGCAGGCTCCAGACAGGGAGCCTGATGTGGGACTCGATCCCGGGATCCCAGGATCACACCCTGAGCCCAGGGCAGATGCTGAGCCACCCAGGAGTACCAACTGACCCAACTTCTTTTTTTCAAAAAAATATTTTATTTATTTATTCATGAGAGACACACACAGAGAGAGAGGCAGAGACACAGGCAGAGGGAGAAGCAGGCTCCACGCAGGGAGCCCAACACGGGACTTGATCCCTGGTCTCCAGCATCACGCCCTGATCTGAAGGCAGCGCTAAACCACTGCACCACCCGGGCTGCCTCTGACCCAACTTCTTCTTTTTTTTTTTTTTAATAGATATTCTTTTTTTTTATAAGTTTATTTTTTACTGGTGTTCAATTTGCCAACATATAGGATAACACCCAGTGCTCATCCCGTCAAGAGTCCCCCTCAGTGCACACCACCTAGTCACCCCACCCCCCGCCCTCCTCCCCTTCCACCACCCCTAGTTCGTTTCCCAGAGTTAGGAGTCTTCATGTTCTGTCTCCCTTTCTGATATTTCCCACTCATTTTTTCTCCTTTCCCCTTTATTCCCTTCCATCATTTTTTATATTCCCCAAATGAATGAGACCATATAATGTTTGTCTGACCCAACTTCTTAAATAAATCTCCCTCTGTCTCTCTCTCCTCCCTCCCCACATACCTTCTTGGTTCTGTTTCTCTGGAGAATCCAAAGGCAACAGCTCAGAAACAAGCTATTAATCCGGCGCCTCCTGGTAAACCATCCTGAGCCACTAGGCCTTCCCCGGGAGAGACGAAAGACAGGACTTCCCTGGGAGGCCATGGGGCCGGGCAGCCACCACATAAACCAGGACCTCTGTGAACCTCCACAGCCACACTGAAGACCTTCCCTCTGTTCCTGTCTTTCTTGCCCCAACCCCCCAGGGCCAAGGTGGTGTGGCAGCCAAGAAGCATAGCCACCTGCCACAGACGGTCATGTGCTCAGGCATTGGTGGGGGGCAGGGGGTGGTTGGGACTCCCATGTGTCACTGCAGGTCCCCTCCCCTTCCTAGGCTGTCCCACGGCCTAGGAGGCAGCCCTCTGACCCCAGCCCTGACCCCATCATTTGGTATCTGGAGGTCCTGAAGGCTTTCCCTTCCCAAATCCCAAGTCTGAGCACAGATTAGCCTCAGTCAGCTCTTCTTCCCTGGGCCCTGTGCTGTAGGATCAAACAAGAAGGTCTACAGATAGATATTCCTGTCATGCGGGGTAGAGACAGGAACTGTCCCTCTGGATGCAGGAAGGGACATGATCCCCAGTCTCCTCTCACCCGGGTGAGGTCAGGAAGCCAAGTGTGGGACAGAGGCTAGTAAGTGGGAGGGACCATCTCCCATGGCTGCTGCTGGCCTCCTAGTTCCATGGGATGAAGGAGGCCCCTGCGGACATGCAGGGCAGCATGTAGGAGGTGCCTGGGCACCGGGCAGCTTCGAGCGGTGGGGGGCAGAGCCACCGGGACCCAGGCACCACTGGTCTCCACTCTTGCTTGAGACAGATGCATCTCCAACGAAGCCTTTCTACATTCTGGAGAACTCTTTTTGGGGACCCTGATCCAACTGCGCATCGGCTCACATCCCCGGCACCAGCTCACACCTCCTGAAGGACTCTGTTGGCCAGTGGGGAGTAAAATGGGGTCTGGGGCAGCAGGCATTTGAAGGGGAGGGTGATGGTGCGGGAAGAGCCCTGCCGAGAAAGGAAGGTTGAGGGGGGCCTATCTCAGGGGCCACACACTCCTGGAACCCACTGGGTCTCTGTGGCTGTGGATGGTAGGCCCTGCCTTCTCAGTAGCTCAGAGGAAGCTGGGGCTGCTCTAGGGCCTCCACGTGGGGATCTCCTGTGATTCTTGCCTCTCTGTACCATTGGGCTTCTGGGTGGCAGCACAGGTTCAAGTGGAGACTTCGGGGTGTGTGTGTGAGCATGTGTGCGCACGCGTGAGCCCTGACTGGGGAGACTGTCTAATTCAGCGAGAGGACGGATCGGTCCAATGGGCACAGAAGTCAGACCTTTCTGGAATCTAAGTCACCTTGCTAGTCTGTCAAATGGTGTTCGTTTATGCAGACGGAGCTAGGCTGGATGATGGGGATGGAGGTCCAGGGACCAGGAGGGACAGGAGAAACCTGCCACATGGAAGACACTTGTGCTTGGCTCTCCTCGCAGCCGAGCAGTGGTAAGTGCCTTGTGGAATTATTACATACAGGGAATGAATTTTAAAAATTCATGCTTCCCTATGTTCTTCTCTTCATCACACGGTTCTTTAAAAATATCACCCTCAAACAGCGATCTTAAATATTTAACAGGATCATTCTTGATTAAAATCTAATAAAAGGTGGGGGTCACCTTCTGCATAAAACACATGCATACAACCCAAGGTGGGTAAACTCCAGGAACTGTTCTTGTGCCTCCGAGTCGGGTCCTTGTTTGGTTCGGGTTCTCCGAGGGTCCTGCCCCTGCGTCCATCCCCAGAGTCCCAGACACCTGCTATTTCCTTTCACCTGGGAGGTCCACTTCCAACTCCAAGGATGGGGATCCAGTTCCCTGGGCCCCACGGTCTTTATCCTGTCTCCCCCGGGACCAGCTCATGAGGTCACATTTTACCAACGGGTTTGGTTTGGACGAGGGGTGTAACCCCTTGTTCCCAAAGGGTTTATTTTGCTAAGCCCTGTGCAGACCCAGCACCGAACCAGCCAAGCAGGAGCTCAGCAGGGGCATCCTGGGGGTGAGCGTGCTGCGGGCCGCGTGCCGTGTGGCTCCTGGTCATTTCTGAAGGTGAGGACTCATTTACACCTGAACATCATCTGCGCATCTCAGGGCAAGCTTGCATTTGCTCCAGAGAAAACCCTTCTTCAGGTGGCGGTGGCGGCAGCAGCGGTGGCGCTCTTTGGCAACAGACTGCATCAGAGGCAGAGAAAGCACGTTGGATCCCACGATGTCTCGTCCAGGGGGCGATGTGCACTCCTGTGTTGGCGGCGGAGTGTTTCGTGGGTTACAAATAAAAAGCCCCAGCCCCCGCCCCAGCCCACCCACCACCACCAGCGGAGCTTCCTTCCTCCCCCAGGGCGGCTGTGGGTAGACACAGAGTGCATTTTCGGAGCTGGGAGACCCGCACCCCTGTTCTCCTGGCAAGTTGGAGGCACCCCTCAAGAGGCTCCCTCCATGGATCAGGCCCACTGAGGCCTTGAGCTCACCGGGTCAGGCCTGCGCAGTGAGCTCCCCCTGTGGGCTAATCATGACTTCCCCCAAACAACCTGGCCCAGAAGCTTCTCAGGTCACCCTGCCAGCCCACATTTCCTCACATGGTTCCTCCTGGCTGCAACGGGTGGCTGGGAAGTGAGGTCTTCCACAGGGTGTCCTGGGTGCAGCCCAGGTGTTCTGGAAGGTTCTAAAAGGAAGAGAAGATTGTAGGGGCAAAGAGTGGGCGCTGCCATAGCCCCTGAGGCACTGAGCAGTTACAGGAGTGGAGCAGGTACAGAGAAGAGCTGCCTGTCCACTGGTCACATGTGAGGGGACACCTGTGCCCTCAGGTTACTGCCCAGCATGGAGCTTCCCTTGGACCCCCGGGCTGGAGTCAGGAAGTAGGAGAGATGATTCTTACCTTGCAGTTGGGGTGCGGGGGCGAGGCCCCCACAACAGACTGTCCCCGGGCCCCCTGGCCACCCCACCTGTGTCTCAGGCCCTAGGACTCTACCCCCCACCCGGGCCTTCCACACACCTGCACATTCCCGATGAGGTGGAGGAGTGAAGGGCCAGCGGGAGTGCCTGGCTGCCCAGCTTGGGTAGGGCTGCCAGACCATGAACTAGGAGCTCAAACAGGAGAAATGCATGGATCTGGACCCCAGATCCAGGTGTGGCCACACCTGGCTCCCTACAGGCACCAGGGAAGGATGTGCTCACGGCCTCTCCTCCTGGAGTCTGGTGGTCCCTGGGCTTGAGACCGCAGAACTCCAGCCCGTACCCAGCGTCCCTCACCCCTGAACCTGCACCTGTTGGCCCCTGCACTCCCCTTTCTATGGGGACACCAGTCACCTAGAATAGAGCCATCTGGTCCAGTGTGACCAGTCTTCACCTAACTGGTCACACCAGCAGTGGCTTTGTTTCCAAATATGGTCACATTCGGACTTACTGGGGGTTTGGACTTCAACGATCTTTTTTTTGAGGGGGGGCTATAAGAAGGGTTCTGTCCAACTGATGGGGAGGTGGGGGGAGGCAAGCAGGAGGGAAACCCACGGGAGGGAGGTTAACTGTGTTGCGAGGCTTTACCTCTTCACAGACTGGGGACAGACATGCCACTTTATCTTCCCTCCTATCTTCCATCTGTGTCAGTGAGGCAAGCAGAGGATGAGGCATAAACCCACAAGGACAGGAGAGCATGTGGCAGCAAGGGCCACCGTTGGCCTTGGAGGTGGGTACCCTGGAGCCAGGGGTGGGTGTGAGGGAGTGGAGACACTCAGACCAGCACTCAGCCCGGGTGGGGTGGGCAGGGTAGGGGGGCCACCAGGGATGGGGGACCCGCCGGGAGGGAGATGACCCTGTGCTGGCTGGGGGGCATATTATAGTCCTGTCAGGGACCATGCAGGCGAACGAGTGATGGCTGCACATGGAAGGTAAGTTCATGGGGACAGGCGATGAGCGACAGCAGGAACAGTAAAAAAGCTGCACAAGAAAATAAACACCTTACCATGTAAGGGGGGTAAACTACAAATAGTATTTACGCCATCAGATTATTGCAAGGGTTCAATATTAGTTTAAGTGAATTATGCTTGGAGGAAGGGGCAGAAAAAGTGTGTGGGGGGGTGTAGGGGGGGGCGTATGAGATATTAAGACCCCTAACCTCCGTGGGAGGCACCAGCCAGGCAGCCCCTTGCAGGTTTCATCCACATGAGGAAGATTCTAGAAACAACATCTAGAAGGCATGTGAATGGCTGCCCAAGGGTGGGAGCAGAGTGCAGGGCTGCTCCTCTGCATTATAAATCGGCTGAACCATGTTACATTTTAAACGTATTATGTCGCTAAACTAAAAGAGGGGCAACATCCTGGAGTCCTTTGTCAGAGCCCGTGGGGGTGGGGTGGGGGTGGGGGTGGCTTGGTGGGAGCCCTGAGGACGTGTACACAGATGTGGCGGGCTGGCGCAGGCTCTGGTCTCAATGGGTGCCAGCCGGGCCCAATGCCCTCCTTGTGGTCGGGGCTGTGGGGCATCCCTGTCCCAGGCGCCCATGCTGGAGACCCCGGCCAGATGCTTGGCCTGGCCCACATTGCGACCCCAGGGTGACGCACGGGGGCAGGAAGGCAGGGTCGTTGGCTGGCGGGGCTGGAAGGGCACATGTTCGGGCTGAGGAGGTGCCCTGAAAGCGCGCCCCCGGATCATCTTTCCCCGAGTCTGCGTCTGGTCTGGATTTGGCCGCAGATGGGTGTGTGTGTGTGTGTGTGTCGGGGGCTCTGGGCCTGGAGGGGCTGTCCATGCAGCTGCCTCTGGCCAGGAGCCCAGCCTGGACCCTCAGGACCTACATCTGGAGCGACGGCATCTCTGGTACCTGGCTCCACCTGCGGTGAGGGATACGGGGGAACCGCGGGGCCTGCCCAGGGTGCTGTGGCTTGCAGAGACCTCAGGCGGCCCTCCGTGGCCCTGGGGGTCTGGGAGCAGCATTTGGGGACCCTTGTTCCTTCGGTCAGAGAGGTCTGTCTGTTCTCAGCAGCGTCCAGGGCCCCCAAACAGCCGAGAGCTGCCGTCCTGAGCGTGGCTGGGCCTGCAGGCTCTCCAGCGCTTGGATCTGTCCTTGGCCATGAAGGGCAGCGCTGAGCAGTGACATGCTGGCCTCTTGCCTGGAGGGGCAGAGCCAGTGTCACTGTGTCCCTCGGGCGCTGATGGGCCCCTCCCGTCCCAGCCTTTCCTCTGTGATGCTCCCTTTACTAACAGGACTCCCAGCTGTTTGCTCCCAGGAATGAGGAAAAAAACAAAACAAAACTGTGTTTTTCTTCATTAATGTGCCTGCTACCCAAGCGACTCATTTGAAAATTCATTTTGGCAGGGCCTGCAGCATCTGTTACCATTTTGCCTACCCCAAGAGCACAGGTGCTTACCTGCCGGCCTCAGACGGCCCTACACCAGCAGCGTCACGCAGCCTTGCTCCCTTCCCGGGTTTCGACAGCAGGCAGGGGCAGCTGGGAACCGTCGGGTCCGTTTCCCCACCAGGTCGGGTCTGGCAGCCAGAGCCTGTCCCCCACCCCCCCCCCGCCCTCGCACAGGAGGCAGGTGTGCATACCTGGCCACAGCCCTGCGGCCCCTTCCTCACGGCTGAGCCCTGACGATGCCCACTGCGTGGAGCCCTCCGAGTGGGGCCCCTCGGTGCAGGGCGGACTAGGATCCATTTCCTCCTGGGACACTGCCGGGAGGCGGGGGGAGGTGGTGCTCTCCTCGCAGGGGTCCTTGGAGATCTGGGCAGGAGACGTAGTAAAACGGGTATGAGTGGCCAGTCAACAACCACCAGACTGTAAGGTGCCTGGGGAAGGGGTCTGGGTGGACCCGGAGGCTGCTTCTCCTGCATCATGAATTTGACCTTCTGGGTGTTGACATTTTGGCCACATGCGCGCTGCCCTTCCCAAACTGTCATTTTCAGCCCCAACTCCCAGTCCCCCGGAACCTCAGTGAATAAGCTGCCTAAAACCCTGTCTGGTTTTTCTGCCTAAGAGAGAGAATGGATCACCCACAGCAATATTCCCACCAGGACCGGCCACATCAGAAACACTTCTCGCCGCCTCCCCCCTCCCCTCACCTGTGTCTGCGAGGGCACGGAGGACGCAGGTGCAGCAGCAGCCACCAGGGGGCGCGGGCGCCGCTCGGAGAAGGTGACAAAGCACCAGTGGGGGAAGGACACGCAGCCCCAGGGCCTCCCTCTCTCCCAGCTCCCGGGGACTGAGCGCTGCAGGGGAGCCTGTGTCCCTGGAACGTGTGGGCGGGGGTCACTGCGGCTCGTGCTAGGAGGGGCGGCGGCCGGGAGTGACGCACAGTTTGGAGGACAGAAGCAGCCCTCTTGTCCTCAAGCAGGAAAGCCTCCCCGAGCAGAACACGGTGGCCACAAGCCCAAATCTGGGGGGCAATGGGGGGTCGCTCCCGGGGACCTTGTGATGGTGTCAGAGACAAGTGGAGGGTGCTTCCCTGACGGGGTCCCCATGGCAGCCAGAAGTGGTTTCCAGAAGGCTGAGGTGGGATTCCCAGGGTGGGTCCTAAATCCTCTGTGATGGAGCAGGAAATGGTCCTGTGGGGTGGATCTTTCCGGAACACTGGGTCTGCTGAATCTTTGGTCAAGCAGGCTCCCCTCGCCTTCCCCAGGTGTGTGGGGTGAGGAGCAGGCAGGTGAGGCCCAGGCCTCAGCTTAGGCTTAGCGTCCTAAGCCTGTGGAGTCTACCGTGCGTGCATGAGCGAGGCCGGCACTCTGCCCTCCAGTCCCTGCCATGTCTGTGTCTGAGGACATTTTTGGGAGGGGGAGAGAAGGTGCTACTGGCGTTTAGTGGGGTGGGGCCGCTGTGCCCTGTTTCCTCACCTTGCAGTGGGAATAATCCCTACTCCTTGGTTAGTAGGGTGAGCTGAGAGGGTCGGGACCCAGGGCTAGAACCGCGGCCTCACTCATGAAGCCTCAATGAAGGGCTGCTCACCAGCACCTTCCAGCCACAGGAACACCAGCAGGAACACCTGGGTGCTCCGGGCGTGCAGCAGAGGTCAGGCAGCACAGCGTGTGGCCTGAGGTCCTGCGCTTCAGAGCCCTTGGGAGAAGGGGTAGCGGGAAAGCCATTAGGTGCCACGTGCTGCTGGATTCCAGGCTCTTGGACCAGATCTGTCGTCGTTAGTCTGTTTCCATCATTTTATCTTGGACAATAAGCTTAATCCAACAGAAACATCCGATTGATTGCTTCCTCCGCTGGTATGTACATTGGTTCAGCAAGCATTCACTGATTTCTACGCTACATAATATAATAACATATTGAATTCACATGGCTGAAGGGTCCATTCTGGTGATTTTTCTTAAAACTAACCACAGTCTTCTCCAGAGGACAATGGAAAATGTTCATCTCCAGAGACGGGCAGCTTCATGCAAAATCTATTCTGGGTTATCTTTACTGTATGTGGCCTTTGCAAAAAAGACTTAGGAACAGAGAGAGCCCTACGAAACAAGGGTGCTACACCAGAAGCATTATATCCCTCTAGCCCAGATACTGCAGAGTGAAGGGGGCCATGGCTAGGGGTGCTCACAGGTATGAGCTGCACAGAAAAAACAAAGATGTACCTTTCCTGACACACAAATAGACCCTAGAAGTGAGAAAATAGTAACAATGAAAAAAACAAACCACCTTGTAGAAAAACAGGCTAAGGAACCGATTGGCAAACTCACAAATGGTGAGAAATACAAATGGTGAATAAATGCAGTAGAAGCCACCAGCCTTACTAGTGATCAGAGAAGCGCTAGATAAAAAGGATAAACCACTTCCACCTGTAGATTGGCAAATGTGTCAAGGCCTGGGTGTGAGCCTCTCAGCAACGAGCATAGGAATAGTCACAGCCCAACTGAAATGAACTTCACGGCACCAATCAAAAGGTTAGATATGCATATGCCATAAATCTACAAGTTTTACTTTTGGAGCTCTGGCAGTGGAAATAGGCAGGGTCACTAGAATGAATGGACAGGTATGTCTGTCTGACCCTGGGCCATGGTGATGAAAAGTTGGAGATGTTCTCCAACATGTATCTCCATGGGGCAAAACTTAAAGAGCTGACAATCATGTCTTTTTTTTTTCTTAAGAATTTATTATTTATTTATTTATAAAGATTTATGTATTTATTTTAGAAAGAGAGAGCACAAAGCTGCAGGTCAAGTGCTCTTGAGAAGACATTTGCAAATTATGTATCTGATAAGGGGATAATAATATGTAATGAACTTCCTCAATTGAATAACAAAAATGAACCCAATTGAAGAATGGGCAAAGAGGGGCTCCTGGGTGGCTCAGCGGTGGAGTGTCTGCCTTTGGCTCAGGTCGTGATCCCCGGGTCCTGGGACAGAGTCCCACATTGGGCTCCCTGCAGGGAGCCTGCTTCTCCCTCTGCCTGTGTCTCTGCCTCTCTCATGAATAAATAAACAAATAAAATCTTAAAGAGAATTGGCAAAGGAATCACGTACACATTTCTCTGAAGATGGTAGAGAAATGGGCACAGGCATATGAGAGATGTTTAACATCATTAAAACCAGAGAAATGGAAATCAAAACTGCAGTGGCATATCACTTCACATCTATTTAGGATGGCTTCCATCAAAAGAACACACAGAAAAGAACAAGTGTTGGCAAGGATGTGAGAAGTTGGAACCCTTGTGCCGTGTTGGTAGGATTGTAACATGATGCGGCTGCTTTGGGAAACAGTGTGGAGGCATCTCAAAAACATAAAAAGTAGAACCTGGGATCCAGCAATCCCACTTCTGGGTATATACTTAAAAGGATTGAAAGCACACAACAAGCACATGAGAAAATGCTCTGCATCACCTGCCATCAGGGAAATACAAATCAAAAGCAGAATGAGATACCACCTCGCACCAGTGAGAATGGGGAAAATTAACAAGGCAGGAAACCACAAATGTTGGAGAGGATGCGGAGAAAAGGGAACCCTCTTGCACTGTTGGTGGGAATGTGAACTGGTGCAGCCACTCTGGAAAACTGTGTGGAGGTTCCTCAAAGGGTTAAAAATAGACCTGCCCTACGACCCAGCAACTGCACTGCTGGGGATTTACCCCAAAGATACAGATGCAATGAAACACAGAACACCTGCACCCGATGTTTATAGCAGCAACGTCCATAATAGCCAAACTGTGGAAGGAGCCTCGGTGTCCATTGAAAGATGATGGATAAAGAAGCTGTGGTCTATGTATACAATGGAATATTACTCTGCCCTTAGAAACCATTTGCTTCAATGTGGATGGAACTGGAGGGTATTATGCTGAGTGAAATAAGTCAATCGAAGAAGGACAAACATTATATGGTCTCATTCATGTGGGGAATATAAATAACAGTGAAAGGGAATAAAGGGGAAAGGAGGAAAAATAAGTGGGAAATATCAGAAAGGGAGACAGAACATGGAAGACTCCTAACTCTGGGAAACGAACTAGGGGTGGTGAAGGGGAGGTGGGCAGGGGGTAGGGGTGACTGGGTGGCAGGCACTGATGTGGGCACTTGACGGGATGAGCACTGGGTGTTATTCTGTATGTTGGCAAATTGAACACCAATAAAAAATAAATTTATTATTAAAAAAAATTGAAAGCACGGTCTCAACGAGATACTTATACACCATGCCCATGGCAGCATTATTCTTGATAGCCAAGAGTTGGAAGCAACCCAAATGTCCACTGATGGTCAAATGGATACACAAAACATGGTCTACACAAACGGTAGAATGTTATTCAGCCTTAAAAAGGAAGGGGATCCTGACACCTGCTGTGACATGGGTGAACCTTGAGGACATTATGGTGAGTGAAACAAGCCAGTCACAAAAGGACAAATACTGCGTGATTTCCCTTATATGAGGACCCTGGAGTAGTCAGATGGCTGGTGCCAGGGGTATGAGAGTTTGTGTTTAATGGGGACAGAGTTACGGTTGAGAAGATGGAAAAGTTCTGGAGATGGACAGTAGTAATGATTGTGCAACAGTGTGGAAATCCTTAACACTACTGAGCTGTACACTTAACAGTGGTTAAGATGGTAAAGTTAGGACAGGTGGTTTTTACCCCCATAAAAATTAAAGCATAGTTTCTGAAAATTTTCTATCGCTTTATATACATATTATTCTTACTATTTGTGTGTATCAGAAAAGACCTGGAAGTATACATACCACATTGTATTTACTCCTGGAAGTAAAAGTGAGAGGAGAGAGTTCTATCTTTTATGTATCCATTTCTATCCTATTTGGCACTTGCAGAAGGAGAGGATATTACTAGTATAGTTTTTTAAACCAGAAAAATAAGGTTTAATATTTCTATAGTTCAGATGGGTAATTAGGGAGACAGATGATAAGTTGGTTATCTAGCTAAATGCTTGCTTATGAATGCTGAAACTCAGTCCACTTCTCTAAGTTAAGAAGGGTTATTATTTTTACTTGTCCAGGTAACATTTGTTATTTTTACTTTTGTGCACTTATGCTTCAGGATTGTAATCCTGTAAAGTAGGCTATAAAATTCTCCAGGTGGCCTCCTCCGTAGGCCTCCATGGTAGCAAGACAAAGTGGAATAGAGCAAATAAAAGAAGTAAAGACATATGATGATGCTGGTGATGGTGATGGTGATGATAATGATGGTGATGGTGGTGGTGATGGTGATGGTGGTGATGGTGTTGATGATGGTGATGATGATGGTGGTGATGATAGTTAACATTTATTGAACTCATATGTTTGCCAGGTTATCACAGCCCCATGAGATAAGTACTATTATCATGTCCATTTTACAGATAAGGAGAGCGGGACACTGAAAAGTCATTAGCCAAGCATGTTTAGCGAGGAAGGGGTGGAGCTCTGAACTCAAGGCTGGTCTGGGGAACCAATATCCTGGCCTGCTTTTCCTCATTTCCACTGCAGGAGAGAGGACTCAACTGGGCCCAGCAGAGCAGAGCCAAGCCTATGGGACAGAGGTGCCTCCAGGAAGAGGGAGCAGACCTCACGAGTCTGTGCCAAGGATGGGCTCAGGCTCATGCACTAGGAAGCTCCAAGAGAAATCCTCAGAACCTCATGCCTTCAGGAAGGAGGTGATCCCCCAGTAATCATGGGTTTCTGCCGTTGTTGGTAGGGTCAGAGCTTCAGCTCCTGGGGTGGGGGACGTGGCTAGGGTGAGGGGCAGGGCTCTACTCCAGGAGGACAAGGGCGGCTTGTGGGGAAGCCTGATGATGTGAATTGGGGCGTGCAGTGTTCAGAACAGGAGCACAAGCATAGCTCACACCCCACTGTGTTTACTACAACAGGGTGCCCCAGTGCAGGGGAAGAAGAGCCACGGGAGTCCAGGGACCAGTGCAGCCCCTGTGTGTTGGCCACATTGGCGGCTGAGGGTCACCAGGAGCAGTGCCTGGTCTCGCGGTCAGCACTGGGGCTCCCCAGTGGGAGGAACAGCCGGGGCACCTGCAGCTGCTTGAGGCTGGACAGAGGAGCTGGGAGTAGCCAGAGGAGAGGACATGAGGCTGCCGAGGCCACAGACTCAGACCCAGTGTGTTCGGTGTCCTCTTGGGCATTCTGCTCCTCACCCGTGAAGTGCAGGTGGGCAAGAGGTAGATGTGGATGATTCCTAAGACATTCCCAGCAACAGAAGGCAATTCCAGCCAGGTATTTATTTCCACGGTGCAATGTCTTCAATCTCCCTGGGAGAGGGGGTGCTACAGCTTTAGGACAGAGGGTCTGGATCCCAGCCCTAGGTTGAGCCTGGGGTGAGGTCCCCCAGGGGAGGGTGCCTGCCCTTGGGCTCTCACTATTTTGTTTATCTTCTGGAGTCGGTTGCCCAACTCCAGAGAAGAGGCTGACTGTTCTCAGGAGGAGAACTTGACACCTGGCGGAGAAATCCTACCTGGTTAGTGCTAACTTTAATCTCAGCCAGTTATGTTTGCACAGACCAGCAAACTTCCTTATCGGCTTCCTTATTGGCCTTTCAGGGTTTGGCTCCAGGCCCCGGCTCTTTGCTTCCCACTGGATGTGCACTTTCTCTATCCATTTCTGCCTCCCCCTCCCTGGGGAATGAAGTGGTTCCACATGAGAGGGTTTTCCAAATGGCAGTAATCTGGAAAGAAGAATTCTACAGCAAATAGTCACCATCATTTCCAATAATCTGCAACACAGTGTGAATATCTCACCTAGGGATGGCATTGGGTCATTCGGAAGAGATTTCAAGATACTTGTACTGCGGGAAAAAAGAGTATGGGCAAAGATCTAGAAACTCCCGGAAGTCTGGGTGAAGTGGGCAAAGCATCAGAAGGGCAGGTGCTCTGGAAAAGTAAACACTGTTGTGGGAAACAAAAAGCCAACAGAGATCTGGAGGCCAGAGTCTAGGCCAAGGTGTCACGGGACCACAGTCCCTGTGGAGGTATGAGGGTGTGTCCCAGGCCTGTCTCCTGTGTCTGCAGCCTGGGGCGCTCCTTGGTATGCAGACACGGCACTTCTCATGGGGCCTCCCTGTGTGTCTTCCCATCAGCCTCTCTTTGCCACTGTGAGACCATGTTTTCCCTTTGGACAAGGACACCAGTCCTGCTAGATGAGGCCCACCCTGTGACCTCGTTTTCACACAGTTAGGCCTGTAACGACCCTCTTTTCAAACAGAGTCACATCCTGAGATGTTGGACTCAGGGCTTCACTTGCTGTGGGGTGGGGAGCAGAGTCTAGCCCCTAACTCAAGGGTAAGGAACAGTGGTGCCCAGAGAAGCAGTTCCTCCTTCCCTCTCTCACCCCCCTTCCCTCCTTCTTTCATTTCTGTTCAACTCCTACTATTATTATTGTTCCTGATGGTTTTATTTTTTATTTTATTTATTTTTAAGATTTTATTTTTTCATGAGAGACACAGAGAGAGGCAGACACAGGCAGAGAAGCTGGCTCCCTGCAGGGAGCCTGATGCGGGACTCAATCCCAGAACCCCAGGATCATGCCTGGGCCAAAGGCAGATGCTCAACCACTGAGCCACCCCAGTGTCCTGTTCATGACAGTTTTAAATGACCAATTGTACAGTTGCAAATTCCTGCATGTGGAGCTTAGGAAATGCAATAATTTCACTTATGAGAAACCTTCCAACGGGGCTTTTCTGTGTGCCCAGATTTCTAAAAGAACTCAAAGCTCGTTGCTAATCCTATAATGTGAAATAAAGTGCAGACTCTCCCTCCTCTTGAATGTGTGAAATTTTGAAATGATCTTTCCAGTGACTTGTTGGCATGTTGACCTTTCTCCAGACGGCTTGGCCAGCTGGCAGGGTGTCCGGGGGAGACGTGGATAGTGATGTGTGATGGAGCAGGAGAAGGCAAACTGCAGCCCCGGCCCTGCAAGACGGTCATGGGGAGGCCTATCGATTCCGGCCACATGTAGAGCGGCCTCCCCTCCCCTCTGAGGGCCAGAGTCCGGAGGAGGCTCATTAGGGGCACCACAGCTCTCCTGGCCCATGATCCTTCTCAGAGCCTCACCCTGCACCTGCTCTGCCCTCGTTGGGACTCTGCAGCTAAGGTGATTGACAGGGAACCAGGGACCAGGCGATGCCAGCTGCCCAGACCAGTGGGGGCAGGAGGCCCTGAGTGGGAGGGCACTAGGACGCTACAAGAGAGGTGAGTGGCCGAGACACAACTTGATGAGCAGCCACAGATCTCCTGGTGCCAAAGCACACAGCATTCTGCCCCAACAAGGCAGGCTCTGCAGATGTGGATGGGCACAGGACAAGGGCAAGCACACAGTCAGGGGGCGGCTCCAGCTCTAGTGACATCCTGAGTCAGCACCCCGTGGCACCCCGGGTTTGATCCCAGCAGCCCGGCTGGCCTTGGCTGGCATCGGGCAGGAGGTGTGGGTGGCCCAGTGCAGCCCACCCCATGCACAGCACCCCAGCACTCGTTGCCATTGTGCACATGGCCACAGGGTGACCCGGGGCTGTCAGAACCTCCCTGGGCGGGGGTGCGGTGTGTGTGGGGGTAAGAACCACCCACCTATGTCTCTATGTAGGTTCTCATCCACAGCCTGGAACTCACACGGGGGACAGGGCCCGGGGCTGGGCCGATGGGGGTACCTGGCCTGCCGCAGGGAGCAGCACCTGTGAGCAGTGGCATGATGGCCACGGAGGTCTGAGCCCGTGCGTTCACTTGTTCAACACGCTTCCCACAGGTGTTTGTGGGTGACCAGCACACCGGGTGGCAGGCAGACTCCTCCCTCCTGGTCCGCAGCGACAGGAGCGGGGCGGGGCAGGGTGGTGGTGGTGGTGGTGACATGGGCACGTGATCACGGCTAAAGGGGCTGAGGGGACAGGCCCTGCGGCCTTGGAGCTTCAGGGAGACAGACATGCCCCGGGACACAGGAGCGGAACTCTGGTCAAGGGCTGAGGGACAACAGGACCAATCAGCACCATCGTGGCCGGGATTACGTGTCAGAGATGGGACACAAGGCGAAGTCACCTCAGTGGACAGAGCTGTGTCTTCCTGAACTTGAGAATATGCCACAAACCTGGAGAGAACTAGTAAAACAGGTGCCGACATGCTTAGCAGAATCCAGTGTCCGAGAAATGGAAAGAGCAAGGGAATCCACTCATGGGGCACGACCATTCTGACTTCAAAATCACGCCTCTGGACCAGCTGCCCCTGCACAGCCCCGGTGCCTCCTGCTCTCCAGCCCACCTGGAGCACAGCACGTGGCAGTTTCCCCAAATGCCCAGTAAGGAACTCCTCAGGTGTGCGCCTTAGGAAGAAAACCCACAGAGCACCAAGTTTGGGCGTCCGGATTGAGTAGATCTCACACCTCAGTCTCTGCGTATTTTGGCCATATTAGGGGATCAATAGGAAATCCCTCCTGTGGCTAATTCATTGCCTATCAGCCTGCCTCTTGTTCAAGAGCAAGCCTGATGGTAGATGAGTGAGGAGTGGGCCAGAATCTTATGCATTATATGTATTGAAGCAGGATTGTAATATCTTCATTAGTATTTTACAATATCATACTTTTCAGAGTAGATCCCAACCCTAAGTATCTGCAAGCTACATTACTTTTTTTTTTTTAAGATTTTATTTATTCGTGAGAGAGAGAAAGAAAGAGAGAGAGAGAGAGAGAGGCAGAGGGAGAAGCAGGCTCCATGCAGGGAGCCCGACATGGGACTCGACCCCAGGTCTCCAGGATCACACTCCAGGCTGCAGGCATCACTAAACCACTGCACCACCAGGGCTGCCCGCAAGCTACATTGTTACAGAGAAAGCTGAAACTCTCAGCAACCGAGCACTGTGAGGACGCCTGGGTGGCTCAGCGGGGGAGTGTCTGCCTTCAGATCAGGGTGTGATCCCGGGGTCCCGGGATCAAGTCCAACATCGGGCTCTCCACAGGGAGCCTGCTTCTCCCTCTGCCTGTGTCTCTTATGAATAAATAAAATCTTAAAAAAAAAGTGAGCATTGTTAGCAAAAGGTCTAACATGAAATAGGAAAGACAAGTTCACTAATTTTTGTAATTATCGTTCTTCGATGGAGAGAGAGGGAGGGAATCTGAAGCAGGCTCCACACTCGATGCAGAGCCCGACGTGGGGGCTGGATGCCAAGACCCTGAGATCATGGCCTGAGCCACCCAAGGGCCCCAAGAAAGGCCAGTTTAGATTCCTGTAATGCAGGGAGGGACGATGCCAGGGCACTGATGATGTATGTTGAGTGCCAGTCCTTGATCTCCAGACACACTCCTGAGGTGAGGTAGCAGGTGATCCTGAAAAGCAGCTCAGTGACGGAGCTCCTGCTCTCAGCCTGGCCCCTGCAGCTGACAGAGGGGACAAGGAACTCTAGGACAGCGTGCCTTGCTTGTAATCAACAGGGTGACAGGATTCCTTGCCTGCCAACCCACTGCATGCCACACTCCCAGACTTGCTCACACCTGGGCTTGGACGGGTTCAGTGTGGGCACTGCTGTGCTGGAGCTGCATGAACTGGGCTCCTCTTAGGCAGAACTTCACGCCTCAGTGGTGAGGGCCATGTCTGTGGTAGGGGGGCGGGGGTCACCATCAGCATGGTCCCTTCCTCCTGGGCTCTATTTGCCAGGGAGACACCCCGCCTGTCAGTGTGTGTGGGGGGGCAGGGAGTCAGAGTGGATCCTACTGCCGGTCACCTCCCAAATTCATCTCCCACTGGGAGGAAAAAATACACTTAAGCGGTCTTTCCCCAAGAGGTTGTGTAAACGCTGAGTCAAGTTTGAAGAACCATAAAATATTTTCCCATTCCAAATTCTAACACCCCACGCAGACAAGCCCCCTGCCCCTTTAAAGAAAAGCTCGTAAATACAAGAGTTGGTTTTGAACCTTTAATAAAAGTAAAAAATGAATGCAAAAAGAACACAGTGCTGAAAACTTAGTATGAATGTGAATCTCACTAGATGTTTGTATCTGATATAGTGCAAATTTTGTTCAGAGTATTTTACATTTTTACAAACACAAATCACTTTGGTTCATATACTTGCTATAAAGTATTGGCAAAAAAATTCTTCAGATTCACATTTTTTTTTTTTGGCTACATTATTTCTAACAGATAAAGATTTACTTCCAGTTTCAGAGAAAAAAATACTTACTGTTTGTACATGATCAAGTATATTTTAAAGATTCAATTACTGCTTTCACCTAATAACTTCTGGTTTCTCATAAGATGCTGACCTCTTCCTTGAGAAATCTTTTCACACACGGCTAATCATCCATCTTCACTTGCAGAAAACATGTAAGGGGTCAGTGCAAAGTTCAGAACGATCTCGTTGACTTTTACACAAAATTCCTCTAGAACAGATTAGCTACACAGTCACCGAAAATCTATTCCATGGTATTTTTGTCAGAACAAAACCAAACAGGCGCGACGAGACCACCACGCGCACATCCGCGGCCGCGGATGCCAGTGACTCCGACCCCCGTCCTGCCCACTGCCTGTTTCTAGCCAAAAGGAGTCTCCTAATGAAGTCACTTTCACAGGATTTAAAACAAAAACATTTCAATTGCAAAATACAAAAAGGTAAATTTGTTAAGTAAAAATGACAAATCTACTAAACCCACAAAACTGGAGTATTTTCAAAGGACCAGGGCTCAGTGGAGGGTGCAACAGAACTGAAAGAAATTATTGCTGAATTTTGCCTCCATGCAGCACTGAAATGAATGGAGAACCCCTCTTCAACATCTCATACGTTAAAAAAAATAATAATAAATATTTAAGAGAATACAAGGCTCAGATTGGTTTTCATATACATTGCACTTGAAGTTTGAGACCCAATCCTCGCAAAGTGGGTCTAATATGGTCTATGCCATTAAGTGAATACATTGTGCTCACCGATATCTTTGAGTATTTAGAAACACCAAATGTTCAATGTGGTGACATGTGCACGCGTCTTTTTACAAGGCAATCACAGATTGCAAATTCCATAGGGCTGTGGAAAACTTGCCATGTCTATTCTGGAGGATTGAAGAAACACCACACATGACTCTGGCTCGCTAAGACTGAGACACACGGCAGACAGGTACTCCCTCTCAGGTGGGTATGGATTTTGGATGAGACTCGTCAAGTACCGCGGTGAGAACTCCGGTCTATCACAGTGTAGGACTACGGCCTTCGCTGCCCTCTGCACTCAGTAAGATTGTCTGCACGGAATCCCACAGGGGGAGCGAAGCACAGCTGCACACAGCGATGCACACGCTCATGCGGCACGGGAGTGTGAAGCGTCTCGGCGCGGGCGCGGCCTCCCGGGGCTCACTGCCACACAACTTCGCTTTTTACACAACCCTATTCTTAGAAAAAAAAAATCTTTTGGATAAATATTATTCCTATTTTTCCACACTTCACCTTTGTTAAGCACCATCAAGCTATCCCCTATGGGCACGGGTACAAAACCAGGAGCTGGTAATTAGGCTTTAGTTCAAGGCTTTGAAATATGGCAACTTGCTTTTAATAACATAAATGAGATCGAGGACTCGGGGAGCCGTACCCGCCTGACGCCCGCACCCGCTGGGGGGACGCGTCTCTAGAGCAGGACGCAGGCATGGACGCATCAAGCAAGGTACCATTTTGAGATAAGCAGTTCTTCACTTGCTATTCTAAGACAGGTGAGTCATTTCTCCGGGAGTCACTGGTACAGTCAGCCCAATCTAAATAGATCACTGCGGAAAAAAGATAATCTTTGCCACAATCCAATGTCACAGACTCTCTTCCCACATCGTGCTCCTTCTTCGGGGGGTTTGAAGACTCAGTCACTGTGCGGCTTTTCAGGAACGCCCTGCATGGAAGGAGAGTGAGAACGTCAGTGCCCCGTGTGTGCACAGGAGGAGAGGATCTTCCGACAGAGAGCGTGGTGGGGATAGGACATGTGGGAGCCACTGGCGCAGAACGGGCCCCTGTGACCTCCGCAACACCCTTGGCCGGGAGCCACCTGTCCTGCCCAGCGCGGAGCTGCTGCACAAGTGGAGGCAGGACGACATCCGCCCCAGCGGGGAGGCCGTGGGATCCTGTGTGGTCAGGGTGCCGGGGGTGCACGGTGATGACACCAAGACGCTCACACACTGTAATCTAGGATGCACACGCTTCTGTGCACAGCAGTCTGCTCCCCAGGAAGGGGGCCTCTGTCCTGACCTTTACTAACATCTGGGTTCCCCCGGGGCAGCCTGGGGAGACCGGCCTGGCTCTAGGACGCTGAGACACCTGTGCCCCGCGCTTCCTCGTCTGAGGCCCACAAGAGCACGCCAGATGTGCGAGTGGCTCGTGCACATGGGGAGATGCAGAAAACATGGCTTTGCAATCCACTGTGCGTGGGAGACCTAACTCGGGTCTGGCGTTAGCATAAGGACACATGTGACCACCGAGAGGAGGTGATGCTTGGCCTGGGATGGAGAAGACACGGGGCCACAGCCTGAGAACTGCAGGTCTTGGGCAGAAGGGGTCCTGCAGTGATGACCCCAAGATACCCCAAGGCGGGCCGTCGGGAGCTGTGTGCTCACAGGGTGGGTGGCACACCCCTGACCAGCTCACCTCGCGTCCCTTCCACACCCGCCGGCGCTGCTCTGACTGCCACCACCACAGGAAAGGCAGTCAGCTGTCCGTTGCCAGGAGGCCTGGGCCTGGGAGTGGGAAGCAGAGCCGCGCGTCCCCTTCCTGGGGCAGCTCAAAGCCTCCACGTTTCCAAAGATTGAAGCTACAAACGCAGAGACGCATCATTTTCTCTGGAACACCTGGGTGGCCACGCAGCTCCCTGAGCCACGGGATGGGAGTAGGGCCCATCTACGGCTTTGGGACCCAGGGACCCTGGCAAATAACCATGTGTCTTCCTGAGGGAGGGAGCCAACGGCAAGGATGGAGAAGGAGCCCGAGGAGAGTGGGTGAGCAGGGCCGTCAGAGGCCCTCGGGGGGAAGGTGTCCATCCTGGATCAGGGGTTCGCTCTGAGAAAGTGCCCCCACAACCCCAGGCCCCGTCCCACCAGCAGCCTGAGGGTGGAGGCCTCTGGCAAGGGCGGCCCACAGCCACAGCCAGCCCAACTGGCAGCCCCGTTCTGGACGCCGGGCAGCTTTCCTGGAAGTAAGCATGGGAAGGGCTTTTCCAGTTTTGAGCACCGTTAGCCTGTTTTTACAAATAAGAAAGCTGTTGTTTTTTCTGTTTCTTTGAAGCAGGGTAACAACTAAGGAGGCAGGCTCAAGCATTCAGACTCTCTCCCTGAAAAACCTCTTAACTCCCTGTCGTTTTTAAAGGCAGGGGTGCACACGAGGAGGAAGGTTCTAGCCAGGGAGGACTTGACATCATGGCGCCAACATTCAAGATGCCACAGAAGCACTTTCTAAGGCTGACAACTCAGGGATCCACAGACTCACACTCACACCACAGGACCTACTCGCCTGGGTCGTCAGGGTGCAGACTCGCCCGGGTCATCAGGGTGCAGGCTGCCCCAGGGGGAGGGCTCTGGGCCCCCAGCCCTTGCGGTCCTCCCAGCAGCCTCCTGGGCCACCTGCTGCTGCAGCATCAAGGGAGAAGACCCCCAAACACAGGCCCCAGGAGAACCTGGTCAGGCAGGGCACCTGGATTAGGATTCATATTTTATTCTTCGGTCATGCCGCAGCCTGAGACATCTATAATTTCCCGCACTCCCAGCTCTACCGGCAGGCAGGACACAATTTTAGCTTCATGTACTTTGCTATCGCAGCAGCACCACTGCAGACAGGGCCCAGGTCCCGCACCCTCACCGCTGCAGCCGGAGGACTCATTTGGCTGCAGGTGCATTCTGCCAAAGATTCCCCGGGTCCACTTTTATAAGACTCTCTTGCTTCCTCGAGACTCGTGTGTACACACTTCCAGGGATGGAGGTCAAGAGGATCAAAGCGGCAGGGTGTCAACTGCCACGTAATGCCAGGGTGGTGTCCAGGAAGGCTTCAACCTCCAGGAGCCAAGTCAGGGTGGGTGTTGGGCGGCTGTGGTGGTGGCAGGGCAGGAAGGCCCCCATCCCAGGGACCTCCAGGGACCTCTAGGTGAGCGGGCCCCATGTGTTCACAGCGGACCTTCCTGGCTCCCTCACCACCGCCCTCCGCAGTCTACACTATCACTTCCTACACACATCACCTGCGCTTTACATTACAAAACTACCATTTTTACTGTAACTTTTTTTAACAAAGATGAGAAAAATCAAACAGACCCTACAAACCATGTGCAGTTCTACTTTCCAGAAGGAGCAGCTCCTGTAAGGGGCTCCTGACCCCTTACAGATGCCTCCCCCCCCAACTCCCACAAGGCCATCCTCACCTCAGGGGCCAGGGCTGCCCGCCAGTCCAGATGGACCTGGACTATACAAGTGGCTTTAACACCTGGCTCCCCACTCTCAGGCCTCCATAACACCCCTACGCAACAAAGCCAGAAGCTTCCAGAAGCTGTGCTCCACTCTAGCACGACTCTCCTGGCTTCCTCCAGCACTAACAGGGCTGGGGGCATGAGGGCCAGCAGTTTCACATGTGCTCACCCTCGTCCCATGCTCTCCACCTAGAGAACGGGGACTGGGCTGCCCCCACCCTCGAGTGGCCAGGAGCAGCCACTTGCTGTCAGCAGCTCATCTCGGGGGCAACCACAGGGTGTGGCTGGTGGTGCCACTGGTCCAAGTGAAGGGAGCCCCCACTTCTGAGGACTCTGCCAGCCTTCCCTGCAGCTGGGACCCACGGGGAAGGAAGGGTTTCCATTCTCGAGGACAGAAACAGTGGTGCACGGGGTGGGCGCAGAGCCTCGAGACGCCCGCTCATTCTGATGACCTGGGAGGGGAGGTGACTATCGCTCCCCACGTTTCAAGGTATGAGAACATCCTTATATAAGTCTCTCCACTTTTAAAGGCTAGGGAAGAGCAAGCTTCAGTAAGGAGAACTGCAACTCTGTGGCTCGCTTGTTTTATGTTTAAAACTTACCTTTATCAAACTTTCACTTAATTCTGATATTTCCACCAAAACGACGGGGGGGGGGGCGCGCAAGGAACATCTGCTAACACAATCTATAAGCAGCGGTATTTTCAAAGGTATGACATGTATGACTCTTCAAATCAGTTCCCTCCAACCATTGACCATTTCTCGGTGCTTATAACTCGTACCCGTGGAAGTCACTACCTCTACGGGACTAATGCTCACTTCCCAACCCCGGCTTAACCCTTCCCTGCAAATACATAACAGCACCAGCCGAGCAGCCTGAAACCACAACATGCAACCTGTTGAACGTCATTCAGATTTTTGTTTTATGAAGTCACCCTGTTGACAGCAGTTTTACCCCAAAAGCCATATTAGGAGTTCTCTACTGAAGCTACTGAAACAGAAGCCGCACGCAACAAGCACTGGTGGACAGACAGAGGACAGATGGTGGACAGATACAACCAGGTGACGTGGGCCTGCCTGGTTCTAGTCGGACAACTAGTCAGTGGGCTGCATGGGGGGGAGCCAGTGCATGGGTGTCTCATGTGAGGCTGCAAGAGTCAAAATAAGCAAGCCAAGTCCTTTGACCCTCACTGGGGCTGCAAGAAACCGTACTTTCATTGAGTTCCCATTTTGGGCACTGGCTCCACAGAATTGCAAGGCATGGAGGGAGGGACGGTGAACTCCAGAACCAGTGGGACATACTACACATTTTATCTTTCTGAAATTAGTTCTATTTTTGTGAAACAGCCAAGTGGCCTTCAAATTCAGCTCCCACAAGTGAGTATCAGCTGGCACAAATAAATGTCCTGTTCTATAAATAGCCTGAGGGACTGAGATAAGTTTTCTGAGAAAGCCCCAGGGCTGATGTGAGGGCAGTGGCCCTCGTAAGACTCAGCAATTCTCTTCCGTTCGTTTTACTAAAGCCCTAGAGTCAAAGTCAACTCCTGAGAGAACTTTCTCGTACTAATGTGTTCAAATGTGAAAGTGTAACTACTACTGTATGTGAAGGTAGAACCACCAAAATCATCCCTGACTCCCTCTGCCCTTCCAGGTCTCAAGGAATGGTCAATGGCTCCAAGCCGTGTGACTCCCTCTACAGCCGATGGCAGGGCTTCCAGGGAGGCTGAGCCAGGTCCCCCAGCCCAGGATGTGCAGGGCCTGTCTACCCAGGCCTCAACCTGGGTGCAGGGCCTCTGCTGCATCTCCTGCCCGGGCATCACCTGCCCTCGTGGGATGGACGGCGGACACCTCGTCATCAACTATTAGCCATTTCAGTGACTTTATCTGCCAGCCACTGGACTCGTTGAGAGCCTAGAAAGGTTGCTGAATGCATCTATAACATAAGGGGTCACCCGCCAACGCTGGCTGCTTCCTAGTTCATCATGAGTTCACAAATCCCAAAATCTTTATCATTTAGCAAAGAGTTGTCTTGGTATCATTGGGTTTTTGTTTTGTTTTGTTTTGTTTTTTTAAATTTATGCTTTTCTCTGTAATTGTTGTTCCTGGGTCTCAACCACACATTACAATGACTCGTGGGCAGCCACTTTATCGGGCGAGCGATCATGCACTGGGAACAGACCGCCGCAGGACCTACCATCGCCAGCTGCCGTCCTATGTTGCCCACGGTGACGCCTCCTGAGAAGAAGATACACGGCAGCCAGGAGCGGATGTAGAGAAAGTCTGGGGACGTGTATCTGCAGAGAAAGCAGAAGAGATGGTACCTAAGCAGTCAGTCTCCCCGAGCCTGGCTGGCCTCTGGGGGAGAGTCCACCAGTGGGGAGACGCACGATGCGCAGCAGCCACAATGGGCTGCAGGACAGTCCCGTCTCACTGCTGCGCTTACTGCCACTGCTTCACTTCCCTACGGTAAGTTATGGGTGGTACATTTTTAACATGGGAATCAACAGTAAGTATTTTTGAGAATTTCATGCCTAAGTCAACATCATGTATTAAAAAAATATGGCATCTCAGTTTAGTGGGCGTTTTTAATAAAAGTGAAGTCATAGCTTCTAGGCGACATAGATATGCTAGAGAACATACTTACTGATAGACACCATTGTACACCAGCAGCTGAGTGATCAGAGTGGCCAGGAAGGCAATAGTGATCCCAAGCCCAAGGCCACTTCTTGAACGGTCAAATGTCCACCAGAGGCCCAAAGACAGGGCTGCTAACGTCAAGGAGAGCTGGACGTTATTGGCAAAATCCAATTTCTGGTGATGCAAGGTTAAGGACAAGTCCAGTGATTTTTAAGATGCTCAAAACAAGCCAAAGGAAAAAACCAACAGAACAAGCAAACAAAGCCACTCAGATCCTATACATGTTGTCATTAGTATGTACCACATAAGTCTCCATCTAAAAAACCCTCCCCAAGAACAGGGACCCTTGGCCTCCTCTCACTGGGCCACAGAAACCAGGTCTTCTTAATGGAAGATTATGAGGGTGAAACGTAAAAGAATTTATAAAACCAATTCCCAGGAACCAGGAGCTACTGTCTGACAAAACAGAAAGTCCACTCTGCTTCTCGTATTATTTCAACAGTTTCCTGAACTATTCTGAAAACTCTATACACCAAGCAATATGCTTTGAAATAAAATAGTTGGAAGAAGATCATTCCACTAACCTATGAGATAATATATACTCGTTAGAAGTAAAAAAGTGCTTCAACATATAACCTAAGGAAATGCCCTGGACGTAGCACATCCTCTGAAGGATACAGCGCTGGCGTGGTTGATGCCAACAAACACAGCCACACAGCGCATCACGCTGGCCCACTCTCTCTTAAACTTGTGTGGTTCTCCCAGGTGACTGTCGATGCAGGGGTACAGCAAGCCCACCACAGCTGCCAAAGAAAACAACACCACACATGAGAACACGCCAGCTCTATGACAACAGGACTTCTAAGTGCGATTAACAGATTATTCAAACCAGTTCTTTTCCTAGAAAACATATATGCTATAATACAGCATTTGAATTAAGACTAATTTTTGTTGGTCTGTTTTTCGTTTCGTCTTCCTTGACTACAAACAAAAGGATCACACTGTTTTTGAGAAATTGCTGTTCTTCAGTTTAATTAGACACAGAACTCAATCAGGCGGCGGGGGGGGGGGGGTGTGTGTGTTAATTATCCATATAATGCTGTGACCAGTTAGCCATGCTGAGCCACCCCTGTGAGTCCAGGTCCTGACTGTGGGAACAGCCTGGGACCAGGCCCAGGGAACCAGGCCCCTGGTTCACTGTGGGCTCTGATGGGACCTGGATCCTCATGTTTGTTTCCTCATGTGTAAAATGACAAGGGTTATGTAAGCAGAAGGCGGAGTAGGAAGAGTTAGGGAGTTCACAGGCACAGATTTTTAAAGGAGAGAGGACACAGAGAACTTAGACAGGGGGAGGGTGTGGCACTCCGGGACATAGTAAAGGCAGGGAACACACAGGGTGCCTGGAGGCTGCTGGGGATCCAGGCCCATGGGACCAACTGTGGGACATGGGGCTCAGCACTTAAAGATGCCAAGTGCAGAGGCTTGAAAGCCAAGGAGCAGTTCCACCTGCTGTCCTAGGAAAGGAGTAACTAGTTCAGGTTCCTGGACAAATAAGGGACACAGTTCTGGTGAAAATAATCAGTGAAACTGAGCGTTTCAGTTTCAATTTTGTTTTACAGTTTATCAAATTCTAATTTTAAGAGTTTTGAAAACTGAAACCCAAACAATTCTATAACTTATTTAGCTATAACTTAATCTTACCCTTTAAGGTTAAAGGGTAAAGAGGCACAACCGTACTGAAGAATTTTGCCCTATGCTTATCTGGTAATTTTTTTTTTTTAAAGGAGGTATGAGAAACTGAGAGAGCGCAGAATTCCTTGACGCTTCAATTGCAAATAAAACCTAACCTACAATATTTCCTTTTTAAGACCGAATTTTTGATTCAGAGAAAGAACTACTGTACCAAATGTGCATGAAAGATGGGATCTGCTCTAGGTAACTTTCTCAAAAAGGATTTTTAATAGGATAGCTGTATGATTTAAGGATTTAGAAAGGCAAAGTAGGATCCTACCTTTCTAAGAACAGAGATGAAGGCACTGTACCCACTGAGTGGGTGCTCTACCCCCACCCCTCACCCGGCAGTGACTGACGTGCCCTGGCCAGAACACAGCTTCCACTCCCAGCCCTGTGCCATCCAGCTGTTCTCAGCCAGTCTGCTGCAAAGAGGATGTGTCTCCACAGTGCAGGGGACACACCCAGACTCCAGGGAGGCAGTTTGCAGAGTTATGCACAGCGGTCTGCCGTTTACTGTGTCCCCTTAGACAGGGATGCTTAAAGTCTCTGCACCCAGTTTCCACATCTGTGAAATGGAGCCATCACAGAGTACTGTTGTAAGGAGTGAACAGGCAAAGCACGTAAAACCCACGGCAGGCAACCCATCAAGGCTGGACACACAGCCCACAGCGCGGCACCCCCGCCACGGCTGTCCCACTTAGGTACACCTGTGCTCTGCCCAGCAGAGCGTGGCTCCGAGGGCAAGGGCCGAGGGCTGGGGCCGAGGGCTGGGGCCCGCCCGTTCTCTCCTCCCGCAGCTGGCGAGGCTGCAGGAAACACCTGACAGCGCGCGTATGCACGAAGGCTGTGCCGCTAGAGAAGCGCTAAGCGGTCTTCCGAGCCAAGCCGTGAGACCGACCACGCGTGGGCACGGGAGCAGAACAAGTGCCCCAGAAGTCAGCGGCCCCCGCGCACGGAGCCTGCGGGCGGCACCCGCGGCACCCCGCGGCCCGCCGGGCGTCCCCTCCGCCCCGCCCCGCCCCGCCCCCGCCCGGCGGGGCCCACGTGACGGTTTGTTTTCGGTGGCCGGCGGGTAGCGTGTTCGCGTGCCGGGCCAATGGCAGCGCCGCCGGGCCGCTCACCAGTTCGCGCGCCGCCAATCCGGGGTGCGCTCAGCCCGGGACCGCGGCGGGCTCGGCGCGCGCGGCCCCCGGGCCAGGTCGGCGGGAGGCCGGCCCGGCGCCCCCGAGCAGCACCCCCACCCCCGCTGCACTCACCGGCCGCCGTCCCGCAGCACGGCGGGACCCACCAGGCCGACGAGAAGATGGTGGCGATGACCTCCTCGGGGAACAGGGTGACGTTCCGCTGCACCTGCAGCAGGTTGAGCACCAGGGCCAGCACGACCCCCACCGAGAACAGCACCAGGCTCCGCTGCACCAGGTGGTGGTGCCAGCTGGCGGGGGAGCCGCCGCCAGCGCCGCGACCCCCCGCCCCGGGGCTGCGAGGCCCGTGAGCGGGCGCGGGGTCCGGGCCGCGGCGGGCCGCCAGCGCCGCGGGGCTGAGCATGTCTCCCACTTTGGCCGCCAGCCCTCCGGCCCCGGCCACCGGGAGGCCTCGGTGCCTGGCGCCCTGGGCGCACGAACAGCTCCAGCAGTGGTCGTCCAGCCTGGGCATCGGTCACCGGGGGCGGCCGGCGCTCCTGCGGGGAGAGGGGCGGGGCCCCGTCAAGTTCGCGGGCGAGGGGAGCTGGAGCCCGGGCGGCCGTCGGGCGGGGGGCGGGGGGCGGGGGGCGATGTGCCGGCCTCGCGGCTCGCGCGGGAAGCCGGGGCTCTGGGCGCCCGCAGACGGCACGGCCCGCGCCCAGGTCCCGCCGGGTGCCCGCTGGGTGGCGCGGGGCTGCGGGCGGCGGCGGCGGCCAGGCGTCTGGGACCGGCTGCCAGCACCGAGCGGCCCCGGTGCCCTCCGCACGCGCCTCCAGCGCTGGCCCGTCCGGCCCCAAAGTTTCCCACACGCCGTCCGCGCGCAGCGCAAGTTACCCGGGGCCCCGGGCAGAGGGGGCGCCGAGCCGACCCGCGGGGGTCAGGCGTGCAGCTCCGCCCCGGGGCCGGGCCCGGGTCCCTGCGGCTCCCGGGGGTGGGTGGGGGCGCCCGGACCGCCCCAGTCCCCGCGCCCCCGGCTCCCGCCCCGAGCTCGGCCCCGGAGTCTCCCACGCGCCCCGCGTACCTGTCCGGGGGGGGCGCCCGCGCGCGGGCTCAGGGGGGAAGAGGTCGCGGCCGGGACCGCCTGGAGTTGGGCCCGTGGCGCGGGGCGCGCGGCGCGGCTTATAAGGCGGGCGGTGGGGCCCGGGTCACGTGACCCCGCCCGGCCCGCCGTCGGGGGGCGTGGCCTCCGCGCGCCCCGCCCCGCCCGCGCGCCCGTCCGCTCGCGGTCTGGTGAGGCGGCGGTGGCCAATCGGAGGCGGGCGGCCCATATGACGTCAGCACACGCCACCGCCGCCTCGCGCCCGGCGCTGGCTCGGGAGCGCGGACGGCCGGCGGGTGGACGGCGGCGGGGCGGCGGGGCGGCGGGGGCCGGCGGGGCGGCGGGGGCCGGCGGGCCCGGAGGGGAGGGGAGAGCGGGCGGCGGGTCCTCCCCGGACGTGGCGCACGGTGGCGTCTCCTGCTAACCCGGCCTCTGCACCGCGCCGGCAGCAGGTGATCGCGCTGCACCTGCCGCGTCACCTGACGCTGCCCCTGTTGTGCCCAAGATTGCGAATCCGAGAAACCACCGAGGAGCCGACGCCGATGCAAGTACCTGAGGGTTTATTTGCAAGCTCGAGCTCGGGTCCAGGCGTACTCCACACGGCCGAGCAGGGGCTTGGACCCCGAGGCGAAGGAGCCCAGCCGTGTCGTAGGGGTCCGTGCCCAGTGAGACTGTAGCGCACATAGAAAGTCGCACAGCCACGTCGGTCCGCGCGCAGGTGGCCGACTGAATCACGATTCGCCCCATAGTGGCCATCTGGACTAGCCTATTATTCTGGTTAGAATTGGCGCGCAGGTTCGGCGGCAAAAGACGGGGTTTTCATTCTTTGGCGGCTGAAAGTCAGAGGCCCCGCATTCCTAGGTGTGCTGGTTTCTGATCATAGCCGAACCAGGGTGAGGCCGTGCCTTAAACAATAGGCAGGTCCTGGGGGGGGGGGGGGTTACAGGAGGTGGCGGGTGCAGCACAAAATGGAGTTAGTCCTGCTCTGCTTGTCCAGGGGTAGGGCATTTTCGTTAGATTTCCTGGGTCCCACAGCCCCTACCTCTCCTGTCTGGCCCGCTTCTGCGGCGCCCGACGGTCACCACACCTGCTCCCCGGCCTAGGTGGGTGGATGCCCGGCTCGAAGCCCGGCGCGGAGACGGAGCTGTCGGCGTGTGTGTGCTTCCCGGCGGCCTAGAGGGGTCCAGAAGCCCTTCTTAGACATGAAATCTTTGATGAAAATGCAGATGATGCACTTTTCATTCATGCAGTGACTTCTTCCACGTTCACGTTGCCTTTCCTTATTTACGGAAAGCAAACCATCACAAGTACTGCAGAAAAACAGAAAATGTAAACTCTTATTAAACTTTACTCTTCAAAAGCAGATTGCTTTACCTCGTCGATGCGTAATGTGTTTCGACCCTGTTTGCCACATGTGTCACACCATGCCCCGTGCTAATCTCACATCTTGTTGAGCAAGATGGTATTAAGATGTTCCTCAACAGTAGCCGGGGAAGAGTCCGTGGTCTTCCGTAGTGTCCCCAATCAGCAGAGATTGAGAGGAAGTTGGGACTTAGAGCAGATCCTCTGGTGGCTGAGAGACCCCGGGGGCTGAGGCAGCATGAAATCCCATTGCATGTGGCATCTTCAGTATCAGGGTTTGTGACTCGGTGCCAGAAGCTTTAAAAAAATGGAGACAGCCTCCTGAGATACTCATATTTCTCAAAGTTCCTTTTCTTTGTTGGGTGGGGAAATGGGAGGGGAGGGTTCACATGATTTTTTCAATGATAAAACAAGAAACTTCAGGAAAAAGTAGCCTTACAGTGGCTGTGTTCCGTGACTTTAAGGGGTGTTTCATTAAAGTTTTGAGAAGCACAGCATAAAGACACTTGCCATCCATTAATTAGCTTGTTACTATTGCGTCAGCGTCCATGGTGGGTTTTCTGCTACTGCTAACTTACAGGCCAGACACAGCCTGGTTATGGTGTAAACACCCTACAGCCAGTCCATCATGCCAACCCAGTGTGAACGTAACCTACTAATCTTTTCTACATCCATGAGAGCCTAAGTTTTTAACAAGTTTCTTCATCATGGACTATGACAAAAGTGTTTTCAAACACTCCTGCATAATCGAGACCTATCATTTGCTAATAATGAGACTTGTTTGCATTTCTTGGGCACGACCCAGAGTGGAAGTGGGTGGGATGGAGGGGTTCCGTCTTCACGTCTCTCTGTGAGAAGGGCAGAAGCTGGCTTTCACACTCTCTCTGTGTATCCCTCTCTAAACCCTGATCACCACTATAAACCTTGCTCCCAGAAGTTCAAAGCGCTCTTGACTTCATGGCATAGTGTCATGTGGGTCTTGGCCATTTTCTCCACGCATCTACTGTAAGTGCACACCGTTGTAACACTGGAATTTTGTAAAAGCAAAAAAATGAAAAGCTGCCCAACTGTTCACTGATAGGAAATCATCTGGCTCAATGACAGCACGTGTATCCAAGGGACGCTATGTAATCACGTCACTGCCGGCTCAGCCATCAGCAGCCAGTGTTCTCTCTCCCTTCCCCTGCCATCAGCCTGCAGTGCCATATGCAGGTGGAGAAGCACTTCTTTCAATCAAGGTGTGAATCTTGTGGACGTGGATCTGCATCAGCCTCGGCCCTGAAATGTCGGCATGTCATGGACTCTATCAGGAAAGACTAGTAAATGCAGGGAGCTTCTCACCAGCTTTCAAAAACTGGTCCATTCAGGTATATGAGGCCCAAGAGGCAGGGGGGACTGCTCTTCCCTTACCTGCCAAGCTGCTGTGTAGGTGGATTCCTTACAGCACTGAAATTAGCATATCTGTCTTCTGGGATCTAAGATGTGTTAGGTTTTCTTTATGTTTTTTTTCTCTTGCCGTTCTGCCTGGCCATGCAGACTACTCCAGTGTCGCTTTTAGTGTAATACCCTTATGTACAAATACAAACCTTATGAAAATACATATTTTTAAAAAGATTTACTTATCTATTTGAGAGAGAGTGTGTGTGCAAGTGGTGCAGGGAGAGGGAGTGGGAGAGAGAATCTCAAGCAGACTCCACTCTCAGGACCAAGCCCGAGGTGGGGCTGGATCTCACGACCCCGAGATCATGACCTGAGCTGAAACTGAGAGTCGAACGCTCAACTCACTGAGCATCCCAGGCGCCCCTCATGAGAATATTTTATGGGTTTCTGTGTTGTCTGTCTCCTGTGTGGAAACGGACTCTCCATTTCATGAGCTTATTGGTGTGTTAAGGTCTGTTTATGTGCCTATTTCTCTCCCTGCCCCAGCTGCTGGCCACACAGTCCAGCCTCTGACCCCTCATTCCCTCACATCTGTCCTGGGACTTTGTGAATCAGGAGCCCTCCGGGAGCCGCTTCGAGGCCCAGGGAGCCTGTGGGAAGTGGGAGGGCTGCCTGTGGACTATGTTCTGTTGGGTCCTTGCTGAAGGCTGTGGATGTGGCCTCAGTACTGCTGCCCCACGGCCTGTGGTTTGCTCCAATGCCGGTGGAATCTGGTCCCACGAATGAAGTTAGGCTAGGGGAATGGCAATGGAAGAATGTGAGTGTACCTTGTGAGGCTTGCAAACCACAGGCTTGGTTTCGGAAACAATATTCAAATATTTTGAGAATTTGCAACTCCATTATCCCCAGTGACGTTGTTATTGTTGCAGCTTCTCTAATACATAAGGGCTCTCTGTTCCCCCCAGCCCCAGTCAGTTACTCAGAGTTAAGTATTTAGGAAAATGTGTTCAGGAGAGCATTTAGTTCTTAATTACTTCATTTTATGTTAATCATTCATTATAGATGGGCCGGCATGCAAGGAAAGTTTACTGTTGGTAATGGACCAAATGCTGTGACGTACTTTCTTCCCAAATCACTAACTCAGGACCCAAGACCTCTGTAGCTCTCTAGACACAGAAGACTCAAGGGAGGAAGGGAAGGGCCAGGTGTCTAAGACCTTTGAGAGGTCTTGCAGTGAGTGCCTATGGTCTGTATTCCTACTATTGTTTTTTTAAACATTAATAACCATTTATAATAAATATTTTTAAGAATAGGGTAGAAGGCTAAGTATATTGTTTTTAATAGAAGAACACATGCTCATTTCATTCAGAAAATATGAAAGAATATATTTTATTTTAGTATTTTTTAATTAAAAGATTTTATTTTTTTGAGAGAGAGAGAGAGAGAGAGGAGGAACAGAGGGAGAAGGATAGGCAGATTCCCTGCTGAGCATGGAGCCTGACATGGGGTTCAACCCCATGACCCTGGGATCATGACCTGAGCTGAAACCAAGAGTCAGAGGCACAACAGACTGATCCGCCCAGATGCCTCAGGAATATATTTTTAAAACCCATAATCCCAGTGACCAGAGATAATGTAATATTTCGGGGTGTGTACTTCCACATTTTTTTCCTGTGCATAAGTGTGTGTTTGTGTGTTTGTGTTTAAAACAACTAAGTAAGATCATACTTCACATATAATGGAACCAGACCTTCAGAGATAATGAGTAGCTCTCCAAGTCAATCAGTATAGATTGGGTCATCGTTTTTAAACAGCTTTATTAAGATACAATTTACTAACCGTGCAGTTTCCCCATTTAAAGTGTACAATTCAATGGCTTTGGTATATTCACAGATGTGTGCAACCATCACCACAGTCAATCCTAGAACATCTTCATCAACCCAGAAAGAAACTCAGGCTTTAGCTGTCCTTTCCCTCCCCACCCTCCACCCCATCTTCCAGCTTCCGCTCCCCAGCCCTGGGCAGCCAGCAATCAATTTTCTGTGTCTATAGGTTTTCCTGCTCTAGGAGTTTATATGAATAGTATTACATAATAATGTGTTCTTGGGGGACTGGTTTCTTTCACTTAGTGTAATATTGCAAGGTTCACCTATGTTGTATCATGTGCCAATACTTTACTTTTCATGGCTGAATGATATCCCATTTCACAGAAATGCACATTTTATTATCCATTTACCATCTCATGGATAATTTCGTTGTTTTCACTTTGAGGCTCTGACGAGCAAAGCTTCCTTGAACGTTGGTATGTACATCTCTGCGGGAGCATGTTTTACTTCTCCCGGTGGGGCTGCTGGGAGTACAGTGCTGTATGGAACTGCTAGACTATTCTCTAGAGCAGCTGCCCACTTCACATTCCATCCAGAGGTATACAAGTATTCTGATTTCTGCACATCCTTGGCAACACCCGTTACTAGTGGACCTTATGTTTCCCATTATCCTAGTGGGCATGAGGTGCTCAGGTCATGATTCTGGTGGCAAGATAGTATTCTTGTATGTTGAGGAGCATCTTGACTTCCTTGTTGGCAAGTGTCATACTTGGGTGAGGCAAAGAGGTGAGTAGGTCGGCAAAGAAGGAAAAGCAAAATGCAAGGTAGTGCCTTACTGAGTCAGCTGCAGCTGTGTGAGAAACATGTCCGGGATCTGATTATACAAGATGTCTTCCACTTTGCAGGAACAGTCCTCTGGGGGAGAGAAGCATACCTGTCAGGGCTCTGTCTGGTGGCTCCAGGTTCACCCCCGTTGGTCCAAGTTCATCCCTCTCTCTCCTTCTGATCCCAGCCCCTCTGTACAGCTGCTGGCAGCCTGATTCCATAGCCAACAGCGCATCATCAGAATCAGAAGTGACAGGAAGAGCCCAGACCTGGGTCTGTAGGTCTGGTTGGCTCAGACTGGCCTTCAGTCACTCGAAAGGGGAGTACAAAATACATGATTAGCCAAGAGACTACAGGGGCCAAGGGCTGTCCCCAAATGTGCCACTTTGGCATACTGATTATTATAAAATAGAAGTTACTAAAGAGCCAGCTTGTGCAGAAGGACACTCAGACCCTCCTCTGTCCCCTAAAAGCAGGGAAAAAATCTCCCACGTGCAAGTTCCCTCCGTGGACCAGGAGGTAGAGAGACATCGTCATGACTAAAGATGGGAGATCTAGAGCCATGAAGTCTGTATCAGCGACCCCTGTTGCTTTTTACTAATGCACTACCCCAGCTCCAATTCTGTTCAGAATTCCTTACTAACTGAAGCTCCCAGAGTGAAGTCTTCCTTCTCCTGTCAATTCTTCTCAGGTGTGTTGTCCCTTTGTCTAACAAAGTATGAAAACTGCCTGCCTGGGTCATTTCCTTAGGTCTCAATTTCATTATTGGGCGACTGCGAGCCTGTAACAAAGCTCTGGTTTTCTCTCCTGTTCATCTGTCTCACATAAAAGTAATTCTTAGTCTGGCTGGAAGACGTCGAAGGATAGAGAATTTTTCCTTCCTTTCCAGGCCAACCCTTAGATATGGAAGGTAGCTGGTGAATCCAGCACAGAGACCATTGCAAATGATGGCTGAAGCCATGGGAGGATGGGCCAAGGCTGAGTGTGTGGGATAAGAGAGAAATCCATGAGCCTCCGACAATCCTGGGAATACAGAGGAGGAAAAGACGCTGTCGGGTGCAGGAAGGGCCGGGGGGGCAGGAAGAAGACATGAGGTCAAGAAGTCCAGGGAAGCGTGTTCTGGGGAGGAAGGGCACAAGTGGCAAAGACAAGCACCCACCCCAGACTCCCTCTGCAAGTGTGCAATGAGGTGGTGCCTGTGGGGACCCTGAGGAGAGGTAGAGGCCAGGGAAGTGATGCAGCCAGTGTAGACAGGATGGGGAGAGAGCCTTGGAAGCTGTAGAAGGAGTTTTCTTCTGTTTTACAAAAGAGGAAGACGTGAGCCAATTTAAATGCTGATGGAAGATTCCAGTGGAGAGACTGATAAAGAGGAAGGAAGTGTGAGTAATTCCCTGAGGAGTCCTGGGGAGGCTGGGTAGGAATTTACTGGCATTACCAGGAAGCCACCTCAGTGAAGAAAGGAAATGCAGTGCGATGGGTGGGCAGGGGCCTGGGGGGTGGGCTGCAGGGCGGGGTCCTCAGGCACTTCTAGCTTTTGCTGGAGGAGGAGCTGTCCTTGGCTAAGAGGGGCTGCTCCGCTGTGTGTGCTTCAGCATGGAGGCCGGGGCTGATGGGGCTGATGGGACCCGCAGGGGCTTCTGGGGCCCTGTGAGTGTTCCTCTGCGGCCCCTGGGCGGGCTGGGTCCGGAAGACCCGCTCTGGGTGCATCCAGAACTGAGATTTTTCTGGGACAAAGGAGCAAGGAAGTCCAAGAATTTGACTAGTGATTGGGGTGTGTGTGTGTGTGTGTGTGTGTGTGTGTGTGTGTGTGATGGAGTCCAAGGAGGGTGGAAGGAAGTAAGGAGAGGGGTGTGCCAGGGATGGGGAGCCAGCTCCCCAGGGAGGAAGAGCTGCGCACTGTGCTAGCTCTGGCTGTGGGCTCCGCCGCGAGGAATCTGTGTTGTCTGCTGACAGAAACCAAGCTCCAACACATCTGTTACTGGATATGGCATCTGGAAGAGAAGAGAAGGTCACAGGATGTTTTATCAATGAGTGGCTTTAGAAGGCAACGGCAGCTGCAGATGATGACAAAGTCCATGGAGTGGCACTAGGATTGGGTAGTTGAAGTGGTGTGGAGTGAGTCACCAGCCCCAGGGAGGTCAGGGCACTGAGAGGCTAGGGCTGGGCTGGGTCATGATCCTGTGGGACAAAGTTGCTCAGGCCAATGGCACATTTGGGATGTGAGGGTGGACCGTGCCAGGTGCCTGAGTTCTTGGGCAGTGGAGGCAGTGTGTCTAGGAAGGGGGGCCATGGCCATGGCAAAGTGGGTATACTGGGTTGGCTGGTGTCCCCCCGGATCATGTCCTTTTTTTTAAATTTATTTTTATTTATTTATGATAGTCACACACACACACACAGAGAGAGAGAGGCAGAGACATAGGCAGAGGGAGAAGCAGGCTCCATGCACTGGGAGCCTGACGTGGGATTCGATCCCAGTTCTCCAGGATCGCACCCTGGGCCAAAGGCAGGTGCCAAACCGCTGCGCCACCCAGGGATCCCCCGGATCATGTCCTTTAGGATGCATCCTTTTTGGAAATTTGGTCCTTGTGGATGTGCTCGGTCAAGGTGAGGTCACAGTGGAGCAGCTTCGGATGTCCTTAGAAGACAAGGGGAGACACAGGAGGGGGCCATGCGGGGACGGGGACAGAGATGGCAGGACCACGGGGAAGGGACTAGGACGGCTCTGCCCCAGAGGCTGCACACCTTGACTTTGGGCTATGGATGGAGGAGACAAAGTGCCATGTGATGCCCCCTCCTGTGTGGGAGGGAGACTGACATGGAGGTGAGGTGTCCCCCCCACCCCCTCGGACAGCTGCAGGGTAGGGGTCCCCAGGGGGCTGGTCATCCCGGCCAGGGCTCTGGGGGAGGTAGGAGGGAGGCTCGTTTGTGTGGGCTTTTCGGATGGGAGTGGCCTGCCCGGATGAGGCATGTCTGGGCCAGTAGGAGCAGGGTGGGCAGTGGGGTGGAGAGGTCAGGGGAAGGCAGGTCCGCGGTGCCTTATCCCGAGCCAGCCTGTCCTACCTCAGGGCCCTGTTTTCCTTGGTCATCATCCAAAACACACCCACCCAGTATCACCTCTGTTATTTCATCCCTGCAAACACCTGAAAGAGGAGTCGACTGTTATGGCAAGTGAAGGAACTGAGTCCCACTTAGGAAATCCACTCAGAGCTATTGCACGCCACAAGCAGCAGAGCAGGATTGAGATTCGGGCCTGTGGAGTCTGAGGCTCCCTCCACCCTGGGTTCCATCCACAAACCCTCACTGAGCATCTGCTGTACACACTGGACATAGAGGCAGCTCAGGCTTTTCTACCCACGGCCTGGAGGAGCACAGGCTTGTAGCGAAGTCCATCCTGGGAGTTTCCTAGGGCTGTGGCTGCAGGGTGTCCCAAATGTAGTGGCTCAAAACAACAGGAATTTATTATCTCTGAGTTATGGACATTAGACGTGGAAATCATGGTGTTGGCAGGTTTTGCTCCTACCCGAGACTCTGTGGGAAAATGCTCTTCTCTGCCCTTCCTGCTTCCAGAGAGCACCTGTAGCCCTTGGCTCGTGGCACCGTTTGAGTGGCGGTCTGAGCTCTGTGTCTATCCTTATCCCTCTTCAAACTCCGCCAGGCCCCTGGTGCTCCCCTAGGACCGACAGGACAGTGGTCCCATCTCAAGACCTTCCAGACTCCCAGTCATGCGTGCAAAGGCCCATTGCTTTGGAAGGTGACACATCCACAGGTCCTGGGGGTCAGTAGGTGCTCAAAAGGGCAGAGTCTGTTAATCTGGCCACTAGAGCACTGAGGACATCATTTCCCCACACCGTGGCTGGTGTCTTCACAGGGCCTTCCCGAACTTGAGGGAAACAGAAGTGCAGCCTCAAGAAAATGCTCACCTAGGGGTGACATCCAAGGGTGGCACAATTCTGCTGGGGCTTCCTCCGTGGAGGAAGGTTGAGGCAGTGAGGCACAGAGGTGAGAGGTACTCCCAGCCCTCTGAGCACTGCTGGATGTGTTGGGAGTGTGTCTGGAGAAGTGGGAGAAATTAGTTGGACCAGATCCTGAAGAAGAATTTGCTAAGAAGCTTAGCCTTTATCCTGTGGGTTCATGTCTCTAAATCGTTTTTTTTTTTTTTGGCCAGGTGTTCCTATTGGTTAAAACAAGCTTAGCTCTGCACCCCTGAGTATATTAGTGTTTTTATAAACTACATGGGCACTGCTGTTCTAATATCTCATATGCATACTAAGACACACAAGGATGAGAAGTTTACTAACAGGACTCCTGATTCTTGGCCGGCCACCCGGCCACTGGGTAGAGACCACGATTCCCAGGCTCCCTTGCAGTCAGGTGTGGTCACATGCCTAGGTTTGGGCAGGTGGGATGTGCACAGATGTACCAGGAGCAATCCCTGGGCCATCTCTTTAAACACAAAGTGCTTGCTTGGTGGGATGAGCACTGGCTGTTACACTACATGTTGGCAAATCAAACTTCAATTAAAAACAAATGAAAAAAAAAAGCTTTCCTGGATTCTCTCCATTCTCGCTGCTGGGAATGTGGACCAGCACATTCACGTGAACCAGCTTCTACCACACAGGCAGGACAATTCAGAGCCAGAGGGCCCTGGGTGGGGGCCCAGAGGCACAACCCACTTGCCTCCAGGTGGCCGCAGGACAGAGGGCAAGCTCCAGTCCCAGTCACCTCATTTTTGGTCTCCTGTTACAGCGGCATGACTTATACCCCAATACATACAAGGTGTTCGTGTTTAAACTCAACCTGTTTTTTTCTTTTCTTTTTTTTTCTTTTTTAAGTAATTTGCCATGAACAGATAACAAGGCTGTACATGTAAGAAATAGTTTCCTGGTCCCTTCCCACCTACTTATAGGCAACTGTAAAGCTTTTATTAGAATTACGTGCAGTGTAAGAGTTCCGACGGTTATAAAGCAGTGCTACAGCTAAGGTGACCTCCGGGCCACTGCAGGGGCTGCGGCAGAGGGAGTAGGGAGGAGCGCCGCATGCTCAGGGCGGGGTGCCCCTCCCGCTTGGACGCTGCACATTTGGGTGCACGTGGCCCTGAGGGTCCAGGGAGCGGCAGTGTCACTGTCAACCTGCGTGCTCCATGTCAGCAGGACCAAATTTCTCCTCTGGAAGCGTTTTGCTCAGCCTTGGGGGTGCCGTCTGCTTCACGGGTGAGGCGTCTTGTGAATTCACGAGCTCCGGACATCCAGAGAGCTCGGGCTCATGCTCACGTTGTTTGCTTCGGAAGACGACCAACCATGGGCAGGAGATGTGGACAGGCCATGCCCAGGAGCCATCTAACCTCTCCGGGAAACAGGCTGTGGGGTGACAGTGGCTCGTGTTGGTTGGGTCGTGGGGGGCTTTGGTCTGGGAGCTCTGAGGTTGGAACGTGTGCCCACTGGCAGGGGCTGTGCCCTGTCGGGATGAGTCCCACGACCTGGAGGGTCTTAGAGCACAGAGCCCACATCCCCACCACATGTCCCTTCAAGCTCAGGACCTGTGAGAGAGAGACGGCTCTCAGATTGCTCCTGTGTTGTACTTGGCTGAGCCCAGGGCTCGGGGGTGGGGACAGGGCACGCACTCCTCAGAACTGAAGGTAGAAAGAGCTGGCTTCCACTTACGTCCTCAGAAGTAAGGCCAAGGCTGTAGTCTGGGGACAGGCCTCCTGTAGGACTCGGGATGTCTGTGACCTCCCCACGGTTGTTGGCAACAGAAGCTTTGAGACAACAAAGGGGCATTCGTTGTGAGCCCCTGTTCAAGATTCAGGAGAGAGGGAAGGTGGGAAAGGTACAGGCCGTGTCGCAGCCAGGCCTGGGCACAGGACCCTCAGGGACAAAGCTCGTGACTACAGCCTGCAGATAGAGGAGAGAGGCCACCGGGACCGAGTCTGCAGCAGCTGCAGTCTGCACCAGTGCTTGGCGTCCCCCCGAGGTGCCAGAGGGCCTGAGACAGTGGTGTGGACGCTCAGGGGACGACTGCTCTGCCGTAGCAGAGAATGGGATGCAGTCACTGTGACTGCACGGGCAGAAAGACCGGCAGTGTGGGGCTCCTGGGGTCAAAGTCGTAGGGACAGGGTTATGATTGGGGATGATGGAAAGTGCTGGAGACAGACGGTGGTGGTGGTGGCTCTATTATGACAGTGCAAAAATACCAAATGCCACAGGAAGAAGCACTCACACATGGTTAAGATGGTCAACTGTGTGTTTCCCATATTTCATCACAATAAAAACAAAGGTGGAAAAAAAGATGGAAGGAGGCGAGAGCAGCTGGGGCCTGGTCCTCCCTGGGACTCAGGGTGGCACCCGGGCTGTGCTCTGCAGGGAGCACCCAGTGCGATGCCATCCTGTCTCCGCTGCCGGGGACACGGCAGTCGCAGGGACTAGAGAAGGCCTTTGTCAGGCTTCTTTCTCTCTCTTAAGGGTGTTTTCCGGATACTCACTGGCCTACCTCCCCTGTCATCCCCACACTGGGTGTCTGATGTTAGCTCTGCACACTGAATAGTAACATTGCTAGAAGGCCAGTTGCCTCACAGGAAGGCTCTTGGGTCACCTGGGGTTTCTCCAGCTTCCTCAGGTGTTCCCTACTTGGGTTCTTCAAGGTGGTTGTTGCCTGCACTGGCCCCTGCCCATTTGCTATCCCCTCTGTCCCTCCCTACCTTGCCAGCTCTGTCTCTGCCCTGTCTGGCCCCTGCAGGCTGCCCCCCACTGATAGCGTCTCCCCACACTCCTGCTGGCTGACGGGAGGTGGACTTTGGCCAGGGAGGTGCAGGCCCAGGGATGGGTGACTGCTGTGGGGAGGAGGCTCCTCCAGCCCCCCTCCCAGCTCCATCAGCCCCAGGGGGTGCGGGGGATGACTTTCCCCTTTTGATGGTCTTGGATGCCTGGCTGCTCTGTTTGTCCCCTGCACCCTGGCCTCCTCCAGGTAGTCTCCATCAAATTGTCTGTCCCTGAGGACCCAGGAGAGTTCTGTTTCCTGCTTGGGCCTGGGTGGAATCACCACCACCTCTTCTTGTCCTTCTCCCAGCAAGAGCCTTCCAGAAACTTCTGAAGACAGCAATCCTTGGTTGCCATCGGTTTGGGTTATTAGGGAGATATTAGTGGAGGCTTCTGAAAATGCCACAAGGCCTGATGGCATTGCTGCTGCTGTGGGTGTGAGGCTTCCCAGGAGAGGCGTGCAAAGTGGCCACTTCATGCAGTCTTGCTAGTGGGCCATTACTGTGAGTTAGGGGGTCAGAAAGCACAGCCCCACAAAATTGGGAAAATTCTAGGTCTGATAAAAACTACATTTGTCTTGGTACTGTGCTTGTATTAGCAGGTACGATGGGATTATGGGAAGTAGGGCTACTAGAAATTGAGGTGTCAGCTGGGCTGTGCTATCTCCAAAGTTTTTAGTGGGGAGTCCCTCTTTGCCTCTCTGGCTTCTAGCAATGGCGGGCTCTCTGGGCTGGCAGCCGTGTGTCTCCGATCTCTGCCTGTCCCTGTCACCACATGGCTGTCTCCTGTCTGGTTGTGTTCTTTCCGTGTTTCTCCCCTCCTCTTATAAGCACACTTGCTCCAGCAGGACCTCATCTTTATTAATTCCAGCTGCAACAACCCCATTTTCAGGAAAGGTCACCTTCACAGTTTCCAGGGGTTAGGACTTCAACACATCCTCTGGGAGATACAATTCAAGCCACAAAGACACCCACTCTGTTGAGAGCAGGGACCTCAGGGAGGCCCAGCTGCAGCCTGAAGGCCAGAGGATGGGCATGGACCCCAGCTGTTGTCTGTGGAGCACATCTGCTGAGGCCAGGTGGTGGGTTTGTCCAGAGCAAGAAGTCTCGGTCACACTCTGAAAACATTGCGAGTGATTGGGCTTGACTTTACCCAATTCAGAGAAGATATTTACTAATAGTCTTTAAAACATTGTGGAAATGTAATTGGATTAAAGAATTTAAGGACCTTAGAAGTAGAAGATGCCCCTGGAGTGTTGCATAAAATTTTACATGTGTGTCGGCGCACCCAGGTGGCTCAGTTGCTTAAGCACTGGACTCTTGATTTCAGCTCAGGACATGATCTCAGGGTTTGTTTGTTTGTTTGTTTGTTTGTTTTAGATTTTATTTATTTATTAATAAGACAGACACTGAGAGAGGCAGAGACACAGGCAGAGGGAGAAGTAGACTCCTCATGGGGAGCCCGATGCGGGACTCGATCCGGAAACTCCAGGATCACACCCTGAGCCAAAGGCAGATGCTCAACCACTGAGCCACCCAGGAATCCCATGATCTCAGAGTTGTGAGATCTAGCCCCCAGTTGGGCTCCATGCTGGGTGTGGAGCCTGCTTAAGAGTCTCTCTCTCTCTCTCTCTCTCCCTCTGCCTCCCCACCCAACAATTTGCATGTATGTCTTTACATAAATAACTCATTTTCATGTAGGAGAGTAAAAGTAAAAACAAGAAAATAAAAATGATCTATAATCCCCAAACTCAGAGATGATCACGGCGAGTACTCTGGTTTATGTGCAGGACCAGACCTCTTACCTGTATAATCACACTTGTAAACTTACAGGCAAGTTTTTACAGCTAGGACTACACTAGACAAAATATTTTCTTATCTTGTGTCTTTGTTCACTCCTGCCCCGGACGATCTGATAACCTGGGGTAAACATCATCCTGGGATAAGAAACATGCGGTCACATCACTGTTTACTGGCCACATGGGGTGTGGGTATGTGTGACAAATTTCCCAGCCTGTCCTATCACTGGACATTCCCAGATAGCCTCCTGTTTTTTATTTTCATAAACAAAGCTTCAACAAATAACCTCATAGCTACATACTTATGCACATCCTTATTCTTTTTCCTTAGGATAAATTTTAACACTTTTTTTTATGATTTATCCATTTATTTGAGAGAGAGAAGTGAGTGTACAAGGGGGAGGGGGAGGCTAGAGGGAGAAGATCACAAGCAAACTCCCTGCTGAGCACGGACCCTGACATGGGGCTTGATCGCAAGATCTATGAGATCATGACCTGAACAGAAACCATGAGTCGGACACTTAACTGACTGAGCCACCCAGGCGCCCCAGCCACTGTCTTTTGATAAAGTAATTCAATTGCACATTGAGCTAAATATGTATTGATCATAAGTGTTTAGTCTGGTTTCTGGAATGAAGATTCCTTATTAGTCTGTGTCTCGGGTGCAGATGTGAACAAGGGGTCATAGTGATCATCTTACCACTGAAGTTCATCTTCTGTCAGACTCTCCTGGGACACGTGGCTCTCCTGCTTTTTCATTCACAATCATTTCCTGTCCCCCCCCCCCTTTTTTTTAAGATAGCAGAGCCAGGTTTAAATCTGTGGTTGAACAAGAAACCCTTAAACTGCTTCTAATCTTAAATATTCATGGCAGGATGAAAACAAAACTGTATAAAGCTCATTAATGAACTGGATAGCCATGCTTCATTGGCGTGAGATTTAGTTTCTGGTGCTCTCTTTGTAATTTTGCTGAGTGACAAATAATTGAATCTAGCTAATGGAATTCTTTGTCCTTTTTGCAATAAGTAAAATGTTATGAATTATAATTTATTATTATAATTATTGGACTAATTTCCTCCTCAATTGGGGGGGCAATGTTGGGTTATAAAATTTCTGTATATTAAGAGTTGAGAAAGGAGGTAAGCCTTCCCCTTTCCCCCCCACTCAGGGTCACACCCAACAAGGACAGAGGCACTAGGTGTTCAGGTATTTGGGTGACCTGTCACCTCACACCTCACCACAGCTGACCACTACCTCTAAAGGAGACTGGACTGCCTTCAGAGTGACCTGTACTATGCCTGGGGTCAGTGTCAGCTTGCCTTCAAAACCCATTCAGCAGCTCAAAACAATAAAACTTTTTGCAACCAAACATAGATGACTAAACTCCCTGCAAGGTTTTACTACTGGCAAGAATGGAGTGGGATGGAAAACTTTGTCTGATTTTCTGAGTTGGACTGATCTACTGGAGATCTCTGGTTTTTCTCCTGATGTGTGCAGGATTCATTACAGAATGGTATGCTGGGGCCGCTTGCAGGGGCTGTGTGTTTGCACACGAACTGCAGGCATCTGGGACAAATTGTGAAGGGTGCCTTCTGCCCTGAGCCCTGCCACGTGTGTTTTGAAACTCTGTTGTTAGGTGCTTACACATTTATGACTGTTAGAACTTGGTGACACATGGACCCTTTTATTATTATGAAGTGTTACCCTATTTCTAGTGATCCTGTGCTCCCTCCACATCTTTCATCTGCCATCAGACAGCAACTGTGGCCTCACTTGTCGTCGCTGGGCCTCTCTGCCTTTTTGCTTTCAGCCTATCTACATGTTCTCATCTAAAGCACATCTCTTGTACAGAGCATGTGGTTGGGTCTCCCTTTTTAAAATCCACTTTGTGTGTCTCTGCCTTTTTTTTGCAAGTTCAATCCTCTATATTTATTATAATTTATTGTAATTATTGATATGACAGGAGGTCTATCATTTTGCTATTTGTCTTCTGTTTGTTTTTCTTCTTTTTTTTTTGGTGATATTGTTCTTCTCTTCTTCCTCTCTTTTCTTTAGAGTTGTTTGATATTTAGAATCCCATTGTAGTTTATCTATTGTCTTTCAATGCTATATCTTATTTTTTAAGAGGAAGCAAAGCAACCTGTGAGTGCGCACAGAGCTATTTTCTGGATTCAGCCCCTCTCTGAAGATCTCTTTCAGCCCCTCTCACCTTTAGTTGCCTACAGCACTTTGTAACTGGTGCCCTGAAAGCTGTAGCCAAGGCTGGTGGATCCCTTATGGTGCTTGTGATGGCCACACGGCCAGGGCACGGTCAGCAGCGCCTGCAAACAGGGGCTCTGCTTCCCTAAGTGCCTGGGAAGCTTGTCTCTCCAAGTGATGTGGTTTACCCAAGCTTGTTCTGAAATACATGTGCTGCAAGAAAAGCACTTGAAACAGGACATTACTTGTGAAGACAAAGAGTGATTTTAGATTCTTGTAGTCAATAAATCTTATTCTTTTATTTTAATTCCAGTTAGTTCACATACAGCGGAATATTAGTTTCAGGTGTACCATGTAGGAATTCAGCACTTCCATACATCACCTGGTGCTCATCATGACAAGCACCCTCCTTAAGCCCCATCACCTATCTCCCCTATCCCCTCCCCCACCCACCTCCCCTCTGGTGACCATCAATGTGTTCTCTGAGTTAAGACTCTGGTTTTTTCTTTTTTGTTTCTCTCTTTTTTCCTTTTGCTCATTTGTTTCGTTTCTTATGAGTGAGATCACAGGGTGTTTGTCTTTCTCTGACTCATTCACTTAGCATTATGTTTTCTAGCTCCATCCATGTCATTGCAAATGGGAAGATTTCATTCTTTATGGCTGAGTAATATTCCATTACATGTATATAAATATATCTACCATATCTTCTTTATCCATTCATCAGTTGATGGACACTTGGGGTGATTCCATACGTTGGCTATTGTAAATAATGCTGCAGGAAACATAGGGGTCCATGTGACCTTTTGAATTTGTGTTTTTGTATCCTTTGGGTAACAATTCATACCGAATGGTGAATTTATTACTTTAACAAAGACACCAGGGAAATATATTAATTTTGATATTATAATAATGAAAGAGGTTTTTAAAATAACAGAAAAGAGGTTTTTATTGATTTTTTTTAAAACAAACACTCTTAAGCGCATGAGACAGTTGATGGTTTGCTTCACTGAAGGTATTTGGGCAAACAAAATCGTAGGGCAGTGATTGCACTTTTGAGAATCAGTCTTGACTTCGATAATTTTTGCTTCCAATGGTGGAAGCACATGTTTGTAAATAAATAGAGGTGGCAAGTTTTATTCTTAAACCAGGGGCACACATGTCTTTGATCCACCAACAAGGTGGATGGTGGTGCTAAGGAGATGGCTCATGTTGTAGGAATTATGCCGAAAATGAAAACCAGCAACTACAAGCCAATGAAAAGACGAAAGTATCGGAGGTGTCAAAATAATAGGCCAGCCCCTAGGAAAGCGATTAATAATGCAGCAGATGGCGAGGGCGTTTTTCTCATGAAGACAGTGTTATAGATGTGCTTCCTACGAGTAGGTTCAAGCCCTCTCAGCAGAGAACGTGGGCTACTCAGCAACTGGTTTGAGTCCTTTCAACCTTGAACATGGATTTGTATCTTTGGGAAGCAGACCCACATCAAAGGTTTTCTCCAGACTCCTGCTCCCGATTTGGGGTGGAGGGCAGCTCAGACCCCACTGCTGGGCAGCCCCCTTACCCCCCGCTGCCCCCAGTGGTTGGGGCATCTGCTACAGTGGTTGGTTTCCTGCATCCCAGGCAAAGGCTCTGCTCTTCACTGGCTCCCATTGGCCACACAATGTGGTTTCCATCTTCCCCCTTCCTCACTCAGCCTTTCTCCGCACTCAAGTCTGGGGGGTGGGGCGGAGGGGGGTGGAGAAGGAGTAGCTGTGGTGACTGTCCCACCTCTCCAGAGATGCCCTGTTGCTCCAGTATCCCCCTTTCCTCGTACCTTCAAAATCTCCCTTTCTGCTGGTTTCTAAATTTCAAATTCCCTTTAATATAAAGACATTTGGTGAAGACTTCTTCAGAAATTGCTTCAAGATTTCCTTCCCAGCTGTGAACAAGTGACCCCATTGTTATTTAATTTAAATCACTCTACTTAGGAAAGGTAAAATGAGATCTTCATTAAAAAAAGAAAGAAAGAAAGAAAGAAAGAAAGAAAGAAAGAAAGAAAGAAAGAAAGGCCTACTCTAATGTCCTACTCAAAGAAAGCATTTAATAATTACTTAATATCGCTGTTGTGGATAACATACCTCTTTGGCCAGTGGTTGGCTTTTCATTGCATGAAAAAGGCAAAAGAGTAGGAAATAGAGCATTTTCACCAAATATTTATCAAATTCCATGTAATTCATTACTTCTCAAACTTTAATGTGAATACAGATTCCCAGGGGATCCTGCTCAAGTGCAGATTCTGATGCCTGGGCCTGCGTGGGGAGACACCTAAGACTCTGCATTCCTTGCATGCTCCCAGGTAACAGTGACTCTATTTCGGGGCCTACCTTGCACTGACCTGGGAACAGGAGTCCAGTTACTGGTATGTCCAACCACTCCCCATCCACTGGGGAGCACTGAGAATTTTTCCAAGTGCTTTTTACTGTTAGAAGCCTTCAATTTTCAACTTGGTATGGCAGCAGCGCATTTTGTAACTGTATTTGTCATTTACTTACTCGGTTTTACAAGGATGATAATAACTGATGTTCACAGAACATTATTTAAGCTTGGTTTTGTTGCTGACGATTCAGTCTCTGACCTACACAAGAATCCTAACCAAAGAAGAGCCTGTGGTTCTCATGGGGGTGAAAATGGTTGATTATAAAAGCAGGTGAAACGGTGGGCATCGAGCCACAGGTGCATGAAAAGAAGTTTGTCAGGAGTCGTGTTTATCTTATACTTGCTACAAACAGCCAGAAACTTCACTGGTGTCAGGCCAGTCTGTGCCGGTGCTCTGCTAGGAGGCAGAGGGTGGTAAAGCAGGCTTCTGCACCCACCTCAGCCTGTCCCGCTGGGGGTCTGCCTAGGACCTTGGCTTCTGTATTCCTGAAAAGTCCCAGAAGATGCTGACAGGCCTTCTTGGGACCACACTTTGAGAGCCTGTGTCTTAGAGCACTTGTTCAGGAGTGTTAAGAGTCACTGTGTAGCTGTGGTGTAACCTCCTGCTCCGGAGGTCTAGATGCTGGCTTGGTAGCAAGAATTGGATGACAGCTAATACGGCTTGCTAGTTTATTTAAAACATTCCTATTTCCATAGCATTTCTCTAAATAATTTTATTAAATGGGTTTCAGACCTGAGATTCCAGCAGAGGAAATGGGGTGAAATGTTTAATTCAAAATACTTTTCACTTCCCCCTGGTTTCACAGAGCAAGACTTCTCTACTCAACTGCTCCCTTGCATGTGTCCAAGAGGCATCTTTACTGTGTTATTCTTATTTACTAGGACATTCTGTGCATCCATAACTGATGGGGGTGTGGGGGGGTGCATGTGCGTGGGTACAGTGTGGTGTCAGGGCCGTTGAGCCTCTGAATCAGAGCTTCCAAGTCCAGGTTTTGACTCAGACCCTCATCATGTGAGCTGGAATAAAGTCATAAACTTCTTCGGACTTCAGTTTCCTCAAACATCAGGAGGTGGTCAAGACATCCTCGGGTGATGTTTTAGACCAGTCACAGCTTGGGAGTCTGGTTCTCTCCCTCCTCCCACCATTCTTGGCTTGGGCTCTTTGAAGCCTTTTTTTTTTTTTTTTTTTTTTTTTGCATAGGCCCCTGGGAAAAGGAAGGTGAAGACATCTTGAAGAAAAAGGATAGGTATGACCTTCTATAACACTAAAGTATTGAAAAATTCAAATAAGGTGAGAAACAGTCATTGAGCTTGTTCTTGAGCAACAGACACCCTGTAAGTCTCCATGTCCCGAAGCTGACGCCTGCGGTAGCATTTGGCGGGCTGTGATCCTGGCTCCCTCATCTTTGCAGAAGCACAGTAGACAGATGCAGGTGCAGAGGGGGCTTCCACACGAAGGGTTGTGCACCTCGGGGTGGGCGAGCTCATTGGGGAGGTCTCTGTGCTCTGGTGAGAGCCCGTCTCTGCCCCTGAATGGCTCTGCACCTGGGGACAGGGTGCACAGAACGTGGGGACAGCCCAGGGAGCCGGGGTGCAAGCTCGCTGCTCTCCAAATCCCCACAGCGCCTCTCTGCCTCCTGCAGCAGCCCCACCTCCCACGCTGCTTTCTCTCCTAAGAAAATGCAGCTGCACAGGCGACAGCACCTCTAACACAATGAGCGGCTTTCCTCTGTCCAATGTGATCCTTTTGTTGGCGTTCAGTGGCTCAAATGGAGGCTGGGGGCCAGGTGTGTGCATGTGTGTGTCCTGCCGGTGTCACCTCCCTGCCCGCTCTGCTCTTGACCTGTGGCGACTGCGTCAGTGCATCTGTTTGGCTCCGTGTGGTGTCCCTTCCAAGCAGGGAGACCTTTGACACAACCAAGTCAAGAGAGGACAGCTTCCAGGAACAACTGAGGAGTTCCCAGACTCTCTTTGTTGAGAGCGGGCCCTACTTTTGGGGGAGGGGATGAGCACCCCTAGCTTCTTCTCTCTTTTTGTAAAGATAAGGTGGCCAGTCTGTAAGTAGAATTTCCTTAAAACGGGACTGTTCAGGGGTGTATGGGGGGCTCCGCAAGTTAAGCGTCTACCTTCAGCTTAGGTCATGACCCCAGAGTCCTGGGATTGAGTCCCACATCGGGCTCCCTGCTCAGAGGGGAGTCTGCTTCTCCCTCTGCCACTCCCCCTGCTTATGCTCTCTCTCTCACTCTCTCTCTCTCAAATAAATAAATAAATAAATAATCTTTAAAAAATAAAATAAAATGGGGCCATTCAAACTTCAATGTCTCCCTTCCTGTAACCCGGAGACCTGGTCACCCTGCAGACGCCCATCAGGCAGGACTGGGTGGCCCAGGGTCTGTATTCTAGCTGGTGCTGCTGGTCTGGAGACACATGCTGAATAGCAAGCCTTTAGGAGAAACCCCCCATCCTTTGCCTTTTCAATCATCTTTGGCCATGTGAACTTGAACACTATTTTGGAAAGCATAAACCCTTGAATACAAATGTTCATCGGGGCACCTGGGTGGCTCAGTGGGTTAAATGTTTGACTCTTGGATTTGGCTCACATCGTGATCTCAGAGCCAGCAGATCGAGCCCCACCTCTGGCCTCATGCTCAGTGAGGAGTCTATTTGAGATTCTCTCTGCCTCCGACCCCCACCCAGCTCATGTACTTTCTCTCTCTCTTTCTCTCTCTCTCTCAAATAAATCAAGAAATCTTAAAAAAAATGCCCATCCCAAAATATACATTATTTGCCTGCTGTCAGCCTTATCTTTTCCTGGATCTCTTTTCCCTCAGACATTGGTAAACCCACTTGAAAGAGAATAAAAAATCCTTACCTGGAATTTATTTCCTTGCAAAGTGGCAAGTCCAGGGAGCCCGTGAACCACAGGACATACTTATGTGTTGAATGTGAGGATCACATGTTTGGGCACCCTCTTCAGGCTAGACTCTGTGTTCGGTGTCCAGGGGGAGCAGATGCAGCTCAGCTCCTACTCTTAATGAGTCTCCTCAGTGGAATCATGTTAAGAATCCAAAAATCATCACAAAGTATTGAATATGCCCAGTTTGCTATGTCTTCTAATAGATTACGAGGCAAAAAATTAAGATTTAATTTGTATTGATGAGAGGCATGTTTCTGGAACCAAGGCTAGGAGATCTGCCTACTATTTAAAGCTCAGCTAGGTGGTCCTACTGTGATGCTCTCTGAAGGAGATGGTCTGGTCCTCTCCTGATGTCCTGCCACATGTTCTGATTCTCATGCACGTATTAACGGGTGCTAGTAAACTGCAAGCCCTTAGAAAGCAGGGTTGGTGTGTTCCCCACAGCACCGGGCACCAGTATATGCTCAGGGTGTCCCACTACTTCCCTGGAGCTTGGAGTTGTGTTGCTCTCAACCAATGTTAGGGGGGACAGGCTGGACCTCAGAGCGGGGAGACAGTCTTGCTCCTTCCCTCTCCCCACGGTCTTCAGGCCCAGGGTTTAAGACCCAGTGATATATTAGCCAATAGACACTGCGACCTTCGGTGCCGCCTGAGTGCAGGGAGGGGCTTGACCTCAGGCCAACGTGTGGGTAGGGAGGGAATGTGCGGGGACCGCCTGGGTTTCAGGGTTTCACCGGAGGTCAGTGACCGAGTTGCAACACCCGTGTTTTAAAGATGCACACTCTCTTCTTAACTGAGGAAAACAAAGTATTGATTGATGTCAGAAAGCTTTGGCTGTTCCGCCCCATGTTTGTGGGCCCAGGATCAACCGTGTAGGCTCAGTTCTCAGTGACGTTCACAGATTTAAAGTCCTGTCTGGCTTTGAGAAGAGGAGGGGAAAGCAGTGGAAAACACCGTTGAACGTGAAATGGTCTTTTTGGGACGGAAAGATAACGTTTTTCAAACTTCCTGATACTCCTTTGTAGGGTTTGACCTATTAATTTCCCTTAAGAAATACTTGAGCTGAGGGTTTACACTTTTCTTTTAATTTTTATTTTATTATCATTCTTAAAAAATATTAAATATCATTAAATACTATTATTTATTTATTCATGAGAGACACACACAGAGAGGCAGAGACACAGGTAGAGGGAGAAGCAAGCTCCATGCAGGGAGCCCAATGTGGGACTCGATCCCTGGACCCCGGGATCATGCCCTGAGCCTAAGGCAGAGTTCAACCACTGAGCCACCCAGGTTCCCCTTAAAGTAAATTTAGGCAAATTTTCTTTGATGAAATACCACACGGAAACCTATTATCTCAGTAACCCAAACATCTGGCCTTTCCCCACTGGCAGCATTGCTCTCACCTGGCATGTGGCCTGTCGCAGGCCTCTCGAGAAGGCAGCAGATGCAGCCTGTCCTCAGGCCCCACCGCCCAGGAGGATGCACCTGCACTCGGAGCCCCACTGGCTGGAGCGTGTCCTCAAGAGATGCCTCTTGCTCCAGCCACACCTCTGCTGCGTGCTCCATGGGCAGCCCTGGACCCCCAAACACCAACAACTCGCGTTTAAGAGTGAGGACATTTCTAATGAAGGTTTACAGCCTGCCTGCCGCTTGGGCTCCGCAGATGCTCACGTGGGCTCACGCAGGTCATCCTGCTGCTCCCTCCCCGCCAGTCTGTAACCCCCTCCGTGGAGACCTACCCTGAGTTCAGGTCTCTTCAATGGCATTTCTCTCCCTGGATCCCTTGTTTATTCTCTGATAGAACATTTCTTGTCAGTACATCTACTGATGTCCACGCCCCAGCAGGCTGACCTCGGAGGATGAGAATCCCACTGTATTAATGTGCAGGTGGCTCCCTGGGGACCGAGTACAGTGAGAAGTATGAGCAGACCACACTACTTTAGGGGTAGAATCAGTTCAGCCTGTTTATTTATCACCGGACGCGGGGGGAGGGGTTCCCTGGGGAGGTCGTCCAGGATCAGTCCAGCTGTCGACAACCTACTGGGGTGTAGCTCTTTTTTCCCCAATCTGCTCTCAGGGTCGCAGCAAGAAAAGGGTGGCACACTGGAGTGAGTGGTTGAGGAGAATTAAATAAAGGGGTGGTTTTTTGTAACAAAAGGGTGAGGGAAAACCATTCCAGGTGGAGGAGCCTCTCAGAGCTCTCCCACCCCAGCCTGGTGGGGCAAATCCAGATTTTTTTTTTAAAGATTTTATTTATTTATTCATGAGAGACAGAGAGAGACGGGGAGAGAGAGGCAGTCACAGGCAGAGGGAGAAGCAGGCTCCATGCAGGGAGCCTGACGTGGGACTCGATCCCGGGTCTCCAGGATCAGGCCCTGGGCTGAAGGCAGCGCTAAATTGCTGAGCCATGGGGCTGCCTGCACAGTGCAACTCCTGGGACTTGCCAGCCCCCGCTGTCACGTGAGCCCACACTCCCAGGCTGCCCCGCAAATCCAGAATTTGAAGAGAGATGTCACTGCAGCTTTTGGTGGCGGGGGCGGGGGCGGGGGGGGGGGCACTGGAAAGGAGCTACTGCTTTCAGAATAGGAACACACCCCTTGCCAGTGCAGATGGGGAAGCAGGAGAGAAAGACCTCTGCCTCGCTCCCTCCCTCCCTCCACCCACTGGGGCCTCCTACCTTCCTCTTTGATGGAACCTAACTGGAACCAGAGGGTAAAGAAGCCCCCTGACTCGGTCCACAAAGCCAGCATCTTGGAGCACAGAACTGAGGGCAAGTGAGTGGATGGTGGATGTACCGGGGCAGTAGGGCGCACCCGGCCTTCTGCCATCCCTGGAGCGAGCGCCTTCCACCTGCTGCTGCTGCTCGGTCAGCACTTGGCTTCAATAGGTCTGCGCCAGTCCGAGGGTCGTGCGTGTGCTCAAGCCAGCGATAGAGCAAGGAGACAAAGGCCTGTGTGAACTGTGTTGGTCCCTTTGTACCAGGAGAGCAAAAGATTTCCTAGAAACCCCATCAGCAGACTTCCGGTTGTATCTCACATGTCAGAAATGGGTCCAGAGTTTTTCCTCTGAAGGTGATAGCTCGGCAGCCGGTCACCTCCCAGGGAAGTGCACAGCGTGAGGCCGCCCATCTGAGGTCTAAGAGTCAGCAAACCTACCAAGCCTGCTGGAAGGAAGAGGGTAGTAAGTAAACTACAAGTCAATGAATAAACTGGAGAAATAGTGTTTGGGCTTATGGTTACTGTATCCGATGCTGCTGGGAAGCATTGCAAAATGAAAAACAGAAACAGTTTATGATCTGAAATGAACAATCTAGACTGGATGTTACAAAGAGGAGGTTGTGGTATATCATCCTATCCTTATTAGCCAGTCTGGTAGGGAGGTTACTCGCATTCAGATCCATCAAAAGGACAATTTTTGAAGAGCAGCACTGTAAGGGGGCACGCTGCAAAGATGTTACTCTCACGGAGAAGGACTTGCCTCTGAAGCCTGCACTGACCTTTCACTTTTCTTCACTAATGAAGTTAGCACGGGGTTGCTCTAAGCTCCTAGGGCCGGGGCTGTGGAGGGAATTCCCACAGAACACACTGCCACCGTGGTCTGGGAGGGAGCTCACAACCTGGACACACCAACTGCTGAGCTGTGAAGAGCGGCAGTAAACCAACACGTGCGCTGCAGGGTGGAGCAGGGGGCGGCCCCGGCCGAGGACACAGGAGCAGTCCTGGGGGATCTTGCACAGGACTCAGGGTCAGCGGAGACCAAAGGGCACAGCGCAGGGCAGGTGGCCAGGACGACAGCACCACAGCCGGGCTCAGGCTGCCTTGCGCTTGGACTAGGACTTGTAAGCGATGGGATGGAGTGCTGGGCGATCAGAGGCCACCTCGGTCCTTACTGATCTGGGAATATCTTCCTGGCCAACCACTGGCTGCAGGTCAGGCAGGGGGCCCGTGACTCTCTTTCTCTGCCACACTCATGTGCACTATGTTACTCCCCAAATTAGCAATGTCTCCCATCGAATTGGCGCTCTCTCACATCTGCAGCAATTCCTAAGGTGCATGTTCGTGCACATTTGTATGTATGTGTGTGTGTGTGTGTACATGTGTATTATGTGTATGCACGGATGTCTGCACGGGTGCATTATTGCTTGTGTATCAATATATGTTGCATGTGTACATGTCTGTGTACACACAAGTGTGTGTATGTGTACATGTGTGTACATGTGTATGCGCATCCACAAATATAGATGTAAACGCATATGGATGTGTCCGTATGAATGCATTGCACACATGTGCACATGATGATGTACAGGGGCACACATATGCATGTGTACACATGCATGTATGTGTGTAGCATGTATTAGGGGCACACACACAGTGTGCACGTGATTGTACCTGATCCTGGACTGAGACTCTCTGGGTGAGGCAGGAATTGTACCTGAGCACAGAATGACTTGCAGCAGGAGATTTCTAGGACCTCCCTGGGACCCTGATGGTTCCATGATGCAGACATTCATCACTCTGTCCAGGGGAGCTCAGCAAGCAGTGCCCCCATGCTCCCACACCCCCAGTGCCTGCTGCTTCCCTGTCCTCCCAGCCTTGCACATGTCCTCATTCTACCCGGGAGGTCCCGTAGACTATATGCAGCTGTGCCTCTCATCAGGTGCGGCCTGGATAGATGGCTCGACGCCTGGCTTTAATCAAGTGCACCCGGAGGGGTGCTCAGCCCCTTTAGATTTCTCCTCCAAACCATACACTGACCTTGGGAAGCAGGTGGATAGAGCCAAAGATCCAGGCTAAGCGATTTGCCAAGGCCACATAGCAGGACTCCAATCAGGCTTTTCTGACTCCAGTGTGGGGCTCATTCTGCTGGTTTTGCTGGTCATGAGGCCAAGCAAGGCTCTAGGAGAGTGTGGCTGTCCTCCATGATGTCAATCCCAACAGTGTGGGAGTGACCCACAAGCGCCCACAGGCTCTCGGGTAAGTCATGAGGGTCTATGTGCTGGGGACGTGGAGGACCCTGTGGTTACCACAGTCTATGCTCTGCTTTCCTGAGCGCATGCCCAGTAAGCAGCAAGGAGCACTCACGCCTGCCCAATGTGTATGTTCCACCATTTTACAAGCGTTGCGTCTTCCTCAATGGTTGTATTTTTAGAGAGAAGCCCTCTTTTTGTTTTTAGACCATCTCTGGCATTCTTTCAAGACCTGAGCAGTTTCCAACATGCTTGTTCCACGGGATCCTCTTGCCCCCAGAAGCTCCCCGGGGCTGCCTATGGGCTTGCAGTGAGGATGTGGGCTGGTTGGCATGCGGACGAGGCCTCAGGTCTAACAGCACCAGGCAGGAAGACCGCGGTGACTCATCGAAGACCCCAGGTGCATCCCGCCTGCAAACAGGAGGCTGCTCCAGGGCTCATGAGCGTCAGTGACAGAGCTCACTCAGACTTGCAGCAGAGAGGACTCAGGGAGACGGCTCACATTCCAGTGGGGAGGAAGAACGCTGTCGTGTGCAGGAACAGGGAGAGCCCACCTTTATCCAAAGAAGCTAAAGAGGCTTCTGTGTGTGTGTGTGTGTGCACATGTGTGAGACAAGTGAGTCAAAGAACAGACATGCATGGTTGCTTACGGTGACAAGACTCCTACATGACGTTTGCTATTACTTACTATGCTCAGAGATAGCCTTACTCCCAGACTTGAATGGGGTCTAGGTCCCCTTGCAAAGCTCCTCTTCACCCCCCTGCCAACGTGGCTTCAATCCCAAGAATGGGTGAGGCTGGCAACAGGGCCACCCAGTGTGCTCCCCCATCTTTGCACTGAGCTCACCTCAACACACAACACAAACTGCAGGATGCTAGCCAGGGGCAGATGCACGATCTCTGAAGCGGGTGCTCCCATGCCAGGCAGGTGACCTTGGCAAAGGTGAGGAGGCTGGGTGGCTGCCCGCACCTGTGCCCCCAGCCAGGTGGAAGCAGGACACCTTACCTGGGGCACCATGGGGTTTATCACTTCCTTCACCCGGAAGTCTGTGGAGAAGGGAGGTCAAGAACAAAATATTTTAAATATAAGGACATTTATTTAAGTTTGAGTTGTTTCCTTACATCAACAGTTTTGGAGGGTGGTCTGGTCTAAGGTTAACCAGAAGGGAGCAGAGGGATGCACCCATGGACAATACGGCGTTGGCCGCTGGGCAGGGGCCTCCCAGTGTCTGCCCAACACTCACAGGCACCACAGCCATGGCGAGCTAGCTGGGGGTTCAAGGAGAACTTTGTACCCAGCATTCTCCCCCTCTGGAGGACGGACGATCTTGAATAAGAGCCGGCCCAACGGTGAACTTGACGTGCTGCCTTCATCACAGTCACGTGTCGGATGATCAGCTCCGCTTTCACCCATGAATGGGTAAGACATAAATTGGTGCTTGCTCCTTCTTTTGTGCAGGAGCAGGGACCGCCTTCCATCCTTTAGGTGTGTAGAGCAACATCGACACAGATGGTCGTGTGCAAATGGTGTGTGTCCGTATCCACGGAGGACAGATTTGCCCATTACTGTTCTGAGATGTAAGCAACAGAAAACAGCTCTGGTTCATCAAAGCAGAGGAGGAATTTCTTAAAGACCTACATCTGGGGGCGCCTGGGTGCCTCCGCAGTTGAGCGTCTGCCTTTGGCTCAGAGTGTGATCCCGGGGTCCTGGGATTGAGTTCTGCATGGGGCTCCCTGGGAGGAAGCTGCTTCTCCTTCTGCCTGTGTCTCTGCCTCTCTGTGTGTGTCTCTCATGAATAAACAAATAAAACCTTAAAAAATAAAAAGACCTATGTCTAGTTTACAGAATGCAGGTGGCATGGGGCTTCTTGTGGGGAAGGACACAAGGAGACAGCACACATCGGATGGACCCAGGGAAGTCTCCCCCAGCCATGCAGCTGGACCTACACCCACTGACCAGACCTCCAATGGCAGCAGGTGTTACCACCAGCACCGCCACCCCCTCCACCCCGGACAGCAGGTGTTGCTATCCACCCCCTAGAGGTCTGAGCCATCCCCTCTCCTGGTGGTCACTGGCTTTCAAGTAGGGGTGCATGCATCTTGGCTGGTGCTGTGTGTCCCGTCAGCAGGGGCGTCTGGGAAGGGAGTGAGGGGGTTCCCTCACCTTCTGAGGCTGCATTTGGAGACACTCTCACAAGTCGAGGGGGTTCCCAAACACTGAGGAGGGCTTCTAATGTTGGGTGGCCAAATGAAGGAGGGACAAATGTGCATGAAAGCAAAAGAGCTCTGCCATCACCTGGGAAGAACCACAGCAAGGCTGGTGAGCAGGAGCTACGTCAGATTGAGAACATTCCTGGAAGTGACACTTGCATTTGCAGCCAGGGGCCAGTTTGGGCAGAACGACGATGGTCCAGCAAAGCACTTCCTACTTGCTTCCCCATGTCACTGTGTTCGTGAAGGGAGGGGAGTTCATGTACTGTGAAGAGTAGCACCAAACACAGAACCCACCCAACAAAAGCACTGCCCGTGGCGTGTGCCTGTCTCCAAGGGCTGCGGTGACCTACTGCCCACAGTCCACAAGGGTTAGGACAACAGGAACCTCAGCAGGTCTGGCTCCTCCTCGGGGGCTCAGAGGGAGGCCCTGTCCCTCCTCCCTGGCTGGCAGCAGCATCGTCCACTCTGTCCCCATTGTCGCCTGGCTGTCTCCCTGTAGGCCTGTGTGTTCACACAGCATTTTCCTCTCTCCATGGAAAAACAAATTCTCTGCTTCCAACAGTGGACAGGCCCAGGGAGACATTCTCACTCCAGCAGGGAGAGGGAAAGGGGTCACAGGTCCTGAGCAAGTCAGAAACCTCAGAGCACGTTCCAGCAGGTTTGGGCTGAGGAGGGCCACGGCTCCGCACTCTGTCCCGGGTGCCCCCTGTGGGGTCCTTGGAGGCCTGCTTCCCTTTTTTTCTTTTCTTTTCTTTTCTTTTCTTTTCTTTTCTTTTTTTCTTTTCTTTTCCTTTTTCTTTTCTTTTTTCTCCTTTTCTTTTCTTCTTTCTTTTTTTTAAGATTTTATTTATTTACTCTGAGCAACACAGTGAGAGAGAGAGAGAGAGAGAGAGAGAGAGGCAGAGACACAGGCAGAGGGAGAAGCAGGCTCCATGCAGGGAGCCTGACGTGGGACTCGATCCCAGGTCTCCAGGATCACACCCTGGGCTGAAGGCAGGCGCTAAACCACTGAGCCACTCAGGAGTCCCCTGCTTCCCTTTTCTTGAAGGATTGCAGCCTGCAGAGTCCCACAGGCAAGGTGCCCCCATTCTGCAAAGTCACGTTGAGATGTTGTCCAACAGACAGGACTGTTACTAACTCTCACTGGCCTAGCCAGAGCCGGGCCCTCGCTGGCAGTGCCCTGGTCGGCCCTCTCGGGTCCACCAGGCAGCAACGCTCGTCTGGGCCCAACTATGATGCTCAGTGTGTGGGTGTCCCTCCTGGTGCTGGTGTTGCAGACCCGTCACATCATCCCTCCTGCTTTTCATGGGGAAAGCTGGCAGTCAGCAGCCTCCATCTGCCATGTTTGCCCTCTGAGCACCCAACAGGGATGCAGGGGACTGGGAATGGGTGTGGGACACGGTCACATGGGGGGTCCTACTGACCCTAACACACCTTAGTGACATGCCCTTGAGATCTAGAAATGTCCCTGAGACCAGGAGGTTTTTATGGGAAACTCCAGAGTCCATGACTTTGTACTTGAACTTGTGGAGATGCTGGTGATACACAGAACCCAAAGTTACAGAGGGACTTGGGGGTGGGGCTGCAGAGTCTCACCACCGGGCCTGACGGCTCAGCGGAGCATGGGCTCAGACAGCTCAGCTCAAGCTTCTTTCATAAGACGAATGGCACAGAAACAGGGGCCACACATCCTGAGAAAGAGGGTAAACGTCCCCGTGAGACACGGGCCTCCACGTTTCACCAAGTGACAGAGCTCTCCAGTGCCCACTGCCCCCTGTGCCCTGGGCTAGGAGGACATGTGTGTCCCTCCATCCTCCTTGGTCCCCCTGGCTCCAGTATGGGTGCGATGTGCTCCATCTGCATCGACACAGGGAGGGAAAACTGACCTGTGACCTGGAACATTGGGTCTTGAGATACTTTACTTATATGTGTACACACACTCAGAAATTCTAGAAGAGCATAAACATAAACGTAGGTAGGATTTCTCCACAAACTTCCATGAATACGTTTATAAAATATGTAATAAGGGCAGCCCGGGTGGCTCAGTGGTTTAGCACCGCCTTCAGCCCAGAGTGTGATCCTGGGGTCCTGGGATCGAGTCCCACGTCAGGCTCCCTGCATGGAGCCTGCTTCTCCCTCTGCCTGTGTCTCTGCCTCTCTCTCTCTATCTCTGTCTCTCATGAATAAATAAAATCTTAAAAAAAAAATATGTAACAAGTGTTTCAATTCCTCGCTGCATGATTGCGTTACTTTTGTACCAGAACAAACAATGGCACACGCAAAAGCTGATGGTGCACGACTCATGCAATCCAGGTGAATGTTTGTCAGCTTGAGCTGTCACCGCCCCTCCATGGGCTGGATCTGCAGCTGAGGCAGGGCCCGCCTTCCGCCATGACTCAGAGGTCCGAGGAACCCACTTTTTCCACAATGGCGTCCACAGGTGACAGGGATCAAGAGCACACTTCCCTCGAACACTGGGGAGAATGTAACATTGCTGAGTCACGGTACTGCATGCTTGAAACTAATGTATCGCTGTGTTGACTAGACCTAGTTAAAATCATAATAAAAATAAATGAACGAGGGATGCCTGGGTGGCTCAGTGGTTGAGCACCTGCCTTTGGCCCAGGGTGTGATCCTGGAGACCCGGGATTGAGTCCCACATCGGGCTCCCTGCATGGAGCCTGCTTCTCCCTCTGCCTGTGTCTCTGCCTCTCTCTCTCTCTCTCTCTCTCTGAGTCTCTCATGAATAAATAAATAAAATCTTTAAAAAAATAAATGAACAAGTTTCCACCACTAGACTCATTAGGCACCTGTCATCCTCATCATTTGGATGAGGGTCCTGTGTCCTTTAATGATCTCTATTGAGAAGCTCTGCTGTTGCACCCCCCCCAGGGGGGTGGGTCCCTGGGAGGCTGGGGGGGAGCAGGTGACCAGTCAGAGGGGTAATGTCAGAGCAGGGTGCACCTGGGCCAATGGGAAGGGCATGTGGAGGGCACGGGATCCCCTGCTGTGGACACCGGGGAAGCACCCTATGTGACCACGACCCAGCTGGACACGGCGGCTTGTCCTTCAGGCCCACGCAGTCCGGGCTGGGTTATTTCCCATTGCTCAGCCTCTCTGCTGGCACCGCTGGCTGGTTCCACAGCCACCGTGCTGTCCCCTCTTCTCACAGTGTGCTCAGCCTCCTGGCCACCTTTTGCACGATTTTTTTTTAAGATTTATTTATTTATTCCTGAGAGACTCAGAGAGAGAGAGAGAGAGAGAGGCAGAGGAACAGGCAGAGGGAGAAGCAGGCTCCCTGCAGGGAGCCCGATGTAGGACTTGATCCCAGGACCCCGGGATCATGACCTGAGCCAAAGGCAGACACTCAACCACTGAGCCACCCAGGCGTCCCACTTTTTGCACAATTTATACATTTTCCCCCTCTAAACTTACTCTTGTGTACTGTGCTCAAATGGGCTTATGCCTGCTTCCTCTCGGGGTGGGGACTGGAGTCGGGTCTCTTCAGGATCCTCGGAGTTCCCTGGGATGCAGATTCTGTCCTCCGTGTCCCTCACCAATGAAAACAGGACACGGCATGCCGAATGTTTCAGATCATGCTCAGATTAATCCCAGGGTCCTCTCTTTGTACTCAAGGACTTTTCCCGGTGCCATGACCTTGCCAGGCATTTCTAATTATTTTGGTTAATAATTTTCTTATATTTTTATGAATCTGGAAGAGTGAGAGTCCCTTGGCGTGACTTAACCTGGTCTGTAGGAGCCACTGCTGCGATGGCTGCCGATGATAATTTGAGGCGAATGTTTCCTAAATCCTCTAGGTTTCCTTTTCATACTTAAACCCTTGACCTTGAGGAAGTTTGGGACTTTTCTGTCACGTGGGTCAAAACTAAGCAATTAACTTTTTGATGGTTCCAGGACCTTGCATCTTTATTTTTTCCCTACAATTATTTTATGTTTTATTAGTGGGAAAACATGGCATCTGAGGATATAGGGAAGGAACGAATACGTGGCTCAGGGACGGGCTGAAGCAGTGGCAGAGGCAGCATCAGGCGCCAGGTTGACCTGTGCCTGCGGACACACGTATTGGGTGTGTTGGTAGATCCTTCCAAGGGCAATCACCAAACCTGACCTCCTCGGTTGCCAGCAGTAGGTGGGAGAAGCAGTGGGTTCCCTCTGCTGGTCCGCAGACCAGGCCATTCCCATTCGGGTTCCCAGAGCCCCTGCCGTCTCTGTGACTCACATGCTCCTCTGTGGGTCTCTGGTTGCTTTTCACCCAAACCGTAGTGCATCAAACCATGAAACAGGATGTGGAAGAGAGTTCCCACCCCATCTTCCCCCTGAAATGGTGAGCCCTGAGCATTTAGAAACTGGAAATGTCCTTCTCTGCTCACAACACCCCCCGGCCCCACACAGGCCCTCCCTCAGGAGCGCTGTGAGGCCCGAGATGGAGCAGCACGGATCTCCATGGTCCTCGTCCTTGCTGCTCTTGCCTGGCCCTCCAAGGAGAGCTCTGTTTGCCCATCATCTGGGGGCTTTGGTCCTGCAGAACCCATGTCTGCAAGTTGGCTCAGGCCGCCCTAACAAAGCAGCACAGATGGGGCTGCTTACACTACTGGCATCTGTGCCTCTGAGTTCTGGAGGCTGCAGGCCTGAAATCAGGGTGCCAGCATGCTGGGGTCCTGGCAAGGGCTCTTTCCTGGCTTGCAGGAGGCTGCCTTCTCTCTGTGTCCTCTCGTGGAAGAGCAAGGGAGCAGGGGAGAGAGGGAGAGCGTGAGTGCTCTCTTTTGTCTCCCGTTATGACACTGATGCCATCACTGGGGGCCCATCCTCACGACCTCACCTAAACCTAGCTGCCTCCACCTCCTAATGCCATCACACCGGGGTGAGGGCTTCAGCATACGGATTTGGTGCAGCGGCAGGGGTGAGGGTGGACACAAACTTTCAATCCATAGCAGCCAGTCAAATGGACTCGTGCTGTGTGTCCAATATGGTAGCCAGGAGCCACATGTGGTTTGGGCAATTGAAATGCAGCCAGCTCAAACCAGATGTGCTGACGGGTATAACATGCACTCTGAATTTCAAAAACTTAGCATGGAAAAAAAAATAATGTAAGATATCCTGAAAGTAATCCAAATATATGATTTTTTAAATTATATGTTGAGATGATAATATTTTGGACAATCCTGGGTTAAATAATACATAACATTGAAACTGATTTCATTTATGTATTTTTAAAAATATTTTATTTATTTATTCACGAGAGACACACAGAGAGAGGCAGAGACATAGGCAGAGGGAGAAGCAGACTCCATCAGGCAGGGAGCCTGATGTAGGACTCGATCTCAGGACCCCGGGATCATGACCCAAGCCAAAGGCAGAGGCTCCACCGCTGAGCCACCCAGGCATCCCTGATATCATTTATTTTTTTGAAAAACCTTGTAAAACATGCCTATACATGTGGCTAGTGATGTGCCTCTACAGGATGGTGCTGGGGAAATGCAAGAGGCAGGGGAGTGGGGAGATTGGACCGGCCAGGGAGGGACTGTGGGCAGCCCCCCTGCCAGCACGTCTGGCCCCGCACTGAATCATGAAGGCAAAGCGAAGCTGCTGTCGGTGAGAAGTAAACCTAGCCTCTGAGAGGTGTTTCTAGACTTTGCCTCTTCCAATGTAGCTTTAGGCAGAGGAGGGCCCCCTGGACACTGCCTCTCACTGGTTTCTTCAGGGTGTGTGTGAAGGTCTCTGGACAGCATGGGGGGCCCCAGATGACAGGTGTTGGGGTTGTGGAGCTTCACCAGATGGCAGCCGCCACCAGTAAAGGGAGACACAACATCGTAGCGATATCAGCAGTGATGATGAACGGGGACCTGCTAGGGGCGGACCTCTCTCCATGAGTTAAGGGAAGCCACCCACTGACCGCATCACAGAAACAAAGGGAAAGGACTCCAAGTGAGATAGGACCACCCTGGGGATTCAGGCTGATTTAACGGGGAGGTGGGGGCTCCCAGGCCCGGTTTCTGAGCCGTGGCTGGGGCCGGCTCACTCAGAGAGTTGCGGAAAGTTAGACTCTGGTTTTGAGACTCTGGGGCCAAGGGAGGGGTCGCAGCCAAGTCCCCTGACCCTCGAATTTGAGTCCACGTGAGCTATTCTAACAATCTCCTCCTCCTTGGCCTCCTTGGCCTCTTTCTTGGAGGAGGAGGATGACAAAAGTGAAGAAAGGTGGTTGGGCAGAGGTAATTCGGTGCAGAAAGGAGACAGTGGGGGAAGTATTCTTACAATCCTATCCTGCCATGAGCTCAGTTCCAGTTCACGAAATAAGGCTGAGATAAATACCGTTTGTGATATTATTTCTCGTGGGTCTTCCTCTCCCATAATCAGCGATAGTTTTTCATCAGCTGCGGTGAGCCGGAGGGAGAGCAGAGGAGGACCCTGGCTAGCTTTTGGGGATGAAGCCGAGGCCCACACGGGTTGAGGATCTGCTGAGCACCAGCCCCTGCAAGGATTGGGCTCCCGCCAAACCTGAGGGGAAGGAGTTGCTACCCTCGTGTCCGGATGAGGACCCCAGAGTCGGAGCGTTCCAGTGGCCTCCTGAGGCCTCAGCCCTGCCTGGCAGGGAGCAAGGGTGCCCAGACCTTGGCCTCTCCTTGCTGCCTGTGGTCACACACGCTCAGGAGCTCCACCTTGTCATCTTGCTGCTGCTGTGATGTGGCAACCGCACCACATATAAATAGTAACGAGGGATGAATAAGCCAGGGTTACAGGCTGCTGCCAGAGGCTGAGTGAGGCTCACTCCGGGTGAGAGGAGGCCACGGGCTGCAGCTTGGGGCAGGTCTCTTCTTAGGATTGGGGGGGAGGGGGACAAGGAGCCACGGGGATGTGGTGTGAGGTGAGGCACTGGCAGGAGGCATCAGCTGTGACCAGCATCCTATGTTGGGGTTGGGGATGTGGGGGGAAGTGGGGAGCAGCTTGTGAAGACCCAAAGTCCTGCGGGGAGGGGGGCAGTTTTCAGTAAGGAGTGGAGGCTACTCGAGGGTTTTGAGTGAGGCCAAAATATGAACAGAGCAGTCCATTTGGATAGTTAGAGGATGCAGAGCACGGATCCCAGGGACCAGCTAAGCCACAGACAAGCAGGGCCAGGGGTGACCCACGTCTCTTAAGGTCATTGCCAGGAAGGGGCCATGGGGTCTTGTGCTTCATTCTTGGTGCCCTAGCATACTTCTGGACCCTCTCGGGTAGGGTGACAAGCAGTCCCCACGGATCCTGAATCGCTCTAGCCACTCCTCACGTGCTTGATCCCTATGTGCTGGTCTGTGGCTGCCACCTGGCACCCTGAGGGTCTAGAACATTCCCACCATTGCAGAAGGTTCTGTTGCATAGGCTGCCCTCTTCTGTGGCTGCTCTGCCTTCCAGGACTTCAGGTTGTTGTCTGTACCCGGGACCCACACATGACTTACTCCCTCGCTCCCGGCACCGTGGCCAATGGTTTGGCCAGCCCATCGGAGGCCCTCGTAGGGTCATTTCAGTATCCTTTTCCCTTCTGCTCCCTGCAGCTGCTCCAGCTCTTGGCAACAGCCCAGCTCCCCAGTTCTTGCCAAAAATCGCTGAGGCTTGCAGCTGGAGGAAGACGTGGATCTGGGCTGATGGTGGCACCACTTTGGCCTGGAATGTCCTGCCCCCTGGCCTGGGTCTGGCCCAGGAAGCAAGGCAAGGTGGGGAAGGAGCCCAGGGAGCTGGCAGGAATCAGCCTTGTCAGGTGGCCACCTGCCAGAGTCTAGAATACCCCGGAGTTCATCCTTCCACAGAAACGTCTGGAACAATTGTCTCTGTCTTCTTCAACCAGGTCTCCCAATAATGGTGACATTTCAAGCATTTTGAACATTGTTTTGGGGGAAATACAGCGTCTCCTGCCCATTTAGCTGTGTCAAGTCATTTATTTGTCCTATTCTTTTTGCTCAGCAGGTGGCATTTTTGTTCAGTGACTTTATTCGTAGCTGCCTGTGTTTATCGACCATGACATATTAATCATGCAAATTAGGATATTATTAATGAAGGAAAAATTAATTCAGCTACTGCTTCTGGGTTTGCTGTGACAGCTTTGTTAATGCCCATTTGTCGCTCATCCCGCCAGCGACTTCTCGAGGCTGCTGCAAATTGACACATTACATTCAGGGTAAAGGTTGGCGACCAGAGCACAGAGGCAACCCTTCTCTCCAGGCTGGTGTTGAAAGCACCTATTTTTTGGAGGGCGCACGCTTTTAGAGCAGTGTTACAAAGCCGCCTTTCGTTCCCGCTGTGGGAGTTTCTCGGTCTTCTGGCTTCTCCTGGAGAAGCCCGCCGAGCATGGACGCGAGCCCCCCAGGCCACTGCATGCTGGCCTTCTAGGATTCCTGAGGCCCAGCCTGCTTGTTTTCCAAGGGCTATCTGCAGAGCCAGCACGGTGGATCATTCCTCCATGTGACTCTGCTCATGAAGCAGAAGGTGGGCGCCGCAGGACCTCGGAGCTGCGGTTGCCCATCCTCATGATACTAGATACCTGCAGATAATTTAAAAGCATGCCCTGTGCCCACATCTTGCAGCCCTACCCTCTTGCGAGTCCTGGTTCACACACAGCGGCCCCCGTGCTCTGAGGGATTGGGCGGTTCTTATCTGCGATCAGTTGTGCAATGCTCCCCCACTCTGGTGAGCCAAGTGTGGAAACAGAATGTTTTTGGGAACATGGTGGTCACCCGCTGCACAGTGGGAACACCCCCTCTGGAAGCTTGTGCCATTCTGGAAAGCTTGCTAAGTCACGCCACCTTTTGTCATGAGACTTGGCTGACCCTGAGAAAAGAAACGTCCGGCTGGGCTCTCCCCTCCCGGCAAGTGGGCAGTGAGTGCAGAACTCCCAGTGCAGGGGTGTGGGGGCCAGGGAGGCCGTTGGGCTGCTGATGGACCGTCTTGGCTTTGCCCCAAGGCCACCGGAGGGAGGGGCATAAGACAGGTGCGGAGTTGGCTGAGTCTCCTGGACTCCCTCCCTCTGTCCTTTTCTGTACTTTCCACCACTTCTGCTCTCCTTCCCCTAAGGGGTCCTCCGTTTGTGACATCCCACCTGAGTAGACACTCGGGGTCCCTCCTTTCCCATGAGCTTCCCATCCGCTCCTCCTTCAGAACTACCTGCCCTGCGCTATTTCCCTCCAGGCGCCCGGGGCCACGATGAGGGAGAGGTTTTCCCCAGCCTCTTAGACCCTACTGTGGACGAGACCATGGCCCCTAGCCCTGGGACGCTGGGCATGGGCACCGTATCTTTGCCGGGGCCCACTTAACAAACTGCTGCAGGCAGAGTGGCTTAAACCCCATGAGTTATTATCTCTCAGTTTTGGAAGCTGGAAGTCGGTGAGCAAGTTGTTGCAGGCCTGGCTCCCGGCTCCTGGAGCTCCTGGGCTTGTCAGTGGTGTTCTCCCGGTCTTCACGTGACCTGCCCTCCGTGTGTAACCCTTTCTCTTTCTCCTTTTGTAAGCAGCCAGTCATTTTGCATTAGGAACCCCCGACCCTACTATGACCTCATGGTAACCAATCACATCTTCAGTGGCCCCAATTCCAAATAAGCTCACACTCTGCGGTTCTGGAAGTTTGGACTTTGATACAGGCATTTCTTGGCGGGGGGAGGGACACAATCTAACCCCGTAAGAGGGGCAAGGACCCCGGTACCAGGAACCCCGCAGTGTCTGACCATGATTGCCCACGTCCCAGCCAGCAGGTGGCCTGGAGTGTGTACCTCTGACCATGGGCCCTGCGTCCCTCCAGACCACAGTCCCCTTGCTGGAGAGCATGGTAGTCATCAGAGTCCGCACCTTTGAGGAGTTCGTGGAAATGCAAATCCAGGAAAGGTAGGGGGCAGGTGCCTTCAGGGACAAGAGGAATGAAGTACTAGGATTGTAAGAGCTCTCTCCCCACCAGTCTCTGCCTTCATGGCACCTCTCCCTATGCTTGGCCTGACTCGCTCAGTTTGCCTTTCCTAGGCAGAAGGAAACAAGGCCACTGGCTGTCCTGCCCCTCCCACCACCTCCCTACTTTGCTGCCAGGGTGGAGTGGAGCCTGGCTCCCTGTGTGATGAATTTCCACACTGGGGGAGGGCTCTGGTTGGTCCAGCCTGGGTCAGGCCAGTGACTCATGCCCAGCGGACGAGGAGCAACAGCTGGCCTTCGGGACAGGCGTCCAGCCCTGGCCAACCAGCTACTCCCAGAGGTGGACCGGGGATCTCTAGGCTCTCTTGAGCCAAGCAGTTGAGTTGTTTCCCAGAAGAGGAGGCATGTGCTGCAGGTGAGGAGTGAGAGTGTTCCTGTTATGCCCTGGCCATTAGATCAACATCCCAACGACGCTGTGAACATGCACAGGAGAAGGGGCCACACCCAGCCTTGGTTGTATTTTAGCCTTGCACGCTGCACAGCCCACAGAGTTCACGAGGGTGTTTTAGGCAGCAGGTTTGGGGTTCTGCTGGGACGTGGCCTTTGGCAGCTCTGGAGGGAAGAGGTGTGTGGGGCTCCTGGGGTGGCCACTTCTGGCCATAGGAATTTAGGCAAGTTGCATCCTCTTTGAGCATTGGAGAGTCAAACTGGAACATTCCGCAGGGTCAGGAGAGGGGTCCTGGTCCAATCTGACCAGTGTCCTTATAAGAGGAAGGGGTCAGGACACAGGCACACACAAGGGGATGACCGTGTAAGGACCTGGGGAGAGGACAGGTGTCCACACACCAGGGAGAGCAGCCCCAGGAGGAGCCAGCCCTGCCCACGCCGTGACTTCAGACTCTTGGCCTCCAAGACATGAGGACATAAGTTTCTGTAGTTCAAGTTCCCCTGGTCTGCAGTGCCTTGTGATGGCACTCTAAGAGCAATGCAAAGAGATCGTGGAAGGCGTCAGCCTCACATCCAGCACCCGAAAGGTGCTGGTGGATGTTCACTAAGGCACCAAGCATACCCTCTGAGCGCTTGTTCTTGTGGGAATCCTCATGTGGGAACATTGTGTGGTGTCTGGGCCAAGCTTGGGGGAAATTCAAAGGAAGATACCACTGTAAGCCCCATCAGAGCCAAGCTCAACTGGCTTAAATGGACAGGAACATGCGAGCCTGCAGAACTAGGGTTCAGACACCGGGTGGGCCCAGGCTCGGCTTATCAAGCAGATAAGCCCCATCCCATCGTCCAGGACCTGGCCCGTCTGCTCTCCACTGGCTGCCCAGCCTCAACATCTCTGGGAGGCTGGGTCCCCATCGTTGGAGAGGGTCTGGGTCAGTTACCTTCTGGGCTTAGAGGCCTCAGCAAGCTCCTCGTGCATTCTCGACTCAGCCTGGATCCCTGTTGTCAGTGCCTATGGCTGTGGGTCTGGAATCCGGACCAATCATGAGTGGAAAAGAAGGGACTCAACCCTACACATCAGATCAGTGCCCTAAATGTCATTGCTGGTGAAAGAGGAGGGGAGTAGGACGGGCATTGAGCTGTGAACCACGGTGTCCACCCGAGTCATCGATGGGCCACTGGGACCATCCTCATCAGTCTCTCCTAGGGGCTGATGCGACTGTCATTCAGATCATGACATTCCAGGACACAACGCTGGGAAGGGACACTTCGCAGATGTGGAGACAGGTCAGAGGACAGAGAGGGCCTCTGATGCACAGGGACAGAAGCCAGGCCTTCCTCCTCCCCACCCCCTGGGCTTGTCCCTCAGGTTGGTAAATCCAGGCCCTGAGGACACAGGACATAGTTGGCCTGGGCTGGGAGGAAGCCTTCCAAGGGGGAACTGGTTCCAGGGGAGGCTGGTCTCAGGCTGGCTGGGATGGATGCAGAGTCTTGGGAAGAAATTCGTCATTTTCTGATCTCGAGTTGAAGAGGGAGAGGCAGGGAGAGCCCAGAGCTCAGAAGCCCTGGGCAGGGCAGGGCTGCGAGACCCCTTCTGTTTTCCCAACACCCGCTGGCTGGGGATGGGGGGTCACCTGTGTAGGCAAAAGGGCCTGCATTTGACCTTCCAGAGCCCCCAAGTTCCCTGAAATCTCCCACCTGCTTTTCGTTAAAACCGTTGATATAAGTTGAATTGGCACATCGTGACTCGTCGTGAGTAAGCACAGCTCAGAGGTCCACGCCGGCGGTGGGCCTCGTTCCTTGCAAAGGATTGCAGAGAGGTTGTGTGCCCTTCCAGACCAGAGCCACGCCGAATCTTCCTGTGCTGTGTGGACAGCGGCGACAGAGCGTGTCAGGCGGGCGGATGGACGGGAACCCTGTGCAGGGTGAGAGCCCGTTGCCTGTGGCTGGATGGGGTGGTTCACTCTCCAATCTACCCTTTTTCTGCCAGAACAAGAGCAGCTCTCGAGGATCAAACTCCAAGGATGAGGAAGGCAAGGGCTGGGCAGTCTTGGTCACAAGGGCAGTGATCCCATGGGGTCATGCTGATGGCTGAGGTGGGTTACTTGCTGTGCTTCACACACCAGTACATGCTTTCATGGGCTCTTTCTCTTAATCTTGGGTCTGGGTGTCGCCCACAGAGGGGACTCTGAAGCGCAGTGTGGGTGAGAAGCCGGGCCAACATCGCATAACAGAGAGGGACCAGAAGTGGGGGCCCTAAGCCCAGAGCCTGGGCCTGGGCAGTGTCCCCGGCTGAGGTGAGTGTCCTCACAGGGCTCCAGCATCACACGTGCCCAAGCTGCTGGGTTGTGGGTGTCTGCGTGTTCGAGAGCCCTCGTCTCGGGTTCTGTGTGAGTTCTTTATGAGTCGAATGTAGGAGTAGAGATCTTTGAAAAAGGGAAGAAATCCACCATTTTCTAGGGTCAGTTAGAACGAGGAGCGAGGACTCTGGCCTCGGGCTCCTGGCTGCCCAGGTCTCTCCCTCCTTCCTCCTCACCCTGCCCTCACTGGCCCTGCTCCACTCCCCGGGGGAGGGTCTTCCTGCCTCACCCTGTGCACCATTTCCTGTCACCTGGGGTGCCTGGCTTCCCTCTACTTGCCAGCAATCTCCTGTGTCCTTTCTGAGTGAGCCAGCTTCTGACCCCGCGCCCCAGCCTGCAAGGCCACATCACCACCAGCTCCCTTCCTGCAAAGGGTCTGCCCTCCCCTGGAGCCCTGTTGTGAGGCCCCCACGCGGCCTGGACTCCAGCCTCCCCTAATGCGGCCACTGGGCATTGGGCCCCGAAGGGCAGTGACCTCACAGCTGCAATGCTGCCCACAGAGGCTGGGGTCTCCCCCCAATCCACACCTTCTCTAGGTCTTCAAGCCCAAGTGGACGACACCCCCCCTTTGTGCAGTCGCTCACCCAGAGAGCCACCAGGGCTGTGCCTTCTCCTCACCCCGCACATCAAGCCGGTCAGCAAGACTGGCTCTTTCTTCCAGAACATTCCAGACTCTCCCTGGTCACTGTCGGCCCTCCTCAGCCCTCCCTGACCCTCCAGTTTGCACAAAGCAGGCTGGGTGGGCTTTGGAAGCACATGTCAGACCCCACACACGCTGTCCTGCCCTGAGCCCCCTGGCCTTGCCCTGGGAAGTGTCCCAAAGCCCACTGCCCCTCTCCTATAGCCTTCCTCGCTGTCTCCTCACTGGGATCCCCTTTCCTGCTTCTGGAGGTGCTTCTCTATGCCGCACTCTAGCCCAGATGTCTGCTCCTTCAGGGGGCTTCCCCCTACACCTCCACTCACTCACCTGGCTTCGGTTTGCTTTCACAAAATTAAGTCGCACCTGTGCTTGTACTGTGTGGTTTCACTATTTCACTCTATTTTCATTGTCTCACTTCCTCCACAAACCCCAAGTCTTGGTGAGTGAGGGTGTCACCTCCACGGCTGGTGAGCACCCAGATTCCTCAAAGGATGCTGGGGACACAGCAGACGTTTGCAGAAAGAACAAGAGCCTTTTACCTTCACCAGGACACCTGTGTGGAGGAGCGTCTGGAGCCCGCCCTCTGCAGCCTGGGGCCCCTGCGCTGCCCAGTCACTCAACAAAGGCTCGTTCCACGCACCCTGATGTATCAGCAGCATCATCCGCTTTTAACTTCTTCAAAAACACGCTCTGCCCCAAGATCTTTTAAGTCAGAGTCTTGTTGTCCAAGCCTCAGCTTATGAGTTAACATGCTTTCTTAACACTATTATCAAGATTGGCTTTTAAGTTTTAAGACGCGAGGTCTCTGAAGCTATTATGTTTCTTTTAAGTCGCATGAGGAAGAGCCATCCTCTTGGAAATTTGGCCCCTCCACGGCCCTTAGGTTGGCGCCGTTGGTCTGTAACTTACCCAGCAAGAGAATAGCAATGATGGTGGGCAGTTGTCGGCTCCCCTCCCTCCTCCACCCCCTTCCTTAGCAGCGCTTGTTCTGGGTGGCGGGGACACGTGAGGTGAGACCGTGTCCACCCTCTGCTCTCTGTTTCTATGAACAGGATGACTCCAGGGACCTCATGTAAGTGGAATCAGGGGAGGTTTGCCTCTCTGTGTCTGGATTATTTCACTCAGTACAGTGCTCTCAAGGTTCATCCCTGGTGTAGCAGGTGTCAGGATGTCCTCCTTTTTAAGGCCCATTGTGGGAATTTAGCAGGTTTTGCATCTCTGCTCATTCATTGATGGGGGCTCAGCTTGCCCACCACTCCTGGCTTCTGTCAGCGATGCTGCACAGATGCAGGTGGGCACCTACCTCCTCCAGACCTTGCTTCCCATTCCCTTGGGTGTGGCCCCAGCAGTGGGGTCTCAGGGTCGTCCGCCAGTTTCTATTTTTAACCTTTTGAGGCCCTGCCCCACCATTGAGTGAGCCTGGGGAGGGGGCCGCTGGGGGCCTGTAATCAGAGAGACAGCTCTGAGTCAGACAAGGTGGAAGCAGAGCTGCAATTTCAGGGATTGGGGAGACGATGGCAAGGCTGGCATAACCATGGGAGCCACCATTGTGGCAGACACAGCAGTAGGCCAGCATTGCTAGAGCCGCAGGAGAGTGAGGTGCTAGAGATGGTCTTGTGTTCTCCAGGGTGGGTGGGGGGTGCTGAACATGGGGACCCCAGAGAGGCTGAATGAGTCACTTCTCCGGCCTGGGGTTTCCTTCCCTGTTTGCAGTTACGTTAATAGTAACCACCTTGTGCACCTCACAGAGCCATCAGGAGAAACGAGTGAGATGTATTTGGAAAAGCTTTAGCCCTTCAAGTGCTCCTGTGTCTAGTTATTCTTGTGGTAAAGATGCCAATGAACGATCCATGATCAATGCCTCCCATCAAAAGGGAATGTATGAGGACGTGCTAAGGCCGGACACCCAGCACATTTCCTCCCCTGACCACCCCCAATGTTCTGTCCTTCTCCCCAGCACTGGCCAAGCAAGGAAGGGGAAGGCCAGCTTCCACGCACGAGAAGAGCTCCGACTCATAGCAGCACAATTGTCGCTCTCAGAGTCAGGAAGCCTGGAAACATAATGTCCAGAGAAAAAGGGTGCCTCTTGGTCCAGGGAACCAGGTTCCCTCTTAGCAGGGACAGGTTCCTGTCCACTAGGTGTGGCTTCCATTCCCAAGGTCACCTCACGCCCACAAGGGCTACTGGAGCGCCAGTGATGAGGTTCACATTCCTCCTACGAGGAAGACTACGGCCTTGAAGCACATTTGCTGGCAGGTGCACAGGCCAATTCTACCTTCATCTCAGACCTGGACTTGGACCCACCCACATTCGCCACAGGAGAGGCCAGGAGGGGTCTTTATCCTAGGTGGGCCACAGAGACCGCCAAACACCAGGCCTCCCCTTACGGAGGAGGGCAGGCAGCATGGACGGTAGATCCAGTTGTCGACATGAGAGACTGGAGGGACGCCAGCTTACAGTGATGAAAGATGACTAACATTTGTGGTTGCTTCCGATTCTTTCCAGAAGCAGTTTTATAATAAAAAGGACGGAGACAGATCTGACCCTTGAGAGAATAAGGCTGTCAGAAGAGCCAGCTCACACACCGGTGATAATTCCATGCATGGGAAAGAGGACAGTACTCAGATGTCTGGTCGTATTTTCTTAATCCTCGGCCTGCTATAAACCTCTCGTGATGTTTACGATGTGTGTGAGTCAGAATGCTGGGTGGGGGTTGGGGGGTGGGGGTCAGCCGATGCCGGTCCTCCGACGCTTCTCCCTCATGTTTCCAGCAGTGTGGTCTGCCCTGGGGCGACCGTACATCCCAGCTTGTGCATGTCGGTCCCCTCCTAGTATAACTCTTAACCATGTCCCTTTACTCCCCAAATTGTCCTGGTGTGCACGATGACTGCCTGCATCTGAGGCGTCTGGGAGTCTCTGAAAACGTCCCTGTCTGGACTGCATCTCAGAGAGTCATCAGAACCTCTGTGTCAGGCCCTGGATGCTGCATTTTATTTATTCATTTATTTAAAGATTTTATGTATTTATCTGAGAGAGAGAGAGAGAGAGAGAGAGAGCATGAGCAGGGAGGATGGGCAGAGGGAATGAGAGAGAATCTCAAGCAGACTCCAAGCTGAGCGCGGAGCCCGATGTGGGGCTGGATCTCATAACCCCAAGACCATGACCTGAGCTGAGACCAAGGGCTGGCTGCTTAACAGACCGACCCCCACCCCAGGTACCCCCGGGATGTTGAACTTTAAACAAACCAGCAATAACATTTTGGAAGCAGTGTTCCATAGCCACGTCTGTGGAGCGCAGGCGTTAACCAGAGATCACACGAGTATTTTATGATGAGAAGTGAAGCTCAGTGGTTAGGGGACAGAACTACTATTTCCTGCCACTTATTCTGGAGTTTTTACAAAACAGCAATGTTGCCAGAAAGCCGTAGGCCCGAGCCCAGGATCGTTGCCACCCAGGCCCCTCCTGGGGTCGTCCCCGTGGGGTAGTCATTGTAGGAGAGAGACGGGCGTGAACTGTAAAAGAACTGCCAAGGACAGGCCTTCTCGAGTGAGAGCTCATTCTCCGTGACTAGCACTTCGGTGTGTGTGTGCACCGGCTGTGTTGGTGCCCAGCTGAGGTTTTCTTTCATGGGCGTCCTGGTGGGTGTGCTAGGGCGCTGCTGTGTGCTTTCATATGCATTTCCCTGGTGAGTAAGAGGTTGAGAACCTGGGGCAGGTGAGGCCTATTACTCCAGGTAAATAACAGGCCAGAAGGTCGAGGAGGCTGGGAAACCAGTCTGCCGACACCTGCCTCCCCAGGCCTCGTGACTGGCTTGGACCTTCCCTCTAATTATCCGGGCCTGGCACCACCCAGACTGCTCTCGGGAGCCCGTCCGGGCGCACGGGCCCACGTCTCGGAGGCCCATGCGGGGCTGCTGTTCTGTGAGCTCAGCGGGAAACCTGCCCGCCGACCTGCCAGAGCGGAGTCCTTGCTAACCTCTCCTACTTCCTTGGTCACCGAAAGAGCATAAATATTGGCGATTCAGCCACTGAATGTAAATAGCAGTGACGGTCCTGAGACGGTTTTAGCCGCAGAGGCCGAGGAACTGGAGGCTGAGGAACTGGAGGCCGAGGAACTGGAGGCCGAGGAACTGAAGGCCAAGGAACTGGAGGCCGTCTAGTGTAATGTCGAAAGCTGCTAGGAGGAGGCTTTTCTGTTCTCCACTTGGTAGAATGTCAGACAAACGTTTGGTTGACAGGCTGAAGAATTCTAGTCGGGAACGTGTCAGAGAGCAAGAAAGTCCTTCTCCTCACAATATCCTGGACACGGCTTCGGGGTTACACGTCCGGACGTATTCTTACCGGGCCGATCTTCTGACACCCGACCAATTTCAGGATTTGTGATAGTCCAGATTGCAATCCCTCTGAAGTTGACTTTATCACTTTTGAAGATGTAAAAATTTGCCAGGCCACTACCTAAATTATCTGGCAGGAAATGTGGTTTCAAGCCCTTGAAAGGCAATTTTTAAGGGTCAGAAGTGAGATGTAAGTTGTTAAAGGTGACAAAGCCCCAGAGCTGTGGGCAGTGGCTGAGTTCGGCTGGGACCTGCCTCTGGCGGCTGCCCTAGGGCTGTTTACGCACATGTCAGATGAGGGGGGTGGTCACTTCAAAGGCGTCTCGGGACTGAGCTGCATAGGATGCCCCAGTAAATGTTTACAGGTGCCGCCTGTGCACTGACGCCACCACCCAGCCATCTGTCCGCTCCGGAGAGCACAGGTGGGCAGGACTAGTTTCTGCCCTCAGTGGCATTACCAGTGTTATGTTGTGCTGCATTGGTATAAAACTGGCAAGAAACAAATAGTTTGCCAAAGTTGGGAATAAATAGGAAACACCCGGATGTGCGGCAGCAAAGCAGGACTTACATGGGCACTTCCTTCCGCTCCATCACCTGGTCCTGCAGCGGGCAAACCGGGGAGGGGAGCTCTCTGGGTTCTCCCACACATTTAGTGCCCTCACACAACGCAGGTCGGAAGTCCTATGTGGGCCTCCCTGGGCTGAAGTCGAGCTGTTGGCAGGACTGTCTCCCAGGGGGGTGGGGGGCAGAGGGCTTCTGCTTCCTGGCCTTTTGCTCCTAGAGGCACCTCCTCTCCGGGGCCTTCCACCGCCAGGCCCTTCCCGCCAGCTCGTCTTCCTCCAACTCTTCTGCCTCTGGCTTTCGGTTTAGGGACGCCTGTCCCTGCTGGAGGTCACCTGACTGGCAACCTTCATTCCACCTACATCATTAATCCCCTTTTACCACGTAACCTAAGATAGTCACAGGTTCTGGAAATCGTGGTGTGGATGATTTGGGGGGGTTATCATGCTGACCCTGGGGGAGCAACCTTGTGTGATGCCATTTGGGTTTCTGCTAAGACAGGAACATCACGTGGCTCTGCCAAAGCAGCCGCAGTGGCCAGCCAGAAATGACGCTTTGAGGGTCTCTCTGGTCAAGCGTTTAATTCCTGGCTCTGGAGATATCCTCAGATATCCTGATTTGCCTGCCATCCAACCTCCGGGAATCCCATGTTTTGCAGTGAATGAGGCCAGTGTATCTTTGCTTAGGACCTCGTCCGAGCCTGTGACCCCGGCCTCAGTGCTGGGGTCCCACAGCCCGCCTGTTGCTCCCAAAGACCTGCTCCAGGTGCAGAAGCGCACACAGAACTAGTGGCATCCTGACAGCTCTGGGTGGGGGGGTGGGGATCACCCTGTGAGCTCCTCCAGCAGCATCTCGTGCTGTGCGTGCTTGGCCACTAGCACCAAATCGAGGGAGCGTGTGGTCAATATGTGGACCCCTGCTTCCCATCCCAGCTGGTGAAACATGGAAGTCGAGTTGGTCCAGCACCTTCAAAAGGCAGCTCTGGATACACAGTCATGTCCTCTCCTCCTGCCCCAACGTGGACCCCCGATGACAGGTGATGGATGACGATGATGGTGGCACCTCCCAGGTCCCTGAGCCTTGGGATGAGCTGACAAGGAACCACTTTTGGAAACTGTGCTGTGTCGTAAACAATGGGCCCTCAGGGTGGTTTCTATGCTCAGGGTCTGGGGTGGAATTAGCTGCTCTTGGAGGTTAGGGGATCGATCACACTCAAGGAGTCTCTTCCTCCCACCCATATGCCCTCACAGACTCTACATGTTTTCTTTAGTGTGTAGATACGATTTTTTTTTCCTAACCTCTCCACTTAAGGGATAGTGATATGGTGTTTCCTGTGTCAATAAAAACCCATCCTCAGCATAATTCATAACGACTATGCAGTTACACAAATGAATGTGTCACACTTGACCCGAACACTTCCCTCTGTGGGGTCTTTAGGTGGAACTCCATGTTCTTCTTGAGCAGGGCTTTCTGGTGGCCACACATGGTTGTGACGGTCCGTGGTAGGCTGCCTTGTGTCATCTGACATGTGCTATCTTGCCTGTTGTTGATGAGAAAACATGTTAGGCTGATGGCATTTGGGGTGGGTGTCACAGAGTACTGCTGGCGTCACCGGGATTGAACTGTTTTGGTTTTTGTGTGTGTGTTTTGTGTTTTTTTGGTTGAACTGTTTTTTTTTTTAATTTATTTTTTCATGAGAGACACAGAGAGAGAGAGAGAGAGGCAGAGACACAGGCAGAGAGAGAAGCAGTCTCCATGCAGGGAGCCTGATGTGGGACTCGACCGTGGGACACCCTGGGCCGAAGGCAGATGCTCAACCACCAAGCCACCCAGGTGTCCCTGGTTGAACTGTTTTTATGAAGATCAGCAATACTGACCTTGACAAAGGATTCCTCTGTGAGTAAGTGATAAGACAAGACAAGCAAGTGTGGGTGGCTGGCGAGACTCACACAGCTTGGCTGTTGGAAGACGTTTGGTTGTCCAATCACCAAGAGACTCACTCTGGGGAGGAGTGGAATGGACGGGGCCTCTAGACAGCCTGGCTCCTGAGGAGGTGGCTCTGCCTGCCGAGAGCCTGGTTCAGAGGTGTCAGGACGGCAGGTGGGCAAGTTTCCGCAAAGGGCCAAAGAATCGAGGCCTTTTCTGATTTCTTATCAGTACTGGACAGTGTGGGGGCCGCCTGGTGCCCAGCAGTTTTGCCTGGCCTCCCGTCCCTTGCGGGGAAATCGGTGGTCAGCCAGGGGTTGGTTCTCACTGTTCCCTATCAGTAGCCGTAATGCTTTATTTTTAATTGTTTAAATTGAGCTATAATTGGCACTTGACACTGTATTAGTTTTAGATATATAGCAGGATGATGTGGTACATGTGTGTTTTGGAAAATGATGGCCACAGTCATCACCTTGCAGAGTCACAGATTTGATCTTTACTTTTGTGATGAGAACTTTTAAGATCTATTCTAGCAACTTTCGTTTTCTTTTTTAAAGATTTTATTTATTCATGAGAGACAGAGAGAAAGAGGCAGAGACACAGGCAGAGGGAGAAGCAGGCTCCCTGTGGGGAGCCTGATGCGGGATTTGAGCCCAGGACCCTGGGATCACGCCCTGAGACAAAGACAGACACTCCACTGCTGAGCCCCCAGGTACCCCCTCCTAGTGACTTTCAAACATACAATACTGTATCGTTAACTATAGTCCCCACGCTGCACGTGACATCCTCAGGACCCTCTGCACCCACCCCCGTGCCTCGGTGTCCCCTCTGTGCTCAGTTGCTGGCTGGAATGCTTGGACGGACCTGACGGGATGGCAGGTGGCTCCAGAGCGAGGCCCAGGGCCCTGGGATTAGGCTCCTGTAGTTGGAAGTGTGTAAGGACCCATTTTATGGCCACCATCTTCACTCTTCAGAATGAACTCCACATCTGTCCCCCGAGTGCCCAGGCTCCTCACCCCACAGGGGTGCCCCTATGGCCCCTGCACTGACCCTCCTTCACTGGGCAGTTTCCCTAGTTCTAGCTCGGGTTTTACTGGAGGTACCCTTGGTTAGAAAGAATAGATGCGGGGATCCCTGGGTGGCTCAGCGGTTTGGTGCCTGCCTTTGGCCCAGGGTGCGATCCTGGAGTCCCGGGATCGAGTCCCACGTCGTGCTCCCGGCATGGAGCCTGCTTCTCCCTCCTCCTGTGTGTGTCTCTGCTTCTCTCTCTCTCTCTCTCTCTCTCTCTCTCTCTCTCTCTCTCTGTGTGTGTGTCTATCATAAATAAATAAATCTTAAAAAAAAAAAGAAAGAACAGATGCTCTCCCTGGGGGGCATAAGCAGACAGTCTGGCCTGAGGAAGGGAATTCCCTAGGAACCTAGGGCATGAGGCCATCTCCATCTCTCTGTCTCTTTCTCTGTCTCCTCTTTTTATGTCTCTCTGTCTCTGCTCTTCTCTGTGTCTCTCTGACTCCCTTCGAGCTCTGCAGACCCATTCCCTCCGCTTGGCCAGGACCTGCTACATGGTGGTGGCCGAGGATGGGATCCTTAGAGCCTGAGCACCCCCCACCCCTCTCCCATGATCTCGCAGGCAGTGCCCGGCAGGTGGCAGGTGTCTACACTGGGCCAGATCAGCCCGTCTGCCCAGAACAGCATCCAGCGCCTACTCAGCAGATGTGGCCTTTCTCTGTCATCCTCCAGGACAGTTTGAGCTGCTCCCCATGACGTGTTCAGTGAGAATGCAGGCCTGCTTCTGGACCCCCAGCACCTTTTCCGTCTGTCTTAGCTGCGTGCAGGGCACTCAGCAGCTCGTGTGCTAAGCAGCCTGGGGCTGCGGTTCTGGCCTGGGCCTCCCTTCCCAGGCCCTGGATGCGCAGCTCAGTAGCTTTCCTGGGGCCCTGTGGTGATGCCGAGGCCAGGACTCGCCCTTTCTTTCCTCCCGGGAGGGAAGCAGTTCACTCTGAGACCCTTTATGCACCCTGCCCAAGATGACGTTGATTAGTCTGATTTGTTTTGTAGCCTATAAATACTTACTGGCTGGTCCTTCTGTTTCAGAAACTCAGAAAAAAAAAAAAAAAGGAAACATGTAACACTTTTTATTTAAAAATAAAAGGCCACAACAAAATACAGGGGAGTCCGGATCCCTGTGCCTGCACCTTCAGTTTTTATCTCAGAAAAGCAGTCAGCCGCTCCTGCTGAATCAGGGCAGGAGCATGAGGTGTTGCACAGACACTGAGGGCTTTATTTCTCCTGTTGTGTGTGCGTGTGGACAACACAGGAAAGGCGCACAGAGAATGCAGTGAAGCCCCCTTCTCTCCCAGCCAACTGGGCCCCTCCCCGCCAGTGCCTCTGTCCCTGATTTCCAGAACATTCTTCCAGAGGTGAGATAAGGTCATCCTAACATTTTTCAGGTGATGTTTATTCATGGCCACGCTTGATTCCTTCTAGGCTCGTCTCTGTAAGCTCTTCCAGGGTTGTTAAAGAGTATGTGAGAGGCTGCGTGGCCCTGGGCTTTGATCTGACTGCTTAATTGCCTTTACTAATCACGCTGAGATCAAGAGGATAAAAATAGCCTCCAGGGTCGGAGGGTGATCAAGTCCCCACCCCCCACCCCCGCCCCATGCCCGGTCGGGGCGGCAGGGCTGAGGTCTCACAGACTCTGGCTGGCAGGCCGAAATCATCACTCTAATTAAATAAACCAACCTGAACTGCTGGAGCTTTGCAAACATTGTGACAGCAGGTTTCAGACCATTTACTCAGGGAGAAGCCGGAAGAGGGTAGGAAGGCAGATCCTGAAAAGATTCCAAATTGTTTTCCTCAGTGCTTGGTTCCCACGCAAAATGAGAAGGCTCTCTCTGTCTCTGTCTCTGTCTCTATCTCTGTCTCTATCTCTGTCTCTCTGTCTCTCTCCTCCCCACTCTCTCAGTGTTTTCTCTCAAAACTTCTGAATAAAAGGCCTCTGGGGATCCCTCTCTTTCTGAGTATTGGCTAGTCCTTCTCATTTTGGAATATCCTGGAGGCAGCCTGGATGGCTCAGTGGTTTAGCGCTGCCTTTAGTCCAGGGCCTGATCCTGGAGTCCCGGGATTGAGTCCCACGTCGGGCTCCCTGCATGGAGCCTGCTTCTCCCTCTGCCTGTGTCTCTGCCTCTCTCTCTGTGTTTCTCATGAATAAATAAAATATACTTTTTTTAAAGTGGAATATCCTGGTCACCAATCCACATCCTGTAAAACCTGACTTGAGACTCCTCTCCTACAGGAAGGCCTCCAGGATTACTCTCTTAGCCTCCAGGTGAGCTCATCGTCATTGTCAGGGCTTGCACAGTTAGCCTGGAAGTCATTTTTTCACTTACAGATAAAATCCCTTTAGAACTCATTTTAGAGGCTTCGGTTGTATGTATTTCAGCTTTGTAAGCAGATCGTGTGTTATATCAGGTCCAAAACGGTGTCTTCTATCTCTTCCCTATTCCCCCAAGCTGAGCTCATGTCACCTGTCACATAGGAACCTTTTCCAGTAACCTTGGAATCCAGGTAAATGGTGTCATCGTCCCCTAGCCTGCCAGGCTTGGAACCTGCAAGCCCTGGAAAGCATCTCAGCCGTCCGGCGTGCTGACATTTAATGCACAAATGGACTTGAGGCCAGCAGCATAACAGGATTTCACGCCCTGAAACCTGCACCGAGGTATCTGTGCCTAACAGCTTCAGAGAGGGGTGGGGGCTGTGAGCTTGGGGTCTGACTTTGGGCAGAGGACCTGGCCGGGAAACGGTGAGTCTCAAAGCCGCCTCTGGTCCTCCCAGGAGTAGGTATCAGGAGGGGAGCCCCCTGGTCAGGGCACCTGACCTGGCTGCCCTGGCCCACCGAGCTGTCAGGAGGGGCAAAGGGCACCAGTCTGTTGACCTTAGGCCATGAGCAGGTGAGCCCAGGGAACCGTTTGGCTGAACAAACAGCCTTAGAGACTCTTAGGGTAACTTCCAGGTTTAAGATGAGTGGCTCTTTGTAAAATACAGGTAAATTGGGAGAAAAGACACCAGGCTTGATTCAGTTACTTTGGTTCATCCCTGCTTGGGTCATCCTGGGATTCCGGCCAGCCGTCTCCACCCTCACATGGGGCCATGGGCTCTGGGCTCGGGCATCTCCTGATGGCCTTGGCCAGCAAGGGTGGGTGGCCCCCGGTACCTCAACAACCCCAGCGGACGACCAGCAGCTGGCAGAGCAGGGTCACTAGGAGCAGAGCAGGGGCACACGAGCAGTGGGCGTCCTCAGGGCCCTCGGGCATGTTCCCCTGAACTGGGGCTCTGAGAGTTTTGGCTGAGCCGGGGTGGCCCGCGGGCCCAGACTGTGGCCACAAACAGAAGCAGCCACGCGGGCCCCAGGGTGGTTGGGGTGACTCTGCTCTCCAGCCGTACTCAGCGCCCGGGCCTTCCATCCTCCTGCAGTTACTGGTAAGAGACCCACTGGGCAGCCCCGGGCATTGGAAATCTCCTCCTGGAGGCTGAGCGGGAGGTAGAGATGGTCCAGGCCTCGAGGCTAGCTCCTGGCCAGCCTCGTCCCCAACCCTTCATGGCCTGGGGCCTCACAGCCCCTCAGGCTTCTGCACTGGGCCTGCTCCTCCCTGTGTCCAGAATCTCTCTCCTGTCTCTTGTGAGGACACAAGCTGTAAGGTTGGGGCCCACCCTTAATCCAGACCCTTCACTTGATCACATCTGCCGAGAGCCCTATGTTCAAATGAGGTCACATTCACAGGTACTGGGGACTTGGACTTCACTTTTGGGGGCATGATTCCATCTGCCAGCCTGGTCCTTGAGCTCGCAATCATGAACGTCATGTCCTTTGGTAGAGATAGACGGGGTTGTCCGGGGACCCAGTCCTGCTCTCCAAGGCTTGTGGTCTTTCTTCCCCTTCTCCTCCTGAACCCAGGGTTAGGGGAGGGGATATCTATCACATCTTGGTGCCCCCGTCTGTGCCGACTCCTCAAAAATAGAAACAAATGCCCAGTTGGCTTCAGGTTACCATTACAGTCCTACTATGTACATGGAGTGAAGGGCCTCACCGGCCTCAGCGAACTGGGTCTAGTCAAAGAACAGAATCCATGTGGAGACATGTCACACGATGACCCATGTTCTGCTCAGTGGGGGCTGGCCTTTTAGAGTGTGTTGCACACTGAACAAGTAGACTAAGAATGCCTCTGTGAGGGAATAGCTAGAAAAGGTCCAAAGAGCCAAAATTCTGCAAAGTAGAGCTCGTTTTACTATTTCAACTACAGTAGAAATCCTCTTCACAGAGGCTTTTCGGCTGGTTGGTTAAGTGAAAAAGTCCTGAAAACAAGGAATGCTTTTTAAAAAAAAATCTATAGAAATAATCTTGTTTGAATTTCGAACATGCAAATGCACACTTTTGAAAGGTGAAAACTTTGTCTTTTTGGGGTAGTGCCGTGGCCTTCTCTTAGAGTATGGGTCATTGCCAAGAACTGGGGGTGCCTTTCTGCTGCAAACCACACCTGTGGTCACAGCTGGGATTTCTGCTTTGGGTCTCCTGAAAGCAGGACGCATACGAATAATAACCAAATGAGACAGACTCACTGATAAAGGCACTGGAGAACTTCCAAGGGTTCTGGAATGTTCTCTATCCTGAATCACATGATAGTTACACAAGCTATACAAATAAGATTAATTTTTTGGCTTTTTTTTTACCTTGATAAGAAAATTTTAAAAATACAAAAAATTGAGAACAAAAGAGGTAAGGTAATCTTAGTATGTGTTCTACATTTTTATGATTTTCCCTATTTTCTTTTATTTTTAAAGATTTTCTTTAAAAAATATTTTACTTATTATTTGAGAGAGAGTACAAACAGGGGAGCAGCAAGCAGAGGCAGAGGGAGAAGCAGACTCGGCTGAGTAGGGAGGCCGATGTGGGGGCTTGATCCCAGGACCCCGGGGTCACGACCTGAGCCAAAGGCAGATGACTTTCCCTACTTTCTACAAGTGTCCTGTCCACGGCTCACATAATGGCAACTTTCTTAAGGCAAGCTCATTATGGAATCTTTCTAGTCATTCAACTCAGTTTTCATAGACACAGAATCCTTTCTTTTTCATTGCAACGGCCACAGTTGATGTATTGTGTAATCAAATTGCACACTGTGATAAGTTTTAGGAACAAACACGATGGGCCCTCGGGAGGCGTGTCAGGAAAGAGGAAGGACATGCGGGCCAGGGCCCTGGCACCCAGTAGTCCCCGTGCCCTCTGGCCGAACATGAGCTGCCCAGGGAGGCCTGCTGACTAGCCAGTTATCCACCCCTACTGTTATCTCCCTTCTGTAAATGTGCATGTGATGTTACCCTAAGTCTGCAGGACAGCTTTTGTGGAAGGCACTGGGTCTCCCTCGTGAACCCACCGAGTGTTGGCCCAGAATTCAGGGGTTGTCTTCCCCGATCTGGCTTTCCTGGGACACAGTGATACAGCCTCTGCTGAATCAGTTCATTTTTGCCTCAGTTTACCCCCGACAGGTGGGAATATGAGCCCTGCCCTACCACAAACGACTGTAGGGAGTCACTGGGGGAGAGACAGACCCCACCCAGGGGTGCCTGGCCTGAGGGGTGGCCCTTGGGGAAACCATGTTGGCATGTCCACACAGGCAGGACCAGGGATTAAAGCAGAAACAGCCTTCGTTTCCCCTCCTTGCTGCCACGGCTGCCTCACTACGTGGGCTCCTCTGGGACCTAGCTTCAAGTCCCCCTGTGGCCAGCCTGGGACACACAGAGTGAACTTGGTACTGAGCACTGCTTGCTCCCCTCCCAGACCCTGGCCCACAGGTGGCCCTAAGGGGACGTTGTCTGGGTGCTCAGCCAGGCTCTCATCATAGGGTGATGCATGGGAGTGCAGCCAGGGCATTAGATCCCATTAGGCACCGAGCCATGGGGACGTCCTCACCTCGGCTACCTCCAAATGTGCCCTAATTTGGACAGAGGATCTTTGCAGGCACGTGCTTAAGATGACGTGCAACGGATTACAAGGGCTGTGCTCATGTGCAAGGGAGGTTTGGATGTCTGCGCAGCGGCGGGAGAGGCCTCAGGGGGAGCCGGCCCTGCCTGCACCCTGACCCCAGACTTCAGGCTTCAGACCGTGCGGAAGTAAGTTTCTGTCTGTCCCCCCCAGGGTGGCGTATCGGTGAGGGCAGCCCTGCCAATGTACCTGCTGAACACACACCACACAGCACACATCTCTTGGCCACAGGTGGTCACTTCACCTGTGACTACGAACCACAGGGCCAGGTATCAAAGATGGCTTTTATTTATTTTTATTTATTTATTTATTTATTTATTTATTTAAAGATTTCATTTATCTATTCATGAGAGACACACAGAGAGAGGCAGAGGGAGAAGCAGGCTCTATGCAGGGAGCCCCATGTGGGACTCGATCCCAGGACTCTAGATCACACCCCGGGCCAAAGGCAGACACTTAAGGGCAGAGCCACCCAGGGATCCCCAAAGAAGGCTGTTGAAACGCGAGTGTACTTTGAGAGGATGCAGCCCCGTGAGCATCTGTGGCTGATAATTTGGTGTGGGAGACAGCATAGCCCAGCAGCTGAGACCCTGGAGCATGAGGCCAGTTAGGTCCCAGCTCTGCCTGTTCCCATACGTGTGGCCAAGAGCAAGTGCCATCACCTGCTCTGCTGCCCCTGTAAATGGGAGGTAATAAGCTGTACTCACCTCATGGCATTACACAAGGATCAAGTGAGTTAATATTTGCAAAGGGCTCAGCGCAGAGCCTGGGAAATGGAAAGCCCGATGTGTTTGCTGTTCTCTCCGTCATCTGAGAGGCCGGGGTGGCAGGTGACTGGGAACACAGTGTGGTGGTGTGGGCAGCGGGGGCCAAGCCACCATCCTGAGCGTGCCAGGACCTCTTTGCACTCTCAGCAGTGTTGAGGACACAAGGGACAGTTGTTCCTGGGGATTACACCTGTTGATATTTTTTCCCCATTAGAAATGACTGATTAGAACTCTCCTGTACTGGAAAATAAAACCGAGAACATGTAACAATATTTAGTAATTCATTTAAAAATAATGATATTATTATTCATTTAAAAATAAGGATGATATGTCCTTTCTGTTTTCATGTGAACATTTTACGGGAAATAGCTATATTTACATTTCTGTAAAGCTCTTTCAATCTCCTGAGCTCGGGACCCCACGTCCTCAGCCCGCTGCCTTTCACCCCCAGGCCAACCTAACTGCACACCTGCACCTCTGGCCAGGTCTCCCAAGGGCCCTGGCAGTGGAGGCAGAGACACCTGCCTCCTTCCTATGCCCCGTTCACCCATGCGTCCGGCCTTGGGTCCTGCACCCGGTGCTGGGTCCTGCACCCGGTGCCCGTGGCCGAAGACTAAACGCTGGAGAGACTTTATTGCCTCATCACCCCTAGACACAGTCCAGCCATCTGAGAACACCAGGACCTCACCCTGGTCAGTCCTTTGGTGGCCAGGAGATGTCCCTGTCGTGTCCCTGCCAATGCAGGGCCAGAGGCCATGGGAGCCACGGAATTCAGATCCTTGAGTGCAGCACAGCTCACCCCAGGGCCTGCCGCGGCGCCCAGAGCATCAGCCGGGCTGCTCTGAAGAAACAGAGCTCAGAGGAGATTTAAACATAGACACGTGCACGGTGGAGTGTGGGCTCATGTGGCGGCGGAGGCTGGCAAGTCCCAGGAGTTGCACTGTGCAGGCAGCCCAGGTGGCTCAGCGGTTTAACACAGCCTTCAGCCCGGGGTGTGTTCCTAGAGTCTCGGGATCGAGTCCCATGTCGGGCTCCCTGCAGGGAGCCTGCTTCTCCCTCTGCCTGTGTCTCTGCCTCTCTCTCTGTGTTTCTCATGAATAAATAAATAAAATCTTTAAAAAAATAAAAAAGGAGCTGCACTGTGCAAGCTGAGAGCCAGGGGAACCACGGGGTAAGATGTCCCAGGCCGACGTCCCAGTTCGGAAACAGGCAGAGAGCAGATGCTCCCCCACCCGCTCTGTTCCATCCACACCTCCCGCTGATCGGTGAGGCCCACCTGCCCCAGGGGGAGGGCAACCTGCTTTTCTCAGTGTGCAGATTCAGACGCTCATCTCATCCTGAAACACCCTTGTGGAGGACACCCGGAGCACTGTCTGACCAAACATCTGGGCACCTGAGGTTTGGCCACGTGATGCGTGAAGGTGACCGCCACACCTGCTGAAGGCTGTCCAGGTCTGTCCCCTTCTGGCGCACAGGGCAGAGGGCGTAGAGCACCTGCTGGCTGGTAATGAACGCACAGCACAAAAGTGGCGGGAGAGCCCATCCCAGCAGCACCTCTGTCCTCAGTACGTGGAGACATGTGGCCTGGCCCACCTCCCACTCTCCCCAACCACCACGTGGCCTGGAACTCCTCCCGGGGCCCTTTGCCGCTGGTGGGGTTGGTGCTGGGCCCTCCATCCCTGAGCACAGCGTGTGCAGGTGCAGGGCTCAGAGACCTTCCTGTTCCCCCCACGCCGCCCCACCTGTGGAAACCAGAGCCCTCATCTGATTGTTTTCCCAACTCTCCCCAGAAATCTGCTTCGGGAGCTGAACCAGCCACAATCAGCGCAAATATTTTTTGTCTGTCCAGATGGAAAGACCATGTTTTGTTTTCCAGGTGCTGCCATTCATTGACCTGAGGCAAACGGCCTGTGCCGTCCTTCTGACTACATGACGATGGAGCCATCAAGGTCAGGGTGAGGGACCTGGACACCACGCAGGGCAGCACAGCCCAGGAGGAGCCTCATCCCAGGTCACCCTGGGTCATCCTGGGTCACCCCAGAGTCCTTCTGGCCCATGATACCCATTTGCTTCTCCAGAAGCCTTGATTACAGGCTGGAAGTGTGAATACAGTCTAAGCAGATACCAGTGTCAGTGGAGATAAACATCAAGCTTTATTGACTTAAGAGGTAAATATTGATGGAACTTAAATACCAAATCAATATTTACCTCAAGGGACAATACAGCCTGAAATTGAAGTTGGGCCATGTGTGCTCTTCCAGCACTTTAACTGCAGACTCCCGACGTCTTCATCAGGAGCGATGTGGTGAGAGATTCCTCGAGGCACCAGCAGTGAGGGCTGGCCGTGGTGGCCGTGGGTCCCCACTCACCAGAAAGCCTAAGAGTCAGAATTCGAAACCTGCACCACCCATGCAGAGCAAACCAGGAAACTCATGGCTTAGGCTTTTCGCTGAGAGTCCACCTGAGGGAAGGTAGAAGCTAGAACGGCACCGAGGCTGCACCTGCCAGCCAGGGCCGGCCGGCGACAGCTGGCTGCATGTGCTGTGCACCGCGAGGCGAGCAAGGCGCTGCCCCAGGCCTGGGCACGTGTGGCTCTCTCGGTGGCCTGGTGCGCTGGGGGGTCTGAGATGCTGCCACGTGTCACACCTGCCCCTCACCCCGGCTCCTCAGCCACAGTGAAGCAGCGTCAGCTGGGATCACAGCAGTGCTGATGTCCGCTCAGAAAGAGAAGCTGTGGACGGCGTAGGGGCTTGAGAAGGGATGCTCGGGAAAGAGATCTAAACTGAATCTGTGGTCCCGTGCACAAAGTCCCCACTGTGACGGGGAAGAGGCTGATGCTGGCAGGGCTGGGCCCCTCACCCCCTCGCGGAGCCCCCGAGGGTGTCACCGCCAGCCCCGCTCCACCCCCACCTGCCTGGGGCAGACCCAAGCCCAAAGCTCCGAGCCCCAGGGCACCACTCTCAAGGCCACACATGGTTTCTGGCTGTAGGTCCAGCACATCGGCCACCACAGGGGCTGCATTAGTTGGCCTAGGACGGCCCCAGGATGCTGCAGGCACCCCCCCCTGCTGTGAGCCTGCTCCCATAGGTGCACCTCCTGGAGCCCTTACAGTGTCAGTGAGGCCCCAGTACACAGGGGGTGCTCTCTGACCCAAGACTGCGCCTGCCATCTTGACAGATGTGGCCTTGCCCCAGAGGCCACACCATGCACATTTCTGGTTCGCCCATGACTGGGTCACATCCCAAGTCTCCAGGCACGCTCCGAGCTCTCCAACGTCTGTGTGCAGCAGGTGCCCTCAGAGCTGCCGCATTCGGGCCCAGGACCTCCACCTACTGGGTCAGCATTGCCAGTGTGCAGCCTGGCCTTGGTATTGCTCACGTCGCCATGTGTCGGGCTCCCAGACAGGAGGCCTCCCAAAGCTTCAGGCGGCCCGCCTCCCGGTCTGGGACTTCGGCCAGCTGTGCTGGGCTTCCGTGTCCCCGAGACTCTCACTTCCCCTCCATTCTTTTTTAAAAAAAAAGGGGGTCCAGGGGCGCCTGGGTGGGTCCATCGGTTGAGTGTCTGACTCTTTTTTATTTTTATTTTTATTTTATTTTATTTTATTTTATTTTTTTGAGTGTCTGACTCTTGATCTCAACTCAGGTCGTGATCTCAGGACCATGAGTTCAATCCCCATGCTGGACTCCTGGTTGGTTATAGAGCCTACTCAAAAAAATAAATACATAAAAATTAAAAAAAAAGAGTCTGTGTCACAAAGGAATAAATCCCATCATACAAAGATGCACACAGTACAGGTACACCTAGGATAAAGTGAATCCTTCCTCCTCTGCTCCCCTCCTGGAAGTCAGCCTCATATGGCCATGGCCTACCATGGCCAATTTGTTGTGAGGAGGACGCATGCATGCAGAAATACAGCTGAACAAATGGTTATTACAGTTTCTTCAACTTTACATAAAAGGCTTGTGCTACGCACGCTGACCTATGACTTGTCTGTTGAATGGGACAAGACAACATGGGTAAAACAGACCAACTGGGATCTCGCCCACGGCTGGACAGGGTCAGTGGCTGCAGCTCTGAAGCTTGGTCTCAGAACCCCCACGCACTCTTAAAAATCACGGAGGACCCCAGAGAGTTTTCATTGAGCTGGATTACATCTGCTGACATTTACCACAGCAGAAATTAAAACCAAGAAATTAAGATAAACGAACTCATTTTAAAATAAAAATAAACCCATCACAGGTTAATATATGTAACATGTTTGTACGAAAAATAACTATTCCCAAACAGAGGCTTTTATCAAGAAGACTGGCACTGCCTTATACGGCGGTGGACGGCTGGATCCTCCTGTCTGCATCTGCCTGCTGCCCGCGGCAATATCCTGTAGCCACTGGAAATGAGGCAGAAAAGGGGAAATACCGTGTTCCTGTTATGAAAATAGCTTTGAGCTCCTGGCCCCCCCCGCCCCGGGAGAACCTCGAAGCCCCGGACCTCGCCGCCGCGATGGCTTTCTGCATAAGAATGTCACGCGTGTTCCTAAGTATCTGTCTCTGTCGCTGAGCGTCACCGACTGATTTCGGAGCTCCCACCACGACCCGGACATTGTGAGTGAGGTGGGGGCCTGTGCTCCCCGAGCTTCCCTCCGGTGGGGGCCACACATCCAAGCAGGCCAGCGGAGGGCTCGGGGGAGCTGATTTTAGCTGGGGATAGATCCGATGGGGGGAAAACAGCAGATGAGCAGGAATTGAGGGCCTATTTTTAAACTCCATGTTCAAGAGGGCACCTGGGAGGCTCCATCGGTGAAGCATCTGCCTTCGGCTCAGGTCACGATCTCAGGGTCCTGGGATAGAGCCCTGTGTTGGGCTCCCTGCTCAGCAGGGAGTTAGCTCCCCCCCCCCTCTGCCCACACCCCTGCTTGTGCTCTCCTCTCTGTCAAATTAATAAATAAAATATTAAAAAAAATAAACCCTGTGATCAAGGGAGGGCTGCCTGCTGACGTTGGGTCAGTGGGGGGAGCCCACAGTGGAGGGCAGAGCCAGGGTGGGTCCTGGGGTGGGTCCTGGGGTGGGAGCAGGCCTGGCCTGCATGGGGACCACGTGCCAGGGGGCGACCAGGGCAGAGCTCCTGCGTGTTATTCCACAGGAGACAGAGCTGTTTTGAGCAGCTCAGGCCACATGCCCAAATACCACGGGTTGGGGGCGCAAACAACAGAAATCCTCATGTCTTTGGGTAGCACTGGAGGCTGGTGGCCCCAGGTCAAGATGCAGGCTGACGAGAGACCCTGAGGACGCCCCCGGCTTGCAGGTGGACACCTTCTCCCCGCGCCCCTCCCTGGGCCCTCACGTGGCCCCTCCCAGGTGTGCGGTGAAGGCAGAGTGTCGGCTCTCGGGTCTGTCTCCCACCAGGACACTAACCCTATCGGATCAGCCCCACCTCATGGCCTCCTGGATCCCTAACTACTTCCTGGGTCCAAATACAGCCAGGCTGGGGATTAGGGCTTAGACAGAGGACGCCTAGGGGGACATGTACATTCCAGCCATAACAGACATCAGGGAAGAGTTTGAGGCTGGGGCTGGTGTCATCTGATTCGCACAAAACCATCTGTTGGTCGGAACCTTCGGGAAGCGTGGGGCCAGGGAGGAAGCTTCAGCCACAGACTGTGCCAGAGGTGTCAGTGTGGGGCCTGGGGGGCAGGGAGTGGGCGCGGGGGTGACAGCAGAGGGTGGGAGTGAGCGGGTTCTGAGGTAGGGCTGAGGGGGTTGCTAATGCCTCCGGATGTGGATGGCCCCCGGGCCTGGCTCCGGGCACTGGTGGTAGCACCAGGCAGGCAAAGCGCACCTGCTCCCACGTCTCGGATGGGAGCCTAGTGTGTGGGTAGGGCACATACACAGTTACCGGAAGAGTTTAAGGCAAGAGCAGGCACATTTACATTACAAAGGTGTTGCTAAGGTGCTATTCTGGGTCAAATGGTGTCCCCTCAAAACTCACACCTGCCCGATGCCTCTGACCTCATTTGGAAATGGGGTTTTTGTAGATGTAACCGAGTTAAAATGAGGTCACGGTGGACTAGGGGGGCCCTAAATCCAATGACTGGTGTTCTCCTAAGGGGAGAGAGACACACAGAGACACAGACACTCCCAGGAAGGAGCCTGACACTGCAACACCTTGATCTTGGACTCCTGGCCTTCAGAATGGGGGTTGTTGTGGGCTTTCTTAGCGAGGCCCTGGGAGGGTGCTGTGGCTGCCCCCCCAGAGCCAGTGTGTGGACCCCCGGGCTTCCTGCCAGCGCTAGCCATAAGCACTTGTAAACCTGCACGCCTATAATTCCCACACAATGACCCTTACAGGGCTGAGCAGTGTTTCCTGAGTTTATTGGACAATGATTTCATTGCCCCCTTCTGGAAATTGCCCGTTCGGATCTTTTGTCCGTTTTTCTTCTGGGTCATTTCTTAATTCGTAAACACTTACTATGTCTCTATCCCCACTCCAAGATGATAGTACATTTTCCTCTTTAGGATTTTAATCTTTGCAGCCTGTATTTCGTGTTTGGTTTCAATCCATCTGGAATTGACCAGGGGCGTGGTTGAAGCAGTTCTCTATTTTATCTCCCAAAAGGAGGGCCGGTGTTTCCAATTCTGCTGATTGAACGGCCTGTCATAATCTCACTGGGCGACTGGCAACAAAAGTCAAAGGGCACCAGTGTATTTAATTTTTTGTAGACCACAATTTCCTCTATCTTGACCAGCTAAGTGGAAAACCGCCTAAGACTAGAATATATCGTGTCCTCCTCTCTGGGCTCCTTTTGTCAGCCGCTTTGCTGCATGACAAAGAAGCAGGCCCGGGGACTTGGACTGGCGAACGGTCAGGAGTTGTCCGCCACCGGATGCTTGTAAACACGTTCCACCAAGTGGTCCCGGTCCCGGGGAGGGGGAAGCACTGAGCTGACCTCACAGCTTCGGGTTGTGCTCTGGGTCCACCTGTCATGGCAGCTGGGGGACCCACAGGACCTTTCGGGTCCTCATTGTCTCACATGTAAACTGGGGATAAAACTAATAATAGGGACGCCCAGGTGGTTGGGCGTCTGCCTTTGGCTCAGGTCGTGATCCCGGGGTCCTGGGATCGAGTCCCACATTGGGCTCTCTGCAGGAAGCCTGCTTCTCCCCCTGCCTGTGTCTTTGCCTGTCTCTCTGTGTCTTTCATGAATAAATAAAATCTTTAAAAAATAATAATAATAACTCTACTCACAGCTATTCCCATGGGACTACTGTGATACCATATGGGGAAAGCACCTAGCCCAGGGCCTGAGGGTTATATCACCTCTCATTCCTTGTTTTCTGTTCTAATTTTTTCTCACTTTTTCCTTGATTAGAAATTAACCAGCTTTTTGATTTATTCATAAATTCAGCTGTTATTCTATTTCAGAACTTTTTTTTTCTATTCTCTTTACTGGGTATTTTTTCTGCTTTACTTGAGTGTATTATAGCTTACTCTCCCTAACTTTTTGAGCAAGATGGTGAATTAATTTAATTTCTTTTTTTCTACTGATATAAATATTCAAGTCTGTGACTTTGCTCTGTTTGTATTTCCACAGATTCTATCTAGTATTTCAATTATTACTATTTCCCAGAAATTCTGTAATTTTGCTTTCAATTTCGCTCTGACTCAAATATTGATCAACAGGGAATTGTAAACTTCCAGGCCTGTGTATGGTTTTGTGATTGTAGCAACCTCTAGTGTTGCTACACTGTGGTTAGATCATCCTTTCTACGTTATTTCTCCTTTTTGAAATGAATTGAAGTTATTTTGTGATTTATAACATGGCCAGTTTCTGCGAATGGAGTTAGAGCAACAGAAACGGGAAATTCCCAGGTAGATGTGATACACTCCTCGGCTCCTCTGCAATTCTGTGAAATATGTATAACTGTTGAGAGCAAATATTCTAGCATTTTCTGGGTACATTGATTATGTGGATTTAGTAAACATGCCACATGAACAGAGGAGGATGAGGGACCAGGGTGCTGGTAAGGGTTCTGTGGTACACTTGAAACGGTAGTCATTCTAGATAGACTGCAAGATTCAGGTAAGTTTATCACAATCTCTAGAAAACTGCTAACAGAATAACACAAAGAGATAAACCAAAAAGCTAAGAGATCCTTTAAAATGGAATACTAAAAATATATTCAAATAATCCAAAAGAAAGCAAGAAAAAGGGAGCAGGGTAACACAACCAGATGAAACAAAATCTCCTATAAATCATATGTGTCTGCCTATTTCCCTGTTTCTTCTATAATTTCTGTTTTCTTTTATAAGATTTAATGTATTAATATTTATAACTGTGACATCTATATTATAAACTGCAATGCTGAAGGATTCAATGTGTCTTTGTTTTATCTCACTTAATGTTTTTTGGTTGAAAAAAATACCAGTCAGGGATCCCTGGGTGGCTCAGCGGTTTAGCGCCTGCCTTTGGCCCAGGGCATGATCCTGGAGACCTGGGATCGAGTCCCACGTCGGGCTCCTGGCATGGAGCCTGCTTCTCCCTCCTCCTGTGTCTCTACCTCTCTCGCTCTCTCTCTCTATCATAAATAAATTAATTAATTAATAATAAATAAATAAATAAATCTTAAAAAAAGAAAAAAAATACCAGTCTCATATTAAGACTGAGATCTTTGCTTTTTTTTTTTTTTTTGCATGCCTTTGCTGATACTTTGATTTTTAACCTTTTAAAATAACTGTCTTGGTGAATATCTTGAATCCAGCCACAGAGTTGGGGAACAGCCAGACTCCAAGGTGGCATCCAGAGATTCTCATCCCTTGGTCTCCTGCCTCTTGGGTGGGTTCCTGTCACATCAACCAGAGCTGGTCTCCTCAAGCAATGGAAGAGATGGCAGAGATGATGGTATATGACTCTAAGTCTAGGTTATAGAAGTCATTGCAGCTTCTGCTCCGGGCTCTGGATTGCTCGTTCTGGGAAAAGTGAGATGCCATGTTGGTGAGGACACTCAAGTCAAGCTATGGAGAGGCCTCTGTGGAGAGGACCCACCTGGCCAGCCACGTGAGGGAGCCATGTTGGGCGTGGATCCTCCTGGCCCAGCTGAACCTTCAGACCAGCCCTCGGCCCCAGGCGGTCCCCTGAGCAGACAAGCATCCATCTGTCAATCCTCCCCTGAACATTTGACCCTCAGAAACTATAAGACACAAAATATAGCTACTGCTTTTTCCAACCACCAAATTTGGGGTGACTTGTTACATAGCAGTAGATATTTAATGCAATGATCCGATTTGAAATTTTTATTAATAGATGAGTTAAATCCTTTTACAGTTATTGGTGAGATGAATGCATTTGATTCTAATCTGTTATTTTGTGCTGTGATATCTAGGTATATCTATCTGCATATATAGGTACAGAATATATGACTATATCTATGCCTACCTATTTCTCTCTAGAGATTTCTAATACATATATGTGTGTATGTGTGTATCTATCCATCTGTTTCCTCAGACACACACGTACTTAGGCAATGTTTTACGATGTGGTCTGTGGCTGTAAACCTCTTAAATGTTAACTACTTTGAAGTTTAAGAAGGTTCTCCTTGCATTCCAGTCGTGTCATTTATAACCATGCCTTACTATAATGCCTGAACCACCCTCAGTCCCTAGGCAGGGTCTGGGGCCTCCCTGCCATAAGCAACAACAAAGTGGCTTCTCTCCTCCTCCTCCTGCTCCCCCACACCCCAGCTTTAATCAAAACTTACCTTTCTTAGCACCTACTACTTGTGATTTATTATAGCTGTTTATGTGCTTCCTTAATTCATCTGTCAGCCTAAATGTTACCTCTTGTCTCTCGGCGATTCTGATGAAGAAACAAAGAATTATTTTAAGTCCGTATTGGTTGATGATCCTCTCTCCCCTTGACTCTTGTTGGCTCTGTGGCTCCTGCGTTGTTGAAACACAAGATATTTGTGTTCTATTCTTTCACTAACACCTTCTCTACTTCTGACCAATTTGCTCAAACATACTTGTCGCTTATCCTTTGTGTAAATTTTCCTAGTTTCCTAGTTATCTTGTGGTTGGTTATAGCTCATCCTCTAGCAGCTTCCCCCAAGAAAGAGTCATGTGAAAAATATTCCCTGGAACTCTTCACATTCAAATGATTTGTTTCCTTTGTACACAAATGGGGTACACTGGATGGAAAGCCCCTCGCTCCATCGTACTTAGCTATTGGAGTGAAAAAGTCTGATTCCTTTTCTCTATCTTGTCCAGGTGCCTAAGGGATATTCCTCCCATTTGAACTCCACAGGGCTCATGGTCCACCCTGGTGAGAGACTGGGCCCTGGGGGAGCTCCCTCAACCATCCTGCACAACCTCTCCAGGGCTCTGGCAGAGTGAGAAGAACATAGGATTTGGAATAAAACATCCAGTTTCCAAACCCAGCTCTTTGTGATACTGAGTTATGTGGCTTCTCTGAATCCCATCTATAAAATGGGTTTAATAATATCCCTGGCACTCCTCTTCCACACATCAGAGGCTTGGTCAGAGAAGTCAACACACATGGAAACATGCTGCAAGGAGCTGTGCCAGAGTCAGAAGTTACTGCTGTGTGCCCTCGGTCACCTCTGCAATTCTCATCTGACTTGCGGCTAACCTGAGCACTTTGTGAGCGACAAGAAGGCAGGAAGTCTTCCCTGTGAGCATGGTCTAGGCAGACTGACCTACGGTGCTTGGCCCCCAAGTCCAGGACTTCACATTTGTCCCTATACACTCCCACCTTGGTGGTCCTAGCCTTATTTTAGGATCTCTTCAAGAGCTGTCCAACTTGAAAATTAACTTTGCTTCCAAGTCTTTGTCCAGGTTATTGATGTAATTCTGGCACAGGACAGGGTTCTGAGCAAGAGTCCTCCCTCTGGGTTGACAGCTGTCACTCACCTCAGCTGATTATTCCCACTTGGGTTGTGATTATTCAGCCCATTATAAGCCAGCCTAACTGATTCCAGAGCCTTCTGCACTCTGCTGCCAGCCTGCCTCACCAGGTCACTCCTATAACTGTGATACTCCCTGAGTGTGTAGCCTGGGGTTACTTAAGGTGTGATGAGAGTGTGAAGAAATGTGTAACAGGTAAGGCATGGACTCCCGCTTTCTCAACCTCAGCCTTGGCCCTGCAGGCACTGGGGGCTGGGCTGCTCCCTGCGGTGGGGCCAGCCCGCGCACTGAATGTTTGGTGGCTCCCAGGTCCCTCCCCTAGCTGTGACAACCCAAAGCATCCCCTGACCTGGCCGCATGTCCCAGGGTGACATGATTGCCCCGGATCGGAACCACGGACACAAAAATGCTGGCATAGTGTTAGTGTCACTGTTTGTTGTGAACCCATGGTATGCAGAGGCGGTGCGTGGTTCACCCTCCACCTCCAGGGATCGTGAATATGACCGTGCCCGTGTTTCCACCCTTCCCACTGGGCCTTTGTGACTCGTCGAACATCTTCCTAAGTTCCAGCAGCTGCCTCCGCGAGGCTGCATGACCTTGCCAGTGCTGACCTATCAGAGCAGAAATGGGGGGCGGCTGTGGGCGAGACACTGGGCGTGAACTTGCCCCAACGCCATTGCACTGCCCACAGACCCGTGAGTCCTCAGCCCCGGGACCATGCAGAATGGACTCAGAAGCAAAGAAAATCACTTGGCTCTTGCACCCCACCTCTGGGCCGTGTTTGTTTCTCCAGGGAAAGTGGAGACGGCCCTCCAACCGTTTCTGGTGGAGGATGGTGCAGGCAAACCAGCCAAGCTCTCTGAAGCTGGGTTCTGCGCTGCTAAGCACCGGCCTCTCCCGGGCGCTGAGGGCGGCGTGGTGGATGCGGGGGCCACTGCAGCTCTGCGTTCAGCTGGGGGGTGGCCAGGCCACCCAGGGCCACGCGGTGGGCAGGAGCCTGGGGAGTGAGCAGGGGCGAGGTGACAGGCTCCAAACCTCCCCTTTACTAGTCTGTTCTTGCCCAGTTGGGAGCTTTGCTGTGGGCACAGGATCATCACAGCATCTTCCTCCATTTCCTTCTCCGGAAATTAATTAATAAAATTTATATGTTAAAACCAAAGATTCCCTGTAAGCATGTAATTTTAAGTCTGTGTTAATCTGTTCTCCAGGCTTACATCTTGTTCCTTGCACCCATGTACTCCAGGGTCCTGGGCCCTTGGACCACGACCCATGATCCGGAGTTGAGAATGGGATCTGCGGGCATGGGGTGTGGTGTCGTTGTGAGGGCAACCACACAGAACACTTCCAGAGCATTCTTTGCCCTCTTCCCATGGAGAGCAAGAGCTTGTCACCCCCCTTGCATCTGGGTGGCCCTGTAATCCTCCCTGGGGTGGGGGGACGGATGCCGTGCAACTTCCTCCATCATTAACCAGAGCTGTTTTCCCACGCCCAGTGCCCCCTTGACAGCAGCATCCATGTGAAGTCTGACCACCTGCAGGTCCATGCTGGGATGGAGCCCAAGATAGCTACAGGGGGAGGGGGTGTCCAGCCGGCCCCCATGCTTCCAGGCCTCCCCCACTGAGGCCCCAGGCACGTGAGTGAGGACTTTCATGTCCGGTGGTCTCCAGAACAAACGGCCACACACAAGGCTCCAGTGTGACGCGGGAGGATGTGCGGTCCTTCTTTGACTACCAAGCCAAGCCCCTAAGTCGTCCTTAATCATCCAGAGGAATGCACCAGAATCTCATTTGCTCTTTATTATTGATTAGGGCCCAGGCTTTGTGAAGTTACATGTTAATTTGTGGATTATTTTGCGGGTAGAGAGGCAAATGATTTCTGTCCGGTGGAGGTGACCCCAAAGGCTGCAGATCTATTTCCCTGTAGGACAGTGATCACTTGCCGCTAACTCAGGAGACCCTCTAAGTGTCCGCCTGGCCTCCGGATGTAGCACTCTGCCCCTCCACTGCTCCTGGAACCAGCTTTGCTGTTTTGCTGGTTCACAAGCTAATCAGTTGAACAATGTTTGATGTGTCCGTGTTTCTACAAGAGTCTTCTTTTTCACTTTGTAAGATTGGAGGTGGCCACACAGATGGGCTTGGGGAGGTAAGTGAATCCACGGAGAAAGCCGATCCCTGAGATGAGCTTGAAGTTGACCTCTGGCACATTCTGACTTGGTATCCCAGGGGAAGGGTGACCTGCCTGACAGGGACACTCGGGTGAGGTTGGGGGAAACCAGGTCGTTTTCATCCAGAAAGATGATGGCTGTCAGGAGGGGTGCGCAACACCCACAGTACCACACAAAGTATCAAAGGAGGAACCTAAGCTTGTCCTCAAATTTGAGAAATATAAACCTCTTGCGGGTGAGAAGAGTCCGCTTGAGAGGGGAGAAGAGGGAAGTCCTCCAACAGCATGAGGAACACTGGGTGGATCCACTGGGAGGAGCATTGTGTGCCGTGTGCTCAGCAGTCTCTCTCTCTATATGCATGTGTATATGTGTGTACATGTGTACACGTGTGTGTATGCATATGCTTACACATATACGTGTGTATGCATACGTGTGTGTATCGTGAGCGTATATGTATAATGCAAGCACACGTGTTCATACATACATGCATGTATACACACGTTCACATGTGCATATGCGCACGTGTATGCGTGCATACATGTTTGTGTGTGTCTATCGCATACATGTGTGTATGTGTATACATGTGTGCATATGTGTACATATGCGTGTATGTGTATGTACACACATACACAGCCCAGATAAGGCTCCTCCCGCAGCCACAGGACCAGATGCCTTCTGACACTATGACCTTGCATCAGGTCCACATGTCACCCCAAGTTTTATTTTATTTATTTATTTATTTATTTATTTATTTATTTATTTAGTAGATAGTCCTCTTTTTTTTTTTTAAGATTTTATTTATCTATTCATGAGAGACACACACACACAGAGAGAGAGGCAGAGACACAGGCAGAGGGAGAAGCAGGCTCCATGCAGGGAGCCCGACGTGGAACTCCATCCCTGGTCTCTAAGATCACGCCCTGGGCTGAAGGTGGCGCTAAACCGCTGAGCCACCCAAGGTGCCCTCACCCCAAGTTTTATTTTTTTTTATTTTTTAATTTTTTTTAATAAATTAATTTTTATTGGTGTTCAATTTACCAACATACAGAATAACACCCAGTGCTCATCCCGTCAAGTGTCCTCCTCAGTGCCTGTCACCCATTCACCCTCCACCCTCCTCCCCCTCCACCACCCCTAGTTCGTTTCCCAGAGTTAGGAGTCTTTATGTTCTGTGTCCCTTTCTGATATCTCCCACACATTTCATCTCCCTTCCCTTATATTCCCCTTCACTATTATTCATATTCCCCAAATGACCCCAAGTTTTAAATCCCAAGTGGGGATCAGGCCTCTGCTGCTGTCCGCAGCCCACTCTCCTGGCTCCCCTCCGTCAGGGTCTGTGCCCCAAGCACAGCTGGTGGAACTGATGAAGGACCCAACCTGTAGCAGGAGGCCCCAGAAGAAGCTGTGGTAAGGAGTCTTACACGCCTTGTGGGACCCCGACTCTGACCCGTGCTCTGTTTCCTCCCGCAGCAGCTGGTGGTGCCCCGACATCATGGGCTCCCCACTGCGGGCTGGCCGCGCCCTCCCCTTGTCCACAAGAATGAAGAAAGTAGGTCCCAGGGTCCCTGCTGGGCTCTGAGTCAGCCGCTCCCACAGAAATGTAATTTAAATGTGCAGCAGCCAAAAGAGAGGAGAAACCGGAAACACAGCAAATCTGTACTATGATGCCTTATTTCATCCAATGTCACCAAATGTCATTTCAATGTCGGCTGGATATAAAAATGTATTAATGACTAGTTTACATTTTTTTTTGTTATTAAATCTTCAAAATTGGGGGTGTATTTTACAGTTAAGGGCACGTCTCAGTTGGGAAGCTAAATTTTCAACCGTGAAAGGGAAATACAGTTGCAGCAGGACAATGAAGGTGTCTTCAAAGCAGAAAGAACTCACACTGGCCCATATTTGCAGCTGGATTGATGAAAACGGAGAATCGGGTGCAGCCTTGCTGGCGGCAGTCCCCAGCGTGGGCTCCCCGCAAACCCGGGACCCAAACCGCATGTGGGTGTGCCACCCAGCGGCCGCGCCTGGTAGTGCAGGGTCCTGTGGGGATTTGGGGCCTCCCAGGAGCAGGGGCATGAGGTTGGCCTGCATTCCCCCAACATTCCTGGGGGAAAAAGGGGGAAGACCGGGTGTCGTGTCCGGTCCTCCGGATCCCTATGGGGTGTGCAGTCTCTGCAAGGCTGTCCTGTACCCTCAGCCACCTGTCGGTAGGAACCCCGAGAAGGCGAGAATGTCAGGATGGCAGAGCCTGACTGTCTCAGTCGGCTTGGGCTGCCACAGTGAGATCCCACAACCCAGAGGCTTAAACAACAGGAGACCCCGGAGGCTGGCAGTCCCAGATCAGGGTGCCCTCAGGGCTGGTCCCCATGGCACTTCTCTTCCTGGCTTACAGGTGACCCTTCCGGCCGTGGGCTCACAGGGCTCTTCTGTGGACCCAGAGAGCCAGCACTGGTGTCTCTTCCTCTTTCCGCGAGGACACCAGTCCATGTGACTAGGCGCCCCCGCCATGTAACCTTGACCACCTTCTCAGAGGCCCAAATACAGCCACACTGGGGGTTGGAGCTTCAGGAGATGAGGTTTTGGAGATGCACTTCAGTCCACCACATGGTCACCCTGTTTTGCAGCTAGTGAGTGAGGTTATGACTGGCTCGAGATCACATAGAGCCAGGAATTGGGCCAGGCCAAGCTCTGTTGTCCGGAGTTGAAGGGGGTCCTCAGCCTCACCCCTCTAGACCCCACGCCTGACACCCTCAGGAGCCTCCATCTGCAAACTGCTCCCTGGAGATCAAACCCATTCCCCCAGCCAAAGTGCCTGTGGGGTCCTTACCTTTGGGGGCCTCTCTGGGTGGTGGCTGGACGAGCAGGTGAGGTAGGCCCTGGGGCAGCCTGTGTGGCCTCCTGCTTCAGGCCACATCGCTGTGCAGCCCGTGTGGGGCCACCTGGCAAACCCTTGAGTTGTTGGGAAACTGCCCCAGTCAAGTCAAATCTGAGGCCTCAGGTGCCCAAAAATGTGGTCATGTCAGCGCTGCTGAGGGGCTGGCATCTCTCAGACACACGTTGGCCAAACACATAAGACAGATATGATGTATGGGACCAAATGCCAGTGAGGCTGTTACTCCGAATGCGAAGTACTCCAAGCCCCCGTGAAAACCAGGCCGCCCCGAGGCAGGTGCAGATCGTCAATCCAAACTTGTTGAGGGCTGTGGAGTCAGAACTTGAAAACGATGTGAACTGACTGTCTAGTGGCATCAGGTTCGCGGGCTTGGCGTTGGGCCGAAGCCACGGAAAAGGAAGGCAGGGGGCTTGAGGATGGAGGTCAATTCTGTTTGTTTGACCATTTTACCCTTTCCAGAGACCTGAGTTGTTAAGATGAAGTCACAGTTCTCTTCATTCTAGAAAATACTGTAAGTAACTGATTTTCCGTTAAGGGAGGACATGAACACCTTACCTGACACTGTCATTTGTGGCCACCTGCTCCGTAAATGTCCATCCTGGGATGCCAGGATGCAGCATGGACACCCCTTAAATAAACCCAGTCCTCTCCAGGCTTCGGAACAAAGTCAGGGGGCCAGGATGCCTCAGAGAAAAGGACCTCACGTTCCCATGATCTGGAGAGAGCACGCAAGAGAGACAGGCAGAGGGGGGGTGGGAGAGAGAGAGGTCAGGGAGAGGTGAAGGAGAGAGAGAGAGGTGAAGGAGAGAGAGAGGTGAGGGAGAGAGAGAGGTGAAGGAGAGAGAGAGAGGTGAGGGGGAGAGAGAGGTGAGGGAGAGAGAGAGGTGAGGGAGAGAGAGAGAGAGAGGTCAGGGAGAGGTGAAGGAGAGAGAGAGAGGTGAGGGAGAGAGAGAGGTGAAGGAGAGAGAGAGAGGTGAGGGAGAGAGAGAGGTGAGGGAGAGAGAGAGAGAGAGGGAGGGAGAGAGGCAGAGGGCACAGTGTGGCCGGGTGGACAGACTCCCTGAGATGCTGGGGAATCTGAGGCTCCCTCAGGGTGATAGCGCCTGGACCAACCCAGGGGGTCTCCCAGCCTAACCCCCAATGGGGTTCAAATTCTTTGGGCCCAATTAGCCCGGGCCCCAGGCTCCTTGGACAGGGCTCCCCTGAGCCTGTCTCTGCAGCCTCCCTTTTCATGTTTCCAGACAGGACAACAACCCCTTCCTTTCTGGGCGCTGCCCCCTGCCTGAGGCTCCACTGTGGCCAGAGCAGGGGCCTATGCCAGGGCAGTGGTGGGCAGGTGCCCAGGAGGCCACGGAGGCCGGGGAGACCAGGGAGGCCGGGGAGGCCGGGGTGCATCTGCAGGCTCCCTCCCAGTGGTTGAGGGTGGGGAGCTGAGGAGCGTGAGCATCTGGGGGGATTCCCGAGCACGTGGGAAGGGCCCCTCCTCAGGGAGACCCCACTGGCAGCCCGTAAAGGGGGTAGGGCCTTGGGCCGTTTTAATCAGCAACAAAAGAAATGTGGTTCCATTTCCTTGTTCCAGGTGGGACCGTGGGCCATACGCCCAGTGGGGGCGGGGGGGGCCACAGGGGCCAAGCATCCAGGCGTGGACAGGAGGCTCCCAAGACCCGGCCAGGAATGATCTTAACGAGTGTTACACAGTGAAAGTAGTCCCTATAGAAGATTCAGGAAACCAGAGAGAAAATTCATAGAACCCACCTCACCTGAAGAGAGTGTGCCCTGTGCCCCGTGCCCTGTGCCCCGGCGAGTGCGAGGTGGCCTCCGGGCCCCGGAACATCCTACTGATACGACTGTCCTCGTCGGCCTGGGGCTCAGCCTGCACTCCGGCCATGGCCCCAGGCTCCTAATTCCTCAGTGACCTCCCACCCTGTTCAGGACAGGAAGTCCTCACTTCCCAGGGGCTGACACTCGTCCATGTCCACCCCCACGCCAGCCCCAGACCCCTCAAGAGCGTCGCAGCCGCCACAACCGACTCGTGCTAGGCACTGCCATATGAGGGAGCAGAGCGAGGGGACTCACAGTGGCTCTGTCCCCTACTTAGTCCCTGAGATCACAAGTCAGCACCATCCACACATCACTGGGAGGCCAAGGTGAAGCTCAGAGGGCTTGACTCCGCTGTCAACCGCTGTGGCTGGCTCCGCCCATTCCACAGCCCGAAGCTCCGGTGACACAGGACAGCGCCTCTGTGCTTTCGTTGTGTTCCCTGTGGGTGTTTCTGCAAGTCCGCTTCCCTGTCCTGCCGCCTGGAGAGCTTGACTTCGACTCCTGGTGACTCGTCCTGCCTCTGAGCCCCTCCTCCCCATGTCCCCATAGAACCTGCCACTGTGGTGGCTGCATCCATGCCCTCCCGCCTTCCCGCCCTCCCTTGGAGCCCCCGCAAAGGAGGCAGGAGGGAGAAATCATCCCAAACTGGGAGGGATCAACTGCTTCATGGCTTAATGGTTTCATTGCCGGTGCCAGGGCAGAGCCTGCGTGAACAAACACGGCAGCACCTTGCTGCCCATCCGTCAGTGTTCATCCCACAGCCCTGGACAGTGTAACTCCGTGACCCCAGGGTCTTTGCTCCACATCCACGAGCCCCAGCAGCGCCCGGGGTGCACAGAGCCCGGTAGAGCGGGCTAGCCTGTCTGCGGCGGGGACTGGGAGGACCGCAGGGCCCGGGACAGAAGGTCTCAGCTGCTCCGGGCACCTCCGCAGTGGTATCCCCGGGACTTCCTGTCCCGGACAGGACTCCCTGGCTGCTGAATCTCCATCCCCTCCTTACCACCTGCCTGGCTCTTTTTTTAAAAAATCTTCCTGTGATTTCTCTCATCACAGAGTTCAACCTCTCCCTGGCCCACCCCGTCGAATGTATTTTAGAGTCTTGAACTCACAGCAATCCCCAACTCATCTTTGTTGCATGGGTGCCTATGGCATGAACGGATGTGTCGTTTCCGGGGGCTTGGTGATCATCAGCCTCCAGGTTGAAGAAACCCGAAAATAGTGATAAGACCTTCTGCACCCGAGACGAAGCTGGGGTGAGCGACCCTGGGTGTCAGCACGGAATTCTTGGCTGCTTCAGACAACCATGCAGGCGGTTTCTGTTCCGCATCCCTTGGGAGGCTGCAGCTGCCGACCACTCGTTTCCTGCCCCAGGTGCCATCCTGGGGCTCCTGATGGGTATTGGCCGAAACAGGGGTCTGTTTGGATGCTCCCCAGAGCTCCCGCACTCTGCTTAGAGTGAGGGGTCGCCCGCGGGTGTCAGGGGACGGACACCTGGGAGAAGACAGCATGGCGATCACGAGATGTCATGAGCCAGCTCCTCCAAGGAGCCCTCCTGGATGCCACCCCCTGCCTCGGCTCTAGCCCTTTGCCATGTTGTGGGATGGGGGTGGGGAGAGCCTGCCTTCCCTCCCTGGGCTCAGGTACTGACTCATCCCATTTGCAGTTGGGCCCCCTGGCCAGATACTTAGTGGTCAGGCCCTGCCTTTGCCATCAAGGTTAGTCTTGCATTAGGACCCAGCATCTGCAACTCCCGAGCCACTTCACACCCCAGCTCCACACTGATTTTTTTTTTCTTTTTCTTTTTTTAATGCTACACCTTCTTGCCAGGCTCCTCTTCCTCCAGGTTCCTGGGTAGGGGGCGGGCGGTCATCGATTGCACGAACACACACAGAAGTAATAGGTTTCAGGAATGACGCACTATATAACCATCTTTAAAAAATAAAGAATTTTTTTTTCTGAAGGGAATGAGCATCTTTCCTCAAGGAAACAGTCTCACAAAGGTAGGAATAGCTCAGAGCACAAACTTGATTCATTATGTGGAGCTATTTGCCAATTAGTCCATAGATCTTTGCTTCTGGAGGGAAAAAAAAAGCCCATTAAAATGATTTTCCCAAAAGAGAGGTCTAGACTCAAAGATAAATGAGAGACTGCACGTCTGGGTGGCAAACGCTCCTGCAGCTGTACGGCAGCCCACGCTCAGCCCTTGCGGGCTCCAGCCCTGGCGCCCATGCCCTTCCCCCGACTTTCAAAAATACGGGTAAAGCAGGGGTGAGGCCTCGCCCAGGGAGGGCCAGCCCACGGAGCTAGGTCCGCCCGGCAGCAGGGGTGGCCAGTGCCCCGAGGAGGCAGGTGCCGGGCCCAGGCTGCAGAGAGGCTACCCTGGAGGGCCCACTGTGGGCCACCCCGCTCCGCCCCGCCCGTCGCTTCCCTCGACCTACGTCTACCCGGGGCATGTTCTTCTGATAAATGGTTGGCGCACAAACCACTCGAGCACGGTTGCGGCCTCTGCTTTCCCCCCATGCTTCCCGCCCCACGGGCTGCAAGTCCCTGCCAAGCCCTGGGAGGGGTGGGGAAGTGTGCTCCCCCCGGCGCAGGAGTGTGGACGGGTGGCCCCCGACAGTGGAAGAGTACCACTGCCAGGCCCTGGAATCCCTGGGGACGCGGCCGGGCTCAGGGGGCCGGGGCAGCTCCTCTGACAAGGCTCCCCTGGGCGCTGCCCCTGGCCCACCAGCCCCGCTGGTTCCCAGCCTTGAGCTTTGGCCACACGAGTGTAAAGGGAGATCACTATGTTTTAATCTGTGTTTCTGGGATGATGCGAGGCTTGAACATCGCTTTATCTGCCCGATGCCTCTGGGTCTGCTGCCTGTCGACGGCCTGTTGGGGCCCTTCCCCTAGTCCTCCGTGGTGCTTGTCACCTTCTGGTTGCCACAAGAATTCTCTTGAATCGCCAGCTTTGGACTTTGGGGCATCTTCCTCCATCCCTCTTGCATTGGCACCCTGGTGCATGATGAAGAGAAACCCATACATACCTTTTAGGTCATCGGTGCGTGTTTGTTTATTTATTTATTTATTTATTTATTTATTTATTTATTTTTAAGGTTTTATTTATTTGACACAAAAAGAGAGAGTGAGAGAACACAAGCTGGGGGAGCAGTAGAGGCAGAAGGAGAAGCAGACCTCCCACAGAGCATGACATTGGGCTTGATCCCAGGACCCCGGGGTCACAACCTGAGTCGAAGGCAGATGCTTCACTAACCGAGCCCCCCACCCCCCACAAGTGCACACTCTGCGTGTGTGTGCACCTCGTGGTTTTGATTCAGATGTGTCGCTGAAGAAGTCCTTTGAGGCCACAGGCACGTTCTCCTGAATGTCCTGCTGTGAACTCCACCTTTCACAGGTACACCTTTGCTCACACCTGCGGGAGACAGAGACCCAGTTTTAGTGCTTCCCTGGGAGAGTCTGTTTGAATCCATAATGTCACTCACACTTTATTTTCTCAGTGTATTCCTAGGGACACATTTTCTTCCTTCTAGTGATGCAGTTATTTTTCTCTGGAAAAAGACTAGTACCATTTGTACAGAAAACCAGAGCTCTCTGTGCTCGTGGCTGCAATGTCTTACAAGAATATGATGTCCACTGGTGACCGAGTGATGGCACAATAAATTAGGTTAAAAAATTGATTTCTAGCTTAGTGGTTGCAGGAATCATTAAACTTGACATTTTGTTCTCTTTGAAGTTCAAGACTCTATAAGAACTAGAAATAATTCCAATTTACTTCCTATCTGATGTCCTGGAAGGGAGACTCCAATCCCTATACACAAAACATAACGAGAACGTGACATCCCCAATTCTAAGTGCACTTAATTTCATCACAGGAACAATAGGGGATGTAGACTTGTCTCCTTTGTGTGTGTGTCTTAGCTTTGCCACTGTCGGTAAAAGCACGATTTCTATTTTTTTCTCTTCCTCTTTTTTCTTCTGTTGGACTCACGCCAACCTCCCCGTTTTTCTGTCTCCAAATTCATAGTGAATTATAAAAAATGGAGAAATTCTAGTAAGCAAATGTCCAAGTAGACTTTTCCCTTTTACTTTACTGCATTTAATCAAGGTGTGACACACAGAGAAATATGCAAATCATGAGTGTACAGCTCAGTGAATTTCACAAAGTGAATGGGTCATATAACCGGCTCCCAGGTCAAGAGAAAGACACTGCTGACATCTCAGAGGCTGTCAGGCCCCTCCCAGGAATGAGCCGTGCCCAGGTGGAGCACTGGCCATCCTGCCAGCAGCACAGGTTACTACTGTCGCCTGATTTTTAAAAAGTAATTAATTTATTTATTCATGAGAGACACAGAGAGAGAGGCAGAGACACAGGCAGAGGGAGAAGCAGGCTCCATGCAGGGAGCCTGATGTGGGACGCGATCCCAGGACCCCGGGATCACGCCCTGAGCCAAAGGGAGATGCCCAACTGCAGAGCCACCCAGGCAACCCTCGTGTGGATATCTATTTGACCCAACACCATGTATTGAAAAGACTCTCCTCTCTCCCTTGCACTGTAGTATCACTTTTGCAGCATGCAGGTGACCACGTGTGTGTCTATCAGTAGCAGGTGGTCTTCCAAGATGGTCACCCTGCACGTCACCGTACTCTACCCATCGAGAGGGTGGGGGGTAGCTCTCACTCCCCTCCTTGAGTCCGAGCAGGCCTTCTAACCTATCTCAACCACGGAGGATGGCGAGGCATGGCCATGCCAGTTTGGGCCCTGAGACACCTAGTGGCTCCACTCTCAGGCTGGGGGCATCCAGTCCTGTGTCAGAAGTCAGAGCACAGAGTCCTGAAGCAGAACCATTTCAGTGGCCTGTCACCTTGTGGCAAGCTTTTGTTACAAGTGGAGTCCACTGCAAGGGTAGGACCTATTGGGGCTGCACACCCAACAAGGACACAGCGCTTACTGGGCACCTGCTGTGTGCACCCACACTACCTTGCCCAAGCACTCATTCTGTTCCCTCTCCACCACCTTCTGGAAAAAAGACTGCTATGGCTAACATTTTACAGATGAAGAACCGAGTCTCAGAGGGAATGAAAAACTTGCTCAAGGTCACCCAGAAGGTGAGAGGAAGTCTGGGGTTGGGACCAGGCTGTCTCTGTCCTGTGGATGAACAATTTGAAGGCCCCAGGCCCCAGGAGGGTCACGCCATCCCTAGAATCCCTGGAGTCTTGTTCTATTTTTCATTTTTCCATCTGTTGGCTCCAGCAGCTTTGGCCATCTGGTGACGTCAACTCCTGTGCAGGTTCATTTTCTTCTCAGGAAGGGGTGCCAATTGGCCGGTTGTTGCAAATCATAGAGACAACGTGAAGGGGGACTCCTGGGGCAGTGGCGGCTGGGGCACAGAAGCTCCAAAGAGGGGCACGTGGAGTAGCTCTGTGGATACGTGGTGTGCAGAAGAGAAGGCAAGTGTTGTCCCTGCTGGCTCGGAGGCCCCCAGGACCATGTGATTGAGGAGGGTTTTGACAGTGTTAGGATTACAGCCCTGGCTCACAAATCTTTAGTCCAGAGCTCTTTTCAGCACACACAGATGCTTGTATGTGCACACCAGACACTAAGACACGGAAAACCCCAAGTGCCAGTCTGGAACGAGCTTGGTCCATCCTGAAAGGGAGCAGTGCAGCCCCCCCACCCACAGTCTTGACAAGGAAACCAATGTAGTCGATCCTTCTAGCTGCCCACCCCCTGGCAACCACCGGGGCTGAACTAGTGGATCATCCCATGTGCCCACATCATGCTGTAAAAACCTGTCTTCTGGGACTCCTGAGCTGGGAACCCAATGGTCTGGGATGTACTCACTTGGAAAACTGCCATATTTGTATTATTTGGGTGAACCTTATTAAATCGACATTTTGCAGACCAAATGGTTGAACGTCAGAATTGCATTGAGTCCCAACAAATAAGAAGGACATTTGGGGCAGTAAGGTTGGCTGTGAGACGGGAGGTGGCAGGCAGCAAGGGGCGGGCAGGCAGGGGGTGGAAAGGCATTCCCGCTGGAATTGAAGGACCACTGGGTGGGGCTCAGGCCGGCTGGCAGGACAAGGCAGCGGTCAGTGCCGGTGAAGCTGGGTGCTAAACTCAGGGAGGTGCAGGGACAGAGGACAGGAAGGTGTCCATTCCTCAAGCATAGTTTCCCAGACCTGCTGTCCCTTCCTTCCCATCTCCACTGCCCCCCCCCCCGCCCGACCTCCACGACCACCACACCATCCCCCTGGGGACTCGGCTCTGCTCCGCTTGGCTGCTCTGCAGACAGGCAGCTGCTCCTTCTTTCAAAACTTGGTTTTGCCAATTTTTAATGTGCATTGTAGAAAAATGGAACTGGACCTCATTCTACCTTTTTATAATATAAAAATCACATTGCTATGCTTTGAGGATAAATGTGGTATTTATTCAATAGTAACAGTGCATTTGAAAAGACTTACATGCATACACCACGTATCAGTGAAAGTGCTGCTAGATTTTCAGTATCAAACTTGTTTAGTTACTTATCAGTTACTCATTATATTTTGTAAGGAGAACATTTTTAGATGTAAAACCAATAGTACTTGGTTACTTTTCATTCAGAAAATATCCATACGTTTTCCACAATGTTGAAGCTAAAAATGTACCAGAACATACAAAAATGTTACAACGTCCAACACCTTCTGACAGCCGCCCTGGTCGACTTTTCTTCCCCTATGGGGTTTCCTCTCCACTTGGTGGAGGCTTTGTCCTCTGGTTTTTGTTAATAAAGTTTTATTGGAACACAGGCCCCTTTGTCACACTTGTCCAGGTGTCCACCTGAGCCACCAGCCTGCTGGCTGACTTTCTTGACTATACTGGCTGTACTGGTTATGTCTTGGATCTTTTAAAGCCTCTTTCTTTCATATTTCTTTTATTTCTTTCTTGAGACTTGGTGTTTTTCTCAAGACTTTTTAATTTTAATTTAATTTAATTTTTTAAAGTTTTTATTTATTCATGAGAGACACAGAGAGAGAGAGAGGCAGAGAGGTAGGCAGAGGGAGAAGCAGGCTCCATGCAGGAAGTCCAATGTGGCACTCAATTCTGGGACTCTGGGATCATGCCCTGGGCCAAAGGCAGATACTCAACCACTGAGCCACCCAGGGGTCCCAAGACTTTTTTTTTTTAATTTTCTTTCTTTTCTTTTTTTCTCTTTCTTCTCCTTCAGTGGTTGGGGCTACTTGACCATTATCCTGTGTTCTACTCTATTAGCATTTATGGAAAAATGTATTTATCCTCTCATCATGGCTAGTCCTGCTCTTTGGCTAATAGACATTTGGAGTAACTAATGGAACCTCCTCTTACCTGGTTACCTTACATGCACCCACTGCTGATCTGTTTTTCTCTTCTTGCCTAGTTGTGTTTATCTTTTCTGGGGGTGACTCCCAGTTCCCTGTGCTTATTCCTGCTCAACCAGGTGGAAACAAGTGGATGCCTACCCCCTGTGAGCTGACGTGTAATAGAAGAAGCAAAGTGCTCACATACATGAACATGCTAGGCTCGTGGATGCCAGTACAGGCTTCTTACACACGGCACGAGGCAGCGCCTGATTCCTTGACTCTCCACCGCTTCGACGTGTGGGGCATCTTTGAGTCACTGCAAGTAACTGACATTTCTATTTGTTTGTTGTCTTATTTATTATTGTTTGCCCTGGACCAGATGCAGCCCTGGGAGCATAGCCCGAAGGCCAGAAAAGGTGACCACCACAATATTGGGCTTGGCAAGTATTTCTTAAATAAGCACATGAATAGGAAAGTCTGAGTCAGGACACAGAAGAGTCCAGGCATTCTAGGGTGCCTGTGGGCAAGGGGTAGGCAGTGACATGGAGGTGTGGGTGGTGGTGGGACCTTGGGAGGCCACAGGGCATGGGTCCACACCAGTGCCCATGTTGCCCGCTCAGCCTGGTGTCAACACATAATTGTCTGCCTTTTGCCCATTATACACCACAGCCTGTGGGCCCTGGGACCTCAAGGGAGGCTCTTGCCCAGGCTAGACCCCAAACAGAGCAAGTGGGGCCACATGGGGAGGATGGGCAGGACGAGGGAAGGCAGATATCAGGGGATTTAGCTTCTGGATGGGGTGGGGGGCTGTCTTGCCCATGTGGAAATTCTTGATGCCTAAATGTCTAGAAAATAAGCAGGGGCCTACTGCTCTCCCCCGAACCAAGGGCATGCAGGTTAAAGTGAGTAGCAGCCCTGGGAAGCCAGTCTGGCTCTTTCTTCACCCTAGACCTCACCTCACCCACTTTGGGGTTGGAGCTTCCCAAGCCCTGATGGATTCCCAGGGCTCCTGCACTGCCCTGTCCTTCCTCTGTGCTGCCTGTTAACGCCAGGCCCTGCCCGAGACTTTGGGGTTGGTGCCTAGGAACCAGACCTCTCCTGTCTTCTCCATGACATGCCTCTAGGGGTGTTTAGTGGGCACCTCTGGTTATAATCATCTGCCTTAATTACCGAGGGCCTCTCCCCATGCCTGTGGCTGTGGCTTGCATGATGCACAGTGTTGAAAGGACGGGAAATAAATAAGAAGTCTTGCGGGCAGGAAGGCTGGTCCAGACAGGGCTGGAAGCATCCATCACCTGTTCCTTATCCGTTCTTCACAGCCCACTGGAAGTTGGTGCAATTATTGTGCATTAGATTATAACCTGCAGGGATTTATGGGTGGTTCAGAGAGATGCACTCCAAGTGACACCTGGCCTAATCAACTCTTTTAGTTTATGTTATTTCAAATTGGGTTCTGGTTCCAAAGGTTGATATGACCCACGGGCAGGAATTACAACTCCCCACTCCGTCACAGTGGCACAGCCTGATGTCAACACATAATTGTCTGCCTTTTGCCCATTATCTCCAACAATAAATTGTGGGCCTGTGGCTCTCCAGCCAGGACATTTTTGATGATGTCAGGGGCGCCCAGGAGCTGATGACTTAATTTTCTTGGAAACTGCAGGATCATCTGTCACCGCCCGGGACAATGGAAACCACAGCTGCAGGGCTGTCACTTCTGATTTGGGGAAGGCAAGGCGAGGGTGGATGTGTCCAGGTCAGGCTGGATCGGTGTGAGAACGGGGGAGACAAGACAACCCCAAAGACCCAGGCGCTGCTTAACATCCTGGGTGAAATCCCTCCCGTGGGAACAGGTGCCAACACCGGCAGGGCCACCTCAGAGGATGGAGCGCTGCGGGGCCATTCTGTGCTCTCAGAGGGAGACGTTGATTGCATGATGTCCGTCTTCCTCACCAGAATAAGTACTCCAAGAGGGGCAGGGCCACAAGGGTTTGGCCCCAGGAAGGCAGAAGCCTCTGCGGACCTGAAGAGAAATCTAAGTGGAGGGCAAAGCCCAGGAGGTGGTGAGCTGGGACAGGGAGGCCAGGCCTGGCAGCCTTGGGCCTGGAAGTTGGGGCTACCACTGGTCAGCCATCAGGGTGCTGACGGAAGTCACCCAGGCTCAGACATGGTAGGCGGAAGGGAGAGCCAAGCACATCATGTCCAGTGACCTGCTCCTTCTTCATGTCCACCTGGCTCCTGGGCCCACCTGCTCCAGCAACAGGGAAGCTGGAAGTCCGTTGGTCCTCTGAGAGAGAAAAATACACATTCCTGATAGTGTCCTAGAGTTTTCGAGCTGAAGAACTTTAACGAATTTTTATTATAAAATATAAAATAAACAGGGAACTGTATTATTTCAATGAGAAGAAAAAGCAGGCTAGTGGTTCCACCAGAGAAGGGCTGGAGGTGGGCCTGACTGACCCCACAATGCAAACCCGGGTGGCCATCTGCACCCAGGCCCATAGCTCATACTGCCCGCCGGACGTCAGCAGGGACTTGGCCAGTGTCTGCCACCGCCCGCAGAAGCATTCCCAGGAGGGAAACTGGTATGGAATACTCAGTCCTCGCTTGGGAGATGTGCAATCAGTTCAGGCAATCGGTTCACCAAAGAAAGCCATATTTGGGTACTTGGCTCCACGGCCAACAGCCCTGTAAGCTGTGTCCACTGCACCAAGGCACTTGGTTCCATGACGGCCCCCTTATTCATGTGGCTGGAGGAGAGCACTATACCTGTGCAAACTCACCATCTCAGCCTCAGGAGGACAGGCTGGTAAGTCCTCCAGTCCTCGAAGTGTGAAAGCTGAAGCTACTTGCATCATCAGGGAGAACGCAGTCAGTGGGGAAGCCCTGCCTTGGTGGCCATCAGCAGAGAGTAACTGAACATTTAGACTACACGTCTCACTTGTACCTGAGGCTGTGGCCCTCAACTATGCCAGGGCTGGTCCCCAGGGCTTCCCCGCCTGTCCTGAGCTCTTCATACCATGCGTGAGCAAAGTAGACAAATCTCAACTCTATCTAAAGTCTGATTTCCTGAGTAAAAGGCTGTGTGCATGTGCAAAGTCCTAAGAAGTCAGTATAGGTAAAGAGACTGAGGATGCGGTTCTCATAGAAAAATCTCTAAATTCTTTCTGCTCCTTCTGCTCCGAAAGCCTCTGCATGGAGCAGGTGCATTTTAGGTATTTAAAAATATTACAAGACCCTGTGCTGACCAAAGCCCCTCCCACGCGGGATCCTCCTTTGGTTGAGATAAGGTATAAGTATCCATATCCACGGAGAGACCTTCCTTCCTGGCTGTGTAACACAAGTCCTTTCTCTCAGCACATCACCCTGTTTGGACAAGGAGTGTTTTTTAGCACAGGGTTCCAGCTGTTATCAGAGGCCATGAACATGAGACAAGGAGTGAGTCGTGCAGGGCATGTGGAAAATCTGCAGCCCGGGAGCTGTCTTGAGCAGGTCTGCTTCCCCTACATTCCTGCCTTTCTCTGGACACCTGGGACATGTTCTGACCACTGCGGGAGAGCCTGTGCTCACTTGCCTTATTCATGGTTGGCCTGCAGAGCTGTGATATGCCATGGAACCGCCCATCTTGTGTTGTTTTCTAGAAATGCAGGTGTCTGTTTCAGCACCTTACACGACAGTAACTTTTTCCTCCATGTAAAAGGCCTTTTCAAAAATCTAGATCAATGGCGCCAGAATGCATGGATCAGCTTGAGGGGCCCCCGACTGGTCACTCTGTCCCTGAGCTGGGTCCCAGGAACATGTGGATTGGCACATTAACAATTACTCTTTCTATCCAGCTGATCATCTCGTCATATTTTCTTTTCTTTTTTTAAAAAAATTATTTATTTATTTATTCATGAGAGACACACAGAGAGAGGCGGAGACACAGGCAGAGGGAGAAGCAGGCTCCATGCAGGGAGCCCGATGCAGAACTCAATCCCAGGACCCCAGGATCTTGACCTGAGCCAAAGGCAGACGCTCAACCACAGAGCCACCCAGGTGCCCCCTGTCGTATTTTCTTTTATTCAGCTTTATTGAGGCATAATTGACAAATACAATTGTAATATACCTAAGGAGTACCACATGATGATTTGGTATGTATAAGCATTAGGAAAGATTTTCACAATCAGGCTAAGTACAACCCATCACCTCACATATTTACTTTCCTTTTTTGGCATGAACACTTAAATTGTACTCTCTTGGCAAATTTTCATCATATAATACGGTGTTATGAACTGTAGTCCCCATGTTATATATTAGTTCCTCAGGCCTTACTCCTCTGCTAACCTCTCCCCATGTCCCCAGCCCCAGCTCCTGGCCACCACTACTCTACTCTCTGTTTCTATGAGTTTGACTTCTTTTTTAGACCCAAATATAAATTATACCATGCAGTATTTATGTCCATACTACCCAAAGCAATCTACTAATTGAAAGCTATCCCTATTAAAATTTCATGACATGTTTCACAAAAATAGAAAAAAGAATCCAAAAATTTGTATGGAACACAAAAGACTTCAAATACCCAAAGAATATTGAAAAAGAACAAGGCTGGAAGCATCACATGTCTTGATTTCAAGCTATATTACAAAGCTATAGTAACCAAAATGGTATGGTATTGACAGAAAAAGACACAGTTTGATGGGACAAAGAGGAAGCCCAGAAATAAACTCATGTATATGTGGTCCATTAATTTCTGAACATGCAAGAATATGCAATGGGGAAAGAACATTCGCTTCAATGAACAGTGCTGGGAAATTGGAGCCACGTGCAAAAGAATGAAACCAGACCACTTCTTGCACCAGACACACAGAAATCAACCCAAAATGCATTCAGTTCAATTATCTTTCATAATTGCTAATCTAGAGGGTTTTAGTTTATGAATGTTGGTTGCCTGAAGTTTTGACATCCTAGGAAAAATCACAAAAGCATATCCAATGAGGTCGTTCTGAAGGAGGCGGGGAGAAGCCGGGGTGGGGTGCATGTTCAGGAGATGGAGGTGGCTTCTAGGAAAACAACTGGAAACTCCTTAGGCAGACAATCAATCCTTGGATGGAGACAGACCATCTCCTGCGTCCTTAGTCTTTGATTCTCTCTTCTTTACAGGAGCCATTGGAGGGAGGGGAAATAGGCCCTACTGACTGTTGCTTGAGTTCCCTAATTGCCCTGGAACAAAGAGCAGCGCCCCTTGGAGAGCAGCCAAGGGAATAGTAGGTGCTCAATCAGCACCTTGCCCTCGGTCTGTGTTAGGCTCTCAGGTCCCCTGGTGTGGCCCTGCACCCCTACAGGAGGGGCTCTGTGGCCAAGCCTGGGGCTGCCAGGGTATTACCATCAAGCTTCGCTTCCTGCTGGAAGTACTTCCGACCTGCAAAGTATGAGCTTTCTCACTCCCTGAGGACAAAGAAACGATAAATGATGATTCCCTACATTAAAGGACGTTCCCATGGGCTTGGTTGCCGGGCCTCTGCACTCTTTCCCCACAGCTGGGGACTCTTGTGCTCTTACCAGGTATCATTGCCACCCCCCGCCCCCCGCAGGATCCACTGAGGCCACATCTCTGGTTTTGCTTCATGCCAAAGGCCTTGGAGCCTCAGTGGGAATATGTGAATGGCCACCTTTAGCCTGTTGTTGGCCGGGCCAGGGTGTGAACCCTGTCTTCAGACTCCCTTCGGCTCCTGTGTCGTATCGTTCCAACATGATCACTGGTGCAATGAATCAGAAGAGCTCCTGAATGTTATGCTTTTAAAATCTTTTTTTTTTTAAGATTTTATTTCTTTATTTGAGCTGGAGCAAGAGAGAGAGCAGAATGAGGCATGAGGAGGCAGAGGGAGAGGGGAAGCAGACTGCCCATTGAACAGGGAGCCTGTCATGGGATTTGATCCTAGGACCCCGGGATCATGACCTGAGCCGAAGGCAGATGCTTCACCAACTGAGCCACCCAGGCACCCCTTTTAAAATGGGTCTCTTCGAGAAGGTTTAGGGTAAGTTTGGGAAAGCAACAAAGCAGAGTTCTGGATTCATTTTTTAAAAAAGATATTTCTTTAATGTGACAAAACGTAAAACGTATCTATCTCAACCTCCAAAACCAGCACCATGCTTAACGGTAAAATGCTCAAAGGATTCTCAGGAAGGAGGTACAAGAGGAAGAAACCTACTATTTCTGCTGTCGTGTGCTATTGTTCTGGTGGTATTTGCCAACAGGATCATGAGAGAGGAAGAGAATTAGGAATATATAATTTGTTATTATTTGTAGGTTGTGTGATTGTATAACCAGAAAATCCAAGATGAAACCCAGACACCAAACCAAGCAATTAAAAGATTTTAGCAAGGTGGCAAGGTGCAAAATTACCATGCAGCCAATCACTAGCTTCCACATATCAAACACAAAAAAGAGCTGTTGAAAGAAATACATTAAATACATTGCCAGCACGAAACTAAAAATAATTAGAAACAACTTAACAAGACCTTTACAATATCTGTACAAGAGATGCTTTCAAATACTCCTGAAGGATACAGAGGACACTTGGACAAATAAAAAGCACCCCCCCACCATGGTCTTGGGTGGGAAGACAGCCTGAGTGCGCAGTGACACTGAGTGCATCTCCAGGGCACCTGGTAGACGTGTCCTCAGCTCAGCCTCCCCTGTGCCCTCCCTGATACGTCCCACCGATCTGGGACACGTCCCTCACCTTCTGAGAGGCATCGATCCTGAGGGCGCACCCTAATACATTTTCTGCGTGCAGATCTTCACCTCAGCACGTGTCCTGGGGACCCTGATTCACCACAACACCGCGAGCTGCCTTTTCTCCCTAACTCAATTTATAAAGTTGTAGGCAATCCCAATAATCATGATGACATAATTTTGAGACTGGATTGATGAAGGAAGGCAGGCAGGACTTGCCCTTCCAGACATTCAAACTTAAAGCTTTTATGATTAGATCAAGGGAACCTAACAGAAAATCCCGGAGCAGACCCACATCCCCACAGGAATGCAGCACGGAAAGGCGGCAGCTCCAATTAGTGGGGGAAATAGATTGTCCCGTGGATGGTTTGTTTACTGTGTGTCATGCGGGAGCTTCCACTTTTGCCGCACGAGAACTCACCACAAAAGTTAGTGTCTTGGGGATCCCTGGGTGGTGCAGCGGTTTAGCGCCTGCCTTTGGCCCAGGGTGCGATCCTGGAGATCCGGGATCGAGTCCCACGTTGGGCTCCCGGTGCTTGGAGCCTGTTTCTCCCTCTGCCTCTTTCTCTGTGACTATCATAAAAAAAAAAAAAAAAGTTAGTGTCTTAAAACCACAACAAACATACAGTCTCGAGATTCTGTGATTTGCGAGTTCACAGTGACCGTACGGGGTGATTCTGGGGTCTCCCGTCAGGGTTCCGTCCAGCTCTGGGGACTGGGCTGAGGTCCTGCAGGGCAGTGCACTCGCACATGTGCCTGGTGGGCAGAGGCCTCACCTCCTCGCTGGCACTTCTGCCCGGGGCCGCTGGCGTGTCCATGCAGTGTGGTGCTGGCCTCTGCCGGGGCAGACCTGTCGTGTTCCATGACCATCCCTTCTGAACTTTCCTGTTAGTCAGAAGGGAGTCACTGAGTGTACCCCACAGCCACCCTTTTCCAGGGAGGAGCGTCAGAGAATTTATGGAGCTATTTTAAAGCAACCACAGTGGAAAAGCATTTGTAAAACAGTGAAGCTGGGTGTGCATCTCACACCTGACTCCAGGAAAAATTCCTGACGGATTTAAAACTTAAATGCAAGAACAAAACCCGCAAGAATGAGGGGAACGTGTGGCAGATTTCTTCTGGCCTGGAGCTGAGAAGGCCGAAGCACACAAAACCCAGAAGCCATAAAATTAAAGATTAACAAATCTACTTATAGTGCTTTTGCCATGCAGAAATTTCTTTCTTTGTATTTGGTCCAAAGAGAAATAAAATGGGGGGAGAATGGTTTCTGGTAACACCCCCAGCACAGAGGGTTAATTTTCTTAATAGGTAGAGGGTCTGCAGGCAGCTATAAATAAAAGCCCATGACTCCACAGGAGAACAAGAAAAGCATAAGGAAAATTCACAGCAAAGGAAATTTTAAAAGGCACTTAAAAGAGGAAAAGACACTCAAGTTTATTTACAACAAGAAGTGCAAATAGATCTCTATTGAGATGCCATATATTTTACCTCTCGAATTGGCCCCACTGGTGAAAGCAGAGAGAGAGGCACCAACCCATGTGTTCTGCGGAGCGCCAACTGGTGCGACTCTGGAGCTCAAGCTAGCAACGTGCATTAAAATTCTAAACATACTCTTTAGCCCAAGGATGCTACAGATTATTTTTTGTAACATAAATATCCACCAATAGAGCCTAAGGATGCTACAGATTATTTTTTGTAACATAAATATCCACCAATAGTATGGAACAGAATACCATGCACTGCACACACTCACAGATGGAATTCTTCCTATGCTTGTGTGGAGAGAGCACCACAATTTATTAAACAAAGAAAGAAGTTAAGGTGGGCATTAGGATAAACTGACCTTTTTTGTATGAAGTAGGTAAAGGGTAGAGCTGGCTGTGACGTATGTGTTAGTGGGACCCTCAGGTGGGTGCTCATTTTCAAAATTAGTTTGATTTTATTTAGAACAAGAAGCAGGTTGTGATAAAAATTATTTCTCTTTAAGAGGCATTCCATTCTCTGCCTTGAAGCCACCCACCTCACACCAGAATGAAGGGTTAGTTAAGAAATGTGTTTAAGGGGAGCCTGGGTGGCTCAGTCGGTGAAGCATCTGCCTTTAGCTCAGGTCATGATCTCGGGGTCCTGGGATCAGGTCCCACATTGGGCTCCCTGCTCAGCGGGGAGCTTGCTTCTCCCTCTGCCTCTCCCCCTGTCTTGTGCTTGCTTGCTCATTCTCTCTCTCTCAAATAAATAAAATATTAAAAAAAAAAGAAACATGTTTAAATCTGCAGCTCTGGAGTTCAGATGTTGCTGGGATGCCAAATGTCATGGGCTCACTAGGAACCGGCTAGGTTATGTTTGTGTGGAGCAGGTGCTCCCGAGCAAAGGTGGAGGCGGGATGAAGGAATCAGGACCCAAGGAAACGGGTGGCTTCCATACTGTGCCTGGGGGAGGCTGCACTCCACCTCAGAGCAAGCCTGCCGGCCGCCCCAATCTACACCCATGGGTCCTTGGCAGAGGGCGGCCCACTGCACAGAGGCTGGGCCGGGGGCCGTGGGGGCAGGAGCTGCATTTCTGGGCCCTCTGACTGTCATCCTCACACCATCCAGGGCCCCAACAGGACAGCTGCCCACCGAGCCCCGTGAATGTGCATTCAAGTTCAGAACTGTCATTTGGGGTGGGAATGGGCATGTGGTCCCTGGATCCGCTATCCGAGTGCAGCATTGGCTGCGATTCGAGAAGCTGACTTGGGGGACCTGCTTTTCCTGGCACTGTGCTGGGCACAAGCACATGGCTCCACAGAAAATGGGCAAAGGAGAAGAAAGATCCAAGACAAGCAAATAAAAACAGCCCTGCTACCAAGACCGGTTTCAGGTTGCGCCGTGAGCTCGCTGCCTGCCTCCCAGCCAGGCCTGCATCATTCAGTGTGAGCCCCTCGATGCACGGTGGGGCCCTCCAAGCAGTTCCCTACTGAGCATGATGACATCTCTCTGAGTAGGAGGCACTGGGGCCACCGTGTATGAGGAAGCTCTGAGTGGGGGGATCCTGGCATGCTAGGGTACAGGGAACAGGTGTGAGGACCTCCAGGGGAGCCACCCCCACCAGGGCCCTGACCGTGGTTCTTCTGCCATCTGGCAGCCTGGGCCTGGTGACACCCTTCCTGCAGCTGTCTCCATGGGGATGCAGAGCCCCCGTACCCCTCAGCCTCCCTGCACACCCACACCTGTTTGCTGCTGCCTATTCCCCACCCACACCTGGAGTGTGGCCTTCTGGGTGTCAGATCAGACCAGACTGGATGCAAGGAGTCCTCGGGTCACAGGACTCTCCTGGGGGCAAGGCCCAGGCTCAGGGCTCCCCAAAGGATCCTGCAGCCTCAGAGACACACTCCCTGCAGAGGCCAAGGTAGCCAAGCCAGAGACGTGAGCCTCTTGCAGTGGGCCGATGGCACAGTGGCCTCTCTGCTGCTTTGGAACTACTTAAGATGCCTGGACTCAAAGTCCTCACAATTAAAAACAACAATAGTACAATGAGCATCCTTGTTTCTGTGCAGGGATTTTAGCCACCCATATATGATAAATGTTAATATTATACCACCTTTGCTCCAGATATGTTTAATAAATATGTATATTCTACTAATAAGGGTATAGTTTGGTATTTAATTCATATAATTAATTATAATTCATATAAATAGTACAATGACCTTTTGCCTCCCTCTCTACCTTATGTGTCAGGTTTACTCATTCCACCCCAGTAGAACAAGCTCATGCATCCAATGGCCATGAAGTGCTCTCTTTATGACAATCCCTCATGTCATTTACCCAGTCCCCTATTGACCGTCAGATTTTTTTGAGTTTTTCACTACTACCAGGGTGAAGTGACATTCTTAACCTGCTTTCTCACACACGGGTGAAGGAGTTTCTCCACAAAGGCACAAGATGGGAGCTGTGTGGCACTCTCTAGAAGGAGACTTTGGATGGGGGTGTGGGTGCCAGGTGTGTCTGGGGTGTGCCCTGAGGTCACACCTTGCAGGGGAGCGAGGGAGGCAGGGCTGGACAGAGGGACAGGGACTACAAGGCAATTTCCACAAAAGTTTGGCAGAAGTGGCCAAGCCCCAGAGTTGGTAGTAGCATCTTTACAAAGGAGCCACACTTCCAGGGGAGAGAATTTCCATTAGAGGATGCTGAACTGAGCCTGTGCTGGGCCAGCAGGTGGGATCCGGGGATACATGCTTCCTCCCTCACCCTCACCCTCACGGAAGACGGCACCTTCTCTGAAGGGAATGGGGCCAGTCTGTCTTAGTTTCTCCAGCACCACGTAGATCCCTCTCCAGAATTTTAATTGCTCCCTCAGGATTGAGCAGTAGCTCCCAGAAATGTCACTGAGTCCTGGATGGCTGAAGGGGGAGTTGATACTGTCACTTTACCTTCCAGTGGTGAGAGAAGCCCTTTACTCTTTTGTAAAAATAGACTGGTTTCCTAGGGTAAGTGAGCCCAGAGAGAAGGCAGATGGAAGATGGGATAATTAGAAATGCATGCAGCCCCTCACTAAACATGGCATGGGGTTAAGAATTCGGGACATGAGCATAGACCTGTCTAGTTACCGTGTTAGCACAAAGCCAGCGCAGACTGGCCTGGGCAGTGCACTTGCTTGGTTGTCTGGGCAGGGGGGCGTGACATGTAATTACAGGACAAGGAGGTCAGCAATGGAAACTCATAGCTGCAAAACAGGTGGAGCTTTTCAGACTGGAGTCTCTATCTGCATGTGGGAATACAGTCATGGCTCTGTAAACAGAGATTACAGTCAGAGGTAACCAGAGGGATCAGGTGCTACTCTTGCAGGATCGAAAGCTTCCTCGGTGTACCTACCATCTCAAGGCAGGAAGAGTGCAAGGCTGGAGCCCAGATCTAACCGGCTATCAGAATCCTATTTCTTTCCAGCAAATTGGAACCAACGAGTGCTATACTTACCCCACACATTCTGCTGAAATGAGAGCATGGAAAGGAAGCATGAACACCATGTTAACACCAAAAATGTCCTCATAGATCAATTCCTCCCCGATTGGAGCATGGCCTGCAAGGGGAACCCACTTGTAGGTAACCAGAGGGAGCCCATCTGAATGGTCAAACCGACAAGCTGTGCCCGGAGAACATAGCAACTGATGCCAGCAGGTGGCTCAGGTAAGGTGCCATAGCATTGGGGTCCAGCAAAGAAGGTGCCCAGCAAACGATAGCTCAGGAGGGACCTGAGCCAAACCTATGCTCATTGCTTCAAGGGGAAAATGTATTTGGGCTGGAGGCAGAAAAAGCTCCTAAGTCTTCCTAGCTAGTTTCCAAAAGTCTACATTCCACAGAAATTGAGTTTGAATAGGTTGTCTTCTTGGACAGGAGTCCAGAACTTCCCCACCCCCAGACTAGAGAAAGTCTTCCACGAAGGGGAAGAGACTGTAAGAAGCAGGCTTGGCATGGGTGGAGCACACCTGTCTGGCTCCTGGGGCAAGGTGCAGCAGGCCAGTGATGCTTTCATCTGGCCGCATGTTAGGATCCCCTGGGAGGAGCTATGCAAATACCAATGTCCAAGCTGCAGGGATGGTGTGACATTCACATTCAAAAATAAGCCAGATTTGTACCTTACATCACATACAAAAATTAACTAGGTATGGATCAATGTAAGACCTAAAACTGTGGAACCCTTGGAAGGAAACGCATCTTCATGACAGTAGATGTGGTGATGGATTCTTAGACATGATGCCAAAAGCACAAACCATGAAAAAAAAAATAGATCAGACTTTATCAAAACGGAAAAGTTTTGTGTATCCAAGGATATTATCAAGAAAGTAAAAAGAACTTACAGAAATGGGAGAAACTATTTCCAAATATGCAGAACATATAAAGAACTCCTACAACTCAATGACAAAAAAGACAAACAACCCAATTCAAAAATGAGCAAAGGACACACGAGAAGACGTACTAGGGGCTAGGATGGCTGGAATAAAAAAAAGAAAAAAGAAAAGAAAAGAAAAGAAAAAAGAAAAAAGAGAAAGAGAAAGAAAAAGAAAAGAAAGAAAAGAAAAGAAGAGAAAAGAAAACCAGAAAATAAGTATTGGCAAAGATGTGGAGAAATACTCTGTAGGTGCTGGAGTGGAGGTAAAATGGTTCAACCTTGTGGAAATAGTGTGGCAGTTCCTCAAAGAGTTAAACACAAGATTCCTAGAAGTGGAATTACCAGCAGGTCCACTTCTGGGAACATGCCTTAAAGAATTGAAAACAGGAACTCAAACAAATACTTGTTGGTTAACCAACTGTCCACAGCAACACTATTCATAGTGACCCAAAGAGGGAAACAACCCAGAGGTCCATCAACAGACAAATGAATAAAAAAAGATGGTAGCCACATACATTGTACTATTATTTTGCAACCTTAAAAAAGAATGGCACACAGACATCTACAACGTGGGTAAACCTTGAAAACATTACACTAAGTGGAAAAAAAGCTGGACACAAAGCTCCCATATTACACAATTCTGTTTGTATGGAATGTGCAGAATAGGTAAATCCATATAAGTAGAAAGTAGATGGTGGCCAGGGGTTGGTGGGAGGGGAAAGGGGGTGAACCACTTATGGGAACAGAGTTTTATTTAGGGGAGATAAAATGTTTTGGAACCAGATGAGGGTGATACTTGCAGTAGATGTTGCTGGTTATTCGCTTTTGATGGTTACTTTACATGTTGTGAATTTGGCCTTAATAAAAGGAACTCCTACCTGAGAACGGCTGGATTCAGAGGGAAGGCCAGGCATCAGTATTTTTTTTAAAAGTCCTCCAGGCAGCGTGAACTTGTAGCTATGGCTGAGAGCCATCAATGTAGGAGAGAAGGAGGTGGATTTCTGTGTCCCAAGCATGTCGCAGGAGGGGGTCCTGGTGTCAGGATGCAGTGTCCCACCACATGGACCCTGGCTGAGGCCCCCACCCTGGGCAAGCTCGTTCCCCAGCCAATGGTGCTAGATGAGATTCTAGAATCGCAGATGTAGCTTGGCAGATGAAAGAGGATTTGAAATGCAATTAAAGTGATACCTGGAGTACATCTGAGTTTATGGCTGGAGCCTAACGGCGGTGCGTTCTCATACTTTTTTTTTTTTTTTCATTCTCATACATTGTAATTCTACTCACGCTCAGTCATCCCTAACATTCCTGCGGGCTGCCGCAGAGCGGAAGAGGAGCCTGGTTACCATGTACTCATTCAACAAATATGGGCCGAGCACCTTCTGGGGGCGTGGCACCCTTCCAAGCACCAGAGTTAGGACAGTGAACCAGCAGGTTGCAGGTGCCCCTGGCCCAGGTGACCCCAGCATCGGTGTGTGGCCTGAGGAGCCTCTGTTGCTGTCTTTGGTACACAGTTGCTTGGGCAGATCAGATGACCTGAGGCTTATGTTCTGTTTGCCCTGGAGGCCAGGAGCCAGTTTTTTTTTTGGGGGGGGGGGTCCGTGGTTGCATTCCTGTTCTCAAGTGCAACCCCACGTCCTTAAGCCTTTTCCCACTAGCTTGCTTGGCTCTCTGCTGCGCCACTTGCTAACAAGTCAAAGAAAAATTTAATAGGTGCTCAGTTGACATGGTATTTATTGCGACATCTAAGCATGGTGCTCTGATAGTCTGGTCCCCTGGCAGGATAAAGCTACGAAGGAACATCTGCAAGAAACTTCTCTTCAGTGAACAAGGCTGGCTTTCTGAATCTCAACCAGGATTCCTCAGCACAAGAAGGGGCCAGACTGTAGTGATTCCATGCAAGAGAGGTTTTAAAAATTAGTTCTTATTGCCAAAGGAACAGCCACAGGGATCTGCACCTTCATGACACCCTGTGTGCCAGAGCCTTTACGTCCCGTTCAGTGACCGTCTACGCCACCTGGGGACTCAATGAGTCTAGGCCGGCACCCTAACCTGCTGAGCCCGATAATTCCTTGTTGCAGGGTTGGTCCTGCACACATGTGATGTTGGCAGCATCCTGGACCCTCCCCACTGGATGTCAGCAGAGCACCTCTTCTCCCCAATAGCTGGGAGTTTTTATGAGAACGTTTTCCGGACATTCAGAATGTCCTCAGTGGGGGCGTTCCCCCTAGAGACTCTTAGAGTTTCTCGGTGTGGGGTATAGGTTTCCAGACTTCCTCTCAGAGACTTTGAAAGATTCATTTTACTCTGTCTCCTGAGCTGCTTTGTCTGCAGAAGAATGCTTGTGTTCACATAATATCTACTAACATTCCTTGGGATTAGGGTTTTATGAAACACACCCTAAAAAAGTCTGGTTTAGGAAATGTTGCATGGGTAAGGGTCCTGGTGGAGGGCCAGACGCTGCCGACCGGCACCACTTAGCGTCCCATGGAGAGGACTTGGCTGACGCTAAGGTGACTGGAGCATCCCCGCTCCCCTGCACTCCCATCCCTTCTGACCTCCTTGCTTCTGCAGGTGCACGTTCAAGCAGAGATGTGCCTGTTATCTTTCTGGGGGCAGAGAACGGGGAGGAAGTATCTTAAAGGTCATTTTTCCAGCTGAATGGAAGTGTCTTGAGGAGCTCTCCCTCCCGATCTGACCCCCGAACAGCCTGGGATCTATGAAGGGAGCACAGCAGCAACCGTTCGCTAACCTGGGCTTATCCCAGCAAAATCCTGCACATGTACTCACACCCCATGTGTCTCACCTGGACTTCTGTGTGCAGTGTCAGGAGATTCTTTCTTCCCCTTGTAGGGCTCGGGCCCAGACAAGAAGAGATTTGGGGTTGACAAGGTGTTCTACTCAGTAAAAATGCACTTTCTCTGCCCTATCTAAAGCATCAGGGAAGTCAGACATGTCTCCTTGAATATTTATGGTCTCACAGCTTCTCCTATTAATAATTCATCACACATAGTGACGTCTCCCCATCAACAAGGCTGCGCAGGGAAGCAGAGGCAACAGAAGAACGCCCTCCTCCCGCCAACCCTGGAGGTCCCCGCACCTGAAGCCAACAGATGGGGAGCCTTGTGCCCATCGCCCTGTGAAAGATCATAAAACACACTTTGTTGGAAGTTTCTACAACAAGACTTTATTGCTGTAATAAATCATAACTGGAGATCACCAGAAAAGAAACAGTGCTTTTCCAGCCAAACTTCCAAGAGGAACATTTGGCTCCTTTTGTCATCTGGGGTCAAATATTGCTGCTGAACTGGTCTAGTTTACACACATGGGGAAGCTTTCTGCCTCATGCAACTTAGCTTATCTCCAACTCAAAGCTGTCAAAATCACAAACACCTTTGTTTCTGGTTATAAATTATAGTCATCGCAATAGTGTCGGGAAATATTTCAAAAGTTAAAAGGAAAGTCATCTGTAATCCCAGCACATGGAGATAAGCCACATTTATGTCTTGCTTTGTAACCTTCTAGGGTATACAAACCTATACATATAAATATGTACTTAAAAACAAGAATAGCACTGCGCTACATGTTCTTATAAATGTCATTCCATAGAAATCTATTGTCTTCCTCGTTTCCTATAATTTACATAAACACGCAATATAATGGCTTCACAGCCTTTCATTGTACGGATTCTTCTGTGACGTTGGTCATATTTCCTGATGAATATTAATGTTGCTTCTACTTGTTTCTATTATTACGAAAATGCTGTGATGAGCACCCTTGTATTGTTGCATCCAGTGACTGACGTTCCTTCTGACTGACGTTCCTTCTCCCTGTGTCCGTCCTGGCAGAAGAGTGTGTCCAAGGACCTCAGGTCCACCCCTCATCACACCTTGTCCTGAGGATGCAGGGCTGCAGTCGACAATGTCTGTGATCACCTACCTAAAGTTTATGGTGTTTTCTCCACTGGTAAGATGCAGGGACAGAGGCAGGAACCATGGGCCGCAGAATGGCTGTGTCCAGACCAGCCCCTGCAGGCTCCCTGCTCCAAAGAAGAGGGGGAACCTGTCCCAGAATCACCTTGCAGGAACGCAGAGCCTCTGCGATGAAATATTTTAATGGGGGAGCTGAGAGCTTTGGGTTTTAAAACTGGTATGGAGTTTTCCTGAAGTTGGAAGACTTCCAGATTGCTTTCTCAAGGACTCACAACAAAGAGAGTCAGATCATCCAGCAACACGGTCATCTCCCAACGTGGGCAGTGCTGGCACTCCCGCCGTCCCCCTCCTGTTCTTCCTACCGGCAACCTATCCCTCCGCTGGTCTCCGTGACTCCTCCAGCCACATCAACCCCAGGCTGGGCTCACCGATGTCTTCTTGAAGGTTCTACTTTCCTCCAAAGTAATTCGCTTAAAAATCAGATGGTATCACCGCTTCGCAGTCCGCAGTCCCTGGCCTTGACCTTCAGACTCAGGACCCCAGAGACAAATCATGCAAATCCTGGCTTGCTTTCAGGTTTCAGGGGTTTGATCTTATCTTCCTAACACAGGAGTCTCTCAAAGTGCGTCTCCTCCTCCCTCCCACCTCTCCCCAGCCCTCGAGCTGAGAAGCTAACATAGCGCAGTGAGAGTCTTCATCCTGGCATGTTAGAAACGATCCTGCATTAGGATGTGGAGTAGTTTACACTCCGAGGCATCAACCTCACTCAGGATGGGATTTATATTGCACAGCCAAAGACTCTTTCCAAAGAATAGATCTCATATCCACCCTAGAGTGAAATCCATTCTCCACCCCCAGCAATACTAAAAACAAGCAAGGAACCCCCCAAAATAACTTCCTACAGACTCCAATAATTCCAGGCCAGTTAAGACCCAAGTATGTAACGGTGTGATGTGAAGTGGGGTCTGGGAGCTAATGGTCCAGGAAGAATTCTTGAGACATCTTCAGTAAAAAGCATGGTTTTATTAAAGCATGGACAGGACATGCAGGCAGAGAGAGATGCAGGGGGGTCATGAGGAGTGGGGAGGGGTGAAGGAGAGCAGGGGTCTCTAAGGAACTGGGAAGCAAGGTTTCCAGACCTTGAGGGGCTAGTTGGTGTTAGGAAAGAGTCGTTTACTACAGTCCAGGGAACCCATGTTCATATGCCCAGGGGATGACTGCTAATATATATTGGGGGGGGGGACAGGGGACAGAGATAAAGAAGTTTCCAGAGGGGTTTTCCCAGGATCCTGGAGGTCAGGCTAATGTCAAGCTAAGGTTGCCTTCTGCCTCTAGCAAAGTATTGACTTCCAGGCAGTAGAGTTCCTGGAGGGTGGTCACCCTGCGTGTCCCAGGGACTTGTCACTGGGCTCCAAATTGTAAGGAGATTTAATATTTTCTTTTCTATTTGCTCTCCACATCACATAACAAAACTCGAACTCAGAAACTCAGAAGAGAATCAGAGAACAATTAAAACATGAAGTGGAAACTCCTCAGACTCAGGAAAGAAATTGAAGAAAAAGACAAAGTCAGCTCAGAAATAACAATTAGTGAAAGGGAATATAAGGGAAGGGAGAAGAAGTGTGTGGGAAATATCAGAAAGGGAGACAGAACATAGAGACTCCTAACTCAAAAAAAAAAAAAAAAAAGAGAGACTCCTAACTCTGGGAAACGAACTAGGGGTGGTGGAAGGGGGGGTGGTGGGGGTGAATGGGTGACGGGCACTGAGGGGGACACTTGACGGGATGAGCACTGGGTGTTATTCTGTATGTTGGTAAATTGAACACCAATAAAAATTAATTTATTAAAAAAAAGAAATAACAATTAGATCATGAACATAAACCATGGATGAGTGGTATAACCAGAAACACAAGGAGAAACATAAAGGATAAGAGAAATGCCAAGGGTGGGCAGTGCCTGGGTGGCTCAGTCGGTGGGGTCTGCCTTCAGCTCAGGCTATGATCTCAGGGTCCTGGAATCGAGTCCCACATTGGGCCCCCTGCTTAGCAGGGAGCCTGCTTCTCCTTCTCCCTCTGCCCCTCCCCCCACTCATGTGAATGTGCATTTGCACGTGTGTGTGCATGCTCTCTCTCTCACTCTATCTCAAATAAATAAATAAAATCTTTTTTAAAAAAAGAAAGTGTAATAGTGAATTTTATGTGTCAATGCGGCCATGGTACTTAGGTACTTAGTCAAACATTACTCTAGATGTGAAAGTATTTTTAAAATGTGGTTATATATGTATCAGCAGACTTTGAGCAAAGCAAACGAACTTCCATGGTGCCGGTGGCCTCATCCAATCAGTGGATGGCCTTCATTTAAGAGGGGCTCCCTCAGCAGATGTCCTTGAGCTGCAGCTGCAACATCCACTGTTCCCTGGGTTCCAGCCTGTAGGCCTACTCTACAGATTTTGGACTTGCCAGGTCCATCACCACATGAACCAATTCCCTGAAATCATCCTTTCTCTCTCTCCCTCCACACACACACACACACACACACACACACACACACACACACACACCCTATTGGTTCTAATTCTAACGCTTGAAAAGGGGAGTTAGAGGAATGTAGAAAGTCCTTCTTATTGTCTTTTCAAAGCTGCTCTTCAAAGCTGAGAGGATCAATCCATCCCTCTCCTGACAGTCTTAACCTCTAATCCTGGCAGATGGATACCTTTGATGAGCAGGGAGCAGTCTGTTTGCCTGGAAATGTGTGACAATAAGGTGAATGAACATATTCTTTTAAAAAGTGTGTCAATGACACCAGAATTGTAATTTCAAGTAAGTAACATTGGGTATATGAGTGGGCTCAGGCCACCATAACAAATAGCACAGATTCAGAGCTTATACAACAGAAATTAATCTTCTCACCATTCCTGGAGGCTGAAAGTCCAGGATCGAGATCCAGGTGCTCTAGCTTTGGGTGCAGGGGCTTGCCCTCCCACTATGTGCTCACATGACCTCCCAGTTTGTGCATGGAGATCGCACAGGCAAGCTCCCTGGTGTCTCTTCTTATGGGGATGCTAGGTGCGTATGGAGGCCCCACCTTCATCACCTCCAGAGGCCCTGTCTCCAAATGCTCTGCCCTGGGGTCAAGCCTTCAACGTAAGAATTTGGGTGCTGGGTGGGACACAAAATTCACATCGACCAGAGGATCTAGATACAGATGGGGGGGTGGAAGGACTGCACTTGGCTGAAATTGGAGTCCGTCCTTCCTTGAAATCAGTTCCAAAGTTCCCTCCAGGAAGTGGCTTTCAATTTGTTGCTGAAATATCAAAGATTAAGGTTTTTTTTACCTTTTTTTTTTTTTACAAGTCCTTTGATCTTGTTTAAAGATCCATGGGCAGATGTAACTAGTTCAAAAAGAATAAACCCCTGGTGGTTATAATGAAGATTCCATGCTTCGGATCCCATGAATTCTACAGCCTCTGAATAGGACCACGGGGGGCTGTTTGTACACACGATGGATCTATAAGCCATGCCATAATCTCCCACCAGGACCTCAGCCCACAAGTATGCCTTCCACGTTTGGAGGAACTTACCTAACTAAGGTCCAGTGCTTTGGGCATAAATAGGACTTGTCATCATATTAATTATTGCCCTGGGACCCACAGGAGGGCACCTGGCAGCCAAGGAGCAAGAGATAAGCTCACATTGCGCGAGCCAGGACAAAGGCAGGCTTCCCGCAGTCATGAGGAACGTACACCGCAATGGTCCTTTAGGGCCAGTGAGAGTCCCCTGGAGTCCTTCACAGAGGAACACTGGCAGAGCCGTGCTCCCCACCGCAGTGCGGTCAGAGGGCCCACACTGCTAACGGGGTCTCTTTCTGTGCCTCCTGCTTCATCCCCTTCATACTTGGCGCCTCAGTTCCCAGGCTCCCCAGGATCTGTAAAGGACAGTGACCACCATGGTAAGCACCATTTACACTTCCAGAAAAGTATAATAATCCTCCCCACCTCGATGTCCTGACAAGGCTTCCGAAGCACCTACAGCTTTTATGCCAATAACATTACTGTCTGGTTCTCTCAGGAGCTGCCTCAGAGTCTTCCAAGGACCAAGGAAGGGAATGATGATTTCATTGCAAACATGACACTTCTGCGAGAGCACAGAGGCATCGCTAGGATGGACGGTGGTGAAGAAAAACGGTCATTATTTCCTAAAGTAGTTCACACCAGGAGGTGTGAACCAGCCGTTCCCTTCAGGCCAGCCTTCCGAGGCATTCACATCAGAAAGCTACCTCACCCTGGATGTGCAGAGAGGAGACGTGCAACTTTTGGAACGTTAGCATCTCAGGCAAGTCCCCTTGGGGATTTTGGCCGCAGGAGCAGAGAACAAACCCGTGTGTGTGAGGCAATAACTAAACCAGCAGGCTTCTCGGTGTCATGCAATCCGGGAAGGGCAGGAGGAGGAGAGCCACCTGCCCCCAGCAGCCTCCAGTTTTTCCCCATGAGTGTCCTCCGGATGGTGTGCACACTTGGTGCAAGGGTCCTGTTGCTCAGTTGGCAAGCTGCTCACCTGGGCTAGTGGTCTTCTATGCCGCAGGGCTGCACCAAAACCACCCCAGGAATAAAAGCTGCCCAGAGAGGAGGCCACCTCGCTTGATAATCCTCCCACGTTGTACCTGCCCAGACTTTAAGAAAAAGCTGGTATGCAGACTGTGAGTCAGATACAACTTTCTCTTACATATATTCTTCACGTCAGCTCCCCTCGAAGCAGGGACAGTTGACTTCGAGATGAGATAGCTGGACCTCCACCTTTCTGTTTGTATAAACAAGTCAAGCCCTGGCTCTCATTCCTAGGCCAACTTCTTGGGAAGTTGTTCCTCAGCACTGTTGCTTTTTCCATCTTCCGAGGCCAGACTTGAGATTCTCACGAGCAGCCCCAAAACCTGAAGTCCCTACATTCCTTGGCTCTTTGCCCCCTGACGGAAAACTGCAGGCCCGGCATTCCAGGCTCCATTGAGGTAGAGAGGTCATTACCCAGGGGAAGGCTGAATTGCACAGCCGCTGACACAGTGGTGCATTTGGGGTGATTTGGGTACTGAGCCCTCGCATACAATTTCTGGGAATCAGGGCAGCCAGCACCTCCTGGGGACCCTCTGTCTTTACACCACATGGAGGAAACCAGCTGTGTGGGGGTGCAGAGCCTCACAGCATTACTATGTCTTGAGGCCTTTTGTTTCAAACTGCTGGTGGGCTCCCCAAAGTTCAGTGAATCTGTAGTGGGAACTCTGTCCTGAGATGTGTGAGTGGCCTCACAGATGGTTTGAGGAGAGACTTTGGAGAGAGAGCTAAGACATGGCGGGCTGGTGGTGGAGTGGGAGGGAACGAAGGTGTGAACATCTCATGAGGATGTCCCTTGCTCTCAGATAGGACAGCTCGGCATTGGAACCACAACAGCTTTCCTTAAGTCCATGTAGGCATGTAGGCATTTATTTAATGCACTGTTAGTAAAAAATACCAACATTTTAGCTGAAGCTTGATGTGTTGATGGTAGGTGTCAACTGGAAAACAGTCTTTAACAAAATTGGTAAAAGCCCAACAGTGGACAACACATGATACATCCAGATAGCACAACAAACTCTAGGCCTCGCTGGGTAGAGTGTGGTGCTGGGGCAGCTGAGTGGAGGAGAACTGAAGCCACCAGACAACTAGAGAGTGCTGTGCACTGGTGGCCAGAGTCAGTGACCCAGGCTGCTCCGCTGTAAGCTGGGCACTGCTGCTGCTGCTTTCAGCTCCCAGAGCCTGCAGCCCTCTAGCTGGCTGTTCACTTTTGCAGCCTTGTTCATTCTCTGTAAGTCACATGAGCATGCGCACATGCACACACACATGTACACACGCATGCAGAGGCATCCCCAAACTCTGATTTTCTCCCATAGTTTTGGTGACGCCAAGAACCACTGTCCCACGTGTCTCATACTCACCCGCTGGCCTCATGTAAAGCCACAACTAATGGACAGAAGAGCCAGGCAGTCAGTTCTGTTCCTACAGGTGGCTCCGAGCTCCCTGCCAGGCCCATCTGTCCAGCTGCACTTGTGACACACCACACGGCAAGCGTTATGTCCCTAGAGCCCTTCCCTCTTGACCTCATTTGAACCTTAGATGGGTTCCAAAATGCAGAGGAAAAATTAAGCTCATTAGACAAACTGTCAAAAAGATTCTAAAACACCATCTTTGGTGACAGCGAAAGGCAGCCCCTTTGTGGTAAAATATTGAAGAGCGTACTTATTAGTGGTGATGCCAAAGCAACTGGGGTGGTTGTGAGTGCTTCCTGCCATGCACCCCGCCTTCCTGGTGACCTTGCTGCAGGGACAGCTCAGTGCCTGGGGGACCCCATGTGCCTTGAGGGGCAGGAAGATGAGGAAGGCCCACGAGAGGCGGCCCCTCCAGTCCCCTCCACACCCATGCTCTCCAGACCTCCTTCTCCAACCTGGGAGGGACCTCCATCTCCTAGAATGTGATGGTCAGGGCAGAGGACATAGGTCTCTCTGATGGCAAACAGGAGGTTCTGGGTCACCTGCCTTCATGAAGCTTCTCCAACAGCTCACGGGGGAACCCTGCCTGGTGGTCACTTGTAGGGCTCCGCCTGCCGTCAAGATGACTCTGACCCTGACCCTGACCTTGACCCCATCCTGTGTTGCTGTGTTTGGCCACTTTAGCAAAGTACCACAGACCAGGCAGTTTAAACACACAAAATTCATTCTCCCTGTTTTAGAGCCCGGGCGTCGGAGATCATGCTGCTGTAGGCTGGTCCCTTCCCAGGGCTCCCTGCCTGGAGTGTGGATGGCCGTCTTCTCCCCGTGTCCCCCCCCCCGTGGCTGTCCCTCCATGTACCTGTGCCCTCACCCCCCTTCTTATAGGGTCACCAGTCACCCTGGATCGGGTCCCACCCTCCTGACCTCACTTTACCTTAGTGGCCTCCACATGTGTCATGCCCTCTGGGACTGGGGGTTGGTTAGGACATCACACACGAGTTCTGGGGGGACACAACTCAGCCTGCAACACCCCCAGGTTTGGCTCCAGCCAAGCTGGAGAGACTGTCATATTGAATGCCACCACCCTTGAGTGTGCCTGTCTGGGTTGGGGGCTGGACCCCCCTCGTTCCTATCAACAGAAGCTGCAGTACAGCCAGAGACAGCGTCCCCGGGCACACAGTATGGGTCAGCACGAACAGAGCACCGGTGTGAGGCTGGGTGACCCCAGGGCTGCAGCGCCCTCAGCAGAGAGCTGACCTGGCCCTGCACCCCTCCTGGGGCTGCTGGGGAAGGGGACCCCCATAGGTAGAACTGAGCATCAGGGCTGCGGGTGGGCACCAGAGTGCGGCTGGGGGCGCTGGCGCAGTCACCACCCCAGTTCAAAAACATTTTGGTTTGCGTTTTGTCCTATTTCCCACTGAGTCATCCGTAACTTTGGGTAGCGAAATAGAAGCAAAATAATTCTTTGGTGGCTACTTCTACCTTCAGTGGGCAGTGTTTCTTGCCCTGGGGTGGCATATGCAGAGCATTTCCTACGATGTGTATTTTAAGTGACATCTGGGAGGCGTAAAATATGAACTGAATACTCACCGTAACAGGACTTACACATCTCACAGAAATATTAATGACCTCAGCAAGAGACTGAAATTAATATTATGACAACCTATTTCTCCAGCAAAGTGCACAGAATCCTGGGGGAGTCCGGAGTTTTTGAAGCCACCAGACAAACGTGGCACATTTTCCTAAAGCCTCACTTTGCTGAAAAGTTTGAGGGAAATAAACCTTTAAAAAACAGGAAGACAAACATTGCAATTACAGAGTATCATGAATTTCACGAGAACTTTCAGATAGAATAGACTTTAAAAATTTTGCCCTTGGCTCCGACAGTCTATCTACAGGTTCCCCGTGACTACTGTAGCCTTCTCTGCTAACGGAGACTAGTGAAATTTTGGAAGCACTTCCTTTACTATAATACTAGAATCTAATAGGATTTGGTGGCCTCTCTGGTTCCAAGTAATAGCGGGGAAGGTACCTCAAGTAAGTGAACAATCTGTATTTTAAAATATTTGTGGGCCTGGCCCTTCCACAGATATATACAGAAGGAAAAAAGAAATCTAAGAATGTTTCCAAGGAAATCCTTCCAGGAATTTGCTTCAATGCCTGGGTAAGAGGTTTGCACTTAGCATCGTCAGGGGTGACCTCACAAAAACTGTGCAACATTTCCTCATCTTGCTCACATTCTTTGAGTAAGGAATCTTCGCAGTGAATGCAAGGCTAAACTTCCAAGACTACAAAATAACATAAATTTTCTATTTTTGAAATTTTGGTATAATTTATTATATATGAAAGAATACATGTTTATTATAATAATTCAAAGATTATTATAATATGTGATTTTTAAATTCATGCATTCAAAGAATCAGGGACATAGTGGACCACAGCCAGTTTTATTGTCTGAGACCTTTACCAAGTTTTGTATAGTGGCCTGGATTTTATATGATCATATCAACACTGTACTATCACTTTATTGCCTTGACTCATTTACACAGAAGGGTCACATTGTAAGGAACGGAGGCTCACTAGTTGCTAGTGTTGACCTCATAGCAGCGGTTCACACACCAATAAAAAGACAGCAAATTAGCCAACTGTCCCTCTAAAGTGTACGTGTTTGGTGAGTGTAGCTTTACAGCCCTTGGTTATGAAACTCTACTGAGGTAAATCATCCACGTCATGACAACTGTTTTCCTCTAATCCCATGATCCAAGGACAGAGTCTTTGTCCTGCAACAGCTGAATAAATTCCATACAAATAAAACCCATAGAAAATAAGCACGTTTGGCAGATTCTATGAAACCACTGGATTTAAGTATTGTTCATATGTAGTTGCTTCAGAATGGAAGGAGGTATTTGACTTGATTTTTAGTTCCTGTTCCAAGTCGATGGGTTGAGTTTTAGAATAAACTAGCCAATGGGGACATTCACCACTTTCATTGGTGTGTGTGTGTGTGTGTGTGTGCACGTGCACGCACGAGCATGGTTGCCACAAACAAAGCCAATATTCACTGGTCTTGCAGCTGTGACTATGTACTTTAATAGGTTTAGAGACAATATTTTGTAGCCAAACATTGGAACATACACAATAAGTACTAGGTTATACTCACCAGGACCATAGAATGGCATTTCAAAATAAGGACTATTCCAGAAAACTGGGAATTACGGTTTTCCTACCCCATTCTGACTTCTTCCTCAACATTTTCTATCCATTCTCAACCTGTTCATGTTGCTTGATTTCTTCCCTCTCATCTGCCTTGTTTGACTTCTCTGGGGCAAGGACAATGACCACGCTGGAGTGGATTTGGGGGTGGAATGGGTACTTTGTGGGCAAAGGTCTGTGGCTGTTAGGTGCCAAGTGAGAAATAATAGGTAATTTAGATCAATAAGGTTGCCAAAATTGGACTGTGAAGAACCACATCCCTACCTAGGAGTATGGAGGTGAGGGCCAGTTCTGAAGGCAACCCTGGAAAACTTCATGGGCTTGCCTTTTTCATGTGGTGCTGTGTAGGGATGGGGAAGTGGATGGAATTGGAAATTTCACTGAGTTACTCATTCTTATGCCCAGGTGCCATTCTCAGTGTTGCCTAGAAAAGAAATTCTTGAAGGCGCTATTGTAGTTCTTGTTGAATGCTGTATAGATCAGGGGGTTAAAGAAGGAGTTGGAGTAGCCGAGCCAAAGGAAGATGCTCTTCCAGATGGCGGGGATGTCACAGGAGCAGAGGGGGCTGATGAGCTCTGTGGTGAAGAAGGGGATCCAGCAGAGTGCAAACACCCCAATGAGGATGCCCACCATCAGGGCAGCTTTCTGGTCTTTCTGTTCCCTCCACGTGTCCCCTTCTGTCTGGAAGGTGACGGTGGTGTGGCGGACAGTGAACACCATCTGGGGCTGCTGAGTAGAGGTCTTTGCCTGGAAAAGATAAGCAGAAGCTTCATGAAAAGCCAGCTTCTTATGCCTGTCAAACATGTGGAGGCTGAACTCAGAAACTCAGACCCTGGTGCCTGGATCCTATGCACCGACTTGAAGAAAAGGTCCTTGATTAAAGAGAAGGGAAACTGGCAAACTGCAGAGCCCACCCTCAGCTGTGAAAACATGGGGACAGAGCTGGGGTGCTTGTTACATCTTAGAAATGGAAGGAGGGGATCCCTGGGTGGCGCAGCGGTTTGGCGCCTGCCTTTGGCCCAGGGCGTGATCCTGGAGACCCGGGATCGAATCCCACGTCGGGCTCCCAGTGCATGGAGCCTGCTTCTCCCTCTGTCTGTGTCTCTGCCTCTCTCTCTCTCTCTCTCTCTCTCTCTCTCTCTCTCTGTGACTATCATAAAAAAAAAGAAATGGAAGGAAAGTGGGAGCATCCACAATAAGTGTGATGAAGTTGAATTCCCTATTGCTGCCTACTCAGAGAGGAAAACCGAAATACACTACTATACAGGTCCTTCAGTACGTTTAATTTAGTGACAAAGGTACATGAGAGTAATCCAAAGGGTACTAAATTCTTACCAAATCCTTATACAATTAAAGCCTGATTTTCTGAAATTTTAATAACTTTCTGTGTTTGTGTGAATCCTCCCTAAATATTCTAGAATTTTTCTTCTGGTTTCAGTTTCCTACAACTGTTTGGGACAGTTCACTCACCAGGACACTTATCTCCTTCAGGGCTTTTTCTGTGTCCTTCTCCCCCAGTTTTCTTGGAAAATAGACCCCAAATTCTTGGAGTCTCCCCAGTTGGGTGTTCCCAGGTTCCCTTTGGATAGGTTTCTGCAAAATCAGTCTCTACGTTCCAGGCCCTTCCCAGAGAAGTAGGATTTCTGGGCTCTTCCTTCCATTTCAGTCCTTTTACTTACGTCTTTGGGGAATGAAAATAAGGAATGTCTGATGAGAAGGCAGCCTAAATATGGAGAAATTACAATGGGTAGATTTACCAAACTAGCAACTTAACTGGTCCAGTTAGGATTTGGGACATTCGCTAGAGGGTGAGACTATATAGACATTAAATATCATTCAATATCATTCTTCTCAACCCCAGCATTCTGTGACCCCAGTGCATTTGCAAAGGAGAATCACACAGCTCTCTCTCAGGCAGCACACAACCTTTTAGGCAAAAGACCAGGCCAGAAGGTCATTCTCATTAACCTAACCCACTTAACCAGTCCATGGCCACATCTGTAAATTGGAGTCAAAAGAAATCAACTTATTTGTCATATAAAATAACTGCGGTATAAATAGGAACACTATAGTTAAGGTAATAGTAGTTGATATGTGAATTATTAAATTTGTATGACAGCCTTCCTGTCATTTACTTGAAGAACAGTGGAACACCAAGCATTATACAATCAAAAAGATCATGGGGTGCCTGGGTGGCTCAGTCAGTGAAGCATCTGTCTTTGGCTCAGGTCATGGTCCCAGGATCCTGGGATTGAGCCATCGGGCTCCCTGCTCAGCAGAGTCTGCTTGTCCCTCTCCCTCTACCCTCCCCCTCTGCTTGTGCTGTCAAATAAATAAATAAAATCTTAAAAGAAAAAAAAGATCCTAAATATTGGAACAAAGAGTCCACAACACTGCAACTCTTAAAGACATACATAAAATGAAAAGTGAAAATCTCTCTTTCCATACCCTAATCTCACCCTGAGATGGAACCATAGCAAGCTTTCTTAGGTTATTAGTGCATGTCTGGTATTGCAGGAAATTCATTTGCAAAAATGCAAACATAATATTTAGTTTCATTTTTCAACATAAAACAGAAATCCACCAATTTCTTGATAAAATTCAATCCCAAAATGGCATTGGGGAAACCATTTTCCCCTACTTTCCAAAGATGGAAACTGAAGGAAAATTCTGGTCCTGACTGTCGATCAGCATCAATATTTCTCTTGGTGCAGCATTCAACACCAAGTCACTTGACTGAGAAAGAGGGTCACTGATTCAAAATGATTCTTCAGAGGGTCTGCTGGGAGGAGGATCTTTGCTGTTTGGGAGGTTCTAGGTTTCTAGTTGTCTAATGTCTTATGGTCACTCACCCTGTGGCTTTCTGACTCAGGGACTCCAAAGCTCTTTGCTCTCTGTTAATCAATGATGGCAATAAAGCACCTAACTGAGTCTGGAGAATTGAATTCTATTAATTACTCTATCAATTACTTGACATGCTCATTAGATTCACAGAAAAAGAAGTGGTAGGGTAAAGAAAATGAGAATTCAAGCCAAATTAAACTTTTCTTAATTATCTTTGTAACACTGTATCTTTTACAGTGAGAATTGTGCACATATCTCACAATTTAGGATTCATACATAAATTTTTTCTAAGTGAACAATTAGCCTCATCTCTCCAAATGAATGCATTCTTTGGGGGCACATGTACTTATGTTCCAGGCTACTCATTTTTCCAAAGTGGTTATATGCTAAATAATAATTGGTTATTCATAAATCTAGTATGTTTCTTTAATTTCCTCTAACCATTTGGCTTCACCTGCCTACTAATATCACGGATAATCAATAGATTACCACCAGTAGTGGGTAATTACCACCAGATTACCACCATCTCTGAAGTTCAGAGATGAAGACTCTTACATTAGAAGTGTGGTTTTGGGGTGCTTTGCAGATTAGACCAGACCACAGTCAGAATGCAAGATGGACAGATAATCCAGGATGCTTAAGCTAGAAATGGTCTTGCACTTTAAGGGAGGACTCCACAAGGGAAAGAGTGAAAACATTCTTCAAACTTCCCAACAAACTTAGGAAAAGACGGATTGTTCTGTAGCTTTGGTAACAAGAAGCCTTGTTACATGTTTAAATATCTTCTGTTGATCAGGAACCGTACAGCTCTGTGAATGTACACTTGCATACCAACCAATCCACGGCTGCTCTTGCTTCTGAAAGTCAGCCAATTATGGTAGGACTCACTCCAATAAACCCTTCTCTGAGTGCCAATCAATTGATGACAATCTCACCAAGTAACCCCACTTTAGGGTGACGTCTGTTCACTGCCCTCCAGGTCCTGGACTCTATGCTGTCCCCAGTCCCCATAGATGGTCAGCATTCTGCTCTGCTCTAGAGACAGTACTTGACAAACAGCTTTTTTCTTACTGTAGTAAGTAATAGGTTTGGTTTGTATTTCTATTTCAGATACTGTGCAGTGCTTGTATCGTCCTTAGACAGTTCTAGATTGTCCACTGAGATCATTTTGAAGACCCTCTATTTTGAAGGTCTGCCATGTTTGGACCACAGGTGCATTCACTGCACTCAGGGTCTGCAGCCAGGGGTACCAGTCTCAACATCTCCAACCGGCCCTGCTGGGCGTTTCTTGCTCTCCGCATTTTGTTATCCTAGGACTTGTAACCAAAAGTGTCTTCATTTAAGGTCTTTAGGCTTAGATTTATGTATCAAGTAACTAGACCTTTGACAGAGATGTATACCATTTGCTAATGAACTTAGATTTTTGGGTAAGCCTCCTAGATCTCTTGTCCTGGAGGTGTACCATTTAGCAAATATTTTTGTTATGCCATCAAAGTACTTATTCTACTGCCAGTTGCTTTGCTTTTGCTCTTGTCTATATGTGCAAAGTCTTTGGTTTCATAGGGTAATTTTTTTTTTCTATAGGGTAATTTTTAAACCCTTTTCCTGGAGAGCCTTTCAGTTGAATGTAAAAAGGATTGCTCGGTAAGGCATTGGCTTGAAAAGCTTCTAATCCATTCCAAGCCAGACCTGAGGGCTAATGTTTTGAGGACTGTTAGACCTAAGACCAATTTGTGGGAAAGCAATTAATCAAACTTTGCTTTAGGTCCTTTACAAAATTTGAGGGAACTTCCTGTCTTCTTAATTTGCAAAAGAATGCCACTTTGTTTAGTTGGATTACACCTCAATGAATGTTGGGTTGGTGATTGTATGGCCCCTTGCTAGTCTCTGGTCAGGGATCCTGAGACACTACTCATAGGCACAGACTGTTGACCAGCCATAGAAGCTCTTTCTTATGTGTCATGGTTTGCCTAAGCCAAGGTCTTGATTTTGTCCTTTAGGAACTTTGTCTTCCTATTTTAAAGTCCACTATAATCCTAACTCTGTGCTTTTCTTGACAAGTGCCTCTTTTTTTTTAATAAATTAATTTTTATTGGTGTTCAATTTACCAACATACAGAATAACACCCAGTGCTCATCCCATCAAGTGTCCCCCTCAGTGCCCGTCACCCATTCACCCCCACCCCCCGCCCTCCTCCCCCTCCACCACCCCTAGTTCATTTCCCAGAGTTAGAAGTCTTTATGTTCTGTCTTCCTTTCTGATATTTCCCACACATTTCTTCTCCCTTCCCTTATATTCCCTTTCACTATTATTCATATTCCCCAAATGAATGAGAACATACACTGTTTGTCCTTCTCCGAATTCTTGACCAAGTCAAAATCAACAAACTAAGCCATTTAAGAGCCATGGAAAAATTAGGAGAAAAATACCAGTTAACAGCTGCTTTAATTGTTATGTTAAGGCCTTAAAGAAAATTCTAACCTAAAGTAGTCTCAAAGATTGTGTAACAGTCCCAAACCCACCCACCTTGCATACATATGTCTTGTATATTTCTATTCAGCTTCACCTGACCTCCTATATGCACTGTCCTATCTTTAGGATTTTCTCAGAAAAAGCAAAGTCACAAGGTAAAATTGCCAGATAAGGAGTCAAATCTATAGATTTTCAATTAAAACCCTGGCCTAGAGTTAAGGGCTATGATTTAGAATTTTCCTAAAGAGAGAAAGTAAAAATAAAAATTATTATGGAATTTAGAACTACGTGGGAGTATTGAATAAAATTTTTCTTGTCCTAGACAAATCTGTACCATGAATGAAGTTCATTGAAGTCTCCTCAGATGGGGAAAAACGGATCCTTAAAAGTCGAAGGATAGAAAAGAGAAGAGCTATATAACACAGCTATGAACATTTTAAATATAAAAATATATATTTTTATAAATATTTTAAAAATATTTTTATTTTTATTTTTTTCCCCAAATCAATTTCAGAAGCCCTTCTTTTTGTTAAATTTTATTTATTTATGTGAGAGAGCATTTGTAGAGAGAGAAAGAATCTGAAGCAGATTCTGCACTGAGCATGGAGCCTGACATGGGGCTGAATCCTACAACTGGGAGATGACGACCTGAGCCAAAACCAAGAGTCTGATGCTTAGCTGACTAAGCCACCCAGGTGCCTCTCAAAGTTCTTCTTTTAACCCTGAGCCAGACTTAATAAAAAGAAAGGATAAAGGGCCTATATAAACAAAATCATGAATGAAAGAGGAGAGATCATAACCAATACCATGGAAATACAAACAATTATAAGAGAATATTCTGAACAATTATATGCCAACAAATTAGACAAGCTGGAAGAAATGGATAAATTCCTAGAAACATATAAACTACCAAAACTGAAACAGGAATAAATAGAAAACCTGAACAGACCCATAACCAGCAGGGAAATTGAAGCAGTAATAAAAAAATCTCCCAACAAACGAGAGTCCAGGGCCTGATGGCTTCCAAGGGGAATTCTACCAAACATTTAAAAAAGAACTAATAGGAATGCCTGGGTGGCTCAGCAGTTTAGTGCCTGCCTTTGGCCCAGGGTGTGATCCCGGGGTCCTGGGATCAAGTCTCACATCCGGCTCCCTGCATGGAGCCTGCTTCTCCCTCTGGCTGTGTCTCTGCCTCTCTCTGTGTGTCTCTCATGAATAAATAAATAAAATACATACATACATAAAAAATAACTAATACCTATTTTTCTAAAACTGCTCCAAAAAATAGAAATGGAAGGAAAACTTCCAAACTTATTCTATGAGACCAGCATTACTTTGATCCCAAACCTAGGCAAAGATCCCACCAAAAAGAAGAATTATAGACCAATATCCCTGATGAACATGGATGCAAAAATTCTGAGATACTAGCCAATAAGATCCAATAGTACATTAAAAGTATTATTCTCCACAATCAAATGGGATTTATTCCTGGGCTACAGGGGTTCAACATCTACAAACCAATTAACATGATACACCACATTAAAAAAAAAAAGATAACCATGTGATCCTCTCAATAGGTGCAGAAAAAGCATATGACAAAACATAGCATCTTCTCTTGATAAAAACCCTCCACCACATAGGGATAGAGGTAATATACTTCAATATCATAAAAGCCATATATGAAAGACCCACAGTGAATATCATCCTCAATGGGGAAAAACTGAGAGATTTTGCCCTAAGGTCAGGAATATGATGAGGTTGGCCACTCTTATAACTGTTTTTCAACATAGTACTAGAAGTCCTAGCCTCAGCAATCAGACAACAAAAAGAAATAAAAGGCATCCAAATTGTCAAAGAAGAAGTCAAACTTTCACTCTTTGCAGATGACATGATACTCTATGTAGGAAACCCAAAGACTTCATCAAAGAATTGCTAGAACTAATACAGGATTTCAGCAAAGTTGCAAGTTATAAAATCGATGCACAGAAGTCTGTGGCATTTCTATACACTAACAATGAAGCACTAGAAAGAAAAATCATGGAATTGATCCTGTTTGCAACTGTACCAAAAACCATAAGATATCTAGGAATGAACTTAACTAAAGAGGTAAAAGATCTATACTCTGAAAACTGTAGAACACTTGTGAAAGAAATTGAGGAAGACACAAAGAAATGGCAAAACATTCCATGCTCATGGATTGGGGGAACAAATATTATTAAAATGTCTATGCTGCCCCAAACAATCTATACATTCAATATAATCCCTATCAAAATATTACCAGCATTTTTCATAGAACTTAAACAAAAAAAATTTAAATTTGTTTGGAACCAGCAAAGATCCTGAATAACCAAAGTAATATTGAATAAAAGCCAAAGCTGGAGACATTACAATTCTGGACTTCAAGTTATATTACAAAGCTGTGATCATCAAGCCAGTATGGTATTGGCACAAAAACAGACAGAGACCAATAGAACAGAATAGAGACCCCAGAAATGGATCCTCAACTCTGTGGTCTATTAATCTTCAACAAAGCAAGAAAAAGTATCCAATGGAAAAAAAGTCTCTTCAACAAATTGTGTTGTGAAAATTAGGCAGCCACAGAAGAATGAAACTGTACTGTTTTCTTACACCATACACAAAAATTAACTCAAAACGGATGAAAGACCTAAATGTGAGACAGGAATCCAGAGGAGAACACAAACAGTACCTCTATGACCTCAGCCACAGCAACTTCTTCCTAGACACCTCTTCAAAGGCAAGAGAAACAAAAGCAAAAATGAACTATGGGGACTTCATCAAAATAAAAAGCTTTGCACAGCAAAGGAAACAGTCGACAAAACTAAAAGACAACTGACAGATTGGGAGAAGATATTTGCAAATGACATATCAGAGAAAGGGCTAGTATCCAAAATCTATAAAGAAATTATTAAACTCAACATCCCCAAAATACTCAAATAATACAGTTAAGAAATGGGCAGAAGACATGAACAGACATTTTTCCAAAGAAGACATGCAAATGGCCAACAGACACATGAAAAAATGCTCCACATCACTCAGCATCAGGGAAATACAAATCCAAAAACCACAACGAGACATCACTTCACACCAGATTGGCTAAAATTAACAAGGCAGGGAACAACGGATATTGGTGAGGATGCAGAGAAAAGGGAATCCTTTTACACTGCTGATGGGAATGCAAATGAAAACTTTTTTTTTTAAGATTTATTTATTTATGATAGACATAGAGAGAGAGAGAGGCAGAGACACAGGAGGAGAGAGAAGCAGGCTCCATGCCGGGAGCCTGACATGGGACTCGATCCTGGGACTCCAGGATTGCGCCCTGGGCAAAAGGCAGGCGCTAAACCACTGAGCCACCCAGGAATCCCCACAAATGAAAACTTTTAACTCAAAAAGTTAAAAATAGAAACCACCCTATGATCCAGCAAGTCCACTAGGTATTTACCCAAAGGATACAAGCATAGTGATTCAAAGGGGCACCTGCACCCCAATGTTTATAGCAACAATGTCCAGAATAGCCAAACTGTGGAAAGAGCCCAGATTTCCATGAACAGATAAATGGATAGAAAAGATGTGATGTATATGTATGTATATATACTCACACAAAATGGACTACGACTCAGCCATCAAAAAAATAAAATCTTGCCATTTGCAATGATGTAGATGAAACTAGAGGGTATTATGCTAAGCAAAATAACTCAGTCAGAAAAAAACAATTATATAATTTCACTCCTATGTGGAATTTAAGAAACAAAACAGAGGATCATAGGGGAGGGGAGGGAAAAATAAAATAAGACAAAATCAGAGAGGGACACAAACCATCAGAGACCCTTAACTCTGGGAAACAAACTGAGGGTTGCTGGAGGGGAGTCGGGGGAGGTGGGGCGATGGGTTAATTGGGTGATGGGCATGGAGGAGGGCACGTGATGGGATAAGCACTAGGTGTTACATGCAACTGATGAATCACTAAACTGTACCACTGAAACTAATAATACAGTATATGTTATTTAATTTAATTTAAATAACATTTTAAAATAAAGAAGAAAAAAGAGACTTATAAGATGATGTCAACCCACCTCCCCCTCTCTCAGTCCTCCAGTAACTGAACTCCATGCTTCCCAAAAATTCCATTTAAGATTAACACTGGGGGCACCAGGGTGACTCAGGGGTTGAGCATCTGCCTTCAGCTCAGGTCGTGATCCCACGGTCCCAGGATTGAGTCCTACATCGGGATTCCTGCAGGGAGCCTGCTTCTCCCTCTGCCTGTATCTCTGTCTCTCTGTCTCTCTGTCTCTCTGTCTCTCTCTGTCTCTCATGAATAAATAAATAAAATCTTTATTAAAGAAATAAGATCCACCTTGTTCTCTGCTCAAAGTGATCGTGTCTGGCCAGCACAGCTCTGCCCCATGCTAGTAAGCAATAGATTCAGGATTATCCTTTAACGCTAGATCTTTGGTAGTAGTTTCATCATCCTTTGTCCAGAGCAAGGCCCATCTCTCATGTTGCCAGTTCCCATCTCAGTGTATGAGAGAGGTTAGGTTCTCAGTATGTATTTGAAGAAAACTCAGCAAAGAAGCAAGGAAGAAGTGTTGGGATTCCCTAGGTAACACAGCTAGTTGGTGGTAGAACTGGATTTAGAAACTTTAGCACCTGCTACCATAGAAAAAAATCAGGAAACCTGGTTTATAATTCATCCTTCACAGTAACAGTGCAGCTCTGAATCATTTGGAGGTCTTGCAACACCAAGGAATATTTTCTTAATATTATATGGCAGAGAGAGTGAAAGCCTGCATCACTTCATAGTAAGCTCCACAAGACAAAACTGACTGTTTTTCCTTTTTTTTAAAGATTTTATTTATTTATTCATGAGAGACACACAGAGAGAGAGAGTCAGAGACCCAGGCAGAGGGAGAAGCAGCCTCCTCCCAGGAAGCCCGACACAGGACTCGATCCTGGGTCTCCAGGAACACACCCTGGGTCGAAGGCGGCGCTAAAATAAACGCCGAAACCGCTGAGCCACCAGGGCTGCCCTGCTTTTCCTTTTCAAGCAGTGTTTGGTATTGACTGCAAACCATTTACATAGATAATCATCTTGGCAGAAGAGGGTCCCTGCATGGAGGGTCTTCATAGGGGGCTGCTGTTCTTGTTCCTGGCCCAGAGCTGGGGTGGATTCTCACACATGTGGAAGCTCCAGGCAGTTTGGTGCTGCCACTGCTCAGAGCCATCAGCCCTCTTTGTTCAGGATCTAATAGATCAGGTTTCCCAAATCTGGCACTATTGTCATTTTGCTCTGAATAATTTTTTGTTGTTGCGGGGGCTGTCCCGTGCATAATGCAATGTTTAGCAGCATCCCTGGCCTCTACAGAGCCAGCATCCCTTGGCTCTCCCCCAAATGTTGATAATCAATTAAGTCTCCAGACATTCTAAATGGTCCCTGGAGGATCAAATCACTTCTGGTTGAGACCATTGTTCTAGATAAAAGGACAGGTAGCCTCTGACCCCCTTTCCCTTCTTCTAGAATGATGCACTCTCTCCCCCCTTACCTACACCTCTGGTCCCTCTGAGCTTGATTGATTGGTTATTGTTAGAATTGGCTACTGATCTGGAAAACACAATCATATTGCAGCACTCACGATAGGTGTCTATGTCCCTCACTAGAGGGAGCTCTTCATGGGCAAAGATGATGTCTTTATCATTCTTTGCTCCTTGCACCAAGCCCATAGTATGTGTTTAATATGCTTAATTGAATTTATGTTATCCCAGAGCCAATAAGAGAAAATGAGGCTGTGTAGATTTCTGATCTAACTTGAATATGTGAATTTGGTTCAAGGGATCACCTTGGCAATGAGAGCTGGTCAGGGGAGAACAATCCCCATATCCAGTTGTTATATATTTCCTGAATCTGGAGTCATCGGGTTGGGTTATTAAACAGTTAACAACAAAACAGGCAAGCATGGTGGAGAGAGGACAAGAAAAGAGCCCTCACAGTTGCTGTAGATTGTTTTGCTGAAAATGCCACTTGTAAAGAGCTGGGGAATTGTCTGCCTTAGATTTTTAATTTCCTGCTGTAGCCTGTTAGGAAAGGCCAACAAGTGATTCCCACCCCCACCCCCCCACTGCATACAAAAGCCTGATGGGCCTGGGGATAGACCCAGAAAGTAGCCCCACAGGCAGTGGAAGTAAATAACAAAACCAGGCTCTGAAATAGCTAAACATCTTGATAATCTTGCTTCAGGGGAGGAGGATGAGTGGAATAGCAGGTTGTAATCCAGGAGATACTATGTTTTTGCAGAACTGGTGGCTTTAATTTGCAAAGGAAAAATAGACTGGGCTAAAACATTAATCTGTTTTGCCTGATGTTTAGCCATCTTTCTGCCAAATCACGTCACCATCTGTCCCTTCTACTCCTCCTTGAGCACTCCACTCTAGGTGCAGCAAGCTGCAAGTTTATCTAGTGGAGCCCCAGACACTGACTTCATCAGACCTTCCAAAGGGCTTTATGGAATCACAGAATTTTAGAGCCACATGGGACCCTGTGGGGGTATGTAGTCATTTTGTATATGGAAACAATCCACCAGAGATGGTAAAGGCCATTATTTGCTCTGTGATGCTGAGCACGTTGGTGCGAAGTCTCTGATGCTTCCTCCCAGTCTACCGCTTCCCCTTTCTCCCTCCCCTCTCCCCAAAAGAAAACTAAAAAGTTCACTTTCTACAAACTTTGGAGTGAAAGCCTGAAGGAACGCAGTGGAGTGTTTACACGGATCTCGGTAACACCCACCTCCACAGCCTCCGTTAAGGGCGAGACGCTGTTGGTCTTCCTGGAGCCCACGCGCACCTTGGCGGCCTTGTAGATCTTCCAGTACACGAAAAGCACCACGCAGAGCGGCAGGTAGAAGGCGCCCACGGTGGAGAACACGGTGTAGGAGGGCTCGCGGCTCACCTGGCACTCCTCGCTGCCCTCGGAGTAGGTCTCCCCCCAGCCGAAGAGCAGCGGCGCCAGGGAGATCACCGCGGAGAGCGCCCAGGTGAGCAGGATCATAACATTGGAGACGCGCCTGCGGGCGCGGAGCGTGTATTCCAGGTGGCGGGTGATGGACCAGTAGCGGTCCAGCGCGATGGCCGTCACATTCCAGATGCTGGCGGTGCAGCAGAGCACGTCGCACGCGATCCACAGCTGGCAGAGCCGGCGGCCCAGCTGCCAGCGGCGGCCGGACAGCTCGTGCACCAGGCTCAGCGGCATGACCAGAGCCGCGACCAGCACGTCCGAGATGGCCATGGACGCCACGAGGTTGTGCGGAACACGGTGGAAGGTGCGCACGCGGAGAATGGTGGCCAGCACCAGGAGGTTCCAGGAGAAGGTCGCGGCCACCAGGCAGCCCAGCAAGGTCAGCACAAGCACACGGAAGACGGAGAGGAGCGGCGGGCTGGGGCGCGGGGCTTCCGAGCCGGCGCCGGTGCCGAGGCTGCTGAGGTTGGTCTCCGAAGGGGCCGGGGTGAAGAGGGAAAAGCGGGTGAGGTTCACGGGCGAATCCATCGTCGGGTCGGGAGGCCAGCCCAGGGGCTGTGCAGAGGGGGCGTTCAGGGAGACGCTGGCCCCGGCGCGCACAGCCACCCCGGAGTGTGCAGCCTCCGCCTGGTGGCCGGGCTCCTGGGCACTGCCCACCAGACTGGCCCCCGCCTCCCGCCGGGCAGCGGACGGACGTGGGAGCCGGCGTGGCAGGGCGGAGAAAGCTGGGCTGCGTCTGGCGGCCAGGGCCCTCCTAGGCTGTCATGCCCAGGCTTCCCCCGCGGCAGCGACGGTGGTCGCGGTGCCCAGGGCGGGCGGCAGCTGGGCGCCCCTGGAGCGTCCGGGCGCCGGTGCGTCAGAGCAGTACTCTCGCCTCGTCGCCTCCCTACCCGCGCGGCTCCCGGGGCGGCGGGCTGCAGCCGCAACTCCGAGCCCGGGGGGCCACGGAGGGCCGCGCTTGGTGGGGCCTGCCTTCCGCTATCGCCCCCTCCCCGCCAGCCCCTCCCCGTCTGGGGCCGCGGCGCGGGCGCGCCCATCCGGACCTGCCTGCCTGCTCGAAGTGGGGATCCAGCCTACGTCAGGCGTCAGCTGATGAGGTCGCCTCTCCCCGCCTCTCCCCGCCTCTCCCCGCAGAGCGCGCTGGTGCTGTCCACGGTGCTGCCGCCTCGCCCACCTGGGCGCGGGGCCGGGTGCTGTCCTCGGTACCGGCACCGGTCCTTCTCTCCACGAGCGCTTCCCTGGTGGATCGAGGTTACCAATGCACCCTGCTGGAAACATTCCTCGGGCCCCCACCCACCCACGTCCTTCCAGGGGTGGTCTGCATACCTGGAGTGGGTTCTCAGCTTTCCACGGGGGCTTACATTCGGTATACGAGTTGGAGTCAAGCGCCTAAGATGGTATCGGCGGCTTTTCTTCTCCTGAAGATGACAGTACATGATTGCGTCCTTCCTACACAACACCTGGTGCTTCCCCCTAAGGGGGAGCTTTCCTTTAAGGAAAAAAAAGGCAAAAAAGAAAAAGAAAGAAAGAAAAAAAGGCAAGATAGCATTTACTGTCCTTCCTAGAGAAGGCTGAGGGAACCACAATGTTTCGGCTATGTCCTCAGAATCACAGAGAAGCTGCAGTCTTTTCAGTGGTCCCCATTGGATTTGCTTCCTTTGAGGGGCAACACTGGATACCGGTTGTTACAAAAATCCGTCTTGTTGGAAAGAAAGAGGGCGTGTTTAACTCTTTCCCCACATACACACTTACAACTATATACACATCCATAGTACTTGGGAAAAGATCAAAAGCTCCGACCCAGAAGTTATGATGGAAAGCACTCCACAAAGGGAGACATGGTATCACAAGATAAACTGAAATAGGAGAGACAATATGATAGAAAGGAATATAAGATGGTGTTAAGAATTTTTCAAATTTTTAACAGAATGCAATAAGTATCAGGAGAATGCACCGAGAAGAGAGAAGCTCCTTCACTGGGACCCAGCGGGTGACGCCCGCTGTTATGAAATACTGTTGATGTAAATACTCTTCATTAAATACAAGATTATTCACAGAGCTGCTTCACCCAAGATGTCTTAGACACAGCTGATGGTGGCTTCCTGTGTACAGTGCTACTGTGTGTGGCTCTAGCTGAGGGGAAAACTTGTGTTCATTCAGAGAACATTTACCTTCTTGAAGCTATAGAAGCAACAGGAATAAGATGTAAACTATGAATCTTCATCTTTGAAACAAATACTCTAAACAATTCTACCTTCAGTTTTAGGGACCCATGACCTGGAATAAGGGTGGCCTGCATATCCAGTAGGCAGCAGACCTTGATGATGGTATCTCCTGATACAGATCTTAAGAGGCATCATGGATTGCAAGCATATTCCTCACTGGCGCTGTATGCAACAGCTAGCAGTCTGCATTGACAGTTAAGTAGGAGGCTGTCAAATAAGGGGCCAAGCAAGGGATAACTGAGGATATTTTGTAAAAATTGGAGTGTCATATAGATAAGAATGCAGTCAAATGCTCTCACAAAGAAGAAATCCAATGGGGTATTTCCAGGAGAACCAAATTTTTTGAGAAATCCTGGTTTATCTCTTAAAGAAACAAAAAGAGAAATCAGAACATTTCATTTTTTTAAATCTTAGAGCACGGCCATAATTTTAACTTGAAAAAATATATAAGCAGGTATAGAACTCCCACCTGCCATAAAGCACCCCTGAAATTTAAGTTTTGAGGAGTAGAATTTCTTGGTTTACCACCTACTGGCTGAATTGTTTTCCCTTCTCCTTCAAAATTCTTGTGTTGAAGTGTTAACCCCCAGCACCTCAGAATGTGACTGTATTTGGAAATAGGATCTCTAAAAAGATGGTGAACTTAAACTGAAATTCTTAGGGTGAGTTGCACTGGTATCTTCACAGGAAAAGGGAATTTAGACACACAAAGGGATACCAGAAATGTGTGTACACGGAAGGAAACCACACAGGAATACAGCAAAAAGGTGGCCATCTGTGAACCAAAGAGAGAAGCCTCCAGAGTAGCCAAACTTGATGACACCTTGATCTTGAACTTATGGCCTTCAGAACTGTGTTAAAAAAATAAATCAATAAAAGGAAATTACTGTTGCTTGAGCCACTCAGTGGGTGGTATTTTGTTATGGCAGCTCTCACAAATGAAGACACCGTCCAACAAAAGACATATGCAAAAAATACAAACAAGATGATACACTGCATGGGGGTTTTATAGACACAATGACAAATTACAGGCCATCTACTGAAACACATCTTTATAAAATGTACTATGTGCCCATGCTAGCAATAACTAGGTGCAAGTTCTGTTGTCTGTTGAAGTGCCTCAGAACTCATGAGTCAACCATATGATTGGCGTATAGAAAAATGTTGATTGTACATTTTTTATAACAAGAAGGTATGCGTCTATTTGATATAAGTAGGAGCTTAACTGCAAAATAAGATTCTTTTTTTAAAAAAGATTTTACTTATTTATTCATGAGAGACAGAGAGAGAGAGAGAAGCAGAGACATAGGCAGGAGGAGAAGCAGGCTCCCCATGGGGAACCTGATGTGGGATTTGATCCCAGGACCCCAGGATCACGCCGAAGGCAGACACTTAACCACTGAGCTACCCAGGTGTCCCTACAAACTAAGATTCTTAATTACAAGTTTAAAAATGAGAAAAACTGGGAAATGCAGAACATGACCTCATTCTGCCCTACTTGCAAGGATGGGAGGGATAACATTTTTCCTACCCACCTAAACTATTACAGTTTTATAAAATTCATAAATCATTAAAGCATTATTGTTATACAAAATCTATATTATAAACCAGGCATCAGGGGGATCCCTGTGTGGCTCAGCAGTTTAGTGCCTGCCTTTGGCCCAGGGTGTGATCCCGGGGTCCTGGGATCGAGTCTCACATCGGGTTCCCTGCATGGAGCCTGCTTCTCCCTCTGCCTGTGTCTCTGCTTCTCTCTCTCTCTCTCTCTCTCTCTCTCTCTGTGTGTGTGTGTGTGTGTGTGTGTCTCATGAATAAATAAATAAAATCTTAAAAAAATAAGCCAGGCATCAAATAAGTATCCCTGTATGATCATACCTCAAACAAATTTTAAGGAACGGTTATCTCTATTTTATTTTATTTATTTTGAGAGAGAGAAAGAGCATGGGAAAGGGGGAGGGGCAGAGAGAGAGAGAGAGAGACAATCTTGAGCAGGCTCCAAGCCCAGCATAGAGCCTCAATGTGGGCTCTATCCCATAACCCTGAGATCTTGAGTGAAAATCAAAGTCACACACTTAACCAACTGAGTCACCCAGGTGCCCCTATTATTCCCACTTTATAATTGAGAAAATGGAGTCCTAGAAATGAAGGGACTTGTCCAAAATCACATGAGATTTGAGCCTGAGTGTGGCCCAAGTGTGTGCTCTTGATCAGTATGTTTTACTCTACTAATAATCAGGATTTCACAACAGTTAACTACATAGGCTAAGCCTTTGTCTTCATTAATCACTACTATAACAAAATACCACAAACAGTGGCTTATACAACAGAAATTGATCTGCTCATGGTTCTGGAAGTCTGATATCACAGTGTCAGCATGGCCGGGTTCTGATGAGAGCTCTCTTCCTGGCTTGCAAACATTTGGAGAGAGAGAGAGAGAGAGAGAGAGAGAGAGAGAGAGAGAGAGAGAGAGAGATCTTTCTCTTCTAAGGCCACAGTCCTGTTGGATAAGGGCTCCAACCTCATGACCTACTTTAACTGTCTAAAAACTATCTCCAGATACAGTCACATTGGGAGTTAAGGCTTCAACATATGAATGGGGGGATACAATTCAGTCCATAGCAGACCTAAGAGACCACTTAATGGTAATAGAAAGACCAAAACAATTTACAGTACTCAGTGTTATTCCCAACCAATTTTTCCAAAGGTGGAAGAAGATAAAAATAACCAGAGGAGCCATTCTGCATGGTCTTTTAAAGACTTACTTTCTCCACATGCTTAACAATGGCCACAAAAATCCAAGCTTGCTGTGTTGTCAAGAAGAAAATGGAAATGAATCATGGATAGAATGAATAGCATGTACCTAGGCTACATTTTAAGATATCATGGTCCTCACACTTTTAAAACAATTGCTTACCCCTGTTTGTATATAAGAAGTACATATTTTTTCTTCATCTAGTCTACTTAAAAGTAGAAAACAACTGCAAGTCACAATATACTGACAGCTGAAGAATACGGTGCTGGTGGAGATCCTATGCTTCATTCAGAGTGTCTCAAACTCCATACACATTCTATGACCAGAAGAAGAAATGTGCTAGTTCTAGATTATATATGATAGAGTGTGTTTTTCCCTTTTTTAAAGGATTAAAGGGTACAAACAGAAGTTATTTTCAGCCTAAACCTCCACTGACTGCCTTACGTGCACCTGCAGTACATGTGCCTAGTTTGGAGACTGCTAACTATGGGTCATTCTCAGGGTCCATCGGGATAGGACAACGCACATACACTTGGTCAGGGAGAACAGATAGCAAGAGTGACAGGTCATCATTCAGAGCAGCATCAGGGCAGTAAAACACCTGCTACACCCTTTTAGCTTGAGCACAAACTATTGGCCCCTCATCCTATGTCATCCTGAGTGAACTACATGAACTGGTTGACTATTCCAGTCACAGCCAATTCATTAGGCTGAATAATTAATTCCTCATGTCAGACAACTTCTCTTTATTGTTGTTTTCCTATCACACCCAACAGAGCCTAAAATGTATTAGGCCCCATAAATATTTTCTGAGAGAACAAAATCAGGAAAAAAAGATCTCCCAAGTAAACTACTGTTTTTCATGTCTAATGTAGGCATAATTAAAACTGAGTGGAAACACTAACATAAAAATTAAGAAAATGTCTAACCTCAGAGCAGTGATGCTGTACTTTTTTTAAAAAAAGCACAATTATTCTGAAGAAGGTGAAGTCAAGAATAAATAGATGCTAAATTGTTATCGAAATCTTATAAAATAAGATCAGGACAGAGTCATGGAAGTCACGGCTCTCGCATAATATTTTTCTCCTCCCCTAACTACTGCAACAATGACAAGGTCGGAGTGACCAGCAGGAGGCGCCCATTCACAGTGAGCTATGGAGATTGTGAATGGAACACAGCAACCATGGAGCCTAGATAGATACCTCATCAGCAAGAGTATAGCACTCAAAACAAACCACGCATGGACAATGAAGAGGCTGATGGTAGATAACACTAAGAAAAGAGCCACACTCTTCTGCCCAGGGATCACACCAGAACCACTTCTCAGGCTCAAAACCTATGAGCTGAAGGAGAAGGCAGGCACCTATGATGAATGACCCTACAACATAGTACTAGGTGTACTCAGTAGAAATAGCCTTGGTCCTCCCCTCAAAGAGCTGACAGCTATATTCACAGGTAATTGTGCATGGAGGATAGGAAATATCTGGACCTTCTGAGGACTGTTGGACTGAGGACAGTTGGACACGTTCTGAATTGACACTGAATCCAAAGTACCACTATGGTCTCCTTGTCAGAGCAGGAGCAATTGGAGGCCAGCCAATAAATGGAGGCCCGGTCAATCAGAGTAGATGCATTGGGTCAGTGGACCTTTCCTAGTGGTTATTTCTCCAGTTTCCAAGTATAGAATTAGAATGCATTTATGATAGTTGGCGGAACCCCACATTGGTTCATTGCCCTGTGTGATAAAATATATTATTATAGGGAAGGCCAAGAGGGAGACTCCAAAACTCCACCCCTACCCGGCAGCCAAGATAACAACACAGCTGAAGGGAAATGGCAGAGATTATCACCTCCCCTGTCTTACCCACATGCAATTACCTACTTAATCCCTACAACATCAGTTGGATCCTGGCAGATGACAATGATCCACCACAAACTTAATCAAGTATTATTAGCACAGTTATACAGCCCGTGCAGGTCCAGCTGAACTGGCATATCTGCTGGAGTGGATTAACACAGTTTTCAGTACCTGGTATGCAGACACTGATCTGGCCTCTGAGCTATTTTCTGTTCCCATCAGACAGGACAATCAAAGCAGCTCATACTTGCTTGAAACAGCCAATGGCAAACATCTATGTTCTTGCTCCAGGGCTACATTAACTTTCTTCTTTCCTTCATGAAAGGGTCTGAAGGACCCCGAATCATCTAGATTAATGGTTTTCAAAGTATGGTCGATAAACCCCAAGAAGCCTCTCAGGCCCTTTCAGGAGGTCTACAGGGTCAAAACTATTTTTATAGAAACATTAAGATACTGTTTGCCTTTTTCACTGAGTTGACAGTTTCAGTGAGGGTGCAAAAGTGATGGGTGAGTCAACCTGTAGGCACCTGAGCACAGATCAGAGCAATGGAATGGAATTATAGCAGTAATCACTGGCACTCCTGCCCTACACTCAACAGGAAGGAAACAAAAGAAAAGAATGCCAGTTTCACTTAAGTATTAAGAATTTTTCTTAAGGAAGAATTAACTATATTAAATTACATTAATTATAGTAATATAATTTATTATATTATAATCAATATATTAAGTTATATGTTATTAATATTAAATCTTGGCCTTTGGATACACATTTTTTAAAATGTGTAACACATTAGAAGGTGTGCATACAGCATTTCCCGTATGCACCTAAAGAAGATGATTGTCTTAAGGAAAAGGACACATGTGAGTGTTTGAGTTGAAATAATAGCTTTTTTTAAAAAAATGAAACATCATTTTTACTTGAAAGAACTACTGACAGATAATAAACTTTCATTACTGAGTCCTGGGTGTTTGGCAGATATTTTCTCAAAATGAATGAAGTGAGCCTTCATGTCAGGCAAAACAACTGATAGTGTTTGTTACTCATAATAAAATGCGAGCTTTCAAGTGAAATTTAGAATTTTGGAAAACTCATATCCACCACGGTGAACTTGACAGCTTCCCAATACTTAAGGACCTTTCTGATGAGATTGGTGGTGTATTAACAAATGTGAGTTTTTGACATTATGTAATGAAATATGTCAACATCTGAAAGATCTGGATAATTCAGTGAGCCAATGACCAGTCCATGATGCTACAAACTCATAAAGGGATAGAGGATCCATTTCAAAAGGCCAAATAGACCAATGGACTTTAATCTAACAGAGTATAATGGATTTCAGATTCGACCTCATAACAAACCTTTAAGAAACTACCACATATTGAGTTTTGATATACCATCACAGGAAAATATCCATAATGATCTATTATAGACTATTAAAATACTCTTCCACTTTTCAGCTATATATTTCTGTGAGGCTAGATTTTCTTCATAAACTTAAACCAAAATAATGTATCACAACAGATGGGATGCAGAAACAGATATGAGATTCCAGCTGTCTTGAAAAGATTTGCAAAAATGTTAAACAATGCCACTCAAATATTTTTCAAAAATATGGTTATTTTTCCTAAAGACATGCCATTTATGTAAACATAAATGGGTTTGGGGCACCTGGGTGGCTCAGTGGTTGAACGTCTGCCTTTGGCCCAGGGTGTGATCCTGGGGTCCTGGGATCAAGTCCTACATCGGGCTCCTTGCAGGGAGCCTGCTTCTCCTTCTACCTGTGTCTCTGCCTCTCTCTCTGTCTCTCATGAATAAATAAATAAATAAATAAATAAATAAATAATCTTCAAAAAGCATATTATGGGTTTATCATTTTATTGCTAACAGATTAATATGTAAGTATGTTTTAAATTTGCCTGTTTCAATTTATATTCCAGTGAATATACATAGATATGACTCATGTAAACAAAATCTCTTTGGGATACTCAATCTTCTGAAGACTGTAAAGGAGCCCTGAGACCAACACTGAGAAGTGCTGTTGTCAGCATTCATCAGAATGTGACAATGGCCCACTGTGTTAGTGCAGAATATCGATAGAACTGGATGGCGGCATGCTAGTAAAGTATGTGTGCTGTAACAGGTAGGGAATAAACCTTTTGAGGATCCAGACAGTGGCTGTATCAGGGAAGATGTCAGGGATCCAGTTGTCTGGGACATGGCAGGAGCATTGCTTCCAACGTAAAAGAAAAAGTACTGCATCTGGGACTTCCCAGCACTAAAAGGGAAGCATAGTTCATGGTAGGCATTTTGGATGCCACAGGAGATCCATTCTACACTTGAGAGCACTGCTCTGATTCATATACCCAGTGACATGAAAAGGCTGCCAGCTGTGGTTGGAGCTAAGAGCAGGAGAGGGATCTACCAGAGGTCCTGGTGCCAGGGAGAGTAACTCTCCTGCTTGGGCCCTGAGATGGCAAACCTTATGGTACTAGATGCACCTGGAATGAGAAAAGACTGCATGTAGATTTTGTAGTGGACACCAATACAAGAGTGACAGTGTCAACTCCTAGGGTTCCGATACAAGGTCATGCCATGTGCACAGAAAGCATTATACCTTTGGAATAGCAGCTTGTGATGTGCTAGGCTTCAGCAGAGACAGAGCACCTGAGCATGAGGCATTAAGTGGTGATAGAACAAGATATAACCACCATGACCTGATTCTTGCAGAACCACCCACAAGATTGGCAAGATTGGGTGGGCCCAGCAGCAAAACAGCATAAAATGGAAAAAAAAGATGCAATTAAGCTCCACAAGCCAGTTTCCCTAGGCCACCTTGTCACCTGTCATTGCTGTGTGAGCACCTATCTTTAAGCTGCATGACTAGCTGATGGGGTGTGGGAAAAGTAGAGAGTGGTTCAGAGAAGTGGGTCAGCTTGGTGTTGGCACAAGCCAGAGGAAAGACCTGGGGCTGCTCATGGCCCTACTCTGAGGTGGCTTTGACTTCCGAATAGATGGAGCTCTGGGGGGTGCATCAGGTCATCCATTTTGTGTGGAAAGTGAGATGACCCAAAGTAGGAATATATGAAGACTGGTGAGCAGGATCTAAAGGCCTGGAGGGTGCAATATGGGGAAGAAAGTGGCCTGTGAAAGCAGCATGTGGATAAACCAAAGGGAATACATCCAAAATGGGAACATCTCTATCTCCTTCTAAATTACGTTTAACATGCTCCAGGGGGCAACCACGTGGAATGAAGTCCTGAGGTCCCAACGGCAGAGTGGCCCAGCCAGCTGGGGACAGCCTCTATCCCTGGCAGATCTAGTGCAGGACAACAATTGCATGGAGAAGCCATGGTAGGAAGGGAAGAAAACCATGAAAGGTAGAACAGTGCAGACTCCTCACTCCTCCCTATCAAGCCTGTATAGTTACCGTCACTGCCTAGTATCCACCTTGCCAATAGCAGACACCAATCCTGAGCCCCCAAACTGGTACCATTCACTGAGGGGATCGACCAACCACTTGCCTAGTGGCCCAAACTGACTCACATGGGAACCAACCATGTGCAGAGGGAGGGCAGCTGCTTGGCTGCGTATGTGGATGTGTCCTTCTCGCCTGCGGGGTCTCGGCCAGCACTGCTCTCCAAGGACTCACATGAGTTCTGAGCCGCAGATACCGAGTTCCACATAACATCCTATTGAACCAACATCTCCACTTTACAGTCAGGGCATATCACCTTATCTGTGGATAGTTCCCTGGGTATACTGGCACATTCACAGTGGAATATTACACAGCACTGAAGATGAGTGGGCAGTGCTATGTACAACTCTGACAGATCTCTCAGGATCTTGAGCAAAGGATGACACACACAGAATTCCACTTAATATAGGATTCCATTCATAGGAATCTACTAACAGGAAAATGACTCTAGGGCATCAGAAGTCAGGATAGTTAGCCATGGTGGGGCAGTGATGAGGAGGGGGTAGTGTTCTAGTCCTTGCTGCCCACACAGCTGTGCCCACCTTGTGGGCTTCGTTCAGCTCCACATGTATGGCTTGTGCATGTTTTGTGTATACGTTATGCTTCAATAAAAGATTAAAAAGATTCAACAGTAAGAGTAGTTCATTATCTTCCAGTTTGAAGTATTCTCTTTAATTACCTCCTCCAGCAACAGTTACCTTCAGCAGAATGGAAAACCCATGATTATTACAAAATCATTTATTTAAAAAATATTGAGAACGTCACAGATTTCTCTCCCCTGAAGCAATATTAAATTTTGCCCTACTTCGGTAGGTCATGATAAAATTTTAAGATCATAATGCCATATGCCTATGTCAGCCATCTGCTGCTCTGGGTAGTATTTTGTAGTCATTTAGAAATGATCGTAGGGAACCAAGAATGTGGTTCGCTACAGGTGACTGAGGGCCTGATGAGCAGGGGTTCCAATCGGGATTACCACGTGGCTGTGGCCCAGGGTTAGAGCAGCAACAGCAGCCTCACCCAGGACTCAGCTCTCTCTCTGCACCCCACTGTCCTCTGCAGGCTGGCTCACCATCTACCTTCTCGCACATTGCCTGCTGCACATCCAAGCATCTCATCCATTTACCAGGAGAAAGAGGAGGTTAACGAAGGAGTGCCATGTTCTGCTGAGCTCTGCTTGCATACTCCGCACCTACACTGGTGACCCCAGAATGAGGATCCCCCCCCCCCCCGAATGCCACCACAGGAGCCTTCTACTCGTAGTGAATCCATGATAATTGTGTAACATGGCCAATGCTTGCTGCAAAAGCAGCTAGGACATTTCATATTTAGCTTTCTGGTCTGTACAGCAGAGGACAGAGTGGGGTTGGGACTGCCAATTAAGTGGGGGAAATTAAGACGATTGCTGCTCTATCATGTGATTTCCCTCCCCCACCCGTGCTATTAAATAACTATGTACTCTAGCGCTCATCAGTTCTAAAACTCAAGATCTTGACCCTTGTGCTGGCATGAGGAACCCTGCATTTCAGGGGACAGTAGTGCATCTCACTGCTTAGGGAGCATTACCGTCTGATGTCAGGGGCGTGAGCTCCATCCTGCGGATCCTCCAAATGGTGCCTTCACCTGGGGCTGAGGGTGGAAGCGAGGCTGCACCGCTCAGGCCCGTGCTTCACACTGCCATCTGTGCTGAGTAGAGAGTCAGAGCGTCTTGTTCAAGAACCAAGAACTCCTGTCGTACAGGAACTCTGAGCAGGTGCAGTTTCTGTGTCTTCCTTGTCTTGGGGCCCCCCGCCACACTCTCTGTGCCCCATTAAGCTTTATGAGCTACAGGCATTTTCAAGCCAATCACTAAATGAGACCAGGGCCTGTGGTGGTCTCGGCCTTCACCCCTGCTGCCCACAGCTGTTTGTCGGACTCTGAAGCTACCTGGACCAGCTGTGTCTAGCTGTGTCCGTCTCCAGGTAGTTGCTACAACGACAGCTTCCAAAGAATAGCTACAGAGCCTTTTTGAGGCAAAATGAAAGTGGATCTTTCTGGAAGAAGTGTTTTTGGAGGTCTGCGATGATGTTACATGTAAAAATTCTCATTTCATGTACTTTACTTAGGTCACAAAACTTCTCTTCCATGGCCTTTCCCCTCAATATGTAAATGTCTTCTAAAAAAAAAACTGAGACCAATTTTGGTGAATTAACATGTTTATGAAAACCACTTCCTATTATTTTAACCAGACTGTGAGATCTCTTAAGTGCAAGACTGGTCTTGGTTGTCCTATGGCCAGGAAATCCTTCAGGAGTCGCTGAAGGATTTTGGGTCTTGGTGACACCAATACAATAATTCCGGTAGGTTAAGTGGCTAATGGTTTTGAGAAAATCAATGAATTGCACTCTGAAGTCTTCATGAACTACCCCTAGCGTGACCGGAGTTGGCTGTGCTCGAGCAGGACCACACTGACCGGTTCTCCTACCCCTAGTCTAGGCGTCGTGGGTGTGGTCCATCCCCCTCTGGAATGGTCTCACTCCAGGATGGCAGTGCCAGTCCTCCGGCCACCTATCCAGGTCTGAGCTCTGACTGGCTGCGTGGAAGTGGCAGACACCCTCTGCTTTACAGAGCTTTGACTGGATCCTGGGAGCCTTCTTTCTCAGTTAGTCCTATCTTGGATCTGCCTAGCCTGGTCTTAGCAAGAATCACGTCACCATCCCTGCCCTTGACACCCGATCAAGGTGCTCATCCCCCACTCTCGATGTCCAAGTCTTGGGCTATCTCCAGCAAGACTCCCATTTGGCCAGGTCAGCAAGGGTTCCCCTATCCTCGATGTCTTCTCTCCGTGGTTTCTGTCCCCTGACCCCTACGCTTCTCCTCCGCTACAAACCCTACACTGTCTTTGCCATGTTCAGAGCTCAGCCTGGTCTCTCTTGTCCGTTGAAGACACTCTTCCTTACTCTTTTACCAAGCATCAGAGTAACTTCCTTCCCAGAGGCGGAGCATGCAGTAGTTGGGATGATCAACTGCCTCAGTTTGCTCCCACCTGAGGATTTTCTCAGGATGCAGGGCTTTCAGTTATGGGCAGGTCAGACTGTTGGCCACTGCAGAGCTTTTGCTCAGTAACTGTAACCTTTACTTGGTCCCTCTATGTGCAGCTCTCCCATGCAAGTCATAAAGAGAGGCTTAGCTACTGGAGAATGTATGCCACGCTTTGGACACCTGCTTGTATTTAGCTCATGGGCGGTGGTAGAAGACAGATGAACACTGAGGGCTGACACACCCTACAGATCAGGGACCAGGGAAGTGAGAAGCTGAAAACCAGAGGACATGTAGAGTGACAGGTGAAGAAGTCAGGCAACCCATGTCCGAGTCTTGGAAAACCCAGAGACACGTGATATACCACACTCCCAACTGGAGAAGCCGTCTTTCTCCCACATTTTGAGAAATGTTCAAGCTTCCGAAAAAGTCGAAAGAATAATGAGAATGCATCTTTCATAACCTGGGCTCACCAATGTAAACATCTTGCTACATGTCTTTCACACACACATATGTGCATATATGTATGTATATGTATGAATTTGTATACACATATGTATCTCACCTTCTTATGTACACAAACACATACACGCTTGCCTCCAAGGACATCTCACCAGGGTTGAATTTGCAAAGCATTCCTGATCAAGAATGTGAATTAAAAATGAGAAAATTGCTGTGCTAACAGCAAATTAAGACATGAAAAGGCTCTCAATCTTATGTGCAGATAGGGAAATGCTATAGTTTGCTTTTTAAAATCATCTTCATTTTTCTAAATTGATGGGTAAAAAAAGTAGCACAACATCCAAAGTTGATGAGAGTGTAAGGGAGTCAGGTACCTTACACACTGCTGATAGTAACGAAAATTGTTGGTGGAAATATAAGTTAATTTGTGGAGGAAATAATCCCAAATAGAAAAGGAGGATCTGGGCAGCACGGGTGGCTCAGTGGTTTAGCGCCGCCTTCAGCCGAGGGTGTGATCCTGGAGACCTAGGATCGAGTCCCACATCGGGCTCCTGCATGGAGCCTGCTTCTCCCTCTGCCTGTGTCTCTGCACCTCTCTCTCTGTCTCTCATGAATATATAAATAAAATCTTAAAAAAGAAAAGGAGGACCTATTAAAATTAACAATGTGTGATCCAGCAATCTTTAAGAATCAGGATTCAATTTTACAGAAATGAAAGCACCTGTCCTTAATTGTAGTTCAAAGCTGTTTACATGGCAAAAGCAGTCCTGTTTCTCCTGATTTAAACCTTCCTCTGGCATGTTTTACCTTACCAACCCCAATTTCTCCAAGCCTCCCATCTGAGCACTGAAGATGTGAAGAGGAGGGATGACATTGAGTCACACAAGATGAAGAGAGGATCAGTATGCACCATGGAAGAAAACTGAGAAGAGAGTATGGAGGAGAGAGAGGAGGGAAAGTTTGGCGTGACCCTGCTCAAGTCCCAGCAAAGCCTCTCATTTTTATTTGCATCTTAGCACCTTCAGCATCAAGAAGACTGGAATTAATACTTTTATATCTGAAAATATCTGATTGAAGATATAAGCAATCGTTCCTAGGATGGGTTCCAAGAAGGGACTGCCTAGAATAACAACACATTGTGGCAAACTGGCAAACATCGATGGATTGAGTTTCAAGTGTGCTAATCTCTGACGAATCTTCCTGTAAATATCGCTGCTAAAGAAGGTATAAATGAAGCTCCTTTCTCTGATTCTATTAAACACGTAGATAAATGGAAGGAAACATACCACTGACAAACTTAAAATGTAAAAATTCGGTGTTGCTGATGTTATGACCCCTACCCTCCAAAAAGTGAAAATTTTCTATAGCAATGGAACATGGCACTCAACACTATTTTTTTGTACTCCTGTGAACGTTCTCAGAGCTCCCAGACACACAGGCAAACAGATTAAGTAAATTCTCCCACTGAGAAATATGTTGGAATGATCCAGAACTCTATTAAATCAATTAATCATTGAAACTAGTTGCCCAGGCAAAGGGTTCTGAAAATAAATTGGTTCTGTGTTCACTGAGGTTCCTCTCTGCTTGTCATGGGCTTGGTTTCCTTTCTCTCTATGGGTATGCAGCAGACTCTTCTGAGTATGTGAGCAACGCAGGAGCAGATGAGTATCAATACCCTCAATGCTGACCCCAGTGCATTTTCTGATGTTACAAATGAAATAGTCGGTGCCACTCAATCAAAGCACACCAGCTGTTTCCTTCCTGTAACTTTCTTTCTGATTCATCCTATAGCCTCCATACTCCCAACGGGCAAGGTACTTCCTGCGTTCTCTGCGAGTAGCAGCTGGTGCTTAAGGGGAGAAGATGAACTGATTTTTTTTTTAGATTTATTTATTTGAGAGAGAGAGAGAGAGAGAAAGAGAGAGAGCTGGAACATGAGTAATGGGGAGGAGCAAAGGGAGAGGGAGGAGCAGACTCAGCGCTGGGTAGGGAGCCTGATGTGGGGCTCGATCGCAGTACCATGAAATGAAATCAAGAGTCGTACACTGCACTGACTGAGCCATCCAGGCACTCCAGAAGATGAGCTGATTTAAATTGAGTGAGATACTTTCTACTTAGGAAATAGAGGATAGTGTTAGAACTTTGATTTAATTGGGTTTTAAATTAATATCTTAGAAAAATAATGTAAGAATTTAGAATTTAACAATTTAGAATTGACTAGGAATAGAATGTCATAAATAAAGAGTGACACTTTTTAAGATTTATAGTCCTCAGATTTGTTCTAAGCTTAAGGTCCAAAATATTTGTTCATGTTAGGAAATGGAAAAAAAGAAAATGTATTTTAACTTATTTAAGGAACCACATACCTAATTTTGCCACCATTTTCTCTTTGTGAACATGTTATCCCTAAAAACAATTATCTCGTGTTGAAATGTCCGGCTTTTTTTTTTTTTTTGGTAACAAAAATAGTTTTATCTTGTGAAATATCTTGTGAAAATGTGCCTAAAAATCCTTATATTTATCTTGGCAGACACTGAATTATTATAACTTCTTTCAGATGAGTGCTTTTCTTTTTTTTCCACGAGCGTCACTACACAATAGGCATTTATATTCGATATACTATGAACGAATTTCACTAAGACTTTACTCATTTTCACCTGTGCCATGCTAATAAGTCTCAAACAGCTCGGTCAAGTCTCAGCAGCTGGCATTGTGCCCCACTGAGTATCACAAACTGAAAAATGATTATTTGGGGAGGCTTCATAATTATGCTAAGATGAAAATGTTGGCAGCCAGGAGATACATATTTTTCAAGATTTGAGAGAAAATTTAATGAAAGTGCCACAAATATATTACTTAGGATGATGATTTGCACTTAATATGAGGCCCTTTTCTCTCTGGATTTCAAAGTCTGGACTAATTAATTAGCCCTAATCCCCCTGTTTTCCTGATGGTCAAGCATTCAGACAGACCTCCCGAGAGCAGAATTATCACAGTGAAGCAGAAAGTGTGCCAACGGGGGCCATGAGGCTGGTGGCTTCGTTCACACCTGTTGGTGTCAGCCTTTGTTTCTTCCACTTTCAAGTCTGTAACCCTGGATTCCCTCACCCCCCACCCCATGTCAGCAAACTTAGGCCCAAAGGCTAAATCTGGCCCATTGCCTGTTTTTGCAAGTAAAGTTCTATTGGAACACAGCCTTGCTCATTGGTAAGCACATTGTCTATGGCTGCCTTCCCACTGCAACTGCCAAGGTAAAGAAAACAAAAAAAGACTCTACAGATCATGATGTCTGAAATATTTTTTACCTGGCCTTTCACACACACAAAAATTTTCTGACCCAAGACTTAACCTCTCTGAACATTTCCCTATCTGTAAAATAAAACCCAATAGCCACTAACATAGCTACTTCATGAGAAGAGTTTTGTTTTAAATTTGCACAGTGATGACTGTCTTTAGAGGTGCCCCAAAACTAGGGTGAAGAATCCTTAGCAATGATATTAATTCATTCAAAACACATCCATCCATTCTTTTTAAAAATATTTTATTTATGAGAGAGAGAGAGAGAGAGAGAGAGAGAGAGAGAGGCAGGCAGAGACATAGGCAGAGGGAGATGCAGGCTCCATGCAGGGAGCCCAATGTGGTACTTGATCGTGGGACTCCAGGGATCACGCCCTGAGCCAAAGGCAGGTGCTCAACCGCTGAGCCACCCAGGTGTCCCCATCCACCCTTTAAATATGTGTCCTCCTGACATCAGGCACCACTTTAAACAGTGTGTGTAGGGGGGAGAAACACATGTTAAGGGAAATACGACTTGTTTTAATTAGTAGTGGAGGGATTATGTGGGGGTGGGGTGGGGACAAGATATGAGATGAAGAAGTGTTTCAAAATAAAGTCTTTTTTGGTATTTTAAATATTAGGTATTGGGGTGAAGGCAAGCACTCACATTTTAGGTTCCCTGTTAAATCCTTTGCCCTGAAAATGGTTCACAGACATATCACACCAGCCATCACACTGGGTTGAGATAAACTCTCTCCTATTTGATTGGCTTAGTCATCCTCCATCCACGCCAAAGAGCCTCTGCTGACATAATTTACTTGTAAATAGAAAGGACCAAAAGAATTCTATGTCAAGTCACGAGAGATGTTTCAAGACGTGGGGGTTTGATCTTGGCCATAAGAAGAGGTAAGATCGGCTCTGGTGCGTTGAGTGGAGAGGGTCGTTCCACAGGGAGAGGTCAACTGACCTTAGAGAGCCATGGAGTCGTGGCCAGGCTTGAGGCAAGTCAAACAGTTCAGTCTGGTGGGAAGAGAGCATGGAGGAAGGCAAGTAGCAGAGACAGGTGTGGGGTGCTCAGTTCTGGAGGATAATGATGGGGCATCCACAGGGAGTATAGGAGGTCCTGGTGCTCACTGATGGCAGGCTAATGGGTTTGGACTGTGCCCCATGGGCAGTGAGACACCATGGGCAGCATGGGTCCCCCAAGGGGAGCACTGTGCAGCCAGCACTTCTCAAGCACTGTGGAACTCGTATGGTACTATGCCTGCTTTACACTGATAGGGCAGGTATCTTCCAAATGGGATCAAATGGAAGACCAGCTCCTACTGCTTGCTCAGTTTTCACCCTCATAACAGATAGATTCTGATCCACGAGAACTGTGGGCGATCATTGTTACTTCCTACACAGCTCTGCTCTAAAGGTTTTTGATCCACTACATGGTACGTGTCTTCCAGAGCCCTGCCCCACAGCCCCTTCCTCCTTGGGTCAGGAGCTGCCGTCTTGCCACGTTGGTTCCGGGCTGGGTATCTGCTGAGGCTGCTGCTCTGAACAGGAATGGGTGCCTTCTTCCTCTCCTTATTACCTGCCAGAGCCTTAATCACCCCAGGCCCCATGGCATCTCCCTGCTTGAATTCCAGGACCCTATGCTACTCATGTTGGAATTTAATATGCTGCTTAGGGAACAGCTCTCAGTCAGGGGCATCCAACTCTTGACTTCAGCCCAGGTTGTGATCTCAGGGTCATGGGATCGAGCCCCACTTTGGACTCCATGCTCAGCAAGGAGTCTGCTTGTCCTTCTCTCTCTACTCCTCCCCCTGTGCATGCATGCACTCTTTCTCTCAAATGAATAAAATCTTAAAAAAAAAAAAAAGAATGGCTCTCATTCTGAGGGGGCATCTTGACGGCTTAGCAATGCCTATTTGCCGTGCTCCCTCATGCTCAATAAATGTTTGCTCAACAGAAGTGCACTTCCTATAACCAGACACCTAATTTTTCTAAATATGTTAGATCTGCGTTTAAAACTGTACCACTACCACCACCACCTGTGCCCCCAAGCTTCCCTCATGTAACCTATGGCGGACCTGAGCTTCCGCCAGGTAGTGCTGTGCTATGGACAGGCAGCAATGAAGAGGCCTGGGTAAGTGGGCAGCCATGTGCTGTCTCTGATACTCTCTGCACAGCATAGGACTGATCACTCCAATCTACATGAGGATGTACTTGGAAAGTGGGGAAGAGAAAAATCCAGCCATTTTACAGATCCAGTCTCATTTTTGCTCTTTGAAAAACTGTTTAATCTTTTTGTGTGTGTGTATCATGTCTTTAAAACATAGCTATCCACAAATTATTTATATAAACACATACATACACCCAAAAGAACAGGCCTATGTGGTTTCCACAAGCCATATGGATATTAGGTCATGGTTTTACTGGATCATCTCAAATGTCATTGATGTAGTCTGTTAACAAGTCTGAGGAAAATCTGAATATTTTACTGTGTCATTTATATGGGTGATAATTTCAGAAAGCCATTATGATTATCTAGAATTATTCAAAGCTTTATGATTATTTTATTGTCCTTAACTAAGATCATGTGGTAGGGCTATTTCTTATAAAATCCTATGTCCTAGGATATCTTTTAACTTTAAATACAAGACATATCCACTGAGTTCTAATTTGATAGAAATTATGGAATCTCAACCTGTTTTTACATTTACCATGTTTCAAAATAAGGAGGAAATGGCCTTTGCATGTACCTGATACCTCACCTAAAATTCCCGTCAGCCTGTCCTGTTCTTGCCTTGATCATCAAGCAGTAAGTATAAAACTTGGCAATATTCCCTCTTGTCACAAGCTTTCCAATTATTGAAAATTAAGTAACTCCCAATAGAGGAGAAATCATTAAATATATAGTAAATAATGAGGTTAATTAATTTAACCCCTTCTAATTAGGAAACTAATTAAATCAGAAAATTAAAACTGACACAAGACTAAAATTGGTAAGTTTTGAACTTAGATATAACTATCATCTCTTCATTATCAGCCAATTCCAAAGGAGGAATAGATGTTAGCTACAAAAATATGTATCAGTGGACTATTTAACTGATACAAAGCTAAGTTTTCCATACCACGAATATTATTTTTAGAGAGTACCTTTTCTCCTGCTTCTGTTATAGGTGAAATTAAACCTTGTTCCTTTTAATTCTTCTAAAGAATAAATGAGAATAAATCCAAAAAGACGGATTTAGCCCAAATTCTGCAAGTAACTGTGACTAGGGGCAAGATACTTAAGTTCTCTGGGCCTCAGGCTTCTCATCGTCGGAATATCCTATTAGAGAAGTGAGGTTGACTCACAATACCTTGAAGATGGAGATAGACCCAAAGAGAAGGAATGGCTCAGCAAATTAGAGTCAAGGTATTAAAATCTTTATCAAAGTGCGACAGAGTTCAGAACCAGATCCTCACTTACAGTCTTAATTAGCTGGTGAACCATGAGATAAAATTAAGCATATATTTTTGCAGAGACCCAGCTCTCTCTACAATCTTAAACTGTCATGCCAGTCCAGATGAGCTTTGGATACTTATTTCTAGCCTCTGGAGAAAGTCTCAAAGTAATAACATAATGGTTTTGGTGTGTAGTTCATTGGCAGTGCTGTTTCTACGCCTAAAAATATCTGAGCCGGTATCCTCTTGGCAGTCTTTGGACTCCCCATCCTGTTTACCATGTTCTCAAGCTACATGCAATTGACAAGAGCCTGGGGCACTGTGGTCAAGGCCCTTTCATGGGACCCACCCTGTGAAGATAAGCCAATTGAGATTCCCAAAAGCCACCACCCAGAAGAGTTTTGATGAAGAGGAGCTCTTTGATAGATACTTGATCTCACCTGCAAAGGCGAGTGGCCCCAATTTGTAGGGAATCTTCCAAATTCCAGGGCTCTCTTGCTTCAGCATGTACTTCCTGTGGCTGGTGCCCGTGAACACAGAGAGAAATTAAATGTAGCCCATCTGATCAAGGTGGCTACCATGAAGCGATAGTAGCAGCCGATGGGGCATAATTCTTCCCCCAAATTTGAATGCTGAACTCGTTCATTTTAATTACTATAAACAAATGTGTTTGAATTTCTTGGCAGGTTAATGCTGTTTAGTGCTTCACATCAAACGGTCAATACTACTCACAATGACGACTTTATTTCCACATACTTCAAAGTCCATGACATAAATGATGCCGCAGTTAATCCTGCAACCAGGTTGTCACAAACCACTTCATTTTAAATAGCTAACAGGCTATTTTCTCCAATTCCCACAGCTACAGGATGATTCTATACCTCAAATGCAACAGTCTGCTCTGGTGGGGATCCAAGATTTTCATACACTAAACAGAACCTATTTATTTTGCATTGTTCCCCATTTTTACTTGTATCAAATAATCAATGACTTAATATCTAAAATGTGCAACTTTCTATTCAGCAACACCAGCCTTCTGACCTCACGCCGCTCATCTGTGATCTCCCTGAGAATTACTTCTTATCCACTCCACACAAGACATCTTTCCTAGCTATCTAAGCACATGGGGACCTCTTCTCTCAATATCGGCTGTATTTCTCACTAATTCCACTCATGCCTGGCTTGGGTATCCTAGATACTTGTAAGTTTTTTTTTTTTTTTAGGGCAGACATAGTATTGTATTTGAAAGAAAACAAAAACGTTTCCCACTGTTCCCATCGGGTTTTCATGTCCATAATACCAGCTAGGGTTGCAACTGAAGCAGCACCCTCAAATCAGGGTCATCTGAGCGAGTTGGTTTTTAAATGTACTACTCACAAAGGTGTAGGCAGGATGTGTGGATAATGGAGGAGCCTAGGTCCAAAGAGAAGAGAGGAAGGCAAGCTGGCAAGACCCCGGTTGGAGAAGGTTGTGCAGGACAGGTTAGTTACTTCGCCAGCTCAAGCCAACTTGATGCGGAATGTGGGAAATAAACAGCCTAATCTCAACCTCCGCTGGGCTTCCCTCTTCAGCAAATTCACCTGGAAGCCAGTGTATGAGGGAAACTATACAACCCAGTCAGGTCAGGGTCCTGGGACAGAGAACAAGGTGAAGGATGGAGTGTAGATCTGAGGGTGGGAAGATGATGTAAGATAACCAGCAGGTCCATTGCAGGCCCTCAATAAATACCTGGTTGCTTAAAAACAAAAACAAAACACACTATTGGGGCACAAGTGGCTCAGTTGGTTAGGCTTGGTTTCAGCTCAGGTCACGATCTCATGGCTGCATTGAGCCCCGCGTCAGGGTCTGTGCCCAGTGCGGAGTCCACCTCATATTCTCTCTCCCTCTCTCAAACAAATAAAATCTTTAAAAAATAAAAATTACGATTCAACAAATACCTATTGAGCAGCTATACACAAACATGCTATTTAAAAAGATTATCTAACAATTTTGTGTTATGTTGGCATTCTCCAATCTTAATTTGTAGTTTTTAAAATAAATAAAAAAAAAAAGGACAGAAGTCGGCAAGATGCCAACGATCCCATTTCCTTTTCCTAGATACATAGAAGACAACACTTCCCAGCCTTCCTTGCAGTTTAGGTGGGGGTCACAAGACTAGGATTTGGCTAATGGAAGTGGTTGGGTGCAGAAGTGTGATGCTCTTTCCTGGCCATAGAACTTCCTGCATGATATTGTGAGCTTTCTTTCGGTCCGAATATCTGAAAGCAAATGGGTCTCAGACAGCAAAGGCACAGAATGACAGAAGCCCTAAGTGCCCATTTGGAGGAAAGCTAATTGAGCAAGCCACCTAGTTGTGTGCAAGAAAATCTCAATGTCTTAATTCAGTGGAATGTAGTTTGTTCCATCATTTTAAACACGGTTTCTCCATAGTGGTGCTGTTGACATTTTGCACAGGCTTATGCTGTTGGGGCTGTCCTGCACATTGTACAATATTTAGCAGCTCCCTGGCCTCTATACAAAATATTAGTGCCCCACCTCTAGTCCTGACAATCAAAAATGTTTCCAGACATTTTGTCTGTCTGGACACCATCTGGACAGGGTGGCAAAACTGCCAATAGTGGAGAACTGCTGATTTAAGTCCTCTTGGCTAATATACCGCATGCTAGGCACTGTGCTCAGAGTGATGGGAGACAGGTATAGGACATACTTTCTAACTTTGAGAGTGGGACAGTATACAGGACATCGCACATGCATGTATATTTTTAAGATAACTGCTTCACTGCAGCATTGTAATTGTTACACTGGAAACAAATGTGCAACAGTTGGTTAAATTCAGGTACATTAAAAACCTGTACTGCATATGCATTAAATAATGCAGAGTATGTACTGACAAGGACAATTCTTTCTTAAGTGGCAACAGAAGAGCCTGTGTAGTATAATTTTTTTTAAGGAAATATTTTTCTATGCGACAATGTCCGGAAGGTCTTTAAGTGTTTGCTTCTGGGGATTGGATTTGGGGTAATTTACTTTTTCCTTGTGTTTTCTAGTTTTTAGACATTAGTTAGATGACTATTGGTGGCAACTGTGCTGTGTGGGAGTTGACCAAACCTTTCCCATAAACAACACCCTTGGGGTTCCCAGGTTCTCTAAGACTCTGGCTTGTTTGTGCCTCTAACATTAATGTAAGTATCTCCTTTTATGAGAAAGGTTAAATGTTGTAGTCTATAAACCTAGATGAAAGGTTTACTAAACATTGCTAATATCTAACTTTAAGGGGTGTGTGACCATCTGAACTGAATATGAGAACAAGGCTGAGTGTTCTATACAATATAGAGATGCATTAAAGAAAAAGCCATTTGGAAATACTTTTCTCAATAACACTTCAAATTCCCACCAGTATGACTGAAGTATTCTCAGCTCTAGTTTTGCTTTTTCAATTTCACACTGCACTTTTTTGTAGCCTTGGGCCATCGAACTTGCAAAACAGAAAACAAGAAATGTATGACCCTATTTACTATATCAGCATCAAGCAATATCTGTTTATTATCTGAAGGCTGATTATCAACGAAATGACCATGGTTTGAACTTTGCTGGAAGGAGTGTAAAACTATTAATGGTATCATATCTGAGGGTAGTACGTGCATCAAAGTGAAGTGCAAAGCTTCTGTTTAATCAATCAAATACTGTTATTATCTCTAATCTGGGACATCTTCTAAGTGCCACAAAAATCAACAAGAAATATCTATTTGTGAAGAAAATACAGCCATCTCAACGTGGTATTTTTCTTCCATAATTTTGCGTATGGACATCTTAAGAAGTGAACCTTTTGCGAGAATCATTTTTATGAGTCGTAGGGCTAATTTTAAAAAACTGAACTGCCTTCTCAAGTCCTTTGGCAGGTGGGTTCAGGATGCCAGTCTTGTTGGCTTCCTCAGAGCATCTAGCACCCATGTGGAATTGATCTTGTCTAGAGGTTTTTATTTGTTGGTCCCTGGCAAAGTGGCCCTGTTGACCGCACCCTGAGAGTGTTTCCTGGGTGCTGATGCCTGGCCCTCCTGCTGCTGGTGCAAGGTGCACACATGTGCACCATGGGCCCATGCAGCTCCCTGGGGATGACAGGTTGGCATTTTACACGGAGCAGATGTATACAGATGTTACTTCCATCCTCCTTGTCCACTCTTGAGTCCCAGCAGGGTAGGTTTGTTCTGCTAAACCAGACAAGTTTTCTAACCTAGAAAACAAAACACCTGCTTGGTATGCTTTACATCTTTTAAAATTATGCAGTTTGTGTTTAACCAGAGAAGGAGAGAGCTAAAGGAGTCCTGTCATACTATAACAGGGCCAGCTAATTTTGGTTCAGTCTTTATACAAGGGATTTATTACACTCCCATTTTCTTAACATTGAACATAAAATGTAACCATCAACATCAAATACGTTGTCAGGTACTCAGAGTAAGGAGGGCAGCTCTTATTCAAACAAGCACTCAACGTTTTTATTTTTCATCGCAGGAATGTGCTGGCTGCAAGCACACAGGGAGCATCGCAGGAATGTGCTGGCTGCAAGCACACAGGGAGTGGTGAGTCCAAACGCACCCGGCGAGGCGCCCTCCAGCCAGCTGCCCTGTCCTCCCCGGCCGCTCTATCCTCCCCCATCCTGCTCCATCTTCTTCCGTCCTTCCCTGTCCTGCTCCCTCCTCCTCGTTCTGCCTCGTCCTCCCCGGCCAGCCAACACCCCCACCAGTCCTTCCCTTTCTTCTCCCGTCCTCCTGGGCTACCCAGTCCAATCACCCCATCTTCTTCCATCCTCCCCAACCTCCCCTATCCTGCCTCCTCCTCTCCAGTCCCACCACCCTGTCCTGCTCCGTCCTCCCCGTCCTTCCTCATCCTCATTCTCCCCCCCACCCTACCCTGCCCTGGTCCCACCACCCCGTCCTGCTCCCTCCTCCCCCATCCCCCCATCTTCCCCCACGCTGCCCTCAGACCGCACAGCTCAGGCAGACCCCAGAACGGAACTCCGGAGGTTCCCGGGTCTTTAAAAAACCAACCGCACTCGCACTGGCTCGAGAACGCTGACCACTCAGCAGGTGACAGCAGCCTGCTCCGCGGCGCCGCCGGGTGACATCAGGGAGAGGACACGTAGGGCGGCGCCGGCAGGGTGACGTCAGGACGCGCACGTCACGACGGGCCGCCGCCGGGGGCTGTGTGTGTGTGTGTGGGGGGGGGCAGGGCCTCCCTCGGCAGGAGTGCGCTGCGGGTGCGACGGCGAGACGCCCACCGGCGAGGCCCAGGACCCCGGCCAGCCGCGGCGCCCTCCGTCCCGCACGCCGTCCGGCGCCCGCCCCTCGGCTGGGACCGAGCGCCCGCGACCCGACCTCTGTCGCCCGCGGGCACTGCGGCGTTACCTCGGTCCCGTCGGGCGGCCGGCGGCGACGGGAGTCCCTCCGGGGCCCGAGGCCGCCCCGCGCCGCCATCGCCTCCGCCATCGCCTCCGCCGCCGCCGCCAGCCCCGCCCCCCGCGCCGCGCGCCTGCGCAGCCCGAGCGGCCGCGCGTGTTGACGGGAGGGGCCTCCGCGTTCCCTTCTTTCCCGGGACCGGCCCACTCGGACCGCGCCGGGGGGGGGGCGGGTTTGTCCGCGTCCTCGGGGTCCGCCTCTCGTGGCGGCGGCGGCTCCGGGTTCCGGGTGTGTGGAGCGGGCCTCGTGGGGGCCGTGCCCGCGGAGGTTCCTAGCCGCGGGGGAGGTGGGGGGCGGCGCCGGCGGGCGGCCGGGCCCTCGGCGCTCCCCCTCGGCGGCCGGCGGGATGGTGCGTCCCGAAGGGCGCGCGCGGCTCCCGCGCTTGGGCCGCTCGGCGCGGGCGGGGGCGCGGAGGGCGGGGGAGCGGGCCCGACTCGCAGGACCGGGGCCCGGCCGCGCCGTTGGGGAGCGGGCCCCGCGGGGCGGGGCGGGAGCCGCCGCGGAGCCTTCCGGCCACCGCGACCATGTCGGACCCGGCGCCCAAAGTTCCCGAGGAGATGTTCCGAGAGGTCAAGTACTACGCGGTGGGCGACATCGACCCGCAGGTACCGCGCCGCCCCCGCCCGCGCCCGCCCGCGCCCGCCCGCGCCCTCCGCCCGCCGCGTCCCCGTCCCCGTCCCCGTCCCGTCCCTGCTCCCGCCGCGGGCGCGCGCCTGGCCGCAGAACGTCTGGGCCCCGCCGGCCTGGCTGCGCGGACGCTGGGCCGCCGGGCGCCGAGCAGGCCCGGGGCTGGGGGGCCGGGGGGGCCGGGGGGGCCGGGGGAAAGGGACCTGCGCGAGGGGACCTGGGGGGCGGCCTAGGGACCTTCGGGAGCTGACCCACGGAGGGCAGGTGGAGGACCTGGGGGTGGGGGTCCTGCGGGACCTGCGACCGGCGAGCCCAGGGCAGCGACCTTCCGAAGCAGACCCAGGGAGGGGACCTGGGGGGCGGCCTAGGGACCTTCGGGAGAGGACCCAGGGAGGGGACCTACGGCAGGGGACCTACGGCAGGGGACCTACGGCAGGGGACCTGGGGGGCCGTCTTCTAGACCCGCGGCCTGGAGGCTGGAACACGGGGTCTAAAGGACCCACGATTAGAGGCAGCATGAAGGGAGGCGTGGAGATCTGGGTCATGCCCTACTGGGACCCTCAGTCAGGGAGGGGACGACATGTAGAGGGGGCTACTTCCTGACCAGAGAGGAGGGGGGGATATCGGGTGGGGGGCCATGTCTCCGGCCTCTGCCTGGTGGGGGTCCGGCATCCTGTCGCATAGGTAAGTCCCCCAAACCCATCTGCCACCTCAGCCAGTTGCTACTTTGCTTCTTTCTGAGGCAGATTTGGAGCAGGAGCATCCTTCCTGTTGCCCACCCCGTGTGCCTGTGCTCCCAGAACAGGGGGCCCGAGAGTGGGGACAAGGTGAAGGGAATGGAGCTCAGGTGGGAACCCCAGGTCCAGGCTGCTGGGGTGTAGTGAACAGCCAGCCCCTGGTGTGGCCAGCCACCAGAGCTCACAAGGCTGGGCTGTGCAGCTGCAATCATGTGGGAAGTGCTTCGTTTGAAACCCTCTAATTCCTATTTCTTGATTTTCCTAATTGGGATTAAACAGTAAATGTGGAAGATATCCAGGTAGCACTAAAATTGTGAACATTTAACAGGCTCATACCAAAAAATACCGTTTTTTCTAAGCCCCCCCCCCCCCCCCCCCCGTAATACATCTGTTTAAACGTCAGGGTGTTACTCTTGCACTGTGGAAGTGAATCTTAGTTGAATATCTATTTCAGGTGAATCTTCACAACATTCTTTTTATTAAAGTTTGTGCAGGTAAAATTACCTGGGGTGGCTTATATGCTATGAGGGCTAAGCTTGGAGGTGAAGAGACTTGGAGCCAGGTGATCAGACCTTTGTCCTCAAGAGGGGAGACAGGTGTTTAACCAATGATCTTGGTTGGCATGGAAAGAATTATGGAAGGTTGATTGGTCTTGACCTTGTAGAGGCTGGTCTGTTTGTATCTTAGTAAACTAAACTCCCTTGTGTGACTTTCAGGGTGGACCCTTGTTCTATTGTAACTGTAGGGTGAAGAGACTGGTCCTTGAATTTAAAGGTAAACCGGTGTTGAACCCATAGAGATCATGATGAATGCCTGTAACAGTGGCAGCTTTTTCCGGTATTGATAATTTTCCTGTCTTTCACTATCCAATCTTCTCCCCCACCTCCTTCCTACTCTCTTTATTTCATTTTAGGACTTTGGCTCTTATGAGGGACTTGAATCAAATGTTACTTAAAACCTGGAATGAGCTGAATTGGAACCATATTTGCTCAACTATGAGTCAAATCTAAGTGCTTAAAAATGTCCTTGGCAAACTACTTTGATGTGAAACAGTAGATTTTCTAAATGATTTAGAGCCAGAACATTGATTTCCTGAATCTTATAAATTTGGATTCAGAAAGTTCATGTGTATTGAACATCTAGCACCTGTTAAAGCATTGGACTGAAGATGAGAAGAACTGATCCCTCTCAAGAACCCTTCATTGCTGGGGATGGGGAGCACACCTGAAGACATGGTGGTGTAGGGTGGTAGGTGTGGCAAGGACAGACTTTAAATTATAAATGCTGAGGTGCTTAGGAAGAGGCACCACTGAACTTTTTTTTTTTTTTTAAGATTTTATTCATTCATGAGAGAGGGACACACACACACAGGCAGAGACACAGGTAGAAGGAGAAGCAGGCTCCATGCAGGGAGCACGATGTGGGACTCATCTCGGGACTCCAAGATCACATCCTGGGCTGAAGGCGGGCACCAAACCGCTGAGCCACCCAGGGATCCCCTGAACTTTTTGAAAGTAGTGTCCTATCAGTGGGGTGTTGAACTATACCCCGAAATTAATAGGATGAGGTGATGTTTTTCGTGTTAAATGTGTGCTGAGGAGCAGAAGCATTGATGTATTTGAAACACACCAGGGTGATCAGTACACCTAGTGCAGAGTGACATGAGCTAAATCTAGTAATAGATTTAGTAGTGTGAAGATTAGAAAGAAGCTACAAGTTTGGGCACCCTTCAAGTCCATGAAAAAATTAGTATTGCAGCAGAGTTGTAGAAAAGGCAGGCGATGGTGGGTGAAGAGTGAGCAGGAAGTGAAGACATCTTGGACGGTTCCAAGTGATCTGTCAGGAAGAGGAAGCAGAGAAGGAGCCTGGAGGTGTGTGAGTGCATGTGAGGACCAGCGAGGCCTTCTTTGTTCTTGGGTGGAAGGGGAGAGATTGAAATCTCATGACTCCTAAAAAATGTGGTAGGGTTGGAAATGCAGACTGGAGGGTGGATAGAGGAGGATACCATTTTCTGTGGGTCGAGTGGATGTGAAAACTAAAGAAGTTTGGAGGTGACATGTGGCTACACCTACTGGTTTTCACTTACTAAACAAATACTGAGCATTGGTCCCAGTTGCTACCTCTGGATGGTCAATAAAACATCCTGAAAAAGTTGTTCACCTTGTGGGTAAATTGAGCTTTGTGGGCATCAGTTTGCTTTCCTATGTGGTGCGCACCTGGGCTCCTCAGGCTCTGCCCTCACCTGCACCTGTCCCTGAAGTCTCTGGCCTGTGAGTAGCCTCCGGTTTATTTACTGCATTGCACCTGGGGACCTCACTCTCAGAATTTTGGCCACCATTGACTCCCATCTGGTGGGGGCCCAGGCATTTTCCTAGCCCTTCCACCTGGCATGGGAAGGATGTGCCCCAGACTAAAGTACTTTTCTTCTTCCTCGCCCGTGTGCTCATAACATGTTCCTCAGTGGAGGCTATTCTTGTGTCCCCAGGCTTTTTTTTTTCTTGCACTCCTACTTCTCCCAGGCACTTGTTTCTTCTTCCTAACCCCCTAGTGATAGTTCTTTGGTCTGTGACCCTGGATTCCTGCTGTTATCTCAAACGCAACCCATTCTTCTTTCAGCAAATCTGGTCATTTCCCTGCTGAAAACCCCTGTGTCGCTCCAGAAGACGCTTCTGTAGGAGAATAAAATCCATGTGTGTGTAGCACATGACTGTTGGACCCTATCACCTGTCCGGTGTATTGAATGCTGCTACCCTCTCTCCCCTCCAATAGCCCATGTATTTTTGTCTCACTAAGTCCTTAAATTCATCAAGAATCTGCTCATTGTAGCTCCTTTTCTGGAAACTTTCCCATTTGTGATGAAATTACCTGTTCCTAAACCTTGAGGGTTGAGCCTGGTTGCCCTCTCAGCACTGTCCTGGCTGCCTGTCAGATCTTCAGTCCTCAGGACAGAGACGGTACCTAGTGCCCAGCTCACAGCCTTCATGCTCACTTGTCATGCAAGTGGATTGGGATCTGCTGCTTTCCTCTGCTCTCAAATGTTTGATTGCATATGCCTCAGTAAAAGGTTATTAATTGTGTGGTGAATATGGTATGTTTTTATTAGCATTTTCATTCACAACAATTTGTGGAAATCAGGAATGAAATGCAATGTTTTTCATTTTAATTTGTGTGGTTTTTTGAAGGTTATCCAGCTTCTCAAAGCTGGGAAAGCTAAGGAAGTGTCCTACAATGCGCTAGCCTCACACATAATCTCAGAAGACGGGGATAACCCTGAGGTTGGAGAAGCTCGTGAAGTCTTTGATTTACCTGTAGTTAAGGTCAGTAGTAAATCTTGTTAATTTTACACACTTCATCGTGTGCCTTGAAATCGATACAGGGTCTTGCTGAAGTACTGTCTTGTATGGGAAGCTGCCAGGCCATCAGAGCTCTTTGAACACACCAGTATCTGACTGCAGCATAAGGCCCTTTGCATTAAATCATGCTGTGGCAAGGTTTCTGCACGTTGCAGGTAACTCTGAACTGCTCAGCTCATGCACCTGCTATGGCGTGGCCCCGGTTCATCTCTGCCTGCAGCTCTCTACGCCAAGGATGTGTCCAGGAAATGGGTGTGTCATCTTCCAGCGCTGGGCACTGGGGACTCCTAAGACAGTGTGCTCGATCCCAAGTGGGCAGTCTTGTCAGGACGTGACGACTCGAGCAGGCCACTTCCATCCCTACTACAGCAAGTGGTCTTAATTTCCGCCTAGACACATTGGAGCGAGTCCTGTCCTGGTTTGCTGTGCTGTTTAACTGCTCTCTGACATTGGTCACCATGACTGGGACACTGTCCACCCAGTGGCCATCATTGGTACCACTATCTAGTTGACTCTGGGTGGTTTATTTTAGAAAGTGGAGGCCTCAGCTCAGGTAGGTGACATGGTCAGATTTTGTTGATCTGCACACTGTGCTGTTCTCTTGCTGCTCATAGTTAAATGCTTAATGTTAAATGCATGTTTTGAAATTAAATTTTGTAGTTTTAGTCCCTTAATTTTTTTCTAATCATAGGTATTATTTATTTGTTTTAAAATAGTTCAGTTCCATTACCACTTTTTTTTTAGGCTGTCAAATACTTTGCCTTAAAATCAGTATGAAAGTGATTGTGGTTTAATAACAAGAGAGGCTAGGAGTTAGGAAAGATTGCCATTAAGTTTGGCTGGGATACAAAGAAGCTGACTGGCCCTGGGAAGTCTGTACCTTATTGGTACCCAGGGTCTGAAACTGCCTTGCAGGCTTAGAAATCTGATTTTTGAAAATAAACCTGAAAGCAGATCTGTCTCACGAGAAGGTTCTCAGAAACCAGACTCTCCAGAGACGGCTGTTTCGGTCAGAGTAACTATTAATTTGCAGCACTGAAATAGAGTGGTCACAATCCTGCACTAGATGGCTTATTTCATTGTGGCCAGCTCCTGTGTGAAGCCCACATGTCAGCAGGTTGCCTGCTCCCTTCACCTGACCCCACTTGGTAAGAGAGACAGACTCATGACAGGCACTGGGCTGTGGGTTCGTGCACTTACCTCCCTGGGACCCTGCTTTTGTCTCTGGTTTGCTTCCATTCTCCTTAGCCATGGGGACAGTGTCTGCACTCCCTCAGCAGCCTGGAGCCCATTGTCTCAGGACAGTGACTTCATGTAGATTGTGTAGGTTGCAGAGTAAAACTTAAAAGGGCAGCCTTACTGACAAATGTTGGGGCCAGAGTCATTGTTGCCAGACCATTTAGAGCAGTGGTTCTTAAATCTGGTGACACTCAAATCCCTTCTTGCAGCAAGCACTTTGTAATACCCTCTTTACTCTCTCTTTATTTGCGTGTAACAGAACACATAGTTTAGAACATATGTACACATGGATGTGCATTTATATTTACGTATAAATTGCCCTAACTGAAACGTAAAGGAGAAAAAGAAAATAAAATAAATAATATGTATTTCAGTGTGTAGATCCACAAGGATGGGGTAAAAAGGTGAGCTGCCGGGACTGGTCAGATGTGAAGTGACTGCCATGGATGTGGACTGGTCCCCAGAGCTCATAGGCTGGGTTGCCAGCTGGGAGATAACATTTCAAAATGGTGATCAGTCCTTGCTAGAATTCTGAGCTAAAAAAAATCAGTCTTCTTCATTTTACACGTTGTATTTCTGGAAAAGTCAGGCTGTAATAAGGCTGCATAAAATACCTATTACCCAGCTTCTATAATTATCATCATTTTGCCAATCTAGCTTAATATACCCCCATCCTCCTGTTCCCCTTTGCCTGTAGTAGCTTGAAACAAGGCCCCAGGCACACTCATCTTTCATCTGCTTCACAGCTCCAGGCTGCTTGTTATTTGTGACAGCGCCTGTCCTGTCCAGGGACTATAGTGCCCCATGACGGGATGATGGAGTTGTGAGAGCTTGTCCAGCAGTGTGTGTGTACCCCAAGATTGCTGCTGCTAGACCCTCGAGTTCCTAGGCTGAATTTGGCTGATTGAGGCAGAGGCCTGGTTCTATAAGCACAGATTCCTTGGCCTTTAACTTATTGAATCTGACAAATGCATTTTAAAAATCATCTTTATGCACAGTGACAGTGTATCATTTACATATTTGAATTGTATAGATGTTTAAAACTTGCATCTTTAGGCACCAAAACTTACACTTTTTTTAAATGGAAATATTTTTCTCAGTGGCCTTAGGACATCATTGGAAAATGATAGTTAGCTTACAGTGGACTTATTTTTACATACTGTTATTTGCCTTTGGGATAAATCACTCCTTGTTACTATGCTTTTCTGGTTCTCCATATCTGCAGTTACTGGTATGTCTTACAGACTTGGCATTATTTTTTATTTTTTCAAGATTTTATTTGAGAGAGAGAGAGCATGAGTGAGTGAGACAACAGGAGCAGAGGGGAGAGGGAGAGAGACTAGACTCCCCACTGAGTAGGGATTCCAGATGTGGGGCTCAATCCCAGGACTCTGAGATAATGACCTGACTGGAAGGCAGATGCTTCCTCCACTGAGACACCCAGGTGCCCCTGACTCAGCATTATTTTATGTAGAGTCTTCTGAATGAGGGTCTGAGGGTGGATCTGTGAGTGGGCATTATGACTAGCCCTAAATGCTTAAACGGATACTTGTTCCCTCCCTCAGGTTCTCAGAGGGACACTTACCAGGGTGTGTGCTGCGTGATAGTTGGAAGGGATGCCTTTCCAGAGTGTCTGCTTCCTTCTGTGGTCACACTCCTACTCAGAGGCACCTCTCTCAGTGTTCTTGAGAAAAGTCACACCTTAACCTGCCCAAATCATAGCACAGAGCATTGCCCGAGGCTCTGAAAACTCAGACTCAGGGATGAATAGAAATGCTGGTTTCTGGAAAGCCCACCTGGTGCTCAGCCCTGCAGCCAGGGAGTTCCTGGGTGTTAATGTGCAGAATAACAGCTTGGCCCCCATGATGATGAGAGTCAAAGCCAATATTGGGTGACTGATGCTGGCCAGCCTCCTTCAGTTTCACTGAAGTTATCCAGGATCATCAAAAAATAAAATGTGAAGACACATTGGATAGAATGCATGGAAAGTAACACTAAATTCTTTCTTTCAGCGTGGGGCGCTTCATCCAGTAGGTTAGCATGCTTGCCAAATAACCAAATCATTGTCATGAAAATAATGTCTCAAGGAGAGCCAATCTTTATTTTATAAAATATCAGGTAGTCCTACACCTTGTTCATGGAAGACCCACTGTTATAAACTTAGGCTGACACATTGTTGGTGTCAAATGATTGCTGAAAAAAGATGAGGGGATTTTGTTTTCTAAAGTTGTTTTAAGGTGTATGTGACAAAGCTAGTGTGAAGATCATTAGGCTGGAGCACTGGTTGCACGAGAGCAAAGGCTACATTTTTCTTCTTCATTGTTATATTTGCAGTGCCTTGCACCATCTCTGGTACAAAATAGATTTTCGATAAATATTTGATGAATAAATTGATGCATGAATAATAGCTAGATATGTACATTTAAGTGGGTGGAAGTTTCTGGAAGTTTCAGCTGCTAAATGGGGCATTACATAGTTGAATGTAACTTTGAAAATTAAATGTAGAAATGTAAGATAATTTTTCAAAGATGTTAATTACCTAAAAAGGTGGTAATGAAGCTTAAGGTTTTATAACTAATCCGAATTTTGGAGTTCATAAAAAATTACCAGACAGAAATACTCTTCATGGTTTGCAAATGTTATATCTATTGGGATTTACTAAAAAACAACTGTGAATTTCCACTTGGTTGGATTCAAGATTGAAGAAAGGAACCAGACAGCGGCTGATATACCTGGGGTGGGGAGGGAGTGGAGATGGCTCTCAGGTCCCTGTCCTTCCAGCTGTGAGGACAGTTTCTAGCTGGTGTAGATGCTGAAGCAGCAATGTGTGTACACCTAAAATTTAAGTTTCTGTATGTAGTAATTTAAAATATATCTGGTAGTGTTTCATTCTATAGCAGAATTCCAATCACCTTGACCATTGATAACTAATCTTTGATATTGTTACTACTTGAATACTTATAATCTGGGTGCTTTTAATTTCCAGGAGCAATGTTGGTGAAATAGTGTCATTTGATTATAAATTGAAAGTATTTTTTGATTTGAGTTCATATTTTCTTTTTCAGCCATCTTGGGTGATCTTGTCCGTTCAGTGTGGAGCTCTGCTGCCGTATCCTTTTTGGGGGAAGGGGAGAGGGGAAGGACAATGCTGGGTTAAGACTCACATGGTGACTAAGTGGATTCATTAGTTAGGGCAGTTTGTGTGTGTGCATTCTCTGTCCCTGCTGTTTTCTACTCTCTGTCAGATTTTATGTCATCTCCCCTGGAGGGAAGGGCACCAGCTGTGGGGGAGCTTCTCTGGGCTGGGGGCACAAGCTCTAGTCTTGGGAGTGGGCTTTATGATCTCAGACAGTCTGCTTCTCTGGACCTCAGTTTTCTTGTCTCTGGAACAGACAGCTTTTGTGATGTCCAGTTAGGTAGAATATTTCTAAAATTGTAAGTCTGCCTGAACCAAACCCTGAGTTATTTGGACAGTAGATAGGGAAAGAGAACGGCAGAACATTGTTAGTTTTGTTACATGCATCATTATTCTTTTTGATTACGTTGGATAAAAGGTTTATTTAACACACATGTTGACACCTGCTATGGCCTGGGTACTAAAACAAGAGAGGTCAAGAAGACCTCGTTGCTGCCCTCGAGGAGCTCCCTCCCATGCCTGTGTCCTTTACTTCATCATTTCTTGAGTGTGGCTCTGGAGCACAGGCCTTCCTGCCTTTGTGTGAGATGTCAGCTGCTGTTCAGTGTCCTGAACAGTGTCACGGCTTCTGTTTCACTCTGGCAGTGTGGAGCCTCACTGGAGAGTCACTCCACATGTAACCTGCTTGTGGAAGTCACTTCCTGTAAGGGCACATGCTAACATACAGTGATGTTAAAATTGCAGACTCCAACAGGGGATGATGTTCTTCACCCTCTTGTTTTGTAGCTATGCCAGACAGTTCCTGTGAGTGCATTTTTACTTATCGAACTGATGCAGCTGGAGGGAACCTTTTTATATGAAATATTTATAGGTGGCCTCAAATACACAGAAAACATCCCTTTGTAAGCAGTTCTTGGAGGATGTGCAGAACTTCAGCATCTGCAACTCAAACGTTCTAAGATTGCTCATAATCTAAAGAGTTAAAAGAAACCAGTTCCTGTTTTTAGTTTTCATTTGCGTGGATTTTTGGGAGTTGTTGTCTTTATAAGCACAGGAAAAAAGCTGGGGAGGGGGTGGGGGTTGAAGATAAGTGCTTAGTTCTTCTTGTTCTGGATCATTTATTCTCTGCACAGGATTCCTTGAGAAGCCATCATTGCCCTACAGTTCTGTTTGCCTGTTGGAGAGCAGCTTGAAGGGACACAAAAGGAGGAGGGCCTGAGGCTTGGGGGTAACACTCTAGACTTGACTTTGTTGATGTTTCCTCAGGTCTTTGCAAATAGGAAACCCTTAAGGTAAAGGCAGGAGGATGGATAGACGGTGGGTGATGGGTCTGAAGGTATGATGTTGGGGCCTGCAGAGCAGATTGTAGTCGGGCAGGCTCCCGTCTTTGTGAGGTTTCTCAGCAGGGCTATGTAAAGGACTTCTAGATCGCAGTGGAGTTTTCAGTCTCGTCTGTTGTTCCTAGTTCTTATTTCAGGGGGGATACTTTTCTCTTGTTTGGAGAACAAAGTAATGCTTTAACCCACTTTGAATTGTAGAAATTCTTTAAAAACAGTCATTGTGTTTACTTTGAGTGGTTTGTAGAGTACAGGCACCTAGAGGTTGTGTGTGTGTCCCCCCCCCCGTGTAAAGCCGAATGCCCAGTGGCGGGCACCCAGTCAGCTCTTCTGAATGAATTTTAACAATCAGAGCTGGGAGGGTTGATAACTATATTTTCTGACTCTTGTTTTAACAAAGGGAAAATTGAAGCTCAGAGTTGGTCTTGCTCAAGTTCCTAAAGTTAGCAGTGGTTATAAGACTAGAACTCAAGTTTTTTTGTGAGAGATTCTGTACTGTACAACAGAAGTCCCACGAATGTTTCTTTCTCAGATAAACTCTATACTTTTAATTGACTTTTAAAATAATTGCTGTGCCGTATGTTGTGTATAAATCTATCTGTGTGTGTTTGTGTACAGTGAGCTAGCTCAGAGGTCCGATGGCTTCCCTGTGATTGTGCTGTGCCCACTTTATTGGCCATGTGAATGGAGATGCTGGATCAGAGCATGCGCTTCACAGAACCACCCATTTGTTCTGTGCTGCCTGCTGCTCCTTTCTCTGCTCTGCCTGTGTCACCTTGGTCAATCTAAGTCTCTTTCCTGTGTGGATCCAGTGGGAGGGAGGGGGGGGTGGATTGTGTCTTAGCAAAATGCAGCTTGCACTAATCTCATTTAATTGGAATCTTAATAACTATCAAACAGAGTAAATGGTTTTTCTCCAGAGTCATGTCAGATTTTTTTTGGAATCACTGCCTGTCTCTCCCAGGTAAGTATGGTTACAACCCATCTCATGTTATTCACACATAACAGTTCCTGGTTTTTATGAGATTGGATTTATGACCCGTTGGTGAACCAGTTTTAAAGAAGCTCTTTTCTAAACTGCATATTCAGTGTGACCTTTTAACACATTTATCATTATTTAAATATCCATGCCTAGTCTTAAGATTTAAAATTTTAATGGGTGAAAATGGTCTTTCTAATCCAAAGAGTTACAAAGATACGGAATTTGAATATCAAAAAATAGTAAAAATGAAATTATTTTAAGATGACAAGAAAAATTCAGTCATAAAGGTAAATGATTTTTTTAAATAAAGGGCTCATTTAGATCAATAAGAGAAATAAAATCTCAGATAAGGCAGAAAAATGAACTTACAACTTACTACAGAGGAATTACAAGTGTGCCAAAACATTTGACACACTTTATAATCTAAGACATGAATATTTTACTACACTGAGATGAGAATTTCCACTTCTCGAATCTGTGACCCTGTGTTTGGTGCTGGTACGCCTGCAGACAAGCTCCCCTCCCTGCTGGCAGGCATGCAGATAGTGCGGCTGTTTTCTACAGAAGTAACAGTGTCGGGAGCCCTAAAATACTCCTTTTGTTTTCTCTTCCAGTTCTCTTACATTTAGAAATTTATCCCAAATTGGTAGAAATAAGGGCAGATTGATGGATAATGGTGTTCAGTGGAGCATTATGTAGAATAGGGAAAAATTGGGGGAAAAATCAGATCATCCTGTGTTTGGAAATGGTTCAGAAACCTGTTCTATGTCCTTGTACGATGGCCTAACTGCGTAGCCAGTTTTGAATTGCTGCTTTATGAAAGTATGGAAAGAGGTGGTAAAAGCTTTCAGTGGGGGAGAAAAGCAGGCTGTAACAGGTGTGTGGCATTACAGTAAGCCAGTAAAATACATGAGACATGTCTGAAGGGAGGGACCAGAATGTCAGCGGTAGGGTATCTAAGTAGTGGGAAGGTGAATATTCAGTATTTCTAAGTTGTATTGTGTCCCCTGCACTGTCAGCTAGGAAACCCTCAGCCTGTAGAAACCATTGTAACAAATTCAGCAGATTTGGAAATCGCATAGGACGATGTGTTTAGCATGAGGATGGGGATAGATGCGGTCAACAGTGCTCCTTGCTATGTGCCTTCTCGGACCCGTGCCCATGGGGACCGTGGTCAGGAGCATGTGGCCCATCCTGTGGAAGTCTTGAGGAAAGGGCCTTCAGGGCCGATAAGTGAGAGGTCAGGGTGCAAGCCACAGCCTTGTGCTCTGTGCTGATGGGTCCTGGAGCTCACTCAGCAGTGGCCGCCCTGTCTCAGTTGGACCCTTTCCCTGTTCACGCAGTAAGCACGTTCAGGGAGGGTGACTAAGTTTTTGTTTGTATCTCTTACAAATTCTTGAAGTTCTTTGAAATTATAAAATTCTCTCTTACTGTTTTTGCTTTATTCATTTAATAGGGAGCCTTGAAATCCTGGCTTTTTTTCTCTTTTAAGAACAGAAATTTTGTTGGTATTAGTATTTTTCATTCCTTTTCACATCTCTGCAATAAATGTGTATTTATAATGATAACGATCTTTGAAGTTGGCTAAAATGAAAAGCTTTTAATGATGGGTGCTGTGGCTGTATGTGAGTCTCATTGTTCCCTTATACTTCTCTGTATGTTCCAAATGTACAATAAATGTCAGGAAAGTTTTAAAAATGAAGACATTTTATTACTATTATTCCTTAATGCATAAACGCAATGTACTTTGGTTAAAATGTGCATTTTGCGTGTAATTACATTTTTGTTTTTTGGATTGACGGGTTCAGAAATTCAGAGCTCCCTATCCAGAGGGTTCAAGTTGAGTGAGAAGAGAGAGGGAGAGGCTAGGGCAGGGAGTCCCGAGGTGTTTTCAGGGAGCAAGGTCACAGTGACATGATATGTAGCAGACCTGACTTGGTGAAATAAGTAAGAAAATCAGAAATATGTGAGTATATGATGATTTCAGGGTTTTAAATTTGATAATTAGCTATTATTAAATACTAACTATGAGTTTAGCATTAGAGAAGACTTTTAGTCTTAGAGAAAAACAATAATTACGTTTAACAAAGGGTATGATAAATGGAACATGATTTTAGATTCATAATGTAAAGGTTATAGTACACACAACACCTACTGTGTGATGTGCTAAGTCCTGTGGGCCTGATCTCAGTGTGAGTTCACGAGAGCAGGCATGAGCGTGGACAGCAAAGTCAGGAAAGCCTGTGTGTGTGTGTGATGTCAGATGTGAGGGGCCTGAAAAAGTGGGGAAGGAGGGGTGCATTCATGGCAGAGCTGCATGGAAGGAGAGGAGGAAGGCGCAGGGAACAAAGGCGTTTTCTCACTGTGCAGAGGAAAGAAAGGAGCATGGATGGTGAGCTCGGGAACTGAGACAGATGTTGGAGTTTGAGCTCCCTAAAGTAGCCAGAAGGATGCTTTCCTTTTTCTTAATATTTAATTTTGTATTACACATATTTACATTAGGACATTTGGAAAACAGAAAAACAAAGTTAAAATCCCTGCAGTCCTTTAGGGGCACCTCGTCTGGGAGCAGTAGCAGGACACAAGTGCAGGGAGGGGATGGGAGTTTTGGTGGGAGGGATAGGTGTGGTACTGGAATTGAAGCAGAGGTTTGGACTCAGGATGTTGCTGTGTTGCTGATGTTCCCAGACAGGAATCAGCAGGGCTTGGTGACTTGGGACGAAGGAGAAGGCAGTGCCCTCAGTGCCCCTCTGTGCCAAGTCCTACAGGAGTTGCCTCCAGTTTTTGTTTTATTATGTGATAAATAAATAAAACTGAGGTGATGTCCTCCATCAGACCAGGAGCCCGGGGGAAGTGCCAGCTAGCATCACTGCTGGGGATGGGAAGTGGGAGCCAGGTTTCTCAGGGAAGTCGGTTGGAAACACGTTGAGTGTGAGGTGTGGATCAGCTGTCCAGATAGGGGGCCATGGAGATGTGGCATGAGGGCAGAGAATTAGCTGCACGTAGGGGAAGGTGGAAAGGCGCATACTCAAGAAGAGAACCTGGGGTAGCATGCTGTGAAAGGAGATTTGGGAAGAAAAGAGACTTAAGCCTAAATAGAGGTGATACCGGAGGGAGGAGTAGGGTAATATTTTTAGAAAGCAAGGATGAAATAAGATGTAATTAGTTTTTAGTTCTGGGAAAGAGCAGCCCCTCAGGTAAAGATGTGGAGCACGAATTTGTAGTAGGTAGTTGTGCATAGCTTCATGGGTCCCCTCGATCCTGCCTGTGACCCGGGAGAGGAGGAGGGCAGGGATGATGGACAGGGACACAGCATGGCTGATTGCCCTGGTGGCTGTTATGCCAGCCTAGCGGTCCATGTGGAGCTCAGGTTCCAGGCTGAGAAGACAACAGGTGCAGTCCGTGGAGGGGCAGGGAGGAGGAGAATGGAGAGCCTAGGGAAGGCAGCAAGAAGCAGGTAGAGAGCAGGCTTCCCTGGGCGGTGTGGTCTGGGAAGCAGCCCAGCCTGTAGAGATGATCTAGGTGTGAAACTCATTGTGGGCAGTAGCTGGGTCTGTGTTGGACAGAAGGTGAATTTAGAAGGACCTTTTGATAGTGTTTTTATGTCCTTTTAACAAATTCATTAGATAATAAAAATTGGAACCCAGAATCCATATGATCTTTATGGATCACTTAGTACACTTGTTCATCACTCAGGATGATGAATCGGAATCCTCAGCGTGTTATGGGATCACATAATAAAAAAGCTGTGCTTTTGAGTTCATGATGATTGATCAGATAAAGATGGACAAAATTTTGCTCGATAGTGTTTCACATGCTGAGAGCCTGGTTAAGAAAAGTGCACTGGGGACACTGATATTGTGTGGTTGCTAAGACATGTTAATTTAGTTTTTAAGATGAATTAACACACAAGGTGCACATCATGCAGCTAAGGGGATTTGGTGCAACAGACACCTGATGAATACTTCTTTTGTGACAGGCCCAGTGCTGAGGGGTGCACATAAGTTAAGGTGTAGGAGGTCTTCCCCTCAGTAAATGTACATTGTAGAAGAGAAGACAGACGTGAACACACTGTGTGCTGTAGTACACACAAAGGTAAAAGTGGGTACGAGGTGTGGAGATGGTACGAGGACGGAGCCATCAAGGTGGTCTGTCTGCACCATGCAGAGACTCTTTGGGTGTCTGCACCTTCTTCTGAACACTGGAGCACTTGCACCCACACATGCGCACCCCAGGCAGGACCCCCCAACCTTTACAAAAGGACTGTTTGCTTGGTGGCTCTCAGTGACCTTCTGTCTTTTCCCCGTCAGGGTGTTGATACAAGCTGGAGCTCTTTGTTGGAGTCTTCCAGAGCTCTCCCAGGGAGAGGTAGGGAAGGGAGCTTGTGCCAGCAGAAGCTGAGAAGCACAGACACCATCTGCCTTCTCCTGACCCGGTATTGATGCAGGCTGGGGCCCTGTTGTAATGTGCTGGGTAGGTTTTGGGGGATAGGTCGAGAGTCTGATGGAGAGCCTGGCCAAGGTCGTAATTTAAATCTTGAGGACTAAAAATAAAAGCCCTTTCCATTCTGTATCTCAATCAACAGATATTTCTTGACTGCCTACCCATGTGCCTTGCACTGTACTAGGTACTGTGAGAACTATCAAAGATGTTTAAGTTGTGATTCTTAGTGAGACCCCCATCTTTAATCAGGATGATTATAGTTTCTAATCACGATGGGACAAGGACAAATTCAGGGGGCCTAGAACCAAGGAGGGTCCTACTTGTGTGAGACCTCCCAAGAAGGAAAGGTGTTCCTGATTGGTATGAAGGGAGCATTTATTCAGTTGGGGGCCGTGGATGAGGTGACCATCCTCTGCTCCACATTCTTAAGAGGGTAGCATAGTGGGCAGAGGAAGCATGCAGTTTTTGGAGCGTGCCCAGCCTGTAGATGCTTGTGTAGCTTGCTGTGGGAGTCCAGGGGCAGTGGTAGTGGGGTGGGGGTTGAGGGTGGTTAAGGCACAGAGCCAGAGCATAGTGTGTTTGAGGAGTGTCCCACCAACATGGCTGAGGTTTGAGACAGGTGTGTGGGAACAGCTCTAGGTGGTTGGCAGCCACGCGGGCAGGATGGCCTGACTCACCACTGAAGGAGTTGGGTTTTGGTCTTAAGGTATCGAGATCACATCCAGGCTTTGTTAGCCATGATGAGAAGATTGCTCTTTTTTCTTTTTCTTTTTCTTTTTTTTTTTTTTTTTTTTTAAAGGAAGGCACTTTTCCCCAGTTATAAAATTAACACTCTTGAAAATTTGGAAAATACAGAAAAGTATAAAAATGAAAACACAAATATCCCCATAATTCCATCACCACTAGATAACTATTATTAACATTTTGGTGTGGAAAGAGCATTCTTAACTATCATTCTGATACAGATTCATTAAATGAGCTGGCGTGGATGTTTGAAGTCATTTAACCCAGATGTGCATCGATGAAGAATCTGATTCATGGAAATTCTCCCAAGTTGACAGGAACTAGTTTTGGAGACCGTGTATCAGTTCCAGGTCTCCCTTTTTCCCAACCAATGTTCTTTCCACAGCAATATACTTCTCCAGGCCTGTTGAGACCCAGGCCTGTGATGCAGGCTGGGGAGGGCCATGGACTAGGCTCACTGTGGTCAGTACAGCTGGGGCTGCATGTAACTGACCTGCGGCTGCAGCTCTCCGGAGAAGGCATGTCGAGCTTATGTTTCTTTAATTTTGTTTTTAATAGAGATGATCTAACGATTCATTGGAGTAGTCTGTATTATCCTGTAATTAAACTTCACCTCTCCAAATGCTGCAGGAGATAAATGTTTTTGTGAAAAGCCTCTAGTAAAAACAATTTTCTGATCCAATCTTCTGAAATGTGACAGTGACTAACTAAATTAAAGAGATATAAAATAGTGATTTTTCAAGGTGATGTTATAAAATTAATGTGTTCTTGTTAGCAGTCACAGTAGTGTGGAATGCAAAATAATTTCTAGGAACATTTGTACACTGGATGAAAGTAGATGTAAAATGTTAAAAGTTCTGGCAAGCTGAATAATGGCAGGTTCTAAAAAATACTGTTTATAATATTTTATAGAATTAATTTGAGACAAAGTTCAGAATTCTTAACAGTTACTATAACCCTCAATCTATATAAATTATCCAGGAAAAAAGCAGACTTTGTTAAATGATAATCTTAGAATTAATTAACACACCTTTTCTTGTTTCTTTTGTCTCTTAGACTCTAAAATTTTATTTTTTAGAAATTATTTTTGGGGGCAGCCCCTGTGGCGCAGTGGTTTAGCGCCTCCTGCAGCCTGGGGTGTGATCCTGGAGACCCAGGATCGAGTCCCACGTGGGGCTCCCTGCAGGGAGCCTGCTTCTCCCTCTGCCTGTGTCTCTGCCTCTCTCTGTCTCTATGAATAAATAAAATCTTTAAAAAAAATTATTTTTCGTAGTAACTACCCTTAGAGAAGGATAGAACAGTGGGAAAACACAAGTAGGCCTGGGTTTAGACAGACCTGGGTTTTAAAAGCCAGCTTTTCTGATGATCAGCTGTAATTTTTGTAAGTTTGTTTCCTGATCTATATAATGGGTCTAATGATTCCTACTTCGAGTGGCGGTTAAAAGGATTAGGAGTATATACAAAGCACTTGGCACAGTTCCTGGCACATAGTAGGCAGGCAATAAATGGTAGCTATTTTTGTTATAGTGAAAGCCTCTTTTCCAACATGAGCCATTCTCTCTGGAGTCGACTTCATCACTTATGCAAGCATAAGAATTATTCCTTTTATGCTTGCCTTATTTCCTTTTATGTGTTAAGTAATATTTATGTTTTACCCTGAGCTTACAAATAACTATTTTTGTCTTTTTATTTTATCCATTTCATAATTAGTATTTATCTGTTAATGAGTAAGGAATTCCATAATGATTTTGATACTGCTGTTGTATTTAAACATTTTAATACATGACAGTTGTAAGGATGGAATGGTGCACCAGTTCCTTCTGTTTTTTTTTTTTTTTTTCCCTATTGCTTTTGTTGAAATAATCCTCCATTCATTTTTTGGAGTGTGGATATGTGTTTTCTATTCATTTGGTGACAAGGCAAAAAAGATGTCTATAGAACTATCATGATAGGAATGAAAGTTTTTGTCATGATAAGCAAATAGCTAAAAGTTCATCTGCTATTTTTCCCACTAATACCCTTAGGTTTATTTCATTTAATAAGAGAGAAAAGTAGATACAGCAGAGTTTGTTAAAACATTACAGTGTATTTTAATATTAAATAGACTTGCGTAGACTGAAATGTGTGACAGAAGCTTGGTGTGTCATTCTCGCTCAGGTGTCGTCCACAGACAGGAGCGCCCTGTGGGCTTTGCTCACTTTCTACGGGGGCGACTGCCAGCTGCATCTCAACAAGAAATGCACACATCTGGTTGTTCCAGAACCAAAGGGGGTAAGCGTTTCACGTACGTTTTCCTTCTTGTACGTCATTTAAGTATTTCCAGTAATCAAATATTGTTTTGAGTTTCCTTTGAATTAATTATTAGATTCCATGTACAAAAGCTGGTTCTGTTAGTTTGTATTTTTTACACCCGGCTTCATTCCACAGAGGATGTCAGATGATTATCATTTCGATGCTAAGCCAGATGTGACCACTACCTACAAAGAAATTGGGGTTTATTTCATGGAGAAAATGGGAATGTTTTTTGAATCCCTTGAGTTTCCTTTCAAATCTAGTAAACTTCATTTTTATTTGGGAAAATACGTATTTTTAGTCCCCTTCACAGTCTTAAAAAAGGCCTTGTACTGAGGATAACTTTGTCAGTGTGTATTTGGTGAAGTTTTCAATACCATTTCCATTTTAGTAATTTAGGATATAAGAAAGCTCATTTATCTTGGTAATTACAGGGTTCCTATCTCTGAGCATTGGTGGGGTCCCCAGGTCAGCGGCATCAGCCTGTCTTGTGCATTTGTTAGAAATGCAGACTGTATGCCTGCCCCAGACCTCATAAATCAGGACCCGGCGAGGGTGTGGGGAGTCCAGTTATCGGTGTCAGGCCCTCCTGGTGATTCTGGGGGCGCACGAGAGTGTGAGAACCACTGCTCTCTGGAAATCAAACTCTTCCTCCCGAGAACAGTTACTTACAACTTTGAGAGTCAGGGGCAGGATATTTATGGTGAGCTAATTTTCCATGCATCCCCTCCGTGATCCCTTACTGCCTTCAGTCTAAGTCAGCGCTGTCATCCTGTTTCCCATGTGGATGCACTGCTGTGTGGGGAGAGAGGTGTGTGTGGTACCCAGCCATGGCACCGCCTCGTTTTTGCAGCTTGGGACTGGTACAAACCTGTCCCGCCCAGGAGACCCCTTTCCCACGGACTTTGAGACTGAGCAGAGCTCATCCCTAAGTGTGGTTAGGCTGGTTTCCTGACACCAGATTTTGAGCTGGTGTGTGTGGTTGTTAACGTAGTAAGCCACACAATCCTAAGAAGAAACGTCTACTGGGAAAATTTCAGATTTGAATCTTAAAATTTGAGTAAAAAATTATATTTGTACATTTTAAGAGAAGTATATGCTTTGGTTATACTATTTTATATTAGTATCTTGTAAATTTATGGCTAAAATTTGATTTCAAGTGGTAGTTTGAAGGGAAACAAAGTCCTTCTAGCTTTTATAGCTGTGAGCAAATACTTCTGAGGAGCCAAATGATAAATTTAAGAAGCAGTATATGAGTGGGGTGGGTTTGTCAGACAGATCTGCTGATTGCACACAAAAGCCAATTGCATCTCTTCAAATACTTTTTTCCTTTTTTTTTTTTTAATGAACAAAGAAAATGTTTGAATGGCAAACTACCTTTCATACTCTTGAATTTTTAAAAATGTTCAGTTAAGTGGAGAAGAATGGAGGGATTTAGTAACAAAATCAACAGGACAGAGGATGCTCGTCGTTACTGGGAAGGGCTGACTTGTGGCCGCTGCAGGCTTCAGCGTATGAAGTGTGCCCATGTGACAGAACCACACCAGCTGCCCTGCCAGGCCTCGCTGCTGGTGCCTGAGTCCGCAACATTTAATACTTTGTAATTTTGAGGATCCAAGAATTGGAATGACTTAGCTGGTAAATTAGCCCCAGCAAAGGCATTCAATTCAGCGTTGCTTTGCTGCAGGTCATTCGTGGTGTGTGCGGTGCCAGCACCCTGTGCAGGCAACAGCCCAGGGCTGCCGCGGTGGCTCCCGCACTAAGTGTGGCATTTTCCCTTTGATGTGTAAAATGCTCTGCGACTGCTATTCATGGCAGTAGTTTTATTTTTGCTATTAACAGAATTAAAATATTTCATATTTTATCTCAACAAACATCTTTTTACCTTGGAAAATAATATCCAAACCTTATTTTATATGTAGGTTATTGGATCATCTTGAATTTTTGCATTATTTATGTAGTTTATAAATATTTTGGTATATATCTGGACTTGATGTTTTCCTAAGACAACTCTGTGGCTCTTTTAAAACAGGTAGTCAAGAAATTAAAAGTGTCTAGTCGGCTATAAAAACTTATCTATGTTTACTGTGGGAGGATTGATTTAACATTTAATACTTAAATATTTCAGAATGATTTTTAGAATAAGGAATAAAAATTTTTTAAAATAAAAAAATTTTTAAATAAAAAATTTTTATTTTAATTCCCGTTAGTTAACATACAGTGCTGTGCTAGTTTCGGGTGCACAGAAATTCAGCTCTTGCACACCTCACCCGGTGCGTGGCTTAGTGTCAGTGCGTTAAGCGTGCGGCCATCTTCATGTGTTTCTGCACGTAAGTTTATAGACGCTTATATCTTAATGAAAGATGTTACTGGTTGATAAGTAGTTATATTGAGTTAAGCATTTAAGGGTTCCCACATGCTTTTACATTTAAGTTTAAAAACACTTGTATCTTAATAAGAAAATACGTTATTTAAATCATGGTTTATACACAATGTAGTTTCAAGTAGGTAAGCAGTGGGGTGTGGGTGAATCAACACAGTCCTACAGAGTTGGTGGCATAGCCTTGGAAGGGGGACGTAGTTACAGATAATGAAGCCTTAAAGTGCTTTCCATACTTTCATACTGGAACCTAGGAATTCTTCTACAACAATTTAGGATATATGTGTTGACATTTAACTTCAGTTCCTCAGAGTAGCAAAACACTAAATAAACATTAGAAACAACTAGAATAAATGGCACCACACATAACTAAGCAGTAATCCATGATACCAGAGGATTGCCTGATTGTACAGCTATGCAGCAGAGTGGTGCACTTGGGTTCAAGTGGGTAAGCCCTGGGTGTGGGATGGCTTGACAGCCAGTGTGGATGCCGTAGTGGTGGAGGTTTATCATTAGAGATGCATGAACAGCATTGCAGAGGAGCCAGGGGAGGCAGGATTGCAGAAGTCGCCAGTTATTGGAGCTGGGGATGTATCTCATACCTGTCCCCACTTTTGGCTTTGTTTGGAAACGTACATTAAAAAGTTAAAAGTGGGGATCCCTGGGTGGCGCAGCGGTTTGGCGCCTGCCTTTGGCTCAGGGTGCGATCCTGGAGACCCGGGATCGAGTCCCAAATCGGGCTCCTGGTGCATGGAGCCTGCTTCTCCCTCTGCCTGTGTCTCTGCCTCTCTCTCTCTCTCTGTGTGTGACTATCATAAATAAATAAATTAAAAAGAAAAGTTAAAAGTGCCTGTGTACAAGTATACGTATTGACACGGGAGGTTGTTGTAATACAGTCAGTAAAAATGCATTATAAAGTATTTTTACACTGTGACAACATGGTGCCTCTCTTAATATATATGTATGTACATGTACATGTCTGCTCATAACAAAAATAATTAAAACTGGACACTAAAAATGTTGATTGTGGTGACCTCTCATCACGTGGTCATGATTTTATGTCCGTTTTTCTTTTTGCTTTACTTGTTAATTACGTGTACTTTCCCATGACCAAGTTTTACTAATGTTTTAAAAAGGTTTAAAGTAGAATATTCTCAAAAGTAACAGAAAGTGAAATCCCTTAGACATGGGTGGGTCTCACTCCTTCCAGGAGGTGGGTCCTGACTCCACAGTGCTGCCATTGCCCATGCCACACTGAGAGTGATCCTCTGTTCAGCTCCTCCGGTGTTGGCCCTTCTGGTGCAGCCCTGCAGACTGTCACTCCTTCACCCATGTGCAGCCAACCATAAACAGCAGTGGCACCTTGGGCCCCCTCCACAGGAAACGGATTATAGCGCAGGGTCTGGACTACGTGTTTGCTAGAGAACTGCAGGCAACCTAGGCTCTAGAAGCAGGGGTGTGAGATTCTTAGTTAAGTGAACCACAGTTACATTTATTTTAGAGCTACTGTTGTGTATTACCTTTGCTTCATATTTCCATTATTATCTCCATTATTATCGTTCTGTCTACACCCTTACCTGCAGGACCACCCCTGCCCGTGAGCACACCTTTTCTGTGTGCTCACTGGTGTGTGTTTCACTACATTTTGCTCACTGACGCCCCGCCAGGCCTTATCTTGCAGTGCGTGGTACAGCTCCCAGGGCTAGGCTTATTGCACATCACTCAGTGGTGGCTTCGCATCGCAGTCTCCTTAGCGTTTTCTCTCTCTCCGAAGCTAAATCGTAAACCTCATTAGGTCTGAGATGTCCTTGTGAAGTGAGCTCAGTAGTCTAGACGCCTCCTTAGGAAAGCCTTCCTGACTGTGTTTGATATCCTGGAGGAACTCTGCGCCGCAGTTCCAGCTTTGTACAGGTTGTCAATAAATAAAAACTAGATTAGGTGACAGTTCCCATGGGATTGGTAGTTTTACTTTTTGCTAAAATACCATTCGTAAAAGTTAATTTTAAACAAAATCTTTTACAACTACTATTGCAGGCATGAGGCCTTCCTGAGATCATAGATCCATGATTCGTTTTGGCTCTAGTCCTGCATCTGAAAGGAGTTTAAGCTTTTCTGCGTATGAAATGACAGTCACAGGTGCTAAACATTTCAGCTGCATGCCTGTCCTAAAGTTCTGTTTTTAAATACACACTTTCAGGGACTTTGATAAAACTTACAACTTTGTGTGTGTTTATGCTTTACTTGTAGGAGAAATACGAATGCGCGTTAAAGAGAGCAAGTATCAAAATTGTTACCCCTGACTGGGTCCTGGATTGCATATCTGAGAAAACCAAAAAGGATGAAGCATTTTATCATCCTCGACTGATTATTTATGAAGAGGAAGAGGAGGAAGAAGAAGAGGAGGAGGAGGTAGAGAATGAGGAACAGGATTCCCAAAATGAGGGTAGTACAGATGGAAAATCCAGCCCTGCCAGTTCTCAAGAAGGCTCTCCTTCAGGGGACCAGCAGTTTTCACCCAAATCAAACACTGAAAAATCTAAAGGGGAGTTGATGTTTGATGATTCTTCAGATTCATCACCTGAGAAACAAGAGAGGAACTTAAACTGGACCCCTGCCGAAGTCCCACAGTTGGCCTCAGCAAAACGCAGACTGCCCCCGGGAAAGGAGCCTGGGTTAATTAACTTATGTGCCAACGTGCCGCCAGTCCCAGGCAACATCTTACCTCCCGAGGTCCGGGGTAACCTCATGGCTTCGGGACAAAACCTCCAAAGTTCTGAAAGATCAGAAATGATCGCTGCTTGGAGTCCTGCTGTGCGGACGTTGAGAAACATTACTAATAATGCTGATATTCAGCAGATTAGCCGACCGTCAAATGTAGCACATGTAAGTCACTCTTTAAAGAACAGAAATTTAAGTAACAGATGTTGGAGTTGGATTTTACAGTCTGTTTCAACATGGTTTGGTATTTTCTGCTTCTTCAGAACACTTAACTTACAAGCAGTGTTTGTGTGGGAACTTGTTTTACAGTTGTGTGTGTGTGTGTGTGTGTGCGCGTGCGTGCGTGCATATAGTTCATGGTCTCTGAAATTCCAGCAGGGTACCAGTGATAGGGGTGCTCGCCCTGGAGGAAGGGTTTCCACTCTTACTTAGCCTAAAATGAGCAGTGGCCACAGAGAGGTGTGAAGTTGACCAGGTGTTCCTTTCTTGCTTTATTATGAACTTGATGGTAGATGAATAATGAAACATGAATTATTCATTACAGAAGCCTGAATCTGAACTGATAGTTTTATGACTGGAGCTTGTTGATGCAGAATGGACTAAAAGTTTTAGTAAATGTCTTTCAATTTAAGACTACAAGGAAGTAGTCAAGGTACATTGGCCTGGTGTCCATTTGTGTGGGTTGTGGGACAAGGTGGCAAAGAAGAGAGACAAGTCTTCCGCCCTCGTTTCAGGTGGGGAAGACAAGACAGATATGAACAAAAGGGCTTCTGGTCTGGGTGTTTTGAAGACAGTCCTTAAGGGGTCATATAATAGCCGTTGGAGGAAGGAGGCTATTTAGGAGAGGTGATCAGGGAGGGCCTCACGAAGGAGGGGGTGTGAATGACAAGGCCCATGGGGAGGACTGGGAGAGAGAGTTCCAGACAAAAGGGGCAGCGGCAGTGAGGACCTAGAAGCAGGCATGGATTTCCTGTGTTGTAGGGAAAGAAAGAATAATGAGACTTGAGGTAGCGGGGAGAGCTGGAGGCATTTGTAGGGATCTGTCCCCGGGGGCCCATACCATTCTCCCTTAGGGAAAGTGGTCACCTTCTGAGTGTGTCTCTGGGGCTCTAGGAAGGGTGACTAAGTATGTCTTTCTTAACGCAGGTGACATTGTCACTGTTAAGTATGACTGTGATAGTGGTTTTAGAAAGTCTTTCTTGATTACAGATGGCATTTTAAAAATACTGTTTTCTTCCTCTCCTTCCTCCCTCGACTTAGCAGTGAGTAACTGCTAGTACGTGGTTCTTGAGACACTGGAAGGTTGTGTCGTTCAGAATAAGGTCCAAGAAAAGAAAGGTGAAAAATATCCATTCCTCAGATATCCGAAGGATGAAAAATAAGATGGGATGAGGTAATGTGTGTATGGTGTCAGAGAAGAGAGTGGGAATTGGATATGGAGAGAATGGGAGATTCTGGAATAGTTGATACACAGATCCTGGGAAGACCGAATTGTTGGATCTGGTTAGGACCTGGTTTAGGTTTGCGACCATAACCTGGAAAGTTGTGAAGAGGAAGGTGGAACTGACCAGGTCGGCAGGTGGTGGAGGGGTGGGAAAGATGATGAACAGACAGAAGGAAGGCAGAGGTGGCCGGAGCCTGACGTAGTTGGATTAGCAGTTTTGGAGGTGTGCTGGCTTTGGAGATAAAGGTTGAGGGAGAGCAGGGTTGCACACCACAACTGACGCCACCCTCTTCCTGACACCTTTAGTTTGGTCCAAACAATTTTTTGAATTTATTTACCAAAATCATGAGATTCTCTATAAAAATGGGATTTCTGGCATTTCTCGCGAAGTGGAGGAGCCGGCCAGTATTTTGTAGTCTGAATGGTGAAGTGCTTGGTGGCCGAGCAGCAAATTCTTTTGTAGTGAGGTGCCTTCGACGGGCTCGCTCCTCATATACTTACGACCCCTGTGCCATCATTTGCTCTTGACTTGCTGGGCCTGGGAGGTCATTGAGTTGATGTGGAGGACACTGGCAGGTGACGGAGTGAGGGGCTCGGGGTGAAGAGAAGGTCCCTGAAATGAGGTGGTCAGAGTGTGTCAGGGCCAGGTGGTGCCCATGCTCACATGGGGTCCCCGGAGGTGAGAGGAGGAGACAGGAGGCGGAGAGAGTGTGGTGGGCGCCTATGGGCGGCAGCACCCCTGACGTGGCAGAGGGGTGGTAGAGCCGTGAGCTGCATCCCTGTACTAGGGGGCTGTCGGGTGGAGGTGATAGGCAGAAAGCACTGGAAAGCCAGGGGCTTGAGGCGATCGGGAGAAGGTAGCCGGGGGGCAGCCTGTCAGAAACCAGGGAGTGATGGGGGTCACAGGGGGAGACTCTGGGCTATGCAGGCACACCTGTCCTGTGCAGGCAGACAGGTGAAGTGTGCCCATGGGGACCTGCCTCCCGGCAGGCTTGAGACTTCAGTGGGCCAGAGTGCTGAGCCCATGGGGAGCCTTGGGAGCCCTCATGCCTCCTGGAGTTGAGGGATCAGGAACGAGCGTTCAGATTGGATGGACAGACGTGCTCCCTGCTCTTCATCCGCGGGCTCTGTGGACAGTTCTGGGATCCCTGCTGGCCTTTGCCACCATACTCTGTGATGTCAACTTGAATCTCACGCTTCCTAAATTCCCATTTGGATATGGAATAATGTTGCGAGAGGTGGAAAGACATGACCACACCAGGGAGAGGGACGCAACCTGCAGGAAAGGCTTGACGCCCCCACCCCAGGTGCTGCCTGCAGGGTGCTGCGAGGCAGGAAGCCCCCACCCCCCAACCCCCCTACGACGGCTGGGCCCAGCACTAGGGGGAGCAGCTGTGAAGAGATTTTTGGAGAGTTTTTCCACAGTGTAAGAACATGGGACGTTTTGCTGCCAGATGTGAAGAAAATGAATTTTTGAAATGTTACAAATAGAAGACAGATTTAGTTTAAAATTAGATCAGGGGTTGGGAGAAGAACATAGCTAACCATCAATCTGTTTAAATTGCAGATTTTTAGTGGTTTGGAGCCATGTTTGTATTGTAATTCTTTATGTATTGGGCCACTCAATATATAAGTAATTTAAAGATTATCATAGTATTATATAAAGGAAAAATTCAAACTTAATGGCAAATTATGTGATCAAGCAGCTAAGAATCTTCTTTCTTTGATTCCTCGGGACTAACGTGTTCAGCCACAGATCAGAGAGTTGAAAAGCCGGCTGATGAGTCCAGGTGGTGTCCTGAGAGTTACTTCACTGGGTGGCCCGCCAGGTGCCCGACTTTCCAGGCCATTATCCATCTCACTCAGGCCAGTGCTCTTGTCCTGACCTCCATCTGCTCCCAGTTGCCCTGTGCTCACAGCCTGGCTTTCCCCAGCTTCTCAGGTTGTGATCACCACACAGAAGGTGCCCCGGCCCTCCGGGCCCCCTGCAGAGTCGTCCTGGCCATTCTGAGATGGGAGCTGAGAGGACCAGCCTCGGGCTCCAGGCTGTGGAGCATACATGAGGGTCCCTCAGACCTACCAGAGCCCACCCTTTGATCTGGGTGTGGGGGTGCAGGGGCAAGAGCCTGCACAGGAACAGGTTCCACCCTGTTCATTGTGGCAGACAGGACATGGGTGGTTTTTTCTGAGAGTAAAAATATGTATGAAATTTTAAAAATCCAAATGGTCCCTACTGTAAAGTGATAGAGTCCCTCCCACCCCTAACTCCTGTTTCCACTCCAGAAGCAGCCCCTGTTACTGACCTGCACTGTGCGTACAGGCTCATGCTTGATCCACAGAAATACAAGCAGGTGCTCGCCACCCTGCCCCACGTGTGATTGTGTGGAGGTGTGAGGCTTTGATTGGTGTCCTGCCATCTGGGTGTGGTGCGTGCTGAGGTCAATCTACCTCCTCTTTTTTTTTTTTTTTTTTTTTTTTAAATTTCTTTTTTAATTTTTATTTATGATAGTCACAGAGAGAGAGAGAGAGGCAGAGACACAGGCAGAGGGAGAAGCAGGCTCCATGCACCGGGAGCCCGATGTGGGATTCGATCCCGGGTCTCCAGGATCGCGCCCTGGGCCAAAGGCAGGCGCCAAACCGCTGCGCCACCCAGGGATCCCAATCTACCTCCTCTTTATAGGGTATTTTTTAAATGCTTGTAAGCATAGAGAAGAAATTGTTGCCCTATTATTTACAAATTTGTTTAAAAAGTTTCTTTTCTGTTTAGAGCTCCACTGAGGAGTTTTTGAAGAATGAGGAAAACTTACAGAGATAAAGAGGTCCTACCTATGAGGTGTTTGCACGGACAAGCTGTACTGAGTGCTGGTGTTTGACCCACTTCAGTTTCAGGCCCCATTGTTTCATCACTAAATCTGGAGTCTGTGTTACCTTTGCAAATTATAAAACCTTTCCATTTTGGAGTCTACTTGGATGGAAGAGATATTTTAAGATCATGTTTGAGATCTTCTTATAGCTGTGCCTTATATTAAAATTGAATTTCTAGAGTTTTTGTAAATGGCCAAGTGTGCCTTTAATAGGATTAAGATATATTTATTGAGTTTTAGTAAAATCTATTTGATTGTTACAGTTCTCTCAATCATGAGAAAATGGTTTCTCCTTTTTGCTCTGAGCATATTGGGAAGAAATTCCTTGTAGAAATTCCTCGTTGTTTTATTCAGCACCATGCAGGATAAGAAAATAACCTACCATCTGGGGCTCTGGCATCTCCTGACTCCCTCCCACCCCTCAGCTTGTACAGAGTTCTTGGAGTACTCTTGTCCTTGTGAAGCAGAATGAGGTAGAAGGGAAACAGTCTGCTAGCTGGGTTTCTCTCTAGCTTGAAACACTTTTGCCACCTAAAGAGCCCCACGTCCTTTTTGAGGAAGGCTGATATGCCAGCTACACGGATGATTTTCCAGTTGGAGGAACGTTTACCATTTAAGCAAACCTGCTGTTGGTGTCTTTTCTGTCCCCTGTTGACAGAGCATGCCAGTGCCCAGGGCTTGCTGACCACAGATGAGGAGGGGCCGGCTGCTCTGGTGGGGTTACGTGCTGTCCGTGTCGGGTGCTTTCACTTGGGTAGTAGTCAAGAATTCTTGTTGCCTCTCATTGGGTAGCTTTCATTGTTGGGAAGGAGCCGAGGTCAGGCTCCTGCTTGCCATTCCCCAGAGCATCCTTGTGTTAGGAGAAGTCTGTGGAATGTTGCAGATGGGGAAAGGGTCCTGGTGAGGCCCTGTGCACTTCACGTTGCACGGCGGTGCCCGGACTCCCACTCAAGGCCCCCGGAGTAAGTAGGATGCCTTTGTTTTTTCTCCCCTTTTTTGGGGCAGCCCTGTCACTGTGCTCTAGAAAACACATCAGCCATGTGATGTTTGTACTAAGTCATGAGCTTATTCTATTTTACTTCTTTTTCAAGTTTTGGTGGTCTCAAAATAGGAATTCACGTTATTGAAGTTGGTGATGCTTTCGTAAATATAAAATGCTGTATTGTTTTTGAAGCTTGTAGTTTGGTGCTTCCTATTTCTTTAAACATTAAGGGAATGTGGGAGATGCTCATATTCTCTCAATTAAGGGAACGTTAGTACATTTCAGTAATGATTGCTGATGATTTTGCCTAATTTTTGTTTTTTAGATCTTACAGTCCCTTTCTGCACCTACAAAAAACTTAGAGCAGCAGGTGAATCACAGCCAGCAGGGCCACGCGAATGCCAACGCAGTGCTGTTCAGCCAGGTGAAGGTGGCTCCGGAGCCACACCTGCCACAGCAGCCACCACAGCCACCACCGCCCCCACCGCCACCGCATCCAGTGCTGCACCTTCCCACCCAGCAGCTCCTGCAGCTCCAACCGCAGCCACAGATCTCCCAGCAGCCTTACCCTCAGCAGCAGCCACACCCCTTCCCCCCACAGCCGCTGCCCTTCCCCCAACAGCCCCTGCACCGGCCCCAGCAGCCCCTGCAGCCCCTGCAACCACAGCAGCAGCATGCCCTGCAGCAGCAGCTGCACCAGCTCCAGCAGCACCAGCTCCAGCAGCAGCAGCTGGCACAGCTCCAGCAGCACAGCCTACTGCAGCAACAACAGCTTCAGCGTCTGCAGCAGCAGCAGCAGCAGCACGTGCAGAGCCAGACACCCCAGCCCCTGCCACACCAGGCACAGCCCCCACAGCCCCAGCACCAGCCTCTGCAGCAGCCCCTTCAGCAGCCTCCGCAGCAGCACCAGCCCCAGCAACCCCTACAGCCCCCACAGCAACCACAGCTCCAGCTCTTCGGACACGACCCAGCAGTAGAAAGTGAGTTGTGTGGAATTTATCTGCCTTTCCTGAAAGTCTCGTACTTCTTTAAATGCTGAGAGAGCGGGTTTGAGCATGGGGTGAGGATTCACATCAGAATCTTGCACCCAATGAAGGACTTGGTTATAACAGTGGAGGAGGTGTATGGTCTCTGCAGCTGGGGACGGCATCCCCCTCGAAGTACAGGTCAGTGTCCTCCAGGAGGAGAGTTGTCCCGAGGGCTGACACAGACATTAACTCTGTTGGTTTCATTTTTAGTTGTGAATATAGACAGTCCAGCTAATGTATTCCTAGCAGTCTTTCCAGTGTAGTACTCAGGCTGCTGGTGGATGTGTCCTGGTCAAGAGTGATTCACTTCATAGATTCAGATTAAACTCGGCAGAATGAACACTTTAGTTTTTGTGCACGTCCACATATTCATGGGGTTTTACTTTTCTTGTATAATTTGTGCCAGTTCCAGAAGAAGGCTTCTTACTGGGATGTGTGTTTGCGATTGCGGATTATCCAGAGCAGATGTCTGATAAGCAGCTGCTGGCCACCTGGAAAAGGGTGAGTCGTGCTTAAAGAAGTAAACTTTGTCCTGAAGACTCTCCTCTCCGAATATAACTTGAACTTCATTCACTTGGCTGCCCTGACACATGCACATCTGTGTTTTGAATGTATTATGGGCATTCAGTTTTTTAAGATTTTATTTATTCATGAGAGACACACAGAGAGAGGCAGAGACACAGGCAGAGGGAGAGGCAGACGATCCCTGTGGGGAGCCCGATGTGGGACTTGATCCCAGGACCCCGGGATCATGCCCTGAACCCAGGGCAGACTTTCAACCGCTGAGCCACCCAGACGTCCGTATTATGGGCATTCTTATTCATATTCTCTGTGACCTTAGGCAAACCACTTTTTTGAGCTTCATTATTGGTTTAGCTGTAAGGGGAAATGTTGGACTTTATCATTCTTCAGATTTTTTCAGTTCAGATTCAAAGGGGTACAAGCTATCTGTATGTAACTGGGGATGTAAGAGTAAGACCAGGATTTTGGTGCCCTGGAATAGGAACCGTCAGCTTCCATGTGCCTTCATCATTTCTGTCTCTAAAGGCAAGTGCTGGAAAATCTTAGAGACTCCAGCTGGGAAGGTCTCTAGTTGTGAACTGTAGTCCCTGTATTGCTTATTTTGTATGGTGGCCTTTAAAGAAAAGGAGAAAAAAATACTTTGCTCTTCAGTGTCACAAATCAAAACAGACTCAAATTTAAAAGAAAATGAGTTTAAGTATGTTTCCAGCATACTTTGAATGTGCTTCCCTCTGAGTGTTCCTGTTGTTCAAACCCTGCTCTGTGCCAAGCATTCGGTAAGACACGGGACGTTGATGAATGTACAAGATTGAGAAAACTGTGTATCAGTTGGAGAAATAGCCGTCTGTCCAGGGTATGAGGAGGCAGGATGGCCGGTACAAGGAGAGCTGTAAGACAGAATATCATCCTTTGGCTGAACGCAGCACGAGGGCCAGTCTCGGGCCAGGGGCCTCAGAGCTTGGGGCCAGGAGGGTGTCATGAGTCAGGTGCCGCATGGGCAGCTGGAAGTAATCAAGTGGTGTCTTCAGAGTTCTTAAGAAAGTGACGCTGGCCGAAAATGGCATGTCCAGTCTGTGTGACGCATGGCGCTGGAAAGGGCGGTGTCCTCGGACTTCCACCATCAGCCCTCCCTCTGCGCAAAGACAGGAAGGGAAGTGTTAGGCCAAGAGTGGAGGGAGGTGCCAAACAGATATGAAAGTGAGTGTGGGGAGGAGCCAGCCTCAGCTGGAGCAGGAAGAGTGGTCTCCAGGGGCAGCACAAGGTAGAGACGGTGCTGCCAGGCCTCTCGGTGTGCTTGATCGGTGACATACCGATCGGTGACATACCGTCTGCTGCACCTTAGTGATTTGGAGCAGCAACACCTGTCACCTTGCTGTTCCCTCATGGGTGGGAGACATGGCCGGTGGTGCCACAGGGTGGCTGGGTTCAGGCTCTCTGCTGAGGTGCTGTCAGCGGGTGGAGGGGGCCTCTAGGCCTCACTGCACAGGCCCCTCCCTAGGCCTGGGGTAGCCCTGGGTTCTCCCAGGGTGCGGGACCTAAGGCAGAGCAAGGAGGAAGCCACCGTGTGTCTCATGACTGTCTTTAGAAGCCGCACGTAGTCACTCCATCATAGTCTGTTGGGCCAGCAGGTTCCCAGGCGAGGGGCCCGGGCTCAGCTCTGAAGGGAGGTGCACCTGGGGATTTGTGGGCAGTGTTTTAACCACCACGATGTCCTTCTTTGTACAGTTTGAGAGTGACCTAGAGATACTCAGGAAGGGAAGAAGAGGCGGGAGGGAGGGAGTTTGGCCAAGGACTAGCCTTGGGGAGGGGCGCGTACAGTGGTCGACCCGGTGGCCGAGCTTCGGGGAATTAAATCCCAGAGACTCACTCCAACAAGAATGGTGATGTGGCCAAATGAGGAAGGCTGGGGGCAGGAGTGTTCCAGGCGGTAGGAGGTCAGGAGATGCGGAGCAGGTAGGCTACATTAGTGATTTTCCAGAAGACATGGCAGGAGCGCGGTGTGGCTTCTGCTGGGGAGCGAGAACCAGTGGAATGGGAAGTGGGTGTTTCTGTCACGCCTTATGAAACTGTAGACGAACTGCTATAATAACTGAATTTAAAAAGTAAATGAAGCAGGATGGTTTTGTGGGCAGAAATTTTATCATAATGCAGGTCTCTCTCTTGCGGTGCATAGTTGTTTGGACTCTCAGCAGCGCTGGCCTGCACGTAATGCCCATGGTCAGACCTGGGGTAGGCCCTCCCCCAGCTCATGATCACCATGAAATGCCACTTCTCAGTAGTCACTAACTTCATACTGCTTTTTCTTCTTTCCTTTTAATAACGGCCCTTAACCAGGGTTGCTCTGCCTGCCAGGGCATGTTTGGCCATGTGTGAGGATGGTTCTAGTTGTCACATGTTGGGGGGTGGGTGTTGCTGGTGTCTAATGGGTACAGTCAGCAGCGCGGCCAGTTCACAGCACAGCTTCAGGTGGTCTAAGACATCAGCAGTGCCAGGTGGAGAAAACCCAGTTTCAGAAAGAGAACATTGTGTTTCTCTTCTCTTTCCTTCTGGAAATTCAGATTAAATGAGTGCTGGAGTTCATTTTTATTTCATGGTGCTGGGTAGAAAACCTGGTAAATACAACCAACATATACACATATTACACTTTGGTGAAATACACTGTAAAAAATAAACAGTGGACTTGTTTGATAGCAGTCTAATCTGAAATAATAATTCTGCTCTGTTCTCCTGAGTCCATGAAGTTGATTACGACTTTGGGTCTTGTGTGTGTCCAGATAATCCAGATGCATGGCGGCGCTGTGGACCCTACATTCTCAAGCCGGTGTACACACCTTCTGTGTGAGAGTCAGGTCAGCAGTATGTATGCACAGGTGCGTAGTGTGGCCTCAGCTGCTACTGCAGCAATGTCCCTTTTTACAGACTGTCTAAGGATTCTAGAGACTGGTGTCTGGAGAGGAACTTTTTTCTACCTCTAAAAGTAGGGAAGTGCCTTCTTAGTAATTTTTATCAGTCTTTGGTGGGACGGATATGTTTGTGGATGGAGAAAGTGCAGGACACCCCTGGTAGTGTTAAGGAAAGGACACAGGCCTTTGGCTCGCTTCAAAGCTGCACTGACTGAATGGGGGGTGGTTGCAGGATTTCCCACTATTGTGGGGCTATGTACGCAGGGCTGGACTGAACGTCTGTAACGCCCCCTGGGGCACGGTCCCCTTGTCCGTCCCCTGAAGTGCCATCTCTTCTCCTTTCCTGACAATGTGGTTATTGGTGCATAGACCGCGGTCAGTAGGTGTGTGGTGAATGGCCTCCCACAAACTCCTCTTAAACACAGTAACCATATACTGGATCCCCTTTCTAACTAAAAATGTGGCCATGCTCGTGACGGTTTTATTTTTTCTCTCTGTGGTTAATTTTAAGTGGGTAAATATATTTTTTCTGAACTTGTTCTCATTGGGGCTTCTGTGTTCTGAAGGGAAATGTTAATTTGGTGATCATAGACTTCTCATGCCACAATTGAAGTTATTTTGGAGGCCATTGTAAAATGTTGCTTTGGTCCCTGTCACAGGCTATTGGTGTGTAGGTGGCCACATTCCTAGTTGTGTGGAAGTCAGCCTGCTCTTGTGTTGTCACTTAGGTAAATCGGGTGCTCTGTATCACGTGATCCCCATGGGGCTTCTGTAAAGGTGTCACTGTAGTTATACAGCCTGACAACTGGGTATTTAATCCTGCAGCTGCAAACACCCCGGCACAGCAAAACCTGTGATTTTGTGTTTGGTAGGCGATCAGGGAGAGGAAGAGATGTGTCACTGCGCACTGGCTGAACACGGTCTTGAAGAAGAAGAAACTGGTGCCGCCTCACCGTGCCCTGCATTTCCCGGTGGCATTCCCCCCCGGAGGAAAGCCATGCTCCCAGCACGTAAGGGACACCCCTCTGCTTCGTGCTCGTTCTCCTCCTCCCGCAAAGTGGCCCCACACTGCCTTTGTCTCCCACGTGGGCCCCAGGGTACCGGTCCCGGTGCACTACCCCTGGCCCCGGCTCCAGAGGGCCCGAGTGGCGCCAGTACCTCACTTCTTGTGTTCCTTCAAACCGGCAGTTTCCTGTGGAGCAGAATTTAACCACGTCTCTCAAATCTGTAACACTACTTAAAATCCAAAAGTAAAGCGGGCGCCTTGCACCGGGAGTGGCCCCTGCAGGCAGGACCTGATTCATAGTTGTAGGTTCTCACTCAGACATTCTCAAAATTGGCATCAGTGAGAATGAAGAACTGGCTGAGTGTTTACATGCTTAGTAAAACAGTTTTGTTAGAATGATCTGAACAGTGTCCTGTTAACACAAGAGAGGCATTCCCATAGTTGGTGTTCTGATTCCCAGCTCTCCCTCTGATGGCTCCACATGAACCCTATTTACCACAAAGTGCCGATTTTGACGCTCATCGGAGTGGCGTTACGGCCTCTGTGCAGAAATGTCCAGTGGAGGCTGAAAATACATGCGCATAAAGCAGGCCCAGAGAAGGGGGTGTTTGCGGGTTAGATCACTGCTGCGTTTTGGCCTTATTTGCTCTCTTTGTGCTTAGATTATTTCTGTGACTGGATTTGTCGACAGTGACAGAGACGACCTGAAGCTAATGGCTTGCCTGGCGGGCGCCAAGTACACAGGCTACCTGTGCCGCAGCAACACGGTGCTCATCTGCAAAGAGTAAGTGCGGCTCTGGGATTCCCATGGCGAACTGCCTTCTTGCATTTCTGAGCACAGCCTGGCTCTGCTGGGAGTTAGCAAATCGATGTCTTTTAGAACAAGGGCAGTGAGAGCAGAAGTATCTATAAAACACTGGAAGGAAATTAGATGAATTAGGGAGATGAGAACTAATTAGGTAGTGGGAATAAGGTAAACCTTTTGAAGTAGTGGATGACCTGGTGACCCAGCAGGAGCCCTGGGACGTGTCCTGAAATGACCAGCCGGAGGTTATCATCACCTGTGCTAAGATACCCCTGGTATTTCTATGTTGTTGAAAATAAACATTATTTTGAACAATAGACAAGTCTAACATTTAAAAAAAATCTTTTTTCTTTAAAAAAAAAAAAGACCAATTGGTTTAAAGTATGAAAAAGCCAAGGAGTGGAGGATACCCTGTGTGAATGCCCAGTGGCTTGGCGACATACTCCTGGGGAACTTCGAGGCGCTGAGGCAGGTGCACTACGGCCGCTACACGGCGTTCAATCTGCAGGAGCCATTTGCCCCGACGCAGCATCTGGTTTTAAATCTTCTGGGTAAGTGGAGTTTCACGGGCTGTCAGACGAAGAGGGTTACACATGCTCCTGCCGTTTCTTTCTGACCTGAGGCATGGTCGTGGCACTAGCTTTCCCATTGTTTGTAATTGACATCATTTCCTGTCTCCTCACCCCCTTCTACTCCACCCTGCGCAGGGGTTCCTTCTGGTTTGCTGTGCTTGTTTGCCTTTATAGTAGATGCTTACAGCTGGGAGGAGCACTGTTATCTCTTCAGCCAGCTTGCGCTTCTCTCCCACCCCATGGAATGTGCCCTGCTTTCTCTCCTTCCCTTGTAAGTGAGCACCCCAACTCCTCCCCTTGCCCTTGCCGGACCTTAGGCAGGCATGTGCATGTCTGTTGCTGCTCCTGGACTGTGGCCTCCTGCTCCTGGAGTCCGTTACAGCACTTGGTTCTGCTGCACATGCTTAAGTGAACGCACCCAAGGAAATGATCATTCAGGCTTTGCTTTCATATGCTTGCTTTTTAAAAGCTCATTCAGCTGGATTTTTGGATGGCTTTGATCATGAGAAATTTCTTCATTTTGAGCCATAATCTCCCTCCCTGGGACATATGTGCCCATCTGCCTTTGGTTTTGAAATGAAAGCATTGCAAAGACTCATCGTCCTTCCCCAAAGCATTTAGTTCGGCTGTTGTGGGGGGCAGGGGGGACGTGCTGTGTCCTTCATGCTGGGCTCCTGTTGCCACAGGGGATTGTGGCTCCCAGACATGGCCGGTGGCCCCCAGACTGGGCCATGGAACAGCTTTGCTTTAGGCCCCTGTCACTATGCTCCTTGTCTAGAGGATGCCGGGTACTGAACCCCCTGAGCACAGCCCCAGAGCTGCTTGCTGCACTTCCTCACCTGCCCTTATACTGGAAGCATCAGCACAGTCTTTATATGCATCCTTGATAAATGCCCATGAGGCCACCTATGTGTCAAAGGCTAACCCCAGAAAAGGGTTTCACAAACAGGCTTTTCCAATTCAACAGTGTGTTGTTGTAAAAATAACTTGTTTCTCTCTCTAGATGCTTGGAGAGTCCCACTGAAGGTGTCGGCAGAGTTACTGATGGTAGGTTGAGTCTTTGGCCCAGTCGCTTAGGCTGTCACACCTTAGAAACACGCAGTGGGTATAGATTTGTATTTGTCAGTTAAAAACTCTTCAACTTGTCAGCATAGCAAATGAAGTTGTATCTTCTCGCTTCTCATAAAGTGTTTAGCACACCTTGGGTCTTTCCCCCCTCAGTTGATGGTATTGTCCCTCGTTGGTACTTACACACAGAGAAGCTCGGTTGGCTTCAGAGCAGAGAGTGGAGGAGGAAGTAGGACAAGTGCCCACCTTGTCTCTGTCACCTGTGCGGGCTGGGAGCCCTGAAAGCAGCCCTAGCAGCTCCGACTCATTCTGGGCTGCAGAGGAGATGAGGTGGCCTGGCCAGGTCGGGGATGTCTCTGATTGAGGACTAGGAGCAGGTGTGAGTGCTGGCAGATGCTGTGTAGCTGGGGGCCATCTCTGATGGTGGCACGTGCATTGTATTTTCTGGTGTGTTTCCGTGTCACAGCTCAGTAATGTCACACTATAGAACATGTCTCCTGCTCACGGTTACTGCTGATGCTCCTGCCACCATGAGGGCAGCTATGGTTTCGTTGTTGGTGGTAGTAGGGCTTCGTGCCTGTTACCATATGTACCCACCTGGGTTGTTTCAGTAATGGACTTCTGTATCACGTGCCCACTGATGTTCAGTGCATCCATGAGAGCTACAGAGGAGATTGAGGGTTTGTGTCCCCTAAACACCAACTGAGGAGAGGGCTCCTGTCAGGATTCCCTAGTAGCGTCTCAGCCTGTGCTGATTGAGGGCTTGCCCGGCTGTTTTCCATATCTAACCTGGAAGCCGCTGATGATCATCACAGTCTCTTTCCTTCATGCTCATGATCATGTGCTCACATGGGTTTGTTTTTCTTTGCTTAAACTCATAATTATGATTTTAATAAAACATGACCAGCCCTGACACATCAGCAAAAGCCAATATTCTCCTAATTCCTTTGGAGGAAAGAAATGTTGAGTGGCTTTTAAGGTGAGGCTGGGAACGTGGTCATGAGTTCTTCCCTTCCCAGACCCCTCTTTCTCTGTGGCTCTGTGTCAGCAATTACAGAGCTCTGGGTTTCTTGTTGCTGACACGTGATGTGGACACTTGCGAGTGCTTGCTGGCTGCAGAGAGCCGAGGGTGGTCTCCTTGTCACAGTAGCAGTGAGAGAAAGTAGAGCCTGGTCCCATGTGTGACTGGGCGAGGAGGTCCCAGGTGTTTTCTGTAGAGACTTCTGTTGTGGTCTTCTATATACAGCAGCTGTGTTTAGAAAGTGTTAAGGTCAGTTAATAAGATAGGTAGTGGTTTCACACAGTAAAATAGACACAGTGTCTTCTGGAAGAAGTTCTGGGAAAGCTACCCTGCGGCACCTGGTCCTGTGCTCAGCAGTGTTGCTCATCTGCCCAGTGTGAACCGCCATAGGCAGGATTTCTGCTTGAGGAGTAGTCGTTTTCCAGGGAATGTAACTGCAGTGAGAATGTTTTCCAAATTCCAAAGTGGGACACAAGACATATTGGAAGTAAAAACTGCCATGCAGTATTGAAGGTGGAGGACTGCATGTGCAGCATGGGGGGGGGTGGGGGAGACGGAGACCTCCTCAGGGCATCTGAGGACCGGGAGGCTTGGGGAGCCTGGAAGGCAGGCTGAGAGGTACACAGAGGTTCTAGAAAGCCCTCCTGCTCCTGGATGGAGACTTCCTTGTCACTCTTCTGGGCTAATGCTGGTTTTGATGCAGTGGAGAGCATGAATTATGTAGGAGAGGGGTTGGTTATGGGACACATAAATCTCTTGGAAGCTCCCGTGTTACTTGTGAGAGTGATTAAAGTGAGTGATATTTTAATTACAGAGTATGAGACTACCTCCCAAACTGAAACAGAATGAAGTGACCAACATCCAGCCTTCTTCCAAAAGAGCCAGGTATGAATGGTCCCATACGTCTCTTGTGCTTGGTTATTGTTTACAGGGCTGTTTTAGAAACTGGTCACAACTGGGGAAATTTCTGAACATTTCACAATAAATTGGATTTGTTTATTGCTTCACAACTTTGTTGTGATTGGGATATAAAGGTGGGTAGACAAGTACTTCTTTTTTATTAAAGAAAAAAAGAATCTTTTCATTTTTATTCATTTTATTTTTTAAAGCAAAACCTTATCAGAACCTCAGTAAAAGTATAGCTGCTGTAGCAGAGCAGGTGGAAGGCCTTGGTGGGCTGGCTGTGCCATTGTGTATGGGACTGTGCCCTCCGGGCATGCCCTGTGGCTCAGGTAGGCAGGGGCCAAGACCCCTTTGGAAGGACATATGTGGTGCACTGGTCTCACCTGCTAAAAACCTGGTTGGCCAGTATGGGTCAGTAATGAAGTCCTGCCTTATGTGATTAGTAAGGCACAGCAGATACAAGTTGAACTAGGGAGTTTTCTTCTTCATCCGTGAGTCTGGAAAAGCCCTTATTTCTGAGCTGGACTTGGCAAACCACAGTTTACCTGCTTGGGCTGCCCTGTGCAGTCACAACCTTCTCATCTCTCCGCTGCTCTGCATCATACTCCTTCCACCCCACATTACAGTCTGTGAATTACAGAAGTATTCAGTAGCATCCTAATTGTGTGACTTTATAAAGTTTTAAGAGAGCGAGCGTGAGCAGTGTGGGACGGGCAGAGGGAGAGGGAGAATCTTAAGCAGATTCTGTGCCCGGTGCACAGTCTGACCTGAGGCGTGATCTCATGGCCTCGGGATCAAGACTTGAGCTGAAATCAAGAGTTGGATGCTCAAAATCAAATCAAATAAACTTTAAAAAATTATTTTACTTGGATGATTTCAGATGTAAGCTCAGAGGAATTGAAAATTGTAAGGATATGTAAAGACTGAGTGATTGAATTGAAAATGTGTGCTTAAGTCAGATGGCTTGTTTTGAGCCTTTTGGTGTAAGATGGGGGTGAGTAAAGGGCGTGTGAGACTCGGCTGCAGCTCCCGGGACGCTGGCTGGGTAAAAGGGGTGACTGTGTAAACGGTGGGAAGAAAAGACAGGTACCACTCATTTTCCTTTACAGAAAAATCCCCACATGGTTAAAGCTCTGGACAGTTGTTAAAACTATTAAAATCCCTTGTTGGCTAAAGAACATTTTTATTCTAAGTAAAGTCACCTTTCTATTCTATTTATTTTATAGAATCGAAGATCTGCCACCTCCCACTAAAAAGTTAACACCAGAATTGACTCCTTTTGTGCTTTTCACGGGGTTTGAGCCTGTCCAAGTCCAACAATATATTAAGGTAAAATTATATTCTGCTTTCTCTGAGGGTCTTTAGCTTTGTGCTTTTCTGTGTTTATTTGCTTTAGGATAGCAGTTTATTAAAATAACATTTAATCAGGAATACCCTGTTACTGTAGTCTTTACAGCGTATGTTTATAAAGTAGTTGTATTTCTTACAATAACAAGTGGTCATGAAATTGTTAATGAGTCTTCAGCTTGTTCTGTGCTTTTTATAGTTTTATACTTAGACACTTGCTTTAATAGAAAAATATGACTGGTGATTAGAGCAAGACCCATATTTATAGTCACGTGAACATGCAAGCCTGCTTGCGTGCCATCATCCTAGAACCCCCAGAGTAGGGGGTATGCCTGCCACTCTGCGTCTCCCACAGAAGCCACAGGCCACAGGGTGGAGGGCTCGGGGGGGAGTTGTGTTTGTGTGTGCTTGGATACTAGGTGGGAATGCGACCTTACAGATGTGTCCTACAGCAGCTTCCCATGGGCAGGGCGGGGCGAGGATTGCGGTTTCAAGTTGGCCTGCATCGTGTTTGATTTGTATGTTGTGCTTTCGGTTTTTTAAAGGAAAAGAAACAGTTACAAATGCTGTTGTAAGTTTAGTGCAATTTTTAATTTTTTTACTTTTACAATTGGGTGTAGTCACTGATCTCTTGTTCACTTGTTCGTGTCTTCTCATCACATCTCTGCTAGGAGTCTGTGAAACCAGAGACTGTATGTCACTGTGCTTCATCAGCACCTGTTTCAGCTATAAGCTTGGGCACATTCACACCTTTCATGAGATGTGCTGCCTGGTTCTGGGGCACTTTATCTGTTAGGGATGTGGTGTCTGACGGAGAAGTGCTCTTTTTATCGGGGTTTGTGTGGACTTTATTACAGACACGTGTACCGTCGGCACCGTTGTGCCGTCTGTGCCGCGCTGTCGGGTGGCCCGTACCCCTGCGCTCATCTCTGCTCTGTGCTCCTGCCTTTAGAAGCTCTACATTCTCGGGGGCGAGGTTGCTGAGTCCGCGCAGAAATGCACACACCTCATCGCCAGCAAAGTGACGCGCACCGTGAAGTTCCTGACGGCCATCTCTGTGGTGAAGCACATCGTGACCCCAGAGTGGCTGGAGGAGTGTTTCAAGTGTCAGAAGTTTATTGGTAGGTGGTGGTGTCACTGCCTTAGTTTTTCATGCTAAAAACTGACCTCCCCCCCCCCATTTTCATCCCAAGAAACATCTAGTTTGCTTTTTTTCCTGAGAACTCACCATTGAATTGACAAATAACTGGTTGTGACATGGAAGGAATTTGATATTTTTGCATCATACTATGAAATGGAAAGGTTGTGGTCATTTGGACAGCGTTAGGGGAAAATAAGCTCTCTGCCACTGCTGTTTTGTTTCCTGGTCAATGCACTTTGTTTGGACACTGGCTGTAGAGTGCGATTCTCCCACACAGTGGTGTCCATGAGTGTCTTGGTGCAGTTCTGATGGCAGGTTCCGTCAGAGGGATGTGTGTCTCCCTCCCATCGCCCACCCCTCACCGTTCAGAGCCCTCAGAGTGGCTTCCTTCTAGGCAGTGAGGCTTACAGACAGCATAGGAAGGGTTTTCCCTTTGTCAGTGTCCTCAAGTGTTTTCAGACTTTACTACATAGGGAGTCCAGTCTGTTTCTCCACAGAAACTACGTGGCCAAAATTGACACACACCTTTGTTAGGTAAGTTAGCGTGAGCAGCAGTGGCAGTGCCTTCTGTGTGCGGGTGTTCCCAGGGCACTGTGACCCCCACATACACATGCTCAGCCCCCACTTGGCCACCAATCTGAGGGGAGTGAGAAGAGAGGGGTTTGGCCCTGTGACAAGCTTCACTACAATCTCAGTCTGGTTTCTTGGTTTTGGTTTTTAAGCCCCAACCACAGTGGTGCAGAGACTTAGCTCCCCTGTGTTCCATTCCCCCCATCCTGTGGCTGTGACCTCACTAGCCTCTGATTAGGGCACACACACCCGTATTTCTATGCCAGCCATGTACCCCAGAGGCCGCACCCCCCTTGTTGCTGCCCCTGGAGCAGTGGGATGATATGCATCCACCAGACCCACAGACCCTCCAGGTCCCCACTGGCCTCGCACTGTTCTGACCCACAAAACTAACCTAATTTGTCCCTAATAGGGACAAATAGTTGTTAATGTTAAACTGAAGTATTTCAGATCCATGTTATTTTCTTGGCCACTGGTGTTTAAACCTAATTCAGTCTTTAAAACAATTAATAAAGGTATATATATTTTAAAGTTCATGTAGTCTAATATACAGATGAGAAAGTATGATTCAGAAAATTATCTTATTATAAATATATATTATTTATAATAACAAACCATAGCTATAAGCAAAGCTATAACCAAACTTAAAATTCCATGATTCTGTATCAAAATCAATCATAGGAAAGAATCATTATATGAAAATAAATTTCCAATTACAATAGTATAGTCAATTCTCATTACTCTAGTGGTACTTCTGTTCTACAGAGTAGCCACAGACCCCAACTTCTAGAACACTGAGCCATTGCTCTCAGAGGAAACACAGGGCTGGGTTCCTGCAAACCCTGGTCACATTTTTATCAACTGATCAATATCTACACTTGTAGGGCTCTGTAAAACCTTGTTTTATGTGTACCTCTGTTTAAAGACACTGTTAGAATCTATTCTTGCCTCCTTCACACTGGCCTCCGGGCCAGCTGTGCATAACTGGTGGCTGAATGAAGCCGTCATAACTCGTGCTTTCTCCATACAGCACAACGTGGCCTCTTCCCTGGGGGGCGCTGCAGCACCACAGTCCATGCTGGGGCATTGGAAACTACAGAGTCACCAACAAAAAGCATAAAAATGTAAAAAAATAATAATAATACTAAATAGACCATAGAAAGGAAACTTTCTTACGGTATATATTGAATGAAGGCAGACGTCTTCTGGGAAAGGGCACGCATTTGGAGGCTCTGGTTTGCCACTGCTATGTGTTTCTGCAAGTGACTGCAAAAACTCCACAAATACAGATTTGAGGTTCCAAATGTAAAATCCACATATAATGAGGATAACTATATTAATACTTAAAAATTTTTTCAATTGAAAATAATTTTTGTTCTTAAAAGATATTGGAGGGACACCTGCGTGGCTCAGCAGTTAAGCATCTGCCTTTGGCTCAGGGCGTGATGCTGGAGTCCTGGGATTCAGTCCCACATCAGGCTACTTGCATGGAGCTTGCTTCTCCCTCTGCCTGTGTGTCTGCCTCTCTCTGTGTGTCTCTCATGAATAAGTAAATAAAATCTTAAAAAAAAAAAAAAGATATTGGTGAAATACAAAACCTAACAATGTAGGCAGAAGAAAAAAGTTGTAGAGGAACAATTCCCATAAACATATATATTAGCTCCCAATTTTGTAGAAGCGCTATAAAATTTAAAATGTGACAGTCTGTTCCTTCACTGAAATTTGAGTTACTTAATTTATCAGGTTGTGAAACATGATTTTTTTTATCTGTTTATAAAGTTTATAGCAGTTTATATTTCATGAAGTTTTGGTTGACTGACTTGCATTTGTTTATGACATAACCATTGATCTCTGTTAGAAGGTGGTTTAGTCGTGTTGTAAACATTTAATAGTAAATAGTAAATAATAAATAGTAAATAGTAAACATTTCACATTTGACACCCCCCCACCCCCCCAGATATCAGGATTTAAGAGAATTTTTCTAGTTTACAATAATTGCCTTTTCTGAGTGTCATGGTGTTGGACTCAGTCCATAGCCTTTTCACAGTGGCTTCCTCAATTTAGTGAGATGCACCTGGGTTTCCTCTGTCTTTTCACAGCTTTAGAGCTGGTTTCTTCATAGCGTTGAGCAACATTCCACTGTCTGCCTGGACCACAGTTTATCTGGTCACCAAATGATGGGCATGTTGGCTCCTTCTGAGTTTTGACAATTATGAATACAGTCACTGTCATTGTTCTTTTTTTTTTTTTTTTTAAATTTTTTTTTTTAATTTTTATTTATTTATGATAGTCACAGAGAGAGGGAGAGAGGCAGAGACACAGGCAGAGGGAGAAGCAGGCTCCATGCACCGGGAGCCCGACGTGGGATTCGATCCCGGGTCTCCAGGATCGCGCCCTGGGCCAAAGGCAGGCGCCAAACCGCTGCGCCACCCAGGGATCCCACTGTCATTGTTCTTATGTAGCTTTTGTGTGGATGTAAGTTTTCAACTCCTTTGAGTCCGTACCAAGGGGTGTGATTGCTGGATTGTGTGTGTGGTAAAGGCACGTTTAGTTTGGTGAGAATCCACCACGCTGTCTTCTGTGTCTGCTGTACCACTTTGCACTCCCGGCACCAAGGAAAGAGAGCGCCTATTGCTCCACATCCTTGCTGCATGTGGTATTGCCAGTGTTTTAAATTTCCACCATTTTAACAGTGGTAGAGTGGTAATCTCATTTTTGCTTTAATTTGCAGTTTGATAATGACACAGAGGATATTTTCATGTGTGTATTTGCCATCTCTCTTTTCTGGTGACATGTCCAGATTTTTTGCCCCCCCCCTTTTTAAGATTTTTTTTATTTATTCATGAGAGACACACACAGAGGCAGAGAGACACAGGCAGAGGGAGAAGCAGACTCCGTGCAAGGAGCCCAATGCAGGACTCGATCCCAGGACCCGGAATCACACCCTGAGTCGAAGGCAGACGCTTAACCCACTGAGCCACCCAGTCGTCCCTTTTGCCCTTTTCTGAAATTGGGCTGTTTTCTTATTATTAAATCTCAAGGACACTTTTTGTATATTTTGAATAGCAGTCCTTTATCAGATGTTTCTTTTCCCACCATTTTCTTCCAGTCTGTGGCTTATCTTCTCATTCTCCTAACACTGTTTTCCCAGAACACAAGTTTTTAATTTTAATGAAGTCCAGCTTATCAATTATTTCTTCCATAGATTGTGCTTCTCGTGATGTATCTAAAGTCCTTGCCATATTTAGGGTCATCTAGATTTTCTCCGATGTTCTAGGAGTTTTATAGTTTACAGTTGGGTCTGTGCTCATTTTAATTTTTTTAAAAGATTTTTTAAATAGAATGAGAGAGCATGAGCCAGGGGAAGGGGGCAGAGGGAGAAGCAGACTCCCTGCTCAGAAGGGGCCTGATGTGGCGCTCGATACCAGGACCCCAGGATCATGACCTGAGCCCAAGGCAGATGCTTAAGCTACTGAGCCACCCAGGGGCCCCCCATTTTAATTTCTGTGCAGGTGTGTCTGTCTAGATTTAGTTTTTCGCATGTGGACAACCAGTTGTTGAAAAGATGATCTTTGCTCAGTTGTACTGCCTTTGTTCCTTTGTTAAAGACCCATATATGTAGTTTATGTGGGTTTTCTGGGTGCTCTCTCCCCGTTCGATTCTTTTGCCGGTGCCACATGCATTTGATTCCTCAGCACTGACGTGAGTCGGGCACTAGCGGTCCTCCAGCTCGGCTCTTGTCCTTTGGTGTTGGGTTGGCTGTTCTGGGTCCTCTCCTCCCATCTCAACCTTAGGATCAGTTTGTTGGTATATGTAAATCATTTATTATTAATACACATTTAAAGATACTTTGTATTGCCAAAAGTTTACACTTTTGGATTATTTTTTAATTTCTCAAAAAGAATATTTACCTTAATGTGTGATTGGTAGTTAGTGTCTGAATTTTTGCTTTCAGAGTCATTTCTTTCTTTTACTCATCTTTTAGCATTTTACCAATCTTTTTTTTTGAAGATTTTATTTATTTATTTATGATAGACACAGAGAGAGAGGGGGGCAGAGACACAGGCAGAGGGAGAAGCAGGCCCCCATGCCAGGAGCCCAATGTGGAACCTGATCCCGGGACTCCAGGATCACACCCTGGGCCAAAGGCAGGTGCTAAACCGCCGAGCCAACCAGGGATCCCCTTTACCGATCTTTAAGCATAATCTTTCTCGTTTTTCTTATTTGAAAGCATCACCAGGTTACCAAACAGTTGCAAGTATGGTACAAATTACTGCTTTTTCCCGAACCATGAAAGAGTCCATTACCAAAGCAATGCGCTATCCTCCCTGAACACCTCGATGTGTGTGTGTTACCTGTGGGAAAGGACACACTGATGGCTGTGGTACAGCTATCAGTCAGGGCCACTGCTGCTGTCTCCTCATCGGACCTCATTCAGCTCTGCCTGATGGTCCCAGGGGTGTCCCTCAAGGCCAGGGCGTCTGGTTCAGAACCATGCAGGGGGCTGCCACGTGTCCTTGGTGTTCCGTTGTCACTTAGGCTGGTTATTCTATAGACCGTCCCTCTGTGGGTGTACCCACTTCCCCCCGTGCCGCCTTGCCCCCCAACTGGGGGCAGGACAGCCCCGCTCCTGCCAGGGCTTGTGCTGTGCTCCCTGGTGCAGGGGGTACATGCCGGCCTCTGCAGTGACATGTCATTTATGGGGAAGTACTTGAAAACCGTGCAGTGTTACTGGTCCTTGGATTCCTCATTTCCTTGTGTGGCCTCCATTGTCAGTGTTCTCGGTGGGTGGTTGTCGTGCTGTCCTTGATGTGCACACTGTTGCCTCTTGCACGGCAAGAGCTGTTGGGGCTGGCCTCAGGGTCTTTCAGCCTGTCCCCTTGGTCTTTCTGCCCCATGTCTGTAAACCCCTTCTCCCCCCAGCGAGGAATCGGATTGCAACTCTGTGCAACCAGTCTCCCAAGTTAGCCACCACCGCCTCGCCAGCATGGCACCATCCGTTCGCCTGCCTGTGCCAGCCCTACCGTGGCCCCCACTGCTTCAGAACTGAATTGTTCAAGATGTGCTAGAGGCATAGTTTTGTATTTACCTCTAATTTATGTAGTTTTACATACCAATTTTACAGATAATCACTTTCTGGGATACTTGTTTCTATTGTGCCGCTGGCAAAAGCTTCATTTTCATGTTGAGTCTTTCCACAGACTCCTACGCACATAACGCAACCCTGTTCCTTGTTAAAGGCCAAGCATAGCATCTCCTCTGTGATGGAGCTGTCAGAGCTGTGCCTGGGGCCTCCTCACCAGTTGAGAGGGCCTAAATGGTTGCCCTAGAAATTTACATTTCAGATATTTCACATGTGACTACTTTTCATTTTTTATTTCTGTTTTCAGACACATTTTTTTCACTTAAAACAGCAGCTTTCTCTGGCTGATCAAATGATCTTGTATTTCTAGCAGTTAAGAATTTCGTTCGCTGTTTATTGCTCAGGGTCAGCAAACTGTGGCCTGTGAGCTAAGAATGTTTTTTACATGTTTAAAGCCTCATTGCTTTATGAAAAGAAGGTTGTTCAGCAGAATTAAAATTCTCCTAAGGCTTCAAGATTTAGTGAAACTATTCTGAGTTGCTATCTACTTTCATATATTTAAAAGGAATATTTTTGTTAGATCTGTAAAGTGTAATGGATTATCAGCTCAGTGAGTCTAATTGATGAGACTTGTGGTCATCATACACACGTGGATGTGATGCTGCTTCTGAGCTGGTGGCGCTGGGACTGTGAACTCCCTGAAACCGCATGAACTGGTGGCAGGGTGTGGCAGTGGAGAGGGTCCCTGGTTCTCCATCCATTTGTTTCCAAGAGTGTATGACCCCAGAGGTTAAGACATGCTGCAGAGAAGGCAGTCTGTCTTTCCTTTGTCTGGCTGTATTCAGGGGGGAGGGTGTGAGATCTCAGTATTCTGAGGTTCCCAGGGAAGTGTGAACCGTGAGCGACACATGCCCCTGACCTGTGGGGAGACCTCTAGGGCGGAACTCTGTGCCCAGTATTCCTCTAGTCTGCACTTTTCTGACCCAGTGGCTCTGTTTTCCAGATGAGCAGAACTACCTCCTCCGAGATGCCGAAGCTGAAGTGCTGTTCTCTTTCAGTCTGGAAGAGTCCCTGAAAAGGGCGCACACCTCCCCCCTCTTCAAGGTAAAGTGTAGTTGCCCTGTATGCCAACACATAGCACAGTGGGAGGGACAGTAACTAAGTGGGTAGCACACACTGGCCCCGGGGAGCTGGTCGTGTTCCTGGAGGTCTCTGCTGGGGAGGCCCAGCGTGCCTCCAGAGCACTGCCCTTCATTCTGTTAGACACGCTCAAAGTGTCTGGGTGTTCAGGGAGTGTGTTATGAATAATCTAATTGGTAAGAGACACTTAGGTTGATTTTTCTGCTTTTCACAAATCTTTGCTACTTCATGCTCTTCTCATTAAATGTGTGCTCAGCTGCAAAATGAGGATTCTTGGAAAAATATTGTATACTTAAACAATTAAAGACAGAAGACTTTTAAATATTTGTTAGAACAGCTTGAAAAAAATTTTTGTATCGTTCTGCTTTTACCCTTTTCAAGGAACCAGCTTAGGAATGAAAATGAGAATGTTACGATGGAGCTTCCCTAAAATAGTCTGAGTTCTCTAAATGTTCTTTTTCTATGAGCAGTTTAAAACATAGTATTTTGTGGTGCACTTCAGAGAACAGGCATTGGAGAGTTAGATCTCCACCATCAGGATCATTTCCTGGTCTGAGCCCACGAAGCACACAGGTATTGAAGAGAGGTCATGCAGGTTCTCAGCCACCTCTCGCTTGACACACGAGGTGGATGATGTAGCGTCCTTGCCGACACCACGGGATCCTTCATGTCTCTTAGGGCAGAGGTTCCAGGTACTTCTACTAATCACAAGCCTTACCTGATACAGGAAAATGCTTCAGTTTTTTCAGATTGGCATCCTTGGTCCCTCCAGGCCCACCTCACGATGGGAACTTGCAGGGCCTGGTACTTCTGTAACTTCATGAAATTATACATTTTATAAAAACTGCCAGTAGAATTTATGAAAAATTACATACCCCCAAGATTCAAAGCACTTAAAAATGTGCACATATTTTTATTTTTAGGCGAAATATTTTTACATCACACCTGGAATCTGCCCAAGTCTTTCGACCATGAAGGCGATCGTGGAATGTGCAGGAGGACGAGTGTTGTCTAAACAACCATCTTTCCGGAAACTCGTGGAGCACAAGCAAAATAAGGTAGGTAGAAGACAGGCTGCTGATTTCGTCACTGCCCAATAACATTCCTTGTTCAGTAACCAATAACCTCCTTTTCTTTTCCTTAGAGTTTGTCAGAAATAATTTTAATATCCTGTGAAAATGACCTTCATTTATGTCGAGAATATTTTGCCAGAGGAATAGGTATGGCTTATTGCTCTTTTTATTGGAGTGTGTGTGTACACACAGCAGCACATTTACTTTCACATTGTTGGTTTCATTCCTTTCAGATGTTCACAATGCAGAGTTCATTCTCACTGGAGTGCTCACACAAACACTGGACTATGAATCATATCCTTTTCGAAAGCCGCACACCACTGATAGCAAAGCCGTATGTGTTCTGTGATAGAAGGCCTGTTGAGTTTTTGCAGAGACTGTACTTATAGGAGCATTTTCTTTATAGTTTGTACTCTTCCAGAGTTTTTAAAAATACTAAATGTCTATCCTGTACTACTTTGAGAAAGAACAACTGCTTTGGGGTGATTTATGGGTGTCCTCTCAGGGACCTTTTTTCTCTCCATCTAGAAACAGAAAGGAGCCTGATTTAATTTTGTTCCAGGAGGATGGGTCAGAACTGCAGGGGTTGGCAGGTGCTCTGGAGGATCCAGGGAGGGAGGACTTGTCTGTGGTGGGGGCTCCAGGGCCAGCAGCCTGCGCTTTGTACCTCGTAGTTGAAAGGAGAATCAGCCACGACAGGGCCTCAGCTTTGCAGAGCAGAATCGCTTCCGAGCATGTGTGCCAGGTCCCACCACCGCAGAGGGTCTGCTGCGCTCAGGCTGCGGGAGTTCAGTGCAGGGGCATCCATAAAGCTCCCTGTGAGTGAAAAAAATGCCGTCAGGTACTTACCTAACTAGATTTGGGATCCCTGCCCCCCCCTGTACGGGCTGTTAGTTCGTATTGTGTTTGAAATGTGTTTTCCTTAACAAGCCTACATATAAATTTAACTGATGGCATCGACACTGCGCTGTGACTGGAGCCCTGGGACGAGTTCTGGCTGCGTCCCCTTCAGACGCCCATGTTTTCCAGCTGCTTTAGGAGGCAGGCATTTTAAAGCAGGAGAACAAATATAATAAATATACTGCATCTTATTAAGATGTGTAATTTTATTCTGAGGAAACATAAATTATGTTTTGTATTATAGGAATTTATGAGCCCACATTAGGTTTTATGATTCATTTGCCAGGTTTTTAAATGTTTTCAAACACTTAACAGAACTTCGGCTACAAAAAAAATGGTGTAAATAAAGACCTTGCTATCTCTAAATTATGGATGTTAAAGATTTGAAATGTTTTGTACTTTGATTATTTTTATTTCTTATACTCTTTTCTTTTATATTGATATCTTGCCCACATTTTAAATAAATGTACTTTTGAACTTAGAATTGATTTTTTTGCATAATTTATTATGATTTGCATTAATTAATTTCAAGGCAAAATAAACTCCTGAGCAGCAGCACCAGCACCCACCAGGCAGAGCCTTCGAGACCCCGTGTCTGTCCCAGTTCCGTTCCAGATCCTGTGCTCCTACATTTCTTGCGGGATCCAGTCGGAGGACACCCTCTCAGAAGGTCGGGAACTGCTAACAGTTAATACACTATTATGTTCAGTATATTAATGTCTTTAAGAGCAGAGTTGCTCTCACTGTGCTCATCAGGCATACATGTTCCTGAGACACTGAATTTGCTTCCATAACAATTTCTGAAATATCTTCCCTAGAAACAGTTGTGACACACTCAATAATTCCTTAATTCTTGAATATAGTTTAGGTGGAAAGACACAAGCACAGAAAGAACATGAGTCCACGTTATGGGAATTCTCCGTATTCCTCTAGGGCTTTGGTGATGGTCACACACTCGGGATGTCACTTCTTCACATGTTCTCCTGGCTCTGCTGGGGTAGGACCGTGTGGAGCTCTTTCTCCAAGTGGAAGGGGAATCATCTCATGCTTCATCATTTAAATGCAAGGATCACTATCTTCCAAGTTTCTGCCTTGACCTTGGCTTTCTGTGGGATTTCCTGGGGAGCTGCCCGGTCAGCGGGTGGGCACACCACACCTACAGGCACACTTAGCATGACGGGCATCTTTGATTGGCTACCAGAAGTATTTATCTTGAGCTCTTTAAAGTATGCCCTAAGAGCATTTGTTTTTTAGATGGACTACATTCTGCCATCTACTTGTATTTTTAACAAATTGTACCTCCAAATTTGTCTGCTTTGCAGCTAATTTTGTACCTGAGCAAACTTTAAACTTACCTGTAGAACTAGCCATTTCCTCTCACGTACCCCAGGCGGAATCATTGTTGCTATGAAATATCTTAAATCCTGCAAAATTCTGAAAGGGAGAAAGAGTTTCATAGTTGAGAACACAGTTTTGCTTGCAGGGTATTCAGGATGCTGCCCTACTGCTCACACCCTGGAAGGAAAGTAAACACGGGGATGGATTCAGCGGGCCGCCTGTGCAGAGCCCTGCATCTGTTCAGTCTTCAGTGGAGACAGGGTGTTTGTTTAACCAACACTGCAAGTATGACTGATTTGATTAACCTTTCAATTAGTGTTTTTTTTCAAAAGCTGCCAAGAAATAATCCTGAAACACTCCAGGAGCTGTCTGCAGCCAACTGGCTTGCCCAGCTGCTGAGCAAGGATTTGGTGGCTCGGGGGGAGTTATGTACGAACATAGGATAGAGTTTTCAAGTAAACGCTTCTTAGAGAAGTTGATCTAAAAAGTTATTTTCTCCTAAGAAAAGGAAGTCTTTCACTTAATCCTGTTTTGTCTGGCTCAAGGTTAACAAATATACCCACATATACAATGTAAAAATTCCTAATGGCCACAGTAAAATTTTAAAAATTTCTAATTTTTAAATAATTTTATTTAACACCATGTATTTAAGACACTGTCCAACCACAAGTCATCAATATTTTACAAAATATTGTAATTATTGCAATGGTGGGTGTTTTTTTATTTTTTTGGTGCTGTCTCTAAAATACACTGTATTTTATTTACACTTAGAGCACATCTCAATTCTGACAGTAAATTTTCATTAGAAACAGTTTATCTGTATTTAGATTTCATACCACTTAACAGTTTAAAAATTTATACTCCAGGTTATCCTAAGTATGAGTGTTTTCCACTAACGAAATGAGTGTCATTAAAATTAATGTTAAATAAGATTAAAATCCAGCTCTTCACCTGCATGAGGTGCATTTCTGTGCTCGGTGACCAGGTGTAGCTGTCGTGTCAGTGGCCATCTGCACGGGCTCACTCTGGAAACGGGAGGGCCAATGAGGAGGTCAACAGCCTGTCTAAGCAGCTCCAAGATTGCTTCTCTGTGTGGAGTCACGAATTCCATTCCCTGCCACGGACAGATCAGAAGGTGTGTTTCCATCTGCGTAGGTGCGAGGTGTTGAGAGGCAAGCGGAAGGAATCCTATGCGTCCTTGCTCTTATTACAAAAAGTTGGGCAGGCTTGAGTCCTGCCAATACCTAGTGACTGCAGCAGGAACAGTGAGCAGTGCTGGCCACGCAGCACCATGTTCCATGGATCCCGCGGCCTGCGAGTGAACAGGGCTGCCGGGAGACGTCCTGTAGGCTGTAGGCAAAAGCTCCTCCAACCCGAGTGCTTGCCTCCTGGGAAGCCCTCCCAAATCCCCGATGTTTGCTGAATCAAAAAGTGTGAGATGAAGAAGGTCTGCGTTCATGGGAGGCTGGCTGCCCCCGCACACCTGCCCGAGACAGTGTGTACTCCCGCAGGCACATCTGTTCCAGCCACCACGCATCACGCAGGCACCCGTCCCGGTCCTTCATGCGCCCAAGGGCAGACGGCTGCTCCCCGGGAGCCCCGCGGCCTGCCCGCCTGTCCACACCTCACCTCGCTCTTGTTGACTGCTGCATGAATGGTCACAGCCATGCATCTCGTTGGCGTCAGGATTGTCTCCTTCCCTCCTGAATCTGAACAAGGTCTCTAAGATGTTCCTTGGCCCATCTCTCCCCGCTGCCCTCCGTACTCTTGTCACATTCCTGTTAAGAGAAGAAAAGTACCCGAGTTGTGATTTTGGAGTCTTTCTTAAAGCCTTGTGACATCCCCACCCCACTCTTCATCCCCAGCAGCCACACAGAATTCCTTCCTGTTTCTCATGGCAGACTGTCCTCCCACTCATGAAGGCCTCTAAGCTATTTCTGGTCCTTGAACTTTTTCTGTTTCCTTAGACACTGATCCGGGACAAAAAAAAAAATGCCTTAGAGGCACGAAGTTACTTGTGTGCACAAGCAACAAAAAAAAAACAGGTAAACTGGATCACATCAAAATTAAAACCTTTTGTGTATCAAGATACAACTGTTGAAAGTGAAAAGACAGCCCCCTGAGAGAAAATATTTTCAAATCCTCTGATAAGGAGCTAATATCCAGAGTATATAAAGAACACCTACAACTCAACCACAACAATGACAAAAAACCCTGGTCTTAAAATGAGCAAAGGACTTCAATAGATGTTTCTCCAAAGATGTACGAATGGCCAGTAAGCATGTGAAGAGATGCTCCACATCCCTCGTCATCAGGGAAATGCAAATCCAAACCACAGTGAGATAGCCCCTCACACCATCAGGATGGCTACCATCCAACAAAGGAAAACGTAACGAGGACATGGAGAGATCGGGCCCTTTGTGCACTGTTGGGGGGATGCAAACTGGTGCAGCTACCGTGGAAAACAGTATGGGGGTTCCTTGAAGTTTATAAGCAGAACTACCTCATGATCCAGCAGTTCTGGGGATATACCCAAAAGAATTAAAAGCAGGGACTTCGTGAGACATTTCTACACCCACGTTCAAAAGCATTATCATTCAGAGGAGCCAGAAGTTGGAGGCAACCCAAGTGCCCATCGACTGATGTGTGGATAAGCAAAATGTAGCCCATGCACACAAATTATAATTCAGTCTTAGGAGGAGGAAATCCTGACGCCTGCTATAACATGGGTGATCCCGAGGACATCATGCCGAGTGGGATAAGTGAGTCACAAAGGGACTAGGTGACTGACTAGAATCATCAGATTCACAGAGACGGTCGGTCGTGCGCACCATGTGCCAGAGGAGAGGTGGGGGCTTGTGTCTGGTGGGGAGGAGGTGGCGTCCTTCCCTGAGGACACGCAGCACTCACTCCCGGGAGAGCAGAAGCCCCGCAGTGCAGGAGCACGGCCCGTCCCAGGACCCGGATGCCGCTGACTACCAGTGACCCCATGGGACAGGCCATCTGTGCTCCTGGTGCCGTGTACCTGCGCGGGCCGATGCACAAAGCAGAACACGACTCCCCCTGATGGTGACACCACCGACTTCTCAGCCTGGGGTGCTGCACGCGTCCAGTCCCACCTGCGGAGAGGACGCCAAGAAAGCGTGACCCTGGCACCCTGCTTGTCCCGGGGACCCCATGCTGCCCCTCACCCCAGGCTGGGCTGTGGCCTCCAGGGTAAGCCCCGACCAACCCCAGCAGGTCCAGCCCCAATAACAAGAATCCCCGGGCAGAGCTGAGAGGAAAGGGCTGGGCTGGCCCAGCCAGGAGGGAGAATTCTGGGAAAATGCGAGCAGCCACCCTGCCATGTGAACTACTGGAAAAGACGGGCTTTTCTAAGCTCCTGAAGGAAGTTCCCTTGGACATTATAACATCTTTAACGGAGAACCCACTGGTCTACCTTGACACCAACAAACAGTGGTGCCTTGGCCTTGGGTAGACCCCGTGACCCCGAGAGACAGAAGTGGCCCCACTGGGTTATGCCTTGAGCACAACTTTCCAGGATTTTGGACCTAAACTCCAGTAATAGGCTCCATCTCACCCCAACTCACGATGAATGCCACCACCTGCCTCGTGATGAGAACGCGAGGGGCAGCAGGGCAGCTTTCTGCCAGGTGTGCCAGGATTCCACTTGCCACCTGTGTTGCCATGGACTTGCAACTGTTAAGATTTTATTTAATAACTGTTTGTACTTGTCCTTCTGCAGACCCTCCCAAGCCATATTCTTTATTTTTTCAGATGGGATTTTACTGCAGCTCCGGACCCCAGAGAGCCAAGCTTGTAGAATGGAGCATGTAGCACCTGCCCTCAGCTTGTCTTTTTAACAGTCCCAATTGTCCCGATTCTTTTTCAGTCAGGACTTAATCATTTGTAAACTTTGTTTTGCAAGTGCATGTAAAATACTTGGTTTTTATTTCAGCTTATTCCTATTTTCAGATTTTCCCTATTATAGGAGTGATGTCTGATTATTGCTCATCGTCATCATAATCTGGCATCGTTAGGCAATAGAATGAAGATGATCCCAGTTTTGGATTACATGTCATATTTTGATAAAATTAAAGGAAATTTTCAATTTTAATGTTCGTGGATCCTGCCCCGGGCTCCCAGGGAAGCTATACTTAACACTTACGAGGGTCATAAAGACTCAGCAAAACCCCAAAGCATGGGCTCTATTTCTGTCCTGTGCACATACTGTACATCTGCTTTGTTCAAAAAACAAAACCAAAAAAAAAAAAAAAAAGAAGAAGAAGCATTCCAAATACAAGGGAAAAAAAAATCTCCCTGGTCTCCATAAGATTAAAGTCATACAGCCTTACACATACTTAAAACAGAAGTCTGTGACTTTCTGGAATATCCATGCTCAAGATGGTTTGTAACTATGTTAAAAAAACACACAAAAACCCAACAATAGCCATATTACCCTGCATCACACATTCCCTCCCCAGAGCACACTTCTCTGTGAAGACTGAGTATCTGGGCAGCTGTCTTAACTGGGGCTCAAATATGATTCTCTTCCTTTCTCTCTAAAAATTTTAAAAAGGTTCGTTCTCTCTGCCTCAGCATTTCTTCACATAGTTGGAGGATGTCAGAGCAACTCACCTGAGAACGCCCGGGGGTTGTCAGGAACTCAGTGCTCAGTACCAGCACGGGCCCTTTGTACCCTAATATCCAGCCTCCTCACTTTGAAGTGACAGTCCTTTTATTCATGCTGTTAAGGGTTACCAGTAATGTTCTCCAAGTGGGAATAACCTCCAGGAGTTGGTTGTTTTAACTCAGTATTATAATAACTGACATTATTAAAGAAGGCTGGAGCAAATTTTCTGCCTAGATATGAGAGCCCGAGTCATTCAGCCTCAAAGAAAAGGGACACTTGTTCCTCCCGGCCAAATAATGTTCTCGGGTGGCTGAAAGCCTAAAGGAAGTGTCTGATGGCAGTCTTCGAGATGTGCAGTGCTTCCATTAGGAATTTCCCATCTCAGAAGGTAACTAGCAACTGGCTTGTCCCCAGGTACACACATAAGGATGGATCATCCAGTGCTCCAAGAACCCTTGCTGGTCCCTTGAAAGGAGAAACCAAGGCACGTAGGGGAGTGTATCACAGCACTTTGGAAGGAACACTTATAAGCAGTACCTTCTGGACCCACCACGCTAAACATCCTTAAATCTAATTCAAGCCTTATTCTAAAAATAAACTAAAAGGAGTAGGAAACCATGTTTCAAAAGCTGAAGAGCTCCCAGAAAACCAACAAGTGCCTACAGGAACTCTGACAAGCTCTCTATGCCCAGGACCTATGGAGTCTCTGCTTGCAAGTCCTTATGAAAACGGGAAAATCTACTCAGGATAACCTGAGTCTCAGATGGCCCAAAAGGAGTTCTCTTCACATGTCTGAGTTAATTTTCTTGTGTACACAATTAGCCAGCTGTAAGACTATGCAACCAGAAGCTATGAAGCCCCCAGCTTTTGGGGAGGAACCAGCAGCATTCAAAGAGGCACTCTGGTCTTCATTTGGTTTGTCTGTTGCTGTAGCTTTTTTTTTTTTTTTTTTTAGATTTTATTTATCAGAGACAGAGAGAGAGACACAGGCAGAGGGAGAAGCAGGCTCAATGCAGGGAGTCCGATGTGGGGACTCCATCCGGGTCTCCAGAATCACGCCCTGGGCCGAAGGCAGGCGCCAAACCACTGAGCCACCCGGGCTGCCCTCTGTTGCTGTAGCTTTTGGTATCTTTGGATAAAACCATCTGTGTTCTGATCAAAAACTAGGAAAATAACTAATTAATGGATCCATAAATTATAATGCTATCTTGTGACTGGATTTGTTTTAATCAAAGGGAGATTATTTGGAAATTGGGTCTTTAATGTCCTCTCCACAAATAACTTTGTGAAACAAAGGCTAAATTTTGCTTGTATCTTTGTTTGTATATATGTGTCTACGTGTACTAACTGATATTTTCTCCACCTTGGGATGGCATTGCTAAAATTAATTTGTAAAGGAGCTCTCTTTAATTAGTTTAAAGGCAAGCACTTGTAAAAACTTTCTAAAACTCAGAAGATAAAAACTAACTCAAATGTTTTTCAAAGTTATATATGATCTAGGATGAAATTCCCTACATTTAGGCTTTTATTCACTCCATAAGAAGGATGCCCCATGTAAAGGAACTCAAAAGATGGTCCTGAGAAAGGAGGATGGACAAAAACCAATACAGCCAACCCCCTTCTCAGTAGTCAGAAAAATGAGGAAAAGGAGGAGGAAAACAGGAAGACACTGGTAATCCTAAATCCATAAGCACAAGCACCAGAGCTGATACCCAGTCTACTGCCTACACCACTGCCTCCTGCGGAGGGCTGAAAAGCAAATGGAGAGAAAGCTTGTTTTGCAGGAGGCAAAGACAGGAGATGGAAATGAAGAAATGCCAGTCCCAACTTTGAATTGGCCTCTGCCTTACCTTCCTCCTGGTTCCTGTACAACCACTACCAGGGCTGCTCACCCAGCTGGCCCCTATAGCATCCTCAGCACCTCTGCCACCATTGGCTTCTGCTCTTCCTACCCTCACTACCAAGGAGCAAAAAGCACCCAGAGCTGCCAGACAGGCTATCTCCTTATGAGGTTCAAACTGGAGTACTTCCCAAACCAGGATGAAGGGGCCCAAGGACTCCCCTGGACTCCAACAACCCACAGGAGCCCCAGGTAAAATTGACAGGACAGAACAAACTGAATAATGTTTTAGCAGACGCAGGTGCAGCATATTCAGTATTAAAGCTAATTCAAGGTTGGTTTAAAATAGACATGTTTTTGGTGCTATCAACATCAAATATAATACAGATAATCAGCTGATATCCTACCTGAAGTTATACATGTTGTCCTGTTGTAATCTGTCAGCCAGAATGACTTAAAATAATGGTTGATTTTTGTCTCATGAAGTTTTCATGGGTTAACAGTGAGTAAATTAAATTTTAAAGAAAAGGTTCAGAAATTTTTAAATAGCTTCCAAAATCTTTGGTAACCTTAAACTTTGAGGTTTTGCTAGGTTAAATCAATAAATTGGGCTGAATTCATTGGAGTTAAAATTCTGCTAAATGGAATCAAGACTGCTGGAAGCGATAAGGAAATCAACTCTGTATGTAGCGAAAGTATATATGTAAGAAAGGTATGAAGACTGAGAATACACTTCTGTTGAGAGAAAATATTTTTGTTCTGATACAAGACTGGTTCTTTAGAGAGGGAAAACTTATGACAAAGTAAATAAAAAAGAAAGTTGTAGAAGTTTGATAAGAGGGACTTTTGGAAAAGAATCATGTGGTCATGATGACTACAATCGGAATAAATAAATTTTAAAAATACACTTGCATAGGCTATGAGAGGGAAGATGGCAGAGTAGGTGATCTAGGCTCACTTTCTCCCATGGATACAACTAAAACATCCACATCAGGGTACACAACCCAGAAAATGAAACCAAGACTAGCAGAACAGACTCTCTACAGCTAACTGTAGAGATGAGGTCACATGGGAAAAAGCAGGAAGGGCAGTCCATAGAACATAGGAGGGAAGCTGCAGGCATGGAGGGGAGAAGAGCAGACCCCACCCAGGCACCAGGGACCCACAAGAGGAAGACATATCCCACAAATCCCCACATTTGGCTTTGAGAACCTGATGGGCCTAGCTTCACAAGTTCTTACAATCAGTGGGGTTAACACTTGGGACTTTAAAACTCAGTGAGCAGGGCTCTGGGAGAGTGAGGAGAGCTAGAGGAAACTGAATTCCTGCTCTTAAAGAGGCAGCACAAAAAGAGCCCCACTGAGATACAGCATAGAAGTAGCAGTTTGAAAACACCTGGGATATACGAGATTTATTTACTAATCTCAGAACATGTGCTGGAAGGGCAGGGATCTTCGGGAGACTTCAACAACAAAAGAGGTGGTGGGTGCCGCTTCCCTCCCCTGACCCAGTCTAGACACACAGACACCCGTGGGAACCAGCACAGCACCAACACTCTCCACCTAGCTGGCTAACAGCATGCCCTGCCACCACGCACTTCTGGACCTGCCCCTCCATCCCTGTGTTGGTGAGCTTTCCTGGGCTGATGCAAGTCCCCTCCTAAGGACCAGCAACTCTGCTGGCACCATGAGTGCCCCATTGCCACATTCTCCTCCAACACCTCTTTGGCTAGAACTCATCCAAAGCAGTACTACAAGCCTGGCAGTGTGCAGGGGGCCCCAACAGAGGCCAGCAATGCTCCAGAGTGACTCCCACTCCAGGGAATGGAAATGATAACCACACATCCCAGATCCACTGCAGCCTCACCAGTGCACTGGGGGCAGACAGCCAGTCTGACTACAAGTCCCACTCACCAAGAAAATCTTCTTTGGGGAAAACACAGGGCAAGTGCCCTGAAGTTTGGTGCTGCTTCATCTCACAGATGCTTGGTCTGACTTGACTCAAGCCTAATGTGGCCTCAGACTTGCCACCTACTAACACAGGGACCAAACCCTGCCCACAACAGGCAAAGAGAGCCACTACAGACAAACAGATGAAGGGAAAAATCAGCTCAGCCACAATAGCAGGGCACATGCAACACACACAGGAGACACCCCTGAAGCACCAGGTTCCAGTGAACAGAGGACACTGCACTGCAGGGCACTACAGGATTTCTTCCAAAGGCCACTATTTTCAAAAGCAAGAGATGTAGCTGACTTTCCTAACACAGAGAAACAGACACAAGGAATTAGATAAAATGAGGAGACAGAGGAATATGTCCTAAATGAAAGACTGGAACAAAATCACAGCAAGAGACCTAAGCAAAACAGAGAAAAGCAATATGCCTGACAGAGAATTTAAGATACTCACTGGACTTGTGAACAAGAATGGAGAACCACAGGGATACCCTCAGCAAAGAGATAGAAAACAAAGAACCATTCTGAAATGAAGAACTCAATAACTGAAATTTAAAATACACTAGATGAGATGCCTGGGTGGCTCAGACACCGGTTGAGTGTCTGCCTTTGGCCCAGGGCATGATCCCAGGATCTGGGATCAAGTCTCACATCAGGCTCCTTGCAGGGAGCCTGCTTCTCCCTCAGCCTGTGTCTCTCCCTCTCTTTCTCTCTGTGTCTCTCATGAATAAATAAATAAATCTTAAAAAAATAAAATGAATAAAATACACTAGATGAAATAGTGGACTAGAGGAAGCAGAACACATCAGTGACCTGGAAGACAGCAATGGAAAGCAATCAAGTTGAGCAGGAGAAAGAGAAAAATAACAAAAAAATGAAAATATACTAAAGGGACACAGAGACACCATCAAGCATAACCCTTGCATTATAGGGGTCCTAGAAGGAGAAGAGAGAGGAAAGAGAGCAGAAAATTTATTTGAAGAAACAATAGCTGAAAAACGTCCTGAAACTGGGGAAGGACAGAAGTCTAGATCCAGGAGGCAGAGCACCCACAGGAAAAAAAAAAATCAATCTAAAGAGGTCCACAACAAGACACATAGTAATTAAAAGCAAAAAGTAGTGATAAAGAGAATTTTAAAAGCAGCAAGAGAAAAGAGAAAGAAAGAAAGAAAGAAAGAAAGAAAGAAAGAAAGAAAGAAAGAAAGAAAGAAAGAAAGTTAGTTACATACAAGGGAAACCCCGTAAGGCTCTCAGCTAATTTTCCAGCAGAACCTTTGTAGGCCAGAAGATAGTGGCATGATACATTCAAAGTGCTGAAAGGAAAAAAATCTGCAGCCAAGAATATTCTATCCAGAAAGGCTACTGTTCAGAATAGGAGGAGAGACAAATAATTTCCCATACAAACAAAAGTTAAAGGAATTCATGACCACTAAACCAACCTTAAATGTTAAAGGGGACTCTTTTGAGTAGAAAGACCATAGCAAGAGTAAGAAAAGTAGGAAGCACAAACTGGCAATAAGCACATACCTCTCAATAATTACCTTGAATATAAATGGACTAAACACTCCAATCAAAAGACACAGGGTGACAAAATGGATAAGAAAGTAAGGCCCATGTATATGCTGCCCACAAGAGACTCAACTGAGACCTAAAGACACATGCAAATTGAAACTGAAAGGATGAAAAAAGTATCATGAAAAAAGAAGTGAAAAGAAACCTGGGGTAGCACTACTTATATTAGACAAAACAGAGTTTAAAACAAGATTGCAGGGATCCCTGGGTGGCGCAGCAGTTTGGCGCCTGCCTTTGGCCCAGGGCACGATCCTGGAGACCCGGGATCGAGTCCCACGTCAGGCTCCCGGTGCATGGAGCCTGCTTCTTCCTCTGCCTGTGTCTCTGCCTCTCTCGCTCTGTGTGACTATCATAAAAAATAAATAAATAAATAAATAAATAAATAAATAAATAAATAAAACAAGATTGCAGCGAAAAACAGACAAGGGCACTACATAATCATAAAAAGAAAATCCAATAAAAAGATATAATTATTAATATTTATTCACCTAACATAGAAGCCCCCAAATACATAAAATAGCTAGTAACAAACATAAAGGAAACAATCAATAGTAATAATAGTAGAGGATTTTAACAACTCATTTACATCAATGGATAGATGATCCAAACAGAAAAAAAAAAACCCTCAGAAACAGAAAATCAACAAGGAAAGAGTGGCTTTGAATAACACAATGGATCAGATAGATCTAACAGATATATTCAGAACATTCCATTCTAAAACATCGGAATACACATTCTTTTCAAGTGTACATGGAACATTCTCCAGAATGAGAGAATGTGTTCCATATTAGGCTACAAAACAAGCCTTGACAAATTTGAAAGATCAAAGTCATACCATATGTCTTTTCTGACCACAACACTATGAAACTAGAAGTCAACCACAAGAAAAAAACCTGGAAAGACCACAAATACATGGAGGTTAGATACCTTGCCAGTAATCAATGAATGGCTCAACCAAAAAATCAAAGAGGAAATCAAAAAATCTATGGAGATAAATGAAAATGAAAACATAATGGTCCAAAATCCTTGGGATGGAGCAAAAAATGTTCTAAGAGGGAATTTTATAGCAGGATAGGCCTACCTCAGAAAGCAAGAAAAATCTCAAATAAACAGCCTAACCATATCCCTGAAGAAACTAGAAGAAAAAAAGAACAAAATCCTAAACTAGCAGAAGAAAGGAAATAAAAAAGATTAGAGCAGAAATAAATGTAATTGAAATAAAAAATACCACAATTGAATGATCAATGAAACCAGGAGATGGTTCTTTGGAAAGATAGGAATCTGATAAATTTTGCAGCTAGACTCATCAAAAAAGAAGGAGAGAGAGAGAGAGAGAGAGAGAGAGAGAGAGAACTCAAACAAAACCAGAAATGGAAGAGGACCAATAACAACCAACACTACAGAAATAAATACATCAAAAAACTCCCAGCAAACAAAAGTCCAGGACCAGATGGCTTCACAGGTGAATTCTACCAAACATTTAAAGAAGAGTTAGTATCTGTTCTTCTCAAACTATTTCAGAAGATCGAAGAGGAGAGAAAGCTTCCAAATTCATTCTATGAGGCCAGCATTACCCCGATACCAAAACCAGGTAAAGACGCCACCAAAAAAGCAAACTACAGGCCAATATTTCTGATGAACACAGATGAAAATAATCATCAACAAAATACTAGCAAAACCAATCCAATACATTAAAAAAATCATTCACCACAAACAAGTGAGATTTAGTCCTAGGAGGCAAGGGTGGTTCAATACTTACAAATCAACCAACACGAGACATCAATCACATCAATAAGAGAAAGGATAAAAACCATATGATAACTTAGATATAGAAAAGGCAGCGCGCACGGCGGGGCCCGGAGCAGCTCGGAGGGGCTCGGACGGCGGCTCCGCGGAGGGGGCTGCGCGGCTCCGGGAACAGCTCGGCGGCGGCGGCTCGGGCAGAGGAAGGGGCTCCGTGCGGAGGGGGCTGCGCGGCCGGGAGCAGCTCGGAGGGGCTCGGGCGGCGGCTCCGCGGAGAGGCGGCTACACGGCCGGGAGCGCGAATCCCACAGCGCAGGCCCCGGAGCACAGGGCGCCGGGACACAGCCCAGGATCCGGCCTCCCCCGGGACAGGCAGAGGCCGGGAGGGCCCGAGACAGCGAGGACGCTCCTGCCCCGAGCTGAGCAGATCAGCGGCCCCGCCCCGGAGCCTCCAGGCCCTGCAGACGGAGAGCCGAGAGCCCCGAGCCCCGTAGTTCCTGCGGAGGCTGAATCCAGGCTTCCAGAGTTGCCATAGCAACTGCGACTGTTCCTCCTGGGGCCCCACGGGGTAAACAACCCCCGCTGAGCCCTGCAGCAGGCTGGGGCAGAGCAGCTCCCCCAAGTGCTAACACCTGAAAATCAGCACAGCAGGCCCCTCCCCCAGAAGACCAGCTGGACAGACCAGTTCCAGGGGAAGTCAAGGGACTTAAAGTCTACAGATTCAGAAGATACTCCCCCGTGTTTGTTTTTTTTTCTTTTTTCTTTTCTTTTTGATTTCTGATTGCTTCCCCCCACCCCCCCTTTTTTCACCTTTCTTTTTCTTTCTCTTTTTCTTCTCTTTTTTCCCTTTTTTTTCTTCTTTTTCTTTTTTCTCTTTCTTTTCTTTCCTTCTCTCTCTTTCTCTCCTTTTCCCAATACAACTTGTTTTTGGCCACTCTGCACTGAGCAAAATGACTAGAAGGAAAACCTCACCTCAAAAGAAAGAATCAGAAACAGCCCCCTCTCCCACAGAGTTACAAAATCTGGATTACAATTCACTGTCAGAAAGCCAATTCAGAAGCACTATTCTACAGCTACTGGTGGCTCTAGAAAAAAGCATTAAGGCCTCACGAGACTTCATGACTGCAGAATTTAGATCCAATCAGGCAGAAATTAAAAATCAATTGAATGAGATGCAATCCAAACTAGAAGTCCTAACGACGAGGGTTAATGAGGTGGAAGAACGAGTGAGTGACACAGAAGACAAGTTAATGGCAAAGAGGGAAACTGAGGAAAAAAGAGACAGACAATTAAAAGACCATGAAGACAGATTAAGGGAAATAAATGACAGCCTTAAGGAAGAAAAACCTACGTTTAATTGGGGTTCCCGAGGGCGCCGAAAGGGACAGAGGGCCAGAATATGTATTTGAACAAATCCTAGCTGAAAACTTTCCCAATCTGGGAAGGGAAACAGGCATTCAGATCCAGGAAATAGAGAGATTCCCCCCCTAAAATCAATAAAAACCGTTCAACACCTCGACATCTAATAGTGAAGCTTGCAAATTCCAAAGATAAAGAGAAGATCCTTAAAGCAGCAAGAGGCAAGAAGTCCCTGACTTTCATGGGGAGGAATATTAGGGTAACAGCAGACCTCTCCACAGAGACCTGGCAGGCCAGAAAGGGCTGGCAGGATATATTCAGGGTCCTAAATGAGAAGAACATGCAACCAAGAATACTTTATCCACCAAGGCTCTCATTCAAAATGGAAGGAGAGATAAAGAGCTTCCAAGACAGGCAGGAACTGAAAGAATATGTGACCTCCAAACCAGCTCTGCAAGAAATTTTAAGGGGGACTCTTAAAATTCCCCTTTAAGAAGAAGTTCAGTGGAACAATCCACAAAAACAAGGACTAAATAGATATCATGATGACACTAAACTCATATCTGTCAATAGTAAGTCTGAACGTGAACGGGCTTAATGACCCCATCAAAAGGTGCAGGGTTTCAGACTGGATAAAAAAGCAGGACCCATCTATTTGCTGTCTACAAGAGACTCATTTTAGACAGAAGGACACCTACAACCTGAAAATAAAAGGTTGGAGAACCATTTACCATTCAAATGGTTCTCTAAAGAAAGCAGGGATAGCAATCCTCTATCAGATAAACTAAAATTTACCCCGAAGACTGTAGTGAGAGATGAAGAGGGACACTATATCATACTTAAAGGATCTATCCAACAAGAGGACTTAACAATCCTCAATATATATGCCCCGAATGTGGGAGCTGCCAAAGACTTAAACGAATTATTAACCAAAGTGAAGAAATACTTAGATAATAATACACTTATACTTGGTGACTTCAATCTAGCTCTTTCTACCCTCGATAGGTCTTCTAAGCACAACATCTCCAAAGAAACGAGAGCTTTAAATGATACACTGGACCAGATGGATTTCACAGATATCTACAGAACTTTACATCCAGACTCAACTGAATATACATTCTTCTCAAGTGCACATGGAACTTTCTCCAGAATAGACCACATACTGGGTCACAAATCGGTTCTGAACCGATACCAAAAGATTGGGATCGTCCCCTGCATATTCTCAGACCATAACACCTTGAAATTAGAACTAAATCACAAGAAGAAGTTTGGAAGGACCTCAAACACGTGGAGGTTAAGGACCATCCTGCTAAAAGATGAAAGGGTCAACCAGGAAATTAAGGAAGAATTAAAAAGATTCATGGAAACTAATGAGAATGAAGATACAACTGTTCAAAATCTTTGGGATGCAGCAAAAGCAGTCCTGAGGGGGAAATACATCACAATACAAGCATCCATTCAAAAACTGGAAAGAACTCAAATACAAAAGCTAACCTTACACCTAAAGGAGCTAGAGAAAAAACAGCAAATCGACCCGACACCCAGCAGAAGAAGAGAGTTAATTAAAATTCGAGCAGAACTCAACGAAATTGAGACCAGAAGAACTGTGGAACAGATCAACAGAACCAGGAGTTGGTTCTTTGAAAGAATTAATAAGATAGATAAACCATTAGCCAACCTTAGTAAAAAGAAGAGAGAGAAGACTCAAATTAATAAAATCATGAATGAGAAAGGAGAGATCACTACCAACACCAAGGAAATACAAACGATTTTAAAAACATATTATGAACAGCTCTACGCCAATAAATTAGGCAATCTAGAAGAAATGGACGCATTCCTGGAAAGCCACAAACTACCAAAACTGGAACAGGAAGAAATAGAAAACCTGAACAGGCCAATAACCAGGGAGGAAATTGAAGCAGTCATCAAAAACCTCCCAAGACACAAGAGTCCAGGGCCAGATGGCTTCCCAGGGGAATTCTATCAGACGTTTAAAGAAGAAATCATACCTATTCTACTAAAGCTGTTTGGAAAGATAGAAAGAGATGGAGTACTTCCAAATTCATTCTATGAGGCCAGCATCACCTTAATTCCAAAACCAGACAAAGACCCCACCAAAAAGGAGAATTACAGACCAATATCCCTGATGAACATGGATGCAAAAATTCTCAACAAGATACTAGCCAATAGGATCCAACAACACATTAAGAAAATTATTCACCATGACCAAGTAGGATTTATCCCCGGGACACAAGGCTGGTTCAACACTCGTAAAACAATCAGTGTGATTCATCATATCAGCAAGAGAAAAACCAAGAACCATATGATCCTCTCATTAGATGCAGAGAAAGCATTTGACAAAATACAGCATCCATTCCTGATCAAAACTCTTCAGAGTGTAGGCATAGAGGGAACTTTCCTCGACATCTTAAAAGCCATCTACGAAAAGCCCACAGCAAATATCATTCTCAATGGGGAAGCACTGGGAGCCTTTCCCCTAAGATCAGGAACAAGACAGGGATGTCCACTCTCACCACTGCTATTCAACATAGTACTGGAAGTCCTAGCCTCAGCAATCAGACAACAAAAAGACATTAAAGGCATTCAAATTGGCAAAGAAGAAGTCAAACTCTCCCTCTTCGCCGATGACATGATACTCTACATAGAAAACCCAAAAGCCTCCACCCCAAGATTGCTAGAACTCATACAGCAATTTGGTAGCATGGCAGGATACAAAATCAATGCCCAGAAATCAATGGCATTCCTATACACTAACAATGAGACTGAAGAAAGAGAAATTAAGGAGTCAATCCCATTTACAATTGCACCCAAAAGCATAAGATACCTAGGAATAAACCTAACCAAAGAGGTAAAGGATCCATACCCTAAAAACTATAGAACACTTCTGAAAGACATTGAGGAAGACACAAAGAGATGGAAAAATATTCCATGCTCATGGATTGGCAGAATTAATATTGTGAAAATGTCAATGTTACCCAGGGCAATTTACACGTTTAGTGCAATCCCTATCAAAATACCATGGACTTTCTTCAGAGAGTTAGAACAAATTATTTTAAGATTTGTGTGGAATCAGAAAGGACCCCGAATAGCCAGGGGAATTTTAAAAAAGAAAACCATATCTGGGGGCATCACAATGCCAGATTTCAGGCTGTACTACAAAGCTGTGGTCATCAAGACAGTGTGGTACTGGCACAAAAACAGACACATAGATCAATGGAACAGAATAGAGAACCCAGAAGTGGACCCTCAACTTTATGGTCAACTAATATTCGATAAAGGAGGAAAGACGATCCACTTGAAGAAAGACAGTCTCTTCAGTAGATGGTGCTGGGAAAACTGGACATCCACATGCAGAAGAATGAAACTAGACCACTCTCTTGCACCATACACAAAGATAAACTCAAAATGGATGAAAGATCTAAATGTGAGACAAGATTCCATCAAAATCCTAGAGGAGAACACAGGCAACACCCTTTTTGAACTTGGCCACAGTAACTTCTTGCAAGATACATCCAGGAAGGCAAAATAAACAAAAGCAAAAATGAACTATTGGGACTTCATCAAGATAAGAAGCTTTTGCACAGCAAAGGGTACAGTCAACAAAACTCAAAGACAACCTACAGAATGGGAGAAGATATTTGCAAATAACATATCAGATAAAGGGCTAGTTTCCAAAATCTATAAAGAACTTATTAAACTCAACAGCAAAGAAACATACAATCCAATCATGAAATGGGCAAAAGACATGAAGAGAAATCTCACAGAGGAAGACATAGACATGGCCAACATGCACATGAGAAAATGCTCTGCATCACTGGCCATCAGGGAAATACAAATCAAAACCACAATGAGATACCACCTCACACCAGTGAGAATGGGGAAAATTAACAAGGCAGGAAACAACAAATGTTGGAGAGGATGCGGAGAAAGGGGAACCCTCTTGCACTGTTGGTGGGAATGTGAACTGGTGCAGCCACTCTGGAAAACCGTGTGGAGGTTCCTCAAAGAGTTAAAAATAGACCTGCCCTACGACCCAGCAATTGCACTGCTGGGGATTTACCCCAAAGATACAGATGCAATGAAACGCCGGGACACCTGCACCCCGATGTTTCTAGCAGCCATGTCCACAATAGCCAAACTGTGGAAGGAGCCTCGGTGTCCATCGAAAGATGAATGGATAAAGAAGATGTGGTTTATGTATACAATGGAATATTCCTCAGCCATTAGAAACAACAAATACCCACCATTTGCTTCGACGTGGATGGAACTGGAGGGTATTATGCTGAGTGAAGTAAGTCAATCGGAGAAGGACAAACATGTATGGTCTCATTCATTTGGGGAATATGAATAACAGTGAAAGGGAATAGAAGGGAAGGGAGAAGAAATGTGTGGGAAATATCAGAAAGGGACACAGAACATAAAGACTCCTAACTCTGGGAAATGAACTAGGGGTGGTGGAAGGGGAGGAGGGCGGGGGGTGGGGGTGAATGGGTGACGGGCACTGAGGGGGACACTTGACGGGATGAGCACTGGGTGTTATTCTGTATGTTGGTAAATTGAACACCAATAAAAATTAATTTATAAAAAAATAAAAATAAAAAAATAGATACAGAAAAAAATCAAGATGTTGACAAAGTACAACATCCACTGATGATGAAAACCCTCCACAACGTAGGTCTAGAGAGAACATACCTCAACATAATAAAGGCCATATATGAAAAACCCACAGCCAACATCATCCTCAATGGGAAAAAACCGAGAGCCTTTCCCCCAAGGGTAAGAACACGACAGGGATGTCCACTGTTACCACTTTTATTCATCACAGTACTGGAAGTCCCAGCCTCAGCAATCAGACAAGCATAAGAAGTGATAGGCATCTGAATTGGTAAGGAAGAAGCAAAAACTCTATCTGCAGATGACGTGAAACTATATATAGAAAAACCTGAAAGACTCCACCAAAAACTACTTAGAACTGATAAACGAATTCAGTAAGGTCACAGATAAAAAACCAATATACAGGAATATGCTGCATTTCTACACACTGATAACAAAGTAACAGAATTAAGAAAAAACAATCCCATTCACAATTTCACCAAAAAGGATAGATGCCTAGGAATAAACTTAACTAAAGAGGTGAAAGACCTGTATTCTGAAAACTATAAAACACTGATGAAAGACACCGATGACGCCCCCAAACAAATGAAAAGATATTCCATGCTCATGGATCGGCAGGTGCAGGAGCCTCAGGGGCACAGCAGCTCCTGTAGAGACAGCCTTAGGGCCTGTTGCTCTATGGGCCACTTAACTCAAAAGGATCACCTTTTTGTAGGTTTGGAACCTACAAACCAGAAAAATCCATCAGACGCTGCTCCCTGCACCCATTCCATCTTGGAGGATACTTGGAAACTGATGTGGAAATCTCACTGGCAGCACTCGGGACTCAGATCCTGCCTTTATAATTTGCTCCAAACATCAACCTATGTTTTCTTTTGTTCCCATGGAAATGCCTCTCCTTATAATCACATGATTGCTTGCTGAGCAAGGCAGAGTCTATTCCATGGCTAACACCACTTGCTGCACCTATAGTAACTACTCCCGGGAAGAAAGAACCCATATAAATAAAACTGGGCAGCAAGTCACAAGCCCACGGCCCTGTCCAGGTCATCCCAGCTCTCAGAGTGCACCCACAGCCCCTTCTCCCTATCCTGAGACACCCTCCAGACATCAGGGGCTGAACTTGGTCTCCTTCTGATGTTACCTCTCAGCCCCAGAGTAACCAAGGAATGAATGTATGTTATGAGTATGTTTACTCACTGCTCATGCTCCACCTTGTCTCACAAATAATCATACATTCCCCACCTTTCTATCAAAGTGCATGTAAAGGATTCTTTGGATTTTTCTCCTCCTTAAATCTCCCGCAATATCACGTCAGTTCCTTCAACTCGTACTTATTAGAATTCGTTTACTCTGAATCATTGTCGCAAAGACTTTACAAACGCAAAACCTGACGATCTAAGCCAAGCACGTGCACTGTTTGCTCGCCAGGTGGACTTCATACAAAACACCTATCACTTTTAAGCTTCCCACCCTTTACATTACAATAAGTTTCCCCTGCCAAGGAACTCTGGGTGAAAAAACATACATGTTCATACCTACACGAGGGACTGGATGGGCCCAGGGGAGACCAGCCGGGCACTCCGGCACCAGACGACAGGAAAACCTAAGATTGGTCAATGCTTTCTGAGGAAAGACCATTGATCAAAAGAGGGAAATGTTAAGGACAATTTAATGGTTAACGTTTGTGGTCCTCGCTCCAGGGCTCCCAGGGAAGCTACACTTTAACCTCTCAAAGGTGGCCACTTTCCCCGAAGTCCTTACCTGAGTTTCCAAAGTGGCTAACTGGAGGAAGGAGGCTGTGGGTCCTCAGGTGATCCGGGCATCCCCTCTCCCCGCAAGGCCCGGCTCTGCCCGAGGAGCTCTGCCCGAGGAGCCCCGCCCGGGTGCTCTGGGACCCTAGGCGTCCACCACTGGGGCTGGAAGCGAGTCAAGGCACACCTGAAAGCAACGCCCTTACGTGATCCTGAGCATGTTCTTGAACGCTCCATAGCTGTCTTCTTACCGCAGGCAGGCCCGCGGTCAGGACGTCTAAGCGGTCACCACCGCGCCACCGCGGCCGCGGGTCTCAGCCCTGCGCAGGTGCCCCCCCCCGCCCGGCTGCACCTGCCGCCCGCGGGTGCCTCCTCCCCAGGCCTCGCTGGGCACCCCCGTCCCTGGCTGCTCCTCGCCACCGCTGCAGCCCCGGCTCCGGGTGCGTGCGGAGGCCGCCGGCGGGGCCCTCGGGAGCACATGCCCAGCGCCGCGTTCCCGCCCGCGCGCCCGCGGCTCCCCGCCCTGGCGGCCTGCGCGCAGCTCCCGCACGTCAGGCTGTCCCTCCTCCGCGCCGCCGCCGCGCCTGCCCCCGCGCCAGCCCGCCCTTCCGCGCTGTGCCCGCGCCGCCCGCGCGGAGGGGACTCGGGCGCGGGCTGTGTCGCCCCCCCACCCCGCTCCCACGCCGCCACCGTGGCCTCCCCGCCCCCGGCCCGGCCCCCGCGGGCCACTTACCAGAGCGCCGTGGGCACGCGGGCGGCCCGGCGTGAGCCTCTGCTGCCCTCTGCGGGCGGCGTCCACGCGCGGCGGAGCCAGCGGGAGGGATCCTGCTCCGCACCTGGGGCCGGCGGGGAGGGGTGAGGGAGGGAGGGAGGGAGGGCTGCTGCGGCGGGGGCGGGGCTGGCCGGGAGGGGGCGGGGCTGTCCGGGAGGGGCGGGGCTGTCCTGGAGGGGCGGGGCTGTCCGGGCGGGGGCGGGGCTGTCCGGGCGGGGGCGGGGCTGTCCGGGAGGGGCGGGGCTGTCCGGGCGGGCGCGGGGCCGGCAAGGGGCGGGGAGAGCACTGTCCTCCGCGGCCGACGCCCTGTCCTGCCCCCAGGTGACAGGCTTCTCAAGGCCTGTGGGCTGGACGTGGCCCAGCGCCTGCAGCCGGGCGGGAAGCAGAAGAGACCAGCACGGGGAGGGCCTTGCACACCGAGCGCCCATTTCGCAGGACCAGAGTCCCTTAGGGACCCTGGGCCGGCTATCGTGTTGCCCATGGACTGGAGCCCTAGAGCCCACGTGGCCTGCCCATGGCCGTGAGCTGTTTCCTGAACTCCCTGCTGGGAAGAGAGGCCTCCCCTCCAGCCCTAGAAACCTGTTGCCCCAAGACTGCGGGATGTAGCTGGAAAAGCCATTTATAGGCACGTCCTGGTCAGGAGACGGTCTGGCTGCTCCAGCGTCCCCCGGCCTCAGGTGACCAGAGTGGCTGTTCAGGTTGTGGACCCGAGGTCACGCAGGCCACCCTGAGTCTTATGAATGCTTTCCATTATTGTCTATAAGACAGGCAACAGATGCAGGTGTTTCAGAAACAGCTGCTTTGTCACAGGGCTAAGGTGCAACGTGAAGGCTCTGGCCTGCTCAGTGGAGTATGGACTTCCAAAATTCCCCATGAGCCTGCCCTGCCCCACCTGACCTGGAATCTTGGGGTAGGGGTGGGGCAGGCCCTGGGTCCAGATGCCTACAAACATCCTCCCATGTCTAGAGTCCGGGAATGGTGACCCTGCAGAGACATCTGTCCCCCTTGTGCCCCCCACCCCCGCCCAAAGGAGCTGAAGCAGAGTGGGAGCAGTGGGTCCTCGAGGCTCTGGACCCGAGGAGGGCTCAGGTGTGTGTGTGGGGGGGGGGAAGGTGGTAGGTGCAGCCCAGAGCCTCGGCCATTCCTGACTCCAAGGGCAGCTTCTCTGGAGTTTGTCCTGCTCCTTGCACTTTTCCATGGCCTCTCGTGCCTTCAAAAGCGCTTCACGTACATTTTGCTGAATTTTCACAGCTGCCTTGTACAGCCATCAAGACAGATGCCATTACTCTATTTTACTATGAAAAATGGGACCCAGAGAAGTCAAGAGGCTTCGCAAGGATGCAGGGACAGGGCGGAATGAGGCAGTGGCACAGAGGGCTCAGCATCTCCGTCTCCCGCCCCGGAGCAACACTGCTGTGCCCGGGACAGATGGACTTTGCCGGCATCAGGATGATGCACAGAGGGTATGATGTGCAGACCAGGAAGGAAGAGGCCAGAGAGATGAACGGTGCATCCTAGTTCACCCCAAACTTGCCAAGCACCCTGTCCCCAGCTTGGTGCTTGAACACAGTGGCAACTGCCAATGCAGTTTGCCCAGTTTGGGTTTTTGCTTTAGGGCAGGAAAGTGCCAAAAAGAGATCTTCAACAGGTAGCAGATTCACAAGGGGGTGCCTTCCATGGTCCTTGGGGTGCCACCAGCCTCCCTGTGACTCAGGCCCCTGGCCCCGCCCACTTGACCTTGCCGGGGTCCAGTCCAGTTCGGTCCCACCTGGGGAACCAGGTGTGCTGGACGCTCGGGAAGCCACAGGAGAGGCTGCTATTCTCCACGGTTGGTGGGCATGTTGGAGACATGTACGTTCCGGGAGGAGTCTTGGCGAGCTGACATCTCCCCCGGGGATGCACCTTTTCTCCCTGGCCCTCAGCCCGTGATGCTGGGGAAGGCCTTCCTGACAGCCCAGGCCCGAGTGTGTGTGCTGGTGTCTCACTGGCCCCAAGGGGTGGTGTCCCCACAAGGCAAAGCCGCCCTCCACCTCGTGTCAAGGTCACATTGCCATTTGCTAGTGGGGGTTGATTTCTGGTGCTCCCTGCCCTTCATCTCTGTGATGGTCTTTGCTAGGGGGAGTCATTAGTAGAAGATTCCTGTATTAGGGAAATTTTCTGTATTAAGGAAAATGAGTAAATCACCAAATGTAGCAATTAGCCATCACATTTCTGGCTACTTGTCAGCAGTCCCCTTGTGTCTGGGGCGTGGCTTGGTGAGGCACTGACGTAACATGGGACGAAGCAGGCGAGCCTCTGCTCTTCCCTTCGCTCTGTGAGAACTATGGAAAACTCTGGTTTTGGTGCGCAAGGTCTGGTCAGAGGACAAGATGATGTGGAAAGCAATTTGTAGGTAAAACAAGCATCATGACTTGCTGGTGTCATGGGGGGCTCAGTGGGGGGATGTGCTGCAGACCCAGAGCTGGGGCCACAGGCCCAGGCAGGAAAACTGCAAGTTTCTGCTGCGTCTGCTTGTCATGACCAGTCAGATTCACACTGGCCTCTTGCTTGGGCCCGATTATGTGACGTTGAGCCCACACTTGTGCTTGTCATTAGGGTAATAAAGACCTTGAGCTTCATGTGCGAACCCCTGATGGACGTGGGAGATGTTGCCTAGGGCTCAGGGGATAGTGGAGGCCACAGGCCCCTTGTACCACCCGGCAATCTGTTGAGGCCTGCCAGGAACCTGCAGAAGCCCCTCGATGTTCCTGCGGCAGCCTGCACAGAGCTTCACCACGGCTGGTGATCTGCTTTCGGGGCTGCACCTGAGGCTTCTGGCCAGAAGCCTCTGCCCTCCATGGCCAGAGAAACCCACTGGTCCTAACAGAAGATGTTGCAAGGAGGACTGTCTCACGTCACTGCCCATTAGAGGTTTCCATTACTGGTGAGGCAGAAGGGAGATGGGTGCATTTCCAGGCCTGTGGGGAGAAAGCCTGCTCCCCACACCTCTGGGATGGTGGCAGCCCAGATCCTAGGAGATGCCGCAGAACAATCCCCACACCTGGACATTTTTCTCAAGTTTTCCAGGGGGCAATGGTTCAGGCTCAACAGAGAGCCAATGTTACCATTACTGTTATGGGATATCTCTGTGTCTTCACCCTAAAACCCAAAAGACGCAGCCCAAACCCACTTTCTCTGATTGATTTGGGACTTTGATATACTTCATGGGTCACACCCTTCTTACCATCGATGCCCCGGCCCTGGATACGGCTTGTGTTTGCTGCATATCAGGCTCTGGGGGATGTGCATCTGTCTTGGTGAGGGCTCAGTAGGTACCTTAGCAAAGCTCTGCACACTTTCTAAGGAGGGGTGGTGGAGGGTAAGCAAGAAAAGAGCTATCCGAGTGGTAAAATAATGTTTTATTCCATGGATGAACAAACGCTACCATGCCACATTCTCACTTCCACCCTGCCAGGTCCCGTGGCTGGAGCAGGCTATCCCCCGTCAGACCTAGTTGGCTTTGCATTCGGTCAAGCCCATCGAAACAGCGAAAGCATGATTGCGTAGCATTCAGAGTTGCTCCCGTGGCTCATGCGTTGGTCCTTTCCAGAAATGGCGATGTCTCGCCTGGAGAAATCCTGCACTGGAGACCTTCCAATCACACTAGCTGCAGCTGACATCCAGAACTCATGGAGATGAAACCCGAACCCCCAAACACCAAAAAGCGACACGGACAAATCTCTGCTGACAGGATGTCAAGGACCCCCCAGCAGGACCGGAAGCTGGAGACATCAGTACTGACGTTCAGGTTGTCAACAAGCTCCAAAGGAAACAGCAGTGATGGATGTGTCTCAGACTAGCACTTGTGGAGAGTGCGGGTCAGCCACAGGGGGTCGGCATGCAGGCGGCATGGTGGGGGCTGGTGGACGGCAGCGCCAGTCCTGTCTTTATGTACAACAAAATGAAATACACACCAGGGGTGGCTGTTCCAATGAACAGCCAGAGGCTGTGCGCAGGAGGTGCTGAGGCCACTTCACCGTCCCCAGGGTGCCAGGCAACCGCATGCACCTGCATCCCGGGACGACAGGACGCCTGTCCCCCGATCACACTACAGACTCAGGGATGGAGTCAACTCCTTGTCTTTTTACATTTCTTTAACCAAACGCCATCTGAAAAGCCTCGACAACTTATCAAGTGGGGAGTGGATGGGCTCCAGGACATAGGTAAATCTTGTGAATATAAGCCAAATCCTAATGCAGCTTTGTGGGAAAGACGTTTTATTTATGCATTTTCTTGTTTTTCCTTTCTTTTGTTTTTTTTAGTGAATGCTGTTAGATGATTTTTTCCCTTCAGTGTTTTTGAAATTTCTCCACAGTCTCAAGACAATCTTGAGGAGAGAGCAGTTAGTTCCTTCTGATCCGTTTCTTTATCCAAACAAGTGCAAAGCCTACACACTGACCAAAGAACACAAAGCCAAAAAGAAACAGAAAAGAAGAAGGAGAAAGCAAGAAAGCAAGAAAGAAGGCAAGCACAGTGAAACAACCCCGTGACCAGAGACAGTGTCAGATAAAAACCATAGAAAAATACGAATTAATTCCATAAGGTTAACCATTAGCATAGCTACAGTAATACTTTGTACAGCCCCTTGAAATGCTGAGTCTCCTAATTACAGAAAGGAGCAAGCTGATCTATGACCAAGTAGTGTTAAAATAATTGTGCTATAGTTGTTTCCATGGTGTGGTTATATCGGACAGGACGGATGCTGCTGATGTGGGCACGCACACTAGTGAGGGTGGGTCTTAACGCTACTGCACGATAGCTTGGGTTTGAGGGCCAATTTCTTCACTGCCGTCCATCCTTTGCTCTGTTCCTTGGGGAGGGGCCGTGGGATGCACCAGTCACTCTGGGGCCAGAAGAGGGTGATGCTGCAGTGGCTCCGGGCGCATGGGAGCCCCCCATGAGCGATGACGCGTCTCGGCCCGGGAAGGAGCTGTTTTCCGAAGCAAAGCCGCCTTTGGGACGCGAGACACACATGCTATGGAAGTCACACTTCTTGCCCCCGCCCCAGCCAGCCCCTATGGGCTGGGGAGGCGGGGTCCCGGCTACACACTGTTCCAGGAGGAGCCCCGTGGTGCTCAGTCCTCCTCCTCCTCTTCTTTTGCTGTGGCCATGGGGAGTTTGTCCTGAATCCGGAAGCATTCCACGAAGAAGTTGATGATGGATCGGTACAGGTGCTGGTGGAGGGAGGCACTGTGAAAGTAATGGCTTTCGTCTGGGTAGATCTGTGGGGAAGGCAGGGAAAGTTTACTCACGGATGGGGTCCCCCGTGGGCCCCGGGGATGCTCGTAAGACACGAACCCAGCACGGCCAGGGCCCTGCACATGGCTCCGGGGCAGCCTGCAAAGTGAATTTCCTAAACCACGGCAATGCGGGCGTCAGCACCTTCTTCTCTGGGCTCAGTAAGTTAGAGAACACTTTGTTCGACAGACTGTATGCAGCCTGGATCTGCTGGTTTGGACTGGCAGCATGGATGGACACGCACTCGAGGACCATGGAGGCTCCCGCCCCGGGCTCCAGGGACCAGGATCCCCAAAGACCTGGGAAGAATTCTGTGTTATCTCCACACCCTGCACCCACGTTTGGCTCACCCTGTAACCGTGGGCAGGTAGCTTCCCCGAGCCCCAGTTTTTCCAGGTGTGTCAAGTGGAGATGATCATAATAGAATCCAGCTCATAAAGTTTTGTGAGGTTTCAATGATAGACTCCCTGTGAAGTGTTTAGAATAAGGCCAGGGCACGGGGAGGGCTTAAAAGATGGTGGCACACGACCACCACGTGTAAGGACGGATCCCTCTGGCCCCTGGAGGTGCCACACATTTCCACACACAGGTACCTGTGCCGGCAGGGACTCACGACAAGTCTAACTGACCCGGAAGCCCATGTTCTCACCATGATACCAGGCTGCCTCCTGTATTTTGAAGACTGTCTTCCTCTATATCTTTAGAGGATGGTGTTCACCCTTATTTTATTTATCAATGACGGAACTGTTACTTAGAAAAACGTCTACCCCACAAAAGGACACCAGGAAGGATATATGTCTCTTCCAGTCTAGATCCCCAGTCTCTCTGCCCTTTGCTGGACTTGATCCCTGATCCACATTCACTGAGAATCTTTGAAGACATTTGCTGTGCCTGCAAGCCTGGCACTGGGCTATGGCCCCCTTCCTTGTCTCCGGTGTGGCCTACAATGCATACTGCTCAACATCTTGCTGATGTAGCTTGGTCTATGCCTTGGGGAGGGATCCACATTAGCACATGGAAGTTTGCCTTTTAACCCATGACATGCCTAACACGTAGCTAACAAAACCATGGCAACTGTCGACCATGAGTCAAGGCTTTCAGAAGCAAGCTCAAAGGTGACGTGCTAAATCCTTCCTTCCCCATTCATCAACGCTCAGGCCAAACTGCCTCCTGGCAGGAGACTCTCCCAGACTGGCCCAGCCTGCACGTGACCCTCCAACAGGCCAGGAGCTCAGAGACAGAAGGTGGCAGCAGTCAGTGCCAAGGCTGGCCCTGTCGGGGGGACGTGTGCCTATGAAGGAAACCTCCCATTGGTCTCTAGACCCAAAGAGACCATTGGGGTCCCGCGTGTTTTGCCAAAGGAACCTGTGGCTGGGGAAGGAAATGGAGGTTGTTTCTAGAAGCGGCATTGTGCATCGCTACAAGGATCCCAGACCTGAGGCGCTGGGTTGGTTCCTGATGCCAGTGAAAACAGGGCTGTGAGATGGTTTCGTGAGAAGAGTAGCACTCTAACTGCTGCTCAGCCACAGATGATTCTGGAACATTCTGCCAGAATTTAGTGAATGTGTGGTGCTATCCAGAGGGAGACTAGTGGAGAAGGCTCAGGACTTGTACTTGTAAAGCCCCCAATGCCTCCCAGAGTGCCGCTCTCATCAACACTGGAGCAACAGCCCCCGTCCTCACCGCCAGGTTACACCACCAGCCTCACTGTGGCATTGTGCTGGTCGTGTTGGCCTTGCTCATTGCCTGGAGTGGGGGCCGGGGGTTAGTGGTGGAGTTATAAAGGGGTTTGCACATGGCTCAAGTGCAGAACCCGACAACCACCAATTACTAGAGAAAATAAGCCTGTGCTGATTCGTCTGGCCTGATGCACCCCTGCCTGCCTCTACAACTGGAACAAAGGTGTGTCTGCAGAATTGGGATGAACTGAATACCAATCAGTTCTTTTTCCATGAAAAGGACATCTCTCTCCAGGCGTGGAGCAGGGGAGATGTGCAAATACTGTACCTGTAAGCTGTAGTTAGCCTTCCCCTTAATTAGTTGTGTAATGAGTTCTGCTGTGTGCTGGAAATGGATTTTTTCTGTCAAAAAAAAAAAAAAAGAGGGAAGTACTGGTTAGAGCCATTCACACCATCAAGGTGACGCTGTGCATTAACGTTGGTGGTCCTTACCGTCCGCGGTTGCGTGGATGATCAGAAACTGCTGTTCTTCTAGCGCTGACACTCGATGGGCCACCTTCGTCATCTGCATATTTGGGGACAAGGGGACACAGTTAGGGGGCCTCTTTGCCGCAGGTGAGGTGCACTGGACCCTGACTGAGAAGGTAGCTGGGTGTCCTGGGGACAGTGGCAACAGTCCCCAGGGGACTGTCCCCCTCAAGACAACTGGGGGCTTGCCATGGGAGGGAAACACATGGCACGTCTCAGAGCCTCAGCGGCCCCTGCCCCGCAGCCACCAAAGAAACACCCCATGTGACACTGTGCCAAGTCATTTCAATGCTACGATGCCACCTGCTATGACGTGGCAGGTGGCATCAGGGCACTTTCTGTCCCCCAATCAATGGCTTATTTTCCCAAAGCAGAACCAGCCTTGGGGAAGGGGACCAGCAGTCATCCATGCCCAACAACTGTGGGCCCTGGGACAGATCCTCTGTCTATCTCAAGATGTTCCTAACTCCCCTCTTTGCCCCTTAGGTACCAGAAAGGGGACCCAGATGGGCCCTAGAGAGGCTCTGGTCCCCTCAGCTCACAGCCTGGTGGAAGGTTTTCTCCAAGTGACTTTGGTGGTTGCGGGGGAGAGAGAGGGAGAGGGCAGTGGGGCCAGGGAGGGAGTGTGGGTCCCGGAGCTGGGTCGGGGCAGGACCGATGTCATCCAGTTCCCCTGGGGCAGCAGGGGCGCCCCAACATACCTCATATGCTCTGTTGTCAAGTCCATGGAGGCCCAAGTACCTCTCAGAAAACGCAGACGCTGGACACAAGCAGAGGAAGGCCGGGTTACTGGTACAGGTCAGTACAGAGCTGCTAGCCACAGGGGGCGCCCCTGGCACAGGGTGGGGGGCTCACTCGCAGGACAAACCCCTCAACCTGTGGGTCCTTCCCCAGGTCATCAGACGGCACCAGGGTAACACAAAAATATGCTAGAGCTGGTGGGTGGGCTTTGAGCTGTACAGCAAAACCTCAATCAAGTAAAACAATCTGAAAATCTGAATCCTCAATAAACAAGATTTATCCCCCCTTCCCCCCTGCTTTGTTTCAACATATAGGAAAGGCAACAAATCCTACAAAGCAAGCAGATTTTGTTTTTGTTTTTTCTTTTGTTTTTTCTTTTTTTTTTAAAGCCAGGCATGTCCCCTTCTAGTCAAAGCCCTGGCTCTAGGTCCAGGTTCTGGGTGAGGACCTGGCGTCTGCCCTGTCAGGGAAGTCAGGAAGGAAGGAGCTCAGAAGGCTTCTGCAAGTGGTAGGGACATCCTTAATTAAGGGGAAGACACAGTGGAGGATTTCCCTGTCTGGGACTCTGTGACCAATCAAGGTGTAGGCTGGTACATTTATGTGCTTTCAAATCAGGCAAATCTGAAATAGCATGATTGAAAAGATTAAGAAAGTCTCACTGAATTAAAAAATCTGAACCATGCTACATGTATTCCCATGAGGAAATTAATTTTAAATTATGAACATTTTGAATGAAGAGAGTTCTATAGTCCTATAAGGACTATCAGTTGAGTTTGCATCAGGCCTCTCTGTAAAAGTCTGTAGGAGCTGGTGGGCTGAGGGCTGCTGGACCCCACGGGGCCCCAGGTGCAGAGATGGGGCACGTGGGCATGGGGGGATGTGTGGCCAGGGCCGTGGTACTTGTAGGCCTGCAGCAGGGCTTAGCAGACTGGCGGCAAGAAGCCCTCGACCTCTGATCCTATCAGTCAGTCTGTTTTGTGCAGCATAGCTGGGGTTCACAGCCTGGCCTCCCCATAACCTCGACCAGAAAGCCAGTTCTCAGAACCCACAAGGAACACCTCACCACACGTTTTCAGAAAAGCACAAATGTCACAAAACCATTCACATTTAGAGAAAAAGAGCTAGCCAGCTCCAGGAGAAGGTAGGGAGCCTCCAATCCCAAAACCGTGATGGTAGAACCATGGTGGGACCTGGCGGAGGCCCGGTTCCCACACCTGGGAGGCCTGCCCGTCTGGTCCCTACAGCAAGCCATCCTGACACCCTGGCCCTGGTCGCTGACTCTTGCCCGTTAGGAAGGCAAGGTGCCGGCCAGGTGCCACTTGCACTGCCAGGTCACCACCCGATTTCCGCCCAGCGGCGGCCCCCTCAGCCACTCCACCCCTCCTCACTTAACCCCTACCCGCACACACCGAGGCTCTTCTGGCGCTGTGAGGACCCCAGGCCAGTGTCTAGCTCCTGGTCTCGTGGGTCAGGAATGTGACTTGCGGACACTGGTGGTTGGCCGCTTTCATCAGACACGTGACCTGAAACCCTCCCTCCCCTGCCCCAGTGGCTTCCCCTGTGGGGAGGGGGTGCATGGAGCAAGGGCAGCAGGTAGGAACATGGGGCGAGGGTGGGGGAGGCAGGGGGCCCAGCCTGTGGAGTCAAGATCATTACCGTAGAGCTTGAAGTCCGTGATTGGAGAGAGAGCAGAGCCACAGGTGAAAACCTGAGCCTGATTTTCACCCTTTGCCGGGAGGATGTAGGTGCTCAGGTACCCGCCATAATCCTGCAGGAGACAGAAAGCGGTAAGTGGGCGCAGCGTCAGTGATGCTGTCAGGAAAGCAGCCTCAGATGTAAGATCAGGGACTCAGCAACCATTTCACGTAGCTTCTGTTGGACAGTAAACACGCCAAGAGGCTAATATCTGCCCAACTAGGTATTATGGGATGTGCAGCTAATGTGTGAGGGGGAGCCGCGGCAGTGGGCTCTGAATGTATGTGTGCTGGTGTGTGTGTGTGTGTGTGTGTGTGCTGAGGTGTGTGCGTGTTGGGGTGTGCACGTGTGTATGCTGGGCTGTGTGTGTGCTGAGGTGTATGTGCTGGTGTGTGTGCGCTGAGGTGTGTGCACTGGGGTGTGCATGTGTACGTGTACGTGGCTGTATGTGTGCTGGTTTGTGTGCTGAGGTGTGCGTGTGTGTGTCTGCTGGGTTGTGTACGTGTGTGCATGTGTGTGTGTGTCCTGGGGTGTGCATGTATGTGTGTCCTGGGGTGTGTGCTGGGCTGTGTGTTGGATGGGACAGTCGAGTGTGGAGATGCCACGCACCCGAAGGAGACTGTGCAGCCCACACTGTGCCAGCCTCACTGTAGCGTGCACCCTTTACGACCTGTGTGTTGGTTACCTCATTAATGAATTCTGTTCATCCTACAGAACAGGAGTGTCTTGTCTTAATGAGCCCACAATCAACCTCCTTGGTATTTACTCAAAGGAGCTGAAAACATGTGTACACAGAAACCTGTGCGGGGAGGATGAGATCAGCTTTTCTCATAAATGCCAAAACTTGGAAGTAGGTGAATGTTCACATACGCGGTATACAGGGCATGTTATTCAGGGCTGAGAAGTAACGAGCTCTCGAGCCCCGAAAGGGACCGTGAGTGCATACGACCAGGTGAAAGAAGTCGAAAAGGCTACAGGTGTGTTTGAGGAGGAGCGAGCACTGGACAGAAGCCCAGGCTGAGGGTAGTTACCTCCCTGGCTGGGCTCGGATGCATGACAGACGTTGACACCCAATCTTACACCTATAAATGATCCTAGTGGTTCCAAGCTCCTCCTGGGCAGTGAGTGGGTCTCCACCGGCATGGACTGGGCACTAGGACTCGGTGCCATGCCGTGGTCTGTGCCGCTGGGCCTCCCCTCTGCTGCCTTCCCTCTGGGGGGAGGGTCCCCAGAGGCCATGTGTGGGATTGCCCCCGGGGCAGTGCCACGTCTCACATGTACCCTGGGCAGGGGTTCCAGAGGCAATGGCATCCAAGTAGTCCTAGAGTTACCTGTTCAAGCCTCCACAGGGTCACTGCAAGGAGCCTCTGGAGGGCCTAGGCTCTGATGGGTCCCTTGGAGGGAAGATGGATCTGTGTCCACCTGTCCATGCCTCACTTCCTTGAGATCAAGAGGCCATGGATCCAGGCTGTCTAAGGATGGGGGCGGGTGTGCCTGGATGATACAAGGTGGCCCCACGGACCTGACTCGCAGCCCTGGGCCTCCACGACATGAGCTACCACCGGCAGATGTGGACATGGGCCACCCTGCAGAACATGAACCGCCTACTCCCCTCTTTCCATGCCAGTGAACCTGGCAAATTAATGTGGCTGCTGCACGTAGGGATACAGGGAAATTAGGATGCCTGCCCCTGTTTCCTGGGGAGCCACACCTGGCTGGCATGTGGCAGGTAACAAAGGGCTTGATCCAGTGCTCTCACAGGACCTGGCTCCGTTTTCTTTCCTTCCAGATAATGTAGACAGAGACTCTGATAAATGAGCAGGTCAGGGCAGTCCGGGTGGCTCAGTGGTTTAGTGCCACCTTCAGCCCAGGCCCTGATCCTGGAGTCCCAGGATCAAGTCCCACGTTAGGCTCCCTGCATGGAGCCTGCTTCTCTCTCTCTCTCTCTCTCTCTCTCTCTCTCTCCTCTCTGTGTTTCTCATGAATAAATAAATAAAATCTTAAAAAAACAAAACAAAAACAAAACGAGCAGGTCAGATGAGGGCCCCCCTTGCTGGACTCCCTCAGCATCCAACCTCTCATTTGCAAAAAACTAATGGCTCCCCTGCCATCGGACCAGAGACATTCGGAACAAATGAGATGGGGCCTGGGTGACAGGGCAGGGCAGCGCTCTCAGTCAGAGGTGCTCAGATGAGCTGGGAGCAGGCTCACCTTCCCAAACACGGCCACACGCGTCTTATCAATGTATTGCTCCTTCAGCATCATCCTGCCAAAGAAGAGAGGTAGAGTGAGTGTGCGGCATGGTTGCCCTGTGGCCCAGAGCCATGCTCCACAACCATTCCAAGCAAGAAAACCCCCATTTACATCGAGGGAAATACTGGAATTCAGATATAACTGTTCATTGCTTTTCTTTGTTTAGCGCGTAGGCAGGGCGTCCATGCCGAAAGCCTCCCAGTGCCCTTGCCGTAACTGTCCAGGTCTGTAAAACTCGCCTAGGGAAAGCCAGGAGTGCCAGCGGCAATGCCATTCTGGAGCACAGGCCCTGCTCGGTCCCTACTCTGCAACAGTCGGCCCCTCGTGCGGACCATGGTACTCCCAGCCACCCCCGGCTCTGGGAAGGCTGTCCGGGGTCAGCTTGGTTCTGTGCTAAAGGGCTTGGACCAGGTGCTGGCCTCCCACTCCACCTGCCATGTCCCTTGTCTTCAGCTTCCACAGGGGGCAGAGCTGGGGTGGGGAGTGGTCCCTGGCTTGTACTTGTTTGGTGGCAGACTCACCCCTGCCTCGTGCTTCCTGCCTCGGACACGGGCAACACGACACCCCAGCTGGCCCTGCTGGGGTCCTGCCTTGCCGTTGTCACCCTTCCTCAGGGGTCGTCCCTTGTTTCCCCACAAAATGACAGCAATCTTTTGGGTTCCTGGGCCCTAACCCAGCAGTGGGAGTCCCGCCACCTGCTGGCAAACGACTGGCTGCCGTCTGGGGTCTCTGTGACATATGCACCCCCTGCCAGAGCACCTCCCTGCACAGCCCTGGTCCTTCGGTTTCTACTTCTTCATGATTATTCCCTTGTGGCTGTTTTCTGGGTTGTGCTGGCTGGCTGGAGCCCTCATCACTGATAACTACCCTTCCCAGCCTGAGTGGAGTGTAAAAATCTGGGTACCAAGCCCTCAGAGCCAGGTCTTTAAGGACCACCCCCCACCCCCCACCCTTAGGTCCCAGGATGTGGGCCGTCCACCGCAATCAGAACAGCTGTTCTATGGCCAACGTTCAAGGTGAGTGGACATAAGTTCCCGGGGGCAAGGGCCCAGCTTGGAGCAACACCGTCCCTGACTTTCCCCAATGGAGGAAAGTAGTAGGAGAACATCCGGGCGGGCCTAGAGGCCACCAGCCCCACAGAGGCAGGAAAGAGAAGAAAGTTGGAATTGACAGATTATGAGAATGTTTTAGCATTTGAACTGAAATACTAGCAGGAATGTGAGCAGGATTTGGGTACAAGGGGGAGATGTTATGAGTAGGTCTGTGGAGAGCTTCTCAAGTGAAAGACAAGCAACACGTCATGTCCAGAACCAAACAATGCAGACGAAGCTGGGGCATGGAGTGGGCCACCAGCTCTGTGCTGAGCAGTATCTACGGAGGTCCTGCATCCCCAATGACTGATCTAACCAGACATTTTGGGGTGGGGTGTGTGTGTGTGTGTGTGTGTGTGTGTGTGTGTGTGTGTGCAGAACTTCTAAATCCTCAGCTGCTGGGAGCTCCTGCAGGGTTGGGAGTGGTTGTTTCCGCCAAGCAGGACTGTGGGGAGGGGCAGGCACAGGGCATAGGCCTCTGCTGCTGTTGATTTAAACAGTTGTTATGGGTCAAACTCCAAAAATCATGGTCAAGTCCTAACCCCTAAAACCTCAGAATGTGACCGTATTTGGAAATAAGGTCATCAGATGTAAGTAGTTAAGATGAGGTTAGACCTAACGCCCTTCATCCAGGGTAACTGGCATCCTTAGAGGGGAAGAGACCCAGAGACCTAGGAGGAGCCCCATGTTAAGAAGGAAGATTGTAGCCACGAGTCTGCAAGCCAAGGGCCCCCACGGGTTGCTGGGACACCCAGTAGCTGCAAGAGCTAGGGAAGGAATATCCCGTACAGATTTCAGAGGGGGCAAGGCCCTGCCCACACCTTGACTTTGGTGTCCCAGCTCCAGGAAACTAATAGAGCACTTTAATAAATTTTCTTTTTGGAAAAAAAAAAAAACACGTTGTGCAGGTGTCACAGGATAACCTGGCCGGCTTCAAATCACACCTGCCAGGAGTGTGATGTGGGTGCACATGCATGCATGGACACACACACACACACACACACACCACGTTCCTGGGCTCCAGAGCTTTGTGGGTATTCCCACCTATCTGGAACCAGCGCAGACATATCTCCAAGTTCCTCAACTGTCTCCTTGAGCCCCAAACCTCTGATATGCAGAAGCATGTTTGGGAACATCTGGTGGGTTGGTCTGGCTCAGTCAGCTATCTTCACAACTGATCCCCTGGGTCCCATGAGGATCCTGCCCTAGGGCCTGATGTCCAGATCACATTTGCTGCAATCCATGTGGCCATGTGTGGGAACCATGGAGCGTGGTGTGAGCCAGGTGCACCACAAAGGTCTCCATTCCAACTTGTACAATACCTTGGATTTCCATTCTCAGCCCTCCTTCCAAGCGTGAGGGTGGCCCTGGGTCTTTGGCAACCCCTTCATCTAATTACCTGGTGACTCACTTCCTGATCTAAATGCCAGAAATCTTGGTAATGACCCTCATTTCGAAAGTACTCTGGGGTCTTCCAGGGGTGGTTGTTTTTTCCAAATCAAATTATTTTTATTATCTCGTAGCTGTATTTTCACCAATGAACCAAGCAAATATGATGTTTTTTGTTTTTTTCCTGGTGGACAGTGAAATCCCAAGACCAAGGAGACCTGATTTCATATATAAGGAGCACTTTTTATTACTGGGGTGGTCTGAGGTCTAGCTGGTGCAGAAGCAGAATCCATCAGGGTGTCTTTACAGAGCCTGCCTTGAGTTCGCCTAGGCTGGTGTGCAGAGGCGCTGGCTCCAGCTCTCAAGAAGTGCCATCTACTATGGGAGATGGGCTAACAGGGTGACATGGTGGCAGCACTGATGACATGGCATGATGGGATGTGTGCCCGTTGGGTGGTGATGCAGCCGAGCACACAAGCAATGAAACCCGAGGAGAAGCCATGAGCTGGTCAGAGCGAGTGAGAACTGCGTGGACAGGAGGTCAAGGGAACACCTCCCGGGTGACGGCCCAGGGTCCTGGATAAGCAGGGCTGTGTGTGGGGCCATGTGGAATTTCAGGCAGGGGGACAGGGCACAAGTTTGTGCACCTCGTGGCCTCCCTTCTCCCTTGAGAGAACCTGCCCTGACCAGTGATCACAAGTTCTGACCCCCCCGCAGGGTCTTCAGCATCCCAAGCTGTGCTCCCGGCCACTGAGCACAGCAGCGGCCCTACAGCTGGGCCTCCGCTGCCTGCATGGGATCCTCCGCTGTCTCTCTCTCAGACCCCAGCACCCCCGTCCTCCATCCTCACCCTTCCACTGCAGTGTCAGAGTCCACTGCAGCCACCAGGGCCTGCCTCCTGCCCAGGCCTCTGTCACAGACAACCCCCACCGAAACCTTGTGCTACGTCCACCCCGGCACCCACCTTGGGGATCCAAGCTGACACAGGTGCCATGGCCCGTTCCGAGCAGGGGAAGCTCAGAGCCTCACAGAGGCTTGATTTGGGAAGAAAAAGGAGCCAACGGGGGTGGGAGGAGAAACATGGCCAGGGCCTTTGTCGTGCTCTGTGGGATGGGTGGGCACGTCACTGTGACGGGTCTGAGCTCTGCACAGCTCACCCCTCGCTGGCTCCGGCTCTGAGGCAGAGCCCCATGCCCCCCTCCATGGTCATTCACCTGCCGAGTCCTGATGTGCCCTCTCCCCGAGGCCGTGCTCCTGCCTGGTCGGCCGGGACTGTGCCCCTGTTCTGGAGGGTCCAGCCTTGACCCTCTCGGGCCTGCAGCTTCCCCACTGCAGGCCTGGGGCAGCTGTCCCACCTGGCAGCCTCGAGGCCACACCCACGTAGCCCCCAGGCCAGGACCTCTTCCTTCTTTGTCATTGTGTGGGCTGCCTCCTCTCTGCATCCCCTCCACTCGCTGTCCACAGGCTGCACTGCACTCAGTGCTCCCAGGGATGAGTAGTATGAACAGTGACAACGGCTCCCCTGTCCTCTGGCTTCTGGTGTGTTTGGCCCACAGGGAGTGCCAGCAGGAGGGAGCAGTGGTCAGGGCACTGGTCCTGGCTCCTGTCAGGTGCTCCCTCCTCGTGGCCGAGGTCTCTTCTGGGGTCTGTCGTGGCTCCTGCTCCTGTCAGGCTGGCCTAGGACACCTCACCATTCCTCGGATCTCCCTAACCCCACCCACGCCCCTGCAAATGCTCACTGTTCTTCACCTCTGTTCTAACTACTCAGTTTGTCAGGCCACTGACCCATCAAACTTGCTACATGCTACCAGAATTCCAGTTCTGAAAAATAAAGTTCACCCTGCCACCGCCTTGCTTAAAAAGTCTTTTGCAGAACTCTGCTGCGTACGTGGCAAGTTCGGATTCCTTAGGATGCTGTGGGCAGCGTTTTGCCATCTAGCCCGTCTTGCCACCTCCCCATGCACCTGCCCCCTCCCCTGCCCCCCCACCTCCCCATTCACCTGCCTATCCTCTGCTCCCCCACCTCCCCATGTACCTGCCCCTCCTCCACCCCCCGCCTCCCCATGCATCTGCCTCCTCCTCTGCCCTCTCACACTGTGGTCCCCTGGTGCTCAGTGAGCCCTGAAGAGTGGTGCCTTTGTATTACCTCAAGCCCTTACTCACAATATCTTCCCTGCTTTGAATTTGCATCTCCTGTTTTCTGCCTGACAGATCCCTGTTAATCCTTTGAAGTCTTGCCCAAAGGTCACCTCCTCCCAGAAGCCCTTCAGGCAGGGTTGTTTGCCTCTGTAGCTTATGCTCCAAGTGAGTGTGGCTCCACCCTGTACCCAAACACCTCTTCCCTTACACAGTGGCTGGGCTGGGGAGGGGGTTTGCTCATGTCAGCAGCACATCAGGAGCTGACCCAGAGGGCTCCAGGACAATCACAAAGAGGGCCGGGGACCTTGGGGGCATTAGCATGGTGGGCCAGCCTCGTGGTTTCTTAGACATCTGATAAAACAGGGCCATTTCTTTCTGAAATGAAAATACAGAGCCAGACCCTAATAAAGCTTGGTAGAGCTCTGTGTGGCTGGAATGGTTTGGGCCTCAGCTCTTCGCCTGTCTTGAGATGGCTGTGAGGTTTTCGAAGGCTTCCGGAGTCTTGTGCTTGTGAGCCTCAGTGGCCTAACGGTGGACATTGCTCACTGTCTTTCCGGGACAAGTTCTGCCTTGTTTTTTGAACAGATGGCAAGATCAATTCCTTATTTTTAGAAAACATCATGAGTGTGAAATAGCCTTTTGCTCTCTCTCGTTCCTGTGCTCGGAGGGGAGCGGCTAGACACAGCCAAGCACCTGCAGGGGTGTGTGCTTCGGGTGTGCCTGAAGGACACGGCGTCCTTCTGCCTGGGGCCTCTGGGGTGAGAGGCTCTGTGCCCCACGCCCCACGCTCCATGGGGGAGTAAGACCAGGGTGAGCAAGGGGGACACTGAGGGAGGAAGGCTTTGCTGCTGTCTTGCAATACAAGCCCCCACGTGGATACTGATGGAAGTCCCACTCCTACTTCCAAGTCCAGCCAGGACCCCTGCCCCTTTTAGGGAACACCACTGGCTGAGGACCCCTGCCACATCCTCCCCCTTCTGCACAGAGCCCCAGGAGCCCTAACTGTCCACCTTTCTTTCCCTGCTCCACTGGTCCAGGGGGACCTCCTAGGTCTCAGGGTGACAGCCCACACCTCTCTGGCCAGTCATGGGTTCTGGTCCAGGATTGGTCAGGGGCATGTAAGGAGAGGTTTGGTGGGTGCTTCTGGGGAGGCTCCTCCCTTCCCTTCTGGAAGTTTCTGGAAGTGGCTCCTTCCCCAACCTGCTGGAGGGGATGAATGAAGAAGCATGAACTGAGGTGCTCCTGGCAGCCATCCCATGAGCACGAGGAGAATCAGCTCTGGATGAGGCCATTACATTTGGCTGAGCAGAGAGATGGAGAGAACCTGGGCCTTGGGTGGCATTGCTGGCTCTCTGGCTCAATGAACCCCAATGCCCACCATCACTCTGGACTTCCAGGGCCAATACAGCTCCTTATATTTAAAGCATGTTTGACTTCGTCTGCCTGCGTGTGAACTGCCAGGCAAAAGCATCCTAGCAGGTGTACCTTCCCGGACCATGGGTCCTCAGAAGGTTCTCCTCCTTCGTACTTTGTAACACGCACAGGGCCCTGGGCATGTCGCCTCATCTCTGCTCCATCAGCGCACGATGCCCTTGAGCAGAGAGGGCCATTCATCCACTCACTCATCATCTCATCCAGTTGAAAATTATTTAACTGAGCACCTACCAGAAGCCACCAATCTTTCCAAAAGAAAGAGAGAAACGTCACAAGACAGTGAAGTGAAAGGTGTCAAGCCTGCAAGGCACACAAGCCATGGGAATGGGTGGGATGGGACACCATGCTTCCTTGCAGCCCTTCAGGAGACACGTATTTAGCACCTGCACACTGTGCTCTACTGTCTCCGGGGACCCAGGGGCCGGTGTCCCGCACCTCTACTGCCTGGGAAGCTAACTGGCCTTACTTGGGTCCCGTTCCCCTTCCTGTCATTCCATGGGGCGGGAGTCTGCAGATTTGGATGAGCTACTCTGCAGCATCTATCTCTCCATGGCTGTCATGCTGACGCTGCTGTCCACCACACCAGCGGACCGTGAAAACCACTGCCACCTGTTGAGCACGAGCGCTGGAACAGGCTCCGGCCTGGAACAGGCTCTTGATGTCTTTTTTACCAGGGCGACTATAAAACTCCAGTAATTTGGAGCATCTGTCCCTTGGTGCTCAGCCTCTATCTGCTCTGTACTGGTCTCTGACTGACAAAGATGTGGAACGAGACAAAAATGGGCCGAGTAGGGCTTCCTGACTGGCCCCCTGGATGCGTCAGGGATCGTGTCCTCAGAAACGCAGTGCCTCATCATCTGGCTCCGTCCCCACCCATATTGTCCACCCCCCTTCCTGTCTTCCCTCCCTCCCTGCCCTCTGTGAGGAATGGCCAAGACGTGTGTGGACGCCGGCCCAGGTCTGTGACCACAGCACGGGGAGCCAGGCAAGTCCCCGTCATGGGCCTGGCACCATGTTGTCATCCACTAGACACATAGGCTACCTGCCCTGGCAACTAGCGCAGGAGTCTCGGGGGGAACGTTACTTGGAGTCCCCTCGAAGCCTGCTTCGGAATCGCCCATAGAGTTTTGTTAGTGTGAGCGGGTTGCGTGCGAAGCGTGCACACCCGTGAGGGGCTGTCACCCCCACTGCCTCTCCCACTGGCGCCCCGTGGGGGTCCTCACCGCACGGCCTCCATCTGGTCTTTCTCCTCCAGGGAGCCCAGCCTCCGCCCCACCTCATGCAGGAGCTTGGTTCCTTGGAAGCCGCTGCCGCGGCCGTCACACTTCACCACCACGGCTCCGTGGCTGCTCACCATCACCGTCTCCCAGGTCACCTCGAACTTCTCGGCCACGCTCTGGCTCCCAGGGGTGCCGTCCCTGGAAAAGAGCCCAAGGCCTCAGCATGCTGTGCGGTGCTGGCCGCTCCGACAGACGCCGGGCCCCGCTGACGCCCGGAGGTCCCGGCTCCCCGATCACGACTCTGGCCGCGGTGCAGCATGGATGCCGCCGAAATCGGCCAGTGCCGCAGACTGGCCATCCCGCGTGGAGGCTCGGGCCTGCGCGTTCACCAGCACGCTGACGGGTGAAGGTGAAGATGGTAGTAGAGTCCTTCTCCTTTTCGTGGGACAGGACGGGCACGGAAGGCCAGCCTCTCACCCAGCAACAGCAACAGATGGCCAGGCCCCATGCTGAGAGCCAGCCAACTGAAGACGACCTGGCCGGTCCTTTCTTCAGGGAGGTGATGGCTCCCACTGCCACCGCCATCTTGGCTTTCTGCTGGGGACCGCAGGCATGCAGGCAGGGGGTGTGTGGTGTGTGTGAGAGAGACATGTGTGAGGTGTGTGTGTGTGTGTGTGTGTGAGGAGTATGTATGCAGGGGTGTGTGAGGGAGGTTTGTGTGAGGCATGTGAGGTATATGTGTGTGAGAAGTGTGGATGCAGGAGTGTGTGTGAGATATGTGTGAGTAGTGTATGTATGAGGGGTGTGTGAGGTGTATGTATGCACAGGCGTGCCAGGGGTGTGTGTGGGGTGGGTGTATGTGAGGACTGTGAGCGATGGGTATGTGAAGTGTGTGTATGTGAGGGGCATGTATGTGTGAAGAATATGTAAGGGGTGTATATGAGGGTGTGAGGGGTGTGTGTGAGTGGTGATGGGTATGTGAGGTACGTGTGGATTGTATGTATGAGGTGTGTCTCTGAGGGGTATGAGGTGTGTATGTGAGGGGTATGTGAGGAATGTGTGTGTGAGGGTGTGTATGCTGTGTAAGGGGTGTGTGTACAAGTGGTATGTGAGGTGTGTATGTGAGGGGTGTGTGTGTGAGGAATGTGTGTGTGAGTGACCTACGTGACTGTGTGAGGGGTGTGTGTGGGAGGGGTGTGTGTATGCGAGGGTATGTATGTGTGAGGGGTATGTGAGGTGTATGATTGTGTAAGGTGTGTGTAAGGTGTGTGTGTGTGTGTATGTGAGGGAAGTGTGTGTGAGGGGTATGTGAGGTGTATGATTGTGTAAGGTGTGTGTGTAAGGTGTGTGTGTATGTGAGGGAAGTGTGTGTGAGGGGTATGTGATGAATGTGTGTGCGAGGGGTGTGTATGACTGAGGGGTGTGTGAGGGGCTGTGTGTGACACACGTGTGTGGTTGTTGGCAAAGTGCCAAGCCTGTCCAAATAGTACGGAAAGTGGGCAAATTGCAAAATCGAATCAGATATTGGAATCTACACCAGGGCGTCTCCATAATGAAGCCCTCCTGTCGCTGAGGGACCGAGTCCCCAGGACAGGAGCCGGGCAACAGGAGAAGGTTCATCAGGCCATTTGACACTGATGCAGGTGGGTGATTTCATGGTGTCCCTACAACCCCAGCACAGGCCTCTGCTCCACTTGGACCTCTTTCAAGTGAACATGAGTGGCGGCTCCCAGGGGGGCAGTGACAGAGCCTAGTATTCTCATGCTCCACGGCCATGAAAGAGCACACGTGGAGGTGAAGAGAACACGTGTGAAACACCTGGCTGGCGTCTGCCTTTGAAATCACTTCTGCGTGCCCATGTTAACACTTGTCTAACGCTCAGGGTGGGCAGTTCTCATCTCGCGCACCCCAGTGAGGGCAGGCTCTCCCGTCAGGACGACCCCTTCCAAGGTGGTGACAGAGCTCTGAACACTTGTGCTCATGATCTCAATTGAGGGCTCCCTGAGTAACACACGAAATGTCTGAGCTGACCCTTGGTTGGCAAAGGAACCGTGTTCAAGGCCGTGTCACGGTGGCTGAAGCTGCCGAGGCCCCGGCAGGTCTGGTGTGAGCGGGGAGCCTGCTGGGGAGCCGGGCCCATGCCCCGCCGTGCCTGCCTCTGCCACTGGAGCGGCCTGCGCCCTGGGGGAGCTGAGCGCCCCCCTCATGCGAGCGGCCACCTGACTCTCCAGATCAGCTTGTCCGTCTGTTTCTGAGCCTGTCTGCAGCCTGGGTAGCGCCCCCTGGCCCCCCGAAGCCCTGTTCCAGGCCCCACAGTAGAGGTAGGCTGGGGCGGGGGCGCCGGCTCCGTTCACGGCCTGCTACCTGCTGGCCACCTAACCTGGCTTCACTCTTACTTTGCAGCCTCAGGTCTCATGCTTGTCTTTTTCTTAAGAGTCTGGATGTTCATTTCTGGTGGGGTCACCAAGTCCCCAGGCCAGCAACACCCTCCCCCAGCCCGAGCAAGAAAGAGGCATCGATACTCACACCACCAGGAGCAGGGGGTAGTGGGCAGTGTCGGTGAAGGTTGCTGGCTTGAGGATCTGAACGGGCAAGTCTAGGCAGAAGCAGAACACGGGCAGCACGTTAGAGGGGCCCACGGAGCAGGAAGGAAGGGGCGATGGCCGAGGTGCCCCAGCGGTCAGGGGTGCTCCTGCATGCCTGGGAGAAGGACACTGTGGAGGAGGCTCCGGGGGTCCACCTGCCCCCCGGAGCTGGCCCCGATGATGACCTCAGTGACTCTGGCTGGCTGAGTGCCCTCAGGCAAATCGCTCAGCCATCTTGGGGCCTTGTTTTTCCATCTGAGGCGCAAATTCAATCTTGCAGAGTGGGCTGAAACTTTTCCTTTTTTGCAGGAAAGCCTGGAGTGCCGAGAACACTTGTTAACGGCCGAAATCCGGGCGGGGAGAAATGAAATCCCAAGGGCGCCACTGCGTCTCTGCCAGCAGCACTGGGGCAACATGCAGTTAAGTGGGAACAGGCATCAGGGGGTCACGGGGATGGGGTGAGCTCAGGGGGCAGACCGCAGCCATGAGGGAGAGGCTGAGAGCGGGCTGGGCCCCCCATGTCTGCAGGCTGGTGCTGGCATCCCATTGCCTGCAGGGCCACAGCTACGGGCAGCTGGGGGGAAACGGGGCTGCTGTGCCAGCTCCTTCAGATCTTGCCCGGGCAGCATGGGACCCAGGCTGGGAGGCAGGGGCTTCCCTCACCAGTTCCTTCTGTCCCTCGCCGCCCAAAACAAACCTTCCTGCCCAAGTTAGAAAAAATTGTTTATTGATGGTAACTACTACCCAGATTAGCAATTAAATTGGAATTAGTGGCTTTTTCAGTACGATTACTATAGATACGTCCCAGGCTGGGGTGCTTGGCTCCGCAGCCGGCTGACCAGGCTCTCATTACTGATTCTGGGTGAATGTTAATGGCTTGCAAATTGAATCAATGGTCCAGGGACCAGCAGACTGCGTTATCCATAAAACATGGTCAGGGCTGCTCTCTGCCGCTGATAAGCCCACAGCAGTGCGTGGCCACGACTGGCTGCATCCAGGGCAGGGGGCCCTTCCTAAAGACGGATGCTTCCCTAAGGAAAGCCTTAGCCTCCAGTGACTTTACTTATTTTTTTTTTAAGATTTTATTATTTTTTCATGAGAGATACACAGAGAGAGGCAGAGACTTAGGTAGAGGGAGAAGCAGGCTCCCTGTGGGGAGCCCGGTGTGGGTCTCCATCCCAGGACCCAGGGATCACGCCCTGAGCCGAAGACAGACGCTCAACCACTGAGCCACCTGTCCAGCCTCCGGTGGCTTTAAATGAAACAACAGAACATAACAGGATGGGTCGGTTGGGCCACATGTTTGGGATTTTTGGTGGCCCCCAAGGTGGTGTGATGTTCAGGGGCCCAGTCCCCACAAACACCTGCTCTCCCAGCACCTGCATTCCCACCCACCTACCAAGGAAGCCTCAGACTGGAAGGAAACCTCATATGGCAAGGGTGGGAGAGTTATTTGTTTCTAAAGGTCTTTTCCTGCATTTTACACCGCTCCTCTGTGGGAGAACCCCCTGAAGTGCCCAGAGTAGCTCTCTTCGCTATTAGAGCTGGGATTCCCGCCACCTTTGTGTGTTCTCATGCTCTGCCTAGACTTGTGACCTTCCTGCCCCTCATGTTCAGCTCTACAATTTCCCCCGAGCACTGATGGCCGGCATCCGTGGGTGCCCTAGTTTCTCTATGTCTTTTTAATTTACTGCTTCTTTTCAATTTACAGCTTCTCTCCCTCTCGTGAATCAGCATGCCTGAGCTCTGCCTGCTGGACTTGCAGCTCCCTGGACGCCCACACCTGCCTGTCGTTCCAGGGCTGAGTGTGTCCTGTGGAATCTGGTGCATCTCATGGAGATCTAGGAGAAAGGATGGTGGGAATGACCCCTGGATCTGTGGGAAGAGACTCCCCCCCCACCCCGCCCATGGCCCTAACCACATTTCTTGGCCAGGACACATCATTGCAGACCCCATTTGTGGTTTGCCTGTTTGTTTCTTCTCCTGCCCCTAGACTCTGCCTTACTCATCTCCTTCATTGTCTTCCTCATTGGAGGGATCACCCTTGGGGTATTTTAAAAGAGAAAGCCTCCACGCCCGAGGGCAGGGGACAGGGATTTGTACTCCATATTTCTTGACTTTCAGAGGTGAATATGTAACACTACCTGCATCTCTAGGAATGTGTAGATTAGTTCTAACATAGTGTGACTCCATAGGGCTCAATAATAGGATCAGGCTGTTCTGGCAAGTGGCCTATGGATGGACTGAAGGTTCTTCCCAGTGAGCGGTCCCTCTGTGTCCACGACATGCCAGGACTCTCCCCCAGGCTGTGAGTCCAGGTCAGTCTCCTGACTCACCCCCCAGTGAGCACTGGCTCATGCTGCTCCCAGCCCTGGACTGCACTCTGTCCTCCTGCCTGCCAACCTAAAGCCCACTCCAAGATCTAAAGCCTGTCCAGGTCCCACCTTCCTGGGAAACTTTGTGTGACCCCAGTCCACTAATACTCTGTTCTGAGTCCCTGGGCCATTTTTTTTTTTTTGTGCTCTAAAGATGCAGCTCTGCCATATATGCTGTTCGGGTCAGTCTGATTCTGTTTCATGGGGGGGGGGAGCCTTGGTTCCTGACCTCAGGGGGTCACAGGCTGTTAGGTCACTGTGTCCTTTCTTATAAGGGGATACTTAATAATGCCCCTGGGCCCACTGGTCCAGGTGATGAGCCACTGCCCCTCCATGAGGGAACAGGTAGAAAAAGAGCTTCTAGGGATGGTCTCACATGGCAACCACCCTGCCCCCCCACCACCCTGCAGTTCAGACATCAGTAATCAATCTCAACACTCTCTCATGGACCCCTGATGACACTCTGCTCCTCTTCAACAAAGAGCTCCCACAGTTACAGTCAATCCATCAGAGTTTGGCCAAGAGAGGAAACCTACATGCCAACTTCAGAGGTGATGGGTGGATGGACTTGAATGAACGACCCAGAGATCTTCAAGGTTAGAACCCGCATTGTGTAGGAGAAAGGTGTTATCCCCCAAGTAGGGAAGTCTGGTGGGGGGGCAGAGATCTGGGGGAAAGACAGTGAGACGTGTTTGGGGCATTATGTATGTGGGATCTCCAAGGGTAAACCACTGGTGGGCAGTGAGGACCCCAGGGTGGGCTGGGTAGACTGGTGAGCCATCTGCAAAGGGGGAGATTGAGGCTATCTATGAGGACTCTGTTTCCCTCCTGGGCATCGGAGTCCACATCCACCCAGTATCTGGGGCACAGTGCCCATTGGGGTCCAGCACAGTGTTAGCACTCATGAAAGCTTACTGGACGAGCAAGTGGGCAGCTCGAGACAAAGAGGGGCACAAAGCAAGGCAGGGAGCTGGGTGCGGCCAGGGCTGTGAGAGCACGCCAAGCCCTCCCCGTATCATCTCTCTGGATGCAAGGACGCCTCCTCAGCCCATGCTCAGCTCCGAAAGCTTAGACAATGAAGCAGGCAAATATCGCATGGAACAGAAAAGGGATTTCCAGAGGGAGTCTGTTTTCTCCGGACGATGTCATGACATGTTCCCCCAGAGGAGAGAATAAATGTCAGCCTCTTGAGGAGAGAAATCATATGCTCCACTTTCCTTGGTCTGTTGCTCGAGGAGTTTCTTGGTTTTGAGCACAGTAAGCTCAGCGCAGGATGTGTTCCCCCTGAGTCCTGCCTGAACCTCCCCCTTGCAGGCTGGGAAGCATTTCCAGCGTGGAGGCCCGGCAGGAGTGTGATGGTGGGAGTGTGGTGTGGGGGATGGGGATGGGGGAGGGGGTGGGAGGGGGAGCCCGGGTGCGTGCAGTCAATCCAGCGCTCCGTCAGGCTGCTTCGGGGGGGACCATGCGGCACTTACTGTAATCGTCAACCTCGATCTTCCGGTATTCTACTTTGGGCATCTGTCGGTCATGTACGGCTTTCTGTACGTGCTCATTTGTTTCTAGATCAAAAATTTCTAAGAGAGAGAACGAAAAATCACACAGTCAGACCCAGTGATTTCTTACTGAAGCCGCAGGCTTTCATGTGCATCAGACCGCCAATTCCTAGGTCAGGCCCCGGGGTGATGATGATTATTTCTTGTGCACAGACCAGGAAACCGACACCAGATGGAATGCCCTGTCCCAAGTCAGGAGGTTGGGGCAGATGGAACATTCTTTCCATCATATTAGGTGACTCCCCCACCGTCCATAGGTTGTCGTTCCTCATGGCATTTCTCACACGTATAGGTCTGGGCATGTGTTTTATTTTCTTTTCTTTTTTTAAAATGTTTTATTTATTTATTAGAGAGAGAGAGAGTGAGCAAGAGAGCATGAGCAGGAGGAGGGAGAAGCAGACTCCCCATGGAGCAGGGAGTCCCATGTGGGGCTTGATCCCAGGACTCCAGGATCATGACCTGAGCTGAAGGCAGATGCCTCACCGACCGAGCCCCCCCCCCGGGAGCCCTGGTCTGGGGATGTTTTATTGGTTTTGGAAAACCAACTTCACATATCTGTTAGGACAGATGCTTTTCCAATACAGTGGCCACAACAACCAAGGAAGGGAAGAAGAGTGGAGGCTGGAGTGTGCTCTTTATTATAATTTTGCAGGGAAAGTGGATTCGGATCTCTTACCTGGCTCATAATGTGACCTGGTTTAGGACACCTTAATCTGGATGATCACCTCAGCTGGCAGTTTAAGGCCACATGAGCACAGTTTACACTGCAGTGGGACTAGCGCTTCTCCCTCCCAGTCAGAGAGAGGAGTCTTCACTCACGTGGGCACCACTGGGCACCTCTCCAGGTGCACGAATGCTCCTCGTCAGCCCACTTCACTAATTTCCTCCTGAAAAGGCCCTTCCCCCTACGTCACCATCTATATAATAAAAACCTCCCGCCTTTCTTCTTCTCACTCTGAGCCTACACGTGGAGACACCTTGTGGCCCATTATGGAAGGAAATTTTGTCTTCAAGGAACGCTGCCTTTGGCTCCTTAAACAGCTTCAAGACATTCATGAATATTTTACAGAGTAAATTCACACTACAAGCAGCGCTACAGAGGGGTAGTGAACCATCCCCGTAATAACTCCCCTTAAGAACAACGGACTCCCTACGTGACTCCACAATGGGACCTAAAGGCCAAACCTGACCCAGAAGCAGGAGCTCCTGCACTGAGTAGTTTTATCTTGAATGACACGCGGCCACCCATGGTGCTCAGGGATCTGAGGGACTGTCTATGTGCAGGGCTGGCAAACGTCCATATCGCCAGGAGACGGCGACAGTTCCAGGACGTGTGATGAGCAAACAGGACAAAACAAAAAAATTGTCTAATACGTTGCTGGACACATATTTGAAAATTTAGCTTTGATGACAAGGTGAGGGGGAAATGGTAAAACTAATTTTCAAATCGGGAGATTTGTAGACAAAAAAAATCCTTCAGACCAATGCCTTGGGAGATTCTGAACCCCACATGGCAGGCGAGAAATGGTGTCCTCTGTAGATAGCGGGACGGCACAGCTGCTTCTGCAAGGGATGTGCACTGAGGTCCAGGCAGACCTGACCTCAACTTTGAGGCCCGGCAATGTGGCTGAGAGATGGCACACTGACCTCGTGGTCACATGCTGCCCCAGGGTGGCAGGTGTGCCCCACGGCCTGCCCCACACCCTAGCTTGGACTCTTCAGAGACCCTACACAGCATTCATTTTTGCTGAGTCTAAATGTCCTCATCCCTGGGGCACCTGGGTGGCTCAGTGAGTTGAGAATCTGATTTTTTATTTTGGCTCAGGTCATGATCTCAGGGTCAGGAGACTGATCCACATGTGGAGCTCTGCGCTAGGCGTGGAGTCTGCGCAAAATTCTCTCTCTCTCTGCCCCTCTCTTCTCCTCTGAGCTCTCTCTCCCTTTCTGTCTCTAAAATAATAAATAAATAAACCTTAAAAAAAAATAAATGCCCTGGGCCTTTTAACAGTTGCTGGCATGCACAGTCAGCAGACAGGAGTTGGTTTGTGAGATGGGAACTATTTCCTATTTGTATTCTTGTCACGACGGTAAGGCAGGAAGTCTAGAAGGCAAGTAGGAAAGTCTAGAAGGAATGTAGAATTTTTCCAGTTCTTTGCTGCCGCAGGACCCTGGCACTCACTCTTCCCTATGACTGGAGCGCTCTTCCCTGGCTCCTTCTCCATCAGGCCAAACATCACCTCTGTAAACAGAAGCCCATGTTGGGTACCCCTCTTAGCACCAATGGTAAGAGTTGTGGTCATTTCCCCGACTGCCTCTCCCTGTCCTCCAGCTCCCAAGGCTTCAGTGTTGGGTCTCATCCCAGAGACAAACCACACAAGTTTCCAGTCACCTGCTTACATGTGGAAATCTGATCCACACTCCAGGAATGATGTGCCTACACTGGAGCTGAGTCTGGGTTTCCACTCCAGTCTTTCTCCCTGTTCCCACCTGGCCCCTTTTCCATGGCCCCTCGAGGGTCTCTGCTGGACCAGAAGCTGGGAGGGACTGGGAGAGGGGGTTCCTCCTGGGTCCTTCAGGAGCCTGGGGGTTCTTGGCTACTCAGGCCTCTGGGGTGCAAGAGTTGATGCAATCTAAGCCTCTCACGCACTGCTCCCCGCATAAGACAACCCACAACGGAACCAAAGCACACTTCCGTTACACCAACGGCAAGCTGACGGTACTTGAAGGACTCGTGACAAACACAGGTTAATACTGAATTCATGCCCGTGTCAGGATGCAATTTACTGGTGCTGTGGGAGCCCGTGCACAGATCTCCTGGGGTCACCTGAAGCCTCCACCCTCGGAGAGCCCGCCATCCTTCCCTCCCTGTGTGTCTGTGATACAAGCCCAGGTGGAAACTGGTAAGGGGCTGGGGGTGTGCAAATGTAGGTCAAGCTGGATGAGGGGAGTCAGCCGGCATGCATAGGAGCAAGGATGGCCCATTGCTACCGAGAGGCAGCCCCACGTGTTGGGTCCTGGGGTGCAGGTGACACCCTCCACCAGGGGAGGTTTGCTGGTGGCAAGGCCAACCAGGACCAGCAGCTCTCAAAATGAGAGAGAACCAACACAATTCGGCTGCATTTGCATCTCTGACATCACTCAGTGATCTCTAAGGCCGATCCTGAAGGAGAAAGTTCAAACATAGGTTGCAGTGCGGGTCTGCTGCCCCCTGAGTTGGGCCTGCCTGGTGTTACGGAGAACATGCAGCCTATCTGATTCCAGAGCCTGGAGCTCCGGCATCGAGCGGGAGCACCGAGTGTGCTAATCGAGCACAGACCCTGCAGACCGCGTTTGAATAGCTCACCTCTCTGTTGAAATCCCACCCTTCACAGAGGCACCAAAGCAACAGACTATTAAATTTAGTTAAATATTAGATTTCTCATTTAATGATTGCCCACACAACTGGTTTTATCAGCAGAGAGCTGGCTGGCCCACAGGGGAGTTGAGTTAAGCCATTTTATTTGTTCCCATAATTGCATTCAAAGGAGGCAGGGGCTCAGCAGAGGAAATAAGAGAAGATTGGCATGTTCCCGAAGGACTCTTCTTTTGACTTTGGTGCCATGGGGACCTCCAGTCTGGAGCATACAAATGGCCACTCCTTAATTAAATGTGAGCCCCCTCTAATATTTGGTGGAATTAGCTATTATCATATCTGGACACAGTGAGACCATGGGAGCAGAGGCCCGCTCACGGAGGTTGGCTTCCCAGCTGTGTCCCCGCAGGCAGAAGCGGCCTGGCCCACGGGCTGTTCCCAGACCGTGTTGGTTCACAGCACTGGGGGAGCCTCCACTTGGTTGAATGTGGGGACATGTGGTCAGCATCTAACAGAAGCCAACACCGGCATGGACCCTGGACTCCTTCCTCTCCTGGATGTCCTTTCTCTGAACACCAACCGTCTAGCTGTTAGAGTTGGTGTCACGGGGTCTGGGTAATAATTGTTCATGTTGCTAGATATGCTTTTGTCTTTAGCAGGACTTTAAGAAGCTTGAAGGCAGAGTCCCTCTAGGTGAAGTGACCTCTAGCCTCTCCCAGCCACTGGCTTCTGTTCAGGACCAGGGCTGTGTGTCAACAGGGCCGATGCGGCCCCCTCCCCACAATTAACTACACCGCCATTTAGCTTGGGGTGCAGCGGTGGGTGGGTGGCAGCGAGCTCTGATGGAGCGAGGAAGGATGCCAGGCAGGAACCCTGATGGCTGGAAGGCACGCGGCGCTTCGCTCCCTCTGCGTACGCACCCACCCAACATGCCATGTCTTGGCCCAATGTGATCCATCTGAAAACCTGATCCCCTGCCCCCATAGAGGCTGCCTGTGTGCGGAGCCCTGGGGATCCAGAGGAACTTCCAGAAACACGGACAATTAAGGGTTTGATGGGACGGGTCACTTCATGCTTGGGGGACACCTCCTGAACTCTCCGACCGCCATCTCCCCCCCAACCTGCATGCACGGCCGACAGAAGAGGCTATGGTCCGTGGGCAGCTACTCAGGAAGAAGACGAGGAGGGGCAGGCGTGGCCCCAGGGCAGCGGGGACCCTGTATGAGCAAAGGCCCTGGGTGCCACGCAGCTCATGTCTGGTCTAACCTCCAGAAAGGATCGCCTTGATGTCACCTGCAGGGACCTGGTTTTGCATCTTTATAAAAGTCTGTGTGAGGAAGAAGAGAATCCTGCCCTTGAGCATTGGTAAGGCAGCGGGCATGGGGAGCCGGGAACTTGGGGTCCCCACGTGCGCAGTCAAGAATATGCCGTGGGGTGCCACCTGTGAACACTGGTCACACCCGCTTCCACCAACACTTGCACTTGCTCCCGCCACTGCGGGGCTGGCGGTCGGGGCGCCGTGGCTGCCGATGGGGCGTCCGCACAACTGAGCTGCGCTCCCTCTCATCCCTACGTTAAAACCAGCCGCGTATTAACTGTGGTTTTGTTGGTTTTCCTATCTCAGCACCTAAGTTGTTTGAATACCCGGGCACCAGACGAGTATACTGCGGTCCCAGCCATAATTACGTTCTTAAGGAAACAGCTTTTAAATAATTCAGAGTCACATCTGCGAACACCCCGCAGGCTCTGCTTGTAGATAAGATTTTCTAAAGGGAAGGAAGTCAAATATTCCCAGGGTGGCTCTGGGGTCAGAGGGGAAGTGAAGAAAGGACAAAGAATTCTGAAACAGTAATTTCGAATTTCCGAGCAGGGCCGGGATGGATGCGACCATCCGCCCAGAGCCAGGCCCCTGACCTTGCAGGGACCCCTCTTCACCCGATGTGTAGCCACCCTGCAGTCTCTATCATCTGTGCCTGTCACCATCAAGGAGCACAGGCTTCCCACAGTTTTTCCCAAAGCCACCTTCCCGAGGCGCGGAGGGCCCTCCTGCCCTGGCTGCCTTCCTGACACATGAGGTGGCTGAGTGGCTCTGTTTGCCCCATGGAAACCCAGCATGGGGTTCAAACACTACTAGGGACTTGGGGCAGAGGCTGACTAAACCGGGGTTGATTTCCGGAGCAGTGATCAGAGAATCTGCGGTTGTCAGCATGTTACTTAGACAATGATGACAGCACAGTGGTCTCCAGGTCCTGTGTCCCAGGGCCTGGGAGAGGCGCCCCCATAGTCAGGGATAAGTAGTTGGGGTCAGGGAGCCAAGGCCTGGGTTCTGGACGAGGCAATGAGATCTGGTACATTGCTATAACGAGGCACATGCCAGATTCCATGTATGAAGCCCTGGGGTGGGTTGGTTACCCCATCATGTTCAAAGTCATGGATGCCCAGCCCGGCGACAATGATGGGGCAGTGAATGGCCATCACCAGCAGGTGAAATGTCAGAGTGCAGTCCTTCAAGACCACAGAAGCAGCATCTTCTTGTCCTCTGAGTGGGGAAGGGGATAGGCACTCACCCAGAGCTGGGTCAGGTGGCCTGGTGTGCAGGGTGAGAGGACGTCTGGGGCAAGCGTTGGGGGCACAGCTGTCGGCCTCCTGGCCATCTGTGTGGGCACAGGATGGAGAACTGGATCTGCCATGTTGATGGCAAGGCCAATGGATGGTGGGCCAGAGATGGGGCCAGGCTGGAAACTGGACCCATGGCTTCCTAGCTGTGTGTGTGTGCATGCACACGTGGCCTCAGTTTCCTTAACTGCACAATGGGGGTGACAGTAGACTGTGTCACGTGAGGATGAAGTGGGCCCATGGCAAGTGATTCATAAATGCTGGCCTGGTCACTGTGGATGTCACGGTTGCTTGAGGTGTCAGAATTCCAGAAGAAATCTTACATTAGCTGTCAGTGTCCTGCAACCCGAGCCTCAGTTTTGTCATCTGGAAGTGGAGCCGGGTTGCTCCCCTCATGGGTTACTGGTGAGGAGCAAGAAACTTCATCATGCGCCATTGGATGGTACCCAATGGGCCCGCCACAGCCCTTGGAGGATGTGTGTCATATCAGACCACCAGGCTGTGGGGTCTGTGTCTGCTGAGGACACAGGGAATGGAGATGACCACAGGTGTCCCAGACAGAGGGAGCCCCGGGGGACGGGGATGGGGTCAGGCTCATCACACACCATCCTCACAGACGAGCCCACTCTGGGCGGGAGGAAGACTTCTCCCGGGAGCTCTGTGCCTGGCCTGAGACCCGCACCTCCTAGGGTCTCCCACTTCCAGCCTTGAAAACGAAAAGGTTCCATTGGCTGTTACGTAACATCCTTTTTAAAATCCAAATCTCAGATTCCCAGAACAAGACAGGCTTCCTTCCTTTCCTGAGAAGAGCCTTCACATGCACAGCAGCCTGACACCCAGTGAGTTAAAAGAACCACTGCTCAGCCCCCGTGTCCTTCCTACCCCTCCAAACAGGGGTCACTTGTAATCTGGGAATTCCTACAGCAGAGTTGGGAACATGAGGAATTAAAAAAAAAAATCTCAAAAATAATCCAAATCTCAAATCTACAAAATTTGAAAGAGGGCAACCGACTGTCTCGGAGCATTAGATGAAGGCTCACGAGTCCTTTCAGGCCTTTCCAACCTTGACTCTTGGTCTGAGAAAGATCTAGAACTCATATCACTGCCCACACCACGCACTAACCAATACAGGCCTCCAAGGCTTCTCCCCCCAGTTTAGGTCTGTTTTGACGTTTCTGTCCTCTGTGCCCTCAGCAGATTCTGGGCTCTCGGGGTGTAGGGGCAGGTCCCCAGGGTTGTGCCCCCACAAGCACATGTCTCTCCTCAGTGCTCCCCTCCGCGGGGTCCGTGCCATGACACCTCTCCTCCTGCATTCCTGCACCATTAGGCTGGGTACTGGTGCTCCCGGTCATAGTCAGAGGACCCTCCCTGGCAGGCGGGTCCTCCCCACTCCTCATAGGGACCCCTCTGGCACCGAGGATACCTGTCTGCAGCCTGGGGCCTGTGCAAAGCACCACCATGGGTTGGTACAGGGGACGATGTGACAGGCTCGCTTCTGCAGAGTGACTTATACAAAATGGCCAATAATGAAGCACTTAGTCACTCCTCTCAGGGTCTTAGCAAAGGCAGCCAGTTGCATCCTAGACCCTCCTTCTCCCTGTGACAGTGACGCCTGGCACTCACCGGCCTGTCCCTTCCTTCACGGCTTCTCCTGCATCTAGGTGGGTCCCCACGAGGGAATTCTGACCAGTGGAAACAATGCATACCACTGCAAGGCCTTAGTACAAAAAAATCCCACAGAATCTTCTTTTTCTTTCTTCCTGTCCACACAGCCAGAAGCAGATGTGAAGGTGATGGGCCATGGTCTAGAAGGAAATTGCATCCCCAGCTCCCTCCCAGGATCTCATGACCTGGACTTCATGTGAGTGAATCATAGACCCTTGTTTTGCTGTGCTGTGGGTCGAACCATGTCCCCCAAGGATGCTGACATCCCCACACCCAGGACCTGTGACGGCGACTGTATTTGGAGTTAGGGTTTTTGCAGAAGAAACACGTTTAGCTAAGGCCATGAGGGGCCCTAATCCAGTATGAGTGGTGTCCTTATAAAAAGGGAAAGTTTGGGCTCAGAGACGCACATGGGGAGGCCGTGGGAAGAGGAACAGTGATGTTTGTACACACCGAGGATGCCCACAGTTCCAGTAGCCACCAGAAGTGGGGGGTAGGGTGTTGGGGGGGTTATGAGGGGGTGGGACCGGAGCACAGCCCCCACCCTACCAACACTTCGATCTTGAACTTGCAGGCTCCAGAGTGGTGACAGATCACCCTTCCGTGGGGTGCTGCCCTGGGGGCCATACATGGAGCTCCTCAGATTCCAGTGGTGGCACTCCTAGCGGCAGTCACCATGTGGCAACAGATCCCCGAGTTCATCTGAAAGGCAAGGAGCTGGGATCGAAGCCGTTTCCTGGGATACTGTGCAGCTAGCTGTGACCAGCGAGAGGGATGCAATGAGTTGGGCTGTGTGGCCGGCCCTCACAGGAAGCCAGCCTGCGTGGGCTGTCTCAGTCACCAGGGCCCCCCTGAGCTTTACCCTCTGTCTTTCCACTGCAGAGCAGGCCCATGGCCATTTTGCATCACGACTCCCCTCGAGGGTGGAAGTGACAAGAGGACAAGCGTTGGGGCAGCCGGGAGGGCGTGACGACCGCAGAGCCGTCGGGGCAGACCGGGAACGTGCAGAGGGCAACTGTTGTCAGGGTGTTCCAGTGTGTGGCCGGGACCTTGCAGACACACGAGATTGTCACACTTCAGGGGGAGCCTCTGTGCGGTGTGATGTCTGGATGCACAGGGATGCAGAGGCAGGATGACCCCGCAGGGACCATTGCGGGGGGTAGGGGGGAGGCCTCCCTGTTTCCCCTCGCACTACCGTGTCTGGATGTAAATCAGACCCCGACACAGGCCTCTTCTCCTCTTGGGTGTTGGGCACCACCAGCAGCTCAGCTGCAGGATTGTTCTGCGTCTAGCGTGCTGCCTTACATCAGTATTCTGGAAAACTCTGTGCCACAGTGAGAACTAGAGATGCAGCAACGGGGAAGTAGGGGTGAAATCTCCCCAGAGTGCGAATGAGTCAGCAGGAGGGCCGGGGCTCAACCGCGACAGCACACATGAGCAGGCTTGTGAAACACGTGTGGTAGGAAAGAAGGCCATGCGTCGCCACGCAGTATAGACGTCGGCCAGTTCCCGGTTATCAGCACTTCACTGAGATGAATGGAGCACAAGGGGTCACCTTCGGGGTCATGGTCAGACCGGAATGTCCCACGCCGTGCCAACTGCGCACTTCTGTTCCTTGTTCCATGGGGCTCCCCTCCCCTGGGAATCCCCTATGACTGTGGCCCTTGAACCCCAAACATTGAAATGTGTCTGCAAACGCCTGGTTTGTCAGGGGGCTCACCAAAGACAACTACAGCCGCTGGCGTCTCAGGACTGAGCGGGGGGGGGGGGGGTGGTTTTTGTGCTGCTAATCCCCCAACCCGGCGGCAAGAAGGGGGTCGTCTGGTTTCTCTGCAGAATCAGGGGGAACAGCCCAGACAGAGAGCTCTCCTGTGTTGCCCGCGGGAGGCGCATGGCACGGTCGTACCCAGACCCTCTTTCAGATCAGGGGACCCACACACACGTTGCCCCAGTTTATAAACAGAACAAACAAAACGTCTTATTGATGTTGTTCTGCATCTAAGACATAAACCTGCTTTGTCTTCATCCCCACGGGAGCCCGAGGAAAAGCCGTGATGTGGACTCTGTGCCTGGGCTCAGGCTCCTGGCCTCGGGAGCCCCGGGGGGTGTGATCGCATCCCGGCCTGAGCGCAGCTGCGAGCCACAAAGCCTCCTCAGAAACAGGCGCTGCATCACCCGACTCGGAAGAAATCCTAACGGCATCCTCCAAAGAAGCAAGGGACAGTGTTTAAGTGCACGGCTTTCTTAAGAAGACCCAAACCTACTTTCTTAGAAAAGGGCGGGGGGCAGGGGGGGAATCATCTAGAGCTAGTTTTGTGTTTTTACTAGAGATTTTTTTTAAAGGTTTTTTATTTTGAAATAAATTTTAAATTCCCAGGAAGTTTCAAAAATAGGCCTAGAGTTCCATGCACCCCACACCCAGCTTTCCCCCACAATGACACCCTCTGTGACACGGCAGTGTCCAGAGCAGGACACTGTCAGGTACACAATGCTGCTGCCCACACATCCCATTCAGATTTTTAAGAACAGAAAAAGTTCATAAAATATCAGGAAATTATCTATATACTCTTGTTTTTTTTTTTTTTCTTTTTAGTTTCAGAGCTAGAGGTCAGGGACTCATCAATCTGACATCACACCCAGTGCTCATCCCATCACATGCCCTCCGCCATGTCCATCACCCAGTGACCCTGTCCCCCATCCAGTGACCCTCAGTTTGTTCCCAGAGTTAAGAGTCTCTGATGGTTTGTCTCCCTCTCTGATTTCATCTTATTTTATTTTTCCCTCCCTTCCCCTATGATCCTGGTTTTTTTCTTTAATCCCACATGAGTAAAATAATATAATAATTGTCTTTCTCTGATTGACTTATTTTTCTCAGCATAATAGCCTCTAGTTCCATCCACGTGGTTGCAAATGGCAAGATTTCATTCTTTTTGAATGGCTGAGTAAAATCCCATTGTCTATCTACACCATGATCTATGTTCTCTTATGTTTTAACAAATCCTCTAAGTGAATAGTATCTGTTTTCTTTAGGAAAAGAGATGCTCCAGTTGAGGCTTGGCAAAATAGTTCCATGTTTCAGAGTGAAAATCACTGCTAAAGAGATTCCAGCATGAACACTTTTTCAGAGAGGGCCGGCACGCTGGGCTGTGTCTGTGGATACCTGCCTTGTGGTGGGCGTCCTGGCCGATCCCTCAGGCAGACTCCCCATGATGCTCCAAGCCTTTCTCCCCACAAGAGTGGGCAGCCTGTGGCCAGGAGGGGGGATGCCCAGACAGTCGCATGTCACACACCCTGTGCCTACTGGACACGTGGCCAGACCCCCAAACCTCTCAGGCTCCTATAAAGCTCCCCACTTGTGTTGGAGATGAGGCCTGGGCTGGGCACCTCTGCACCCAGAGAACCCCCTCCCCAGGAGGACCCCAGGAAGGCCGACACAGCCTGCTCCTGGCATCCTCCCCATCAATGGCCATGCGAGTGTTTAGAGTGGGTTTTGTATCCATCTCACATCCCTTTTTTGGACTTTTGCATTTTAAGTGATTTTTAAAATCAATTCCCGGTGTTATCTTTGACTTTTGAATTTCTAGTGATTATTTGATAAGTTTTGTGAAATATCGTCATCATTTAGGATTATTCTCTAAATGCTGTCTCCCTAAATCAGTCTGTTTTATGTATTTTTGAACCCTTTGACCTCTTTTTAACCAGAACAGTGGAGACCCTGTCTTCCACACTTTGCCCCATGACCGCTGCGCTCGAAGCCCCACCACTGGGACAGGAACCAGAGTCTCTGACACTTGGCTGCCTTTATAATGGAGGGATGTGCAGAGTCACTCCTGCCATCGGGGTCTGAGGTCTGACTTTTTGTTTGGAGGCATGATACAGAGCAGGGTCCTGGCAGGGCATGTGGTACCCTAGTGGGAAGGAGCAGGGGGTTGGGAGGGTTCCTCGGGGACAGGACCAAGGAATGGAGAGACAGAGGGCACGTTCTCTTTATTCTCAGCTTTCCTGAGAGTCTGCCTGGGACCAGACACGTCATTTCTGATCCTCCGCCTACATACACGAGGATGCCTGTCAACTTGCATGGGGTCCCTTCAAGCACAAATATGCTGGGAGGTCCTCAAGAGACTCTGGAGAGTTTCACCCCTGCAGTGGCATGGACGTGAAGCCCTTTGTGCCCTGAAGGGGTCCCCCACCCATGGGGTGCCTGAGACTTGGCCCCCCAGGGGAGAGCCAGGCTACACAGCCAGGGCCGTGGGCTCTGCTCAGGCCGCAGGTGGGGCCCTGTCCGGCCATCGTGGCCTCCGGGCCTCAGCACCTGTGGGGGCAACCGGCTGGCCTCTGAGGGCCCATCACACTGATGGATACCGGCGATCATGGGGGAGCCGCTGGGACATCACCATCTCTGAGTCTCCAAATAGGAATAAGCAGGCCGGATTCCCTCAAAGAGCTTTGGCTTCCTTTCTCCCATGGGATGGGAAGATTTCAGAAAAGAGCAAAGGCACTTACTTTTCTTATCCGTTGTGTTGTGCACGGTCACCGTGGGGACGCCAGGACCTGGGTGGGCAGAGAGGAGAAGCCAGAGAGGAAAAGAAAGAGTTCCGTTAATGCTGTTGAAACACAGCAGAGTCCAAGCCTTCCTTATGGCTTGCACACTTGCGGACCCAGGACCCAGGTTGGCCCCGCGGGTTGTTGCAGGCTGTCTATCTAGCCCTGAACCCGGTTTGAACTCCCCACATCCCCACTGCTGAAATACCACAGACGGCATCCCGCCGAGCCTTCCATGGTCCACCTGCCCCGTCACTCCACAGTCCCCGTGCTGACACCGATCCCATGCAGTGCATCGAGTTTGAGTGAGTGGCTCAAGTGGCCCAGTCCCGCGCTTGGTTCTGCCCAGAGAGGTCGTCCCCTCTGCGGGCCTCCTGTAACATTTTGGGAACACTTACTAGCCTAGCAGGGTCATTTTGCAAACGTTTGTCCATGTTTTCGTGTCCCTCCAAGGTCAGGCCAGATTGCGGCTCCCCGGATCGGAGGCCATCGGGGGGTCCAAGGCCCGGAGGTGTGAGGGAAGGTACAGCTCCAGGCAGACTGGCCCTCCTTCCATGGTTGCAGTCGGTCGATGTCCTCATTCTCACCAGCAAGAGTCCAGAAAGCCAAAGGGGCTTTCCATGTTATTTTTTGTATCATTTTGGAAGTATAATCTGAGGCAGGTGACCTCTCTGACTTCCCCTCTGCCCGCTTTGCAAATGCAGCCTGTTGCAGTCAGCGAGACTTCTGCAGGTGCTGAAGGGCACCTTCCGCTCCCTCTGCCCCCGACACTGGCATGCTTGTTGTTTTTCTTCATTCAGGTCTCTACTGAAACGCTTCCTCCATCCAGCCCCCGGGAAAGAGCTCCTAGCCGGACCCCGCCATGCTACCAGCCCCTCCCTGCCCCACTCCTTTCCCCCTTTGCAGCGCTCACTGCCGCATTCCGGGGACCTTGTGACTTGGATTTTCAGTATTTGCTCCTCGTCTTCAACTGCATCAGAGTGTAAGCTCCAGAAGAGGGGTCTTCCTGTCATTATTTCTAGCATCTGGATGGTGTTTGTAATAGAGTTGGTGCTTGATTACACATTCACGGAGTGAGTGCTGAGTGGTGATCACCGAGCATCTAGGGGGGAGCAGAGGGGCTGCCCCTTGGCCTGGGGGACTGGCAACAATGGAGGCAGAGAGGAGGCAGGTGGGCAGAGGGAGATAGGTCCACGGCAGGGACACTGTGGCCAGGGTGTTGCCCACTCCCTGCTTCAGGCTGGGGACCCTGGGACCCTATGAGCTCACTGGAGCAGCCACACCTGAGCTACAGGACATGTCCTGTCTGAGGAGAGGGATGGCTGGCGTTTAGCTGCCCTGGGATCATCATAAGTCCTTGTGTGCTTCTCTGGGGCCATAGGACAAGCGGTTCAACTGAGAGCCAGGGACCCTGCCATAGATCCCACTACACTCAGGGCCAAAAGACCCTGCCACAGTGGCTGCAGAGTGCAGGTCCCAGCCCAGGGCCCAAAGAGGATGTGCCAGGAAGACAAAAGGGTCCTCAGCACCATTGAGGAGCAACATGGGGCTGGCTCAGGCAGGCCCCGGCTAAGCTGAGACAGACTGTGGGTCACACCAGCCACGGACCTCAAGCTTGTCCACCACCTGGGGAATGCGCCCAGAAACTGCCCAGTGTACATCCAAAGTCCAGGAGGCCCAGAGGCCCTTGTTCCCCCTGCACCATCCTCCCACTAGATTGGATCCCCCAAATCAAATGCAGGATGTTCAGTTACATTCAAATTTCAGATAAACATCATAGTGTTGGTTCGTTGGTTTTATTTTTTAGTATAAATGTGTCCTGTGCAATATTTGGGACTTAGCACTTAAAAAAAATTATTTGTTGTTTACCTGGAATTGAATGTAATGGGATGTCTTGCATTTTCATTTGCTAAATCTGACTGTGTATTTACGGCTGTATTTACTGCTGCCCAGGGCGGCTGGGCAGCAGTGATCTGAGAGTCTAGGTGTTTAAATGTAAAGAGACAGCAGTTACTGAAAGGATTTAAACCATGGCTGTGGGTTTAAATTATTGAATCAAACTAAGTTTCCTGGCTTGAAGATCCATTTACCCCCGTGGGAAGCTCATGTGGAAGAACAGATCACTTATTGAGAAATAAAGAAATTGCATCTATTTTCTCTGTACATTTCAGAGTGGGTAAATTTGCAAACAGCGTATTCTACATTTTTATTAATAATGTAAACAATTATTATTTATTTAGTGCCTACTATGTAAAGGTGCTCTGCAAGATGTTTAATATGAATAAATCATAACCCTTACAGCAGCCCTACAAAGTAGATGCTTCTAACCATATTTTACAGATGAGAAAACACAGGTTCTGAGAGTTTGAACTCTTTCATCTCATCCATACACTCGAAACTCATCCCTCCTCAATTTTTAATTCATGAACTTGATATATGTTTCTAAAAAAAAATGCAAACACTAACGAAAGGAATAAAGTTACACATGCAACACCCTTCTGACCCTCGCTTCCCAGAAGCAACCTAAATGTGTCTGAAATGTCTTACGCTGCTTCTCCATGTGTACATGGTCGTATTTACACGTAAGTAGATGTTTTAAATGAATAGATTCAAATAACATAAAAACACTTGCATGTAAATTGGAAGCTTTAGCAAATCTTAAGGTTGCACCCTGTTGCCTTAGTTTTTTGTTTTGTTTTGTTTTTAAAGATTTTATTTATTTATTCATGACACACACACACACAGAGGCAGAGACACAGGCAGAGGGAGAAGTAGGCTCCATGCAGGGAGCCCGATGTGGGACTCGATCCCAGGACTCCAGGATCATGCCCTGGCCGAAGGCAGGAGCTAAACCGCTGAGCCACCCAGGCATCCCACCAACCCCCGTTTTTTAAAAAATTATTTAATTTTTTAATTTTTTGATTTTTTAAAAGATTGTATTTATTTATTCATGAAAGACACACAGAGAGAGGTGTTTTCAGCACTCTGGGAGATGGTGGAGGAAGGGTCAGTTCGCTGCTTAAATGACACAGACGGGCGTACATTTATCTGTGTTCCTGTTCCTTGTTCCTTAGGACTCAGTGGTCATTGGTTCTAGTCACACAGCTTTATAGGGTTCAAGAAGTAAACCAAGATTTCATTTTCAAGATGGAAAGCCCATCGACCCAGCCGTGATTTCACCTAGCACTCCACGGGCCTGTGCCAGTCTACCATCTCCCTGTCCAAGTAGTTCAAGAAAACAACCAATGAGTGCAACACTTAGAGAACAATTAAGGAAAACTAGATTTTCATTTAATTCCTGTTATAGTGCGGTAAAATGTGTTAAAGTAGAGAATGAAGAAAACGATCAGACTTTTCCTGAGGAATCTTCAATAGAGGAAAACTTAGGAATTTCAAGAAAATTTTAAACACATAATCAATTGAAAGAAAGAACATGTTTGAAAAATACCTTCAAGAGTATTAGTGCTTGTGAATCTAAATCTCGATAGTTACGCAGTGATCTCCAGAGTGACTTTGTGAATGAGGATCTTTCCAAACAAGGATTAAGTGAAGAAAGAGCAAAATTGGTGAAGCAGATTGAGAAAAAGATCTTCTTCGGAGGCTAAAACTGGTCAAAATGTATAGATCAAAGAATGATCTGTCTCAGTTACAGTTGTGAATACAGAAGTGGAGAAGCTGTAGCCAGCTGTTGCTTTATGAGTTGCGGTGAGCTATGTCTGAGGAAAACAAGAAACTCAGCCTTACTCAGTTGATAGACCACTGTGGGTTAGATGATAAATTGCTACACTATAACAGAAATGAAGAAGAATTTATGGGTGTTTAATTCATATTAAATATTCATATTAAATAATATAATATAATAATATAATAATATAATATAATAAAATAAAATAAATATTCATATTAAATTCATATTAAATTCATTTTTTCTCCAGAATATTTTTGAGAATTACAAGTTTACTTAATACATCTTAAAAGGAAGGTAGAAACCATTAGGGCTTAGAGAAAGGTGTCTTGATGAATGTCAATTTAGGGCACTCTGCAATGTAAAATCAGTTCTAAAATGAAAATTTAGTATTTTGAATAAATTTGCCAGAGAAAACTTGACATTTAAAGAAATGTGAAGAAAATTAAATCATGTTTATAAAGTAATTGGGTCATTTCTGGAAGTCAATTTTAATACATTATTTTGTTTATTGTGGTAAAAATGTTTTAAAGTTTTATTTTAAATGTTAAGAATTAGTTCAGTCTGGTGAATGTGTAAACCTAAAGTTGTCTAAAAATGCCTGCCGGTCTCCTAAGTTTATGACCTTTGTTTCTATCCATTTACCCTACATTTCCATCTGAATGGTGTAGTAGGTAATTAAACTTATTTATATGTCCCCCCCAAAAAGAGAGAGAGAGAGAGAGAGAGAGAGAGAGAGAGAGAGAGAGAGAGAGAGAGATGCGGAGATGTTAGGCAGAGGGAGAAGCAGCCTCCATGCAGGGAGCCTGATGTGGGAGTCGATCCTGAGACTGCAGGATCACGCCCTGAGCCAGGGGCAGGTGCTCAACCGCTGAGCCACCCAGGCATCCCTTTAAAAAAAAAAAAAAGAAACATAAACCACAGACTTGAGGGCACCTGCCCATCCTTTCCTGATCAGAGCCTGCTCCCTTCCCAGAGGCAACTTTTACCTTAAAGGTAGCCCTTGGTACCTCCTTGCACATTTAAAAGGTAATTCTGCTACAGGGTACACATTCATAATCCTGTCTATGCCACATACGGTGTAATACAGCAGCCAGGGATGGAGCCATATGGCAGCGTGTGAGGTAGCAAGTGTTTGGGGCATGAGTCGGCGCAGCTCTGATTGTTGACGACGCTGCTGCATGGCCCGACAGCTCCAGGCCTGGAACGCTGCAGAGAGAGGCCCACGCACGCACACGAGGAGGCACGCTTGTAGACTGTTCTGAGCAGCAACTATGAGCAACAGTGGCCGGCTTGCTGTGAGCAGGAGGGGGCAGGCTGATGCAGCGCCTTCCCCACAGAGAAGATAAGATCACAAGGCACACGAGTGAGCAAATACACACCTATTGATGTGGACAGAACTGTAAAATATCATGCTGCACGAAAATACAAAATCGCAGAATGGTAAATGCTGTAATATTACAATTATATAAGTAATTTTAAAAAGCTGTGAAACTATTTTTACCAGATGTATAATATTCTTATGTGGACAAATTATCATTTATTTGGTGCCCTCTCCACTGATGGAAGTTTAGGCTGTTTTCCTTTCCTTTTTGTTACCATAAATAAATGATATTGCAGAAGCCCCCCTTTTTTTTGCAGAAAACCCTCTTACTCAAGTCTTTGCACTCAGCTAAGACTGCGTCTGCCAGTTAAGTGAGTTCCCAGCAATGCAGTTGCTTTGTTAAGAGGTCTCATGGTCAGCTTTCACTAGACATGCTTGAGGTTTCAAACACAAAACCCCTGCATTCAGTGCTTAAAAACAATGGAAGTTTATTTCTTGTTAACGTTACATCCTGGTGAGCGTGTCAGCTGCAGTCCCACTGGGTTCTTGGCTGTGTGGCGTCCTCGTTCTGGGATCCAGGCTGGAGCTGCCGCCCTCGTCTGGAACATACTGGCTCACCCCAGAAAGGAACTGAGCAAGGGAGACGCAGGGGGGCCCCTAAAACGTCCAGGCCCGGCTGTTGTTTATGCTGGCTCTCGTGCCTTCAGCCAGCGGAGTTGAGGGGAGCTTCCATGAGGGGGAGCTGAGGGTTACATGGTGGTGAGAGGGTCTCCAGGGGGTGGGGTGTATGTGAGACACTGGGAACAGCGGTCCACCCCCTCCAGCACCCATACATACTGTCTCCGTGCTTTCTAACTTATGGTGTAAGGGGGGGGAGTCCTATATTAGAACTTAGAAAAATATTTGTTTTTGTCCACTCTGACGGGCAGTTACTCTATCTTGGTATTTATTTAATTAAAGTTTTTGAATTTTGAGTGAAGTGGGATATCTTTTCATGTTTATTTGACATTTTCATTTGCATGTGGGTGTGATCATGTGTGTGTGACAGTGATTGTGACTGTGGGCGTGGCTGTGTTGTGTGTCTACGTGTGGGTGTGACTGTGATTGTGTATGACTGTGTGCCTGTGACTGTGTGGGTGTGATTATGTGTGTAGGTGTGATTGGCTGTAATTGTGTGCATGCGTGACTGGCGATTGTGTGGGTGTGACTGTGTGTGTGTGTGTGTGTGACTGTGTATGTGCGTGACTGTGTGGTGATTGCATGAGTGTGAGTGTGTGTGTGATTGTGTGTGTATGGCTCAGACTGTGTGCGTGTGTGACTGTGTGTGCATGTGGGTGTGACTGCACGTGTGACTATATGGGTGTGATTGTGTGCGCCTGCAATCCACCCTTTCCTGCCCTTTGTTTGCTACAGTTGCACTGTCGCTCGTCCCTATGCCATTTAAGAGTTCATCTCTTTACCAAGTCACTGCAGATGCTTCTCTGGTGTTCTTTCGAAAAGTCACTCAGAAAAGTGCCCTTAGCACCAACGGTAGCAGCTGTCATACTGAACTGTAATTGTAAAAAAATGCAACTGCTCCTGCCAGGCTCCCACCACACCCCCGACAAACAGCGGACAGACAGACAGACAGGCACACATACACTCTCCCTGAAATCCTTGGGCTGGCAATCTGTGTCTCCCCCCCACCCCCTATGCCTATTCAGAATTTGGGAGTCAGCACCGTATACAGCATGTTTGCTGAGTGGATTAACGGCTGATGAACAAAGACCTGGTAAGCACATACTTGGCCATGACAGATCAAGGCAGCAAATTTAAATCAGCTACGGAAGGCTCTCTTAAGACCATGCTGCATCCCTGTGTTTTATAATTCAGGTCCTCGTCCCTCTGTGGGTACTTAGCCACCCCCCCCACCCCACCTTTTCTCTAAGTGCCAAGGGTAGCTGTCTCCATCTACTGGGTCTGCACTGTGTTCTCCTCCTCGAGAGCCACATCACAGTCATGCCACAGGCACCACTACTATAATATCGAATATTCTTTAGGATAGCCCAACAGAAACAAAACAGAAAAAAATTATATGTCAAGAGAACACAGAAGTTAAAGAGCAGCCCCTATGTATAATTTAAACCTATTGATTCTAAACTAATCCCCTCCAACCTTCCAGATCCCATCCGAAGGTCAGCCCCTCTCCTGGGAGCCAGGTGGCCCTGTGCCGGCAGCCATCTGTGACCCAGGAGCCGGGCTCTCTTCCTCCAACTGCCATCATGCTGGCTGCCCTGGCCCGGTGGTCCAGAAACACTGCTCTATGTGCGTTTTAAGATGACCCACATGGTTTTCAGATTTCTGTGATAGATAATTTAGGAAAACACCTACATTACAAAGAAATTTCTCATAAGAAATAAAGAAAAAGTAGGAGATTCTCAATTTGGAATAAAATATTTAGACTTTATGTATTTTGATCAGGCCTGGGTTAGTGTTTACCTAATATTTCTTTTAGAAAAGAAGGGACACACCAAAAACACAGCATATGCATGATTTTGGGAGTGCTTATAGGTAAAAGGGAGATCCTTACACCCATTCATTTTATTTATTTATTGATTGATTTTATATATTTAATCATGAGAGACACACAGAGGGAGGCAGAGACACAGGCAGAGGGAGAAGCAGGCTCCCTGTGGGGAGCCCAATGTGGGACTCGATCCCAGGACCCCAGGATCACGTTCTGAGCTGAAGGCAGACGCTCAACCTCTGAGCCACCCAGGTGCCATCCTTCAGCCCATTTTAAACAAGAATGGTTTTACTAATGAACCTTAAGAAGGGTTTCACTGAAATTTTACACACATTTTCTTTCCTCTTCTTCTGAAAAATCTAATGCACATTCAGCCAGCAGCTCACTGATTAAATGAGTTGCTTTGTGCAATATGAAGCTCTGGCTATGTAGTCACTGCTGCCTGGAAGGCACTGTCTCTCTGTTATCTGCACACAGGCCGGGTGACAGAAATCTGGAAAGTCTTAGCTCTCTGCTTTACAGGCAGCCAGAACCTTAGAGGACTCTGCTCAACTGCTATGCTTCTGACCTCCTGTTCATGGTCTCTTAACTCTGCATGTAACTCAATTCAGCAAACATATATAGGGGTGCCACCACGTGCGGGGCATGCTGCCAGGTCTGGGGGAAATAGTCAGGGACAGACAAAGCACTTGCCGTCAGGGACTCAGAGTCCAGTATACACACATAAGACAGATACGCTCCAAAATGTGCTTTGATGCTGCACAGGAAGCACGAGCACCAGGAGGCGCGTGGTTCACAGGTTGGCAAGCTGACTCCCACGCATAGGGACATGTTCGGGAAGCCTGCTCTGGGCACAGCTGTGCCCCGGTCGCTTCGTGGTTCCAGCTGTGCACCTGCAACTCTTCCTTTCTGGGTCTCATGTGCAGAAGACAGGCTTGTCAAGGTCTGCTCTTAGCAAGAGTAACGGAGGCAGCTGCCAGCACTTGTGGGCTCCTCCTATCAGCCGGGCACTGTGCGGAGTGCTGGAGAGACCCTGCCTCAGTTTCCTGGCACTCTGTGAGGCTGGCATGCCCTGTTCTCGAGGTAGGAACTACAGACAGGAGCCTCCCTCTGACGTGCGGACAGGGACAGTTAGCAGAGGGGGAATCAGACCCGTGAAGGAAAGTCTATCTCCAGCCTGAAGTGGAAGCCAAGGAGAGCAGAGGAGAGTGAGGATCACTTCTCTGCTCCTTCTCAGCCAACCCTTCCGGGGTCTGGCCAGTTCTGCCTCGTATGGGGACACAGGACATACTTTTGAAACCATACAGTTAGATTTCACCATAAATTCCTCTCTGTGCCTGGGGGAAATAGTCAAAATCCTCGTCTGTACGTGCATGTCTATTGCATGCCTGTTGCCAGATGCTCACGCCCGCGCACGGGGCATGTGTGTATGTACACAGACACATTTATGATGGTTCTCTTTGTCCTGTCCTGATATTTCTGAAGTCCTTGGTAGGTAAGCCGTGTCTTGCCTGGCAGGCCCTTGGGACAAGCCCCAAGAGTGCTGATCTTCAAAGCTAGGTGCAGGGCCGTGTGCTCGCAGCCAGGGCAGGCTAGTTCTATTCGTTCAGCCTTTGCTCACAAAGACACAACCGCCACAAAAACAACACTGGGCTCTTAAGAAACTTCGGGGAGGGACAGGGACCATTGTGGCTTAAGTTAGATACATGACTCCCAAATGTAGATTGTTCCTAAGGGGAAATAAATAAATCAAAGCAAGGGAATTTGCAAGCAACACGGATGGTAGTTTTGATTATATACTGTTCGTGCAGCCAGAGGCAGAACATTCAAATTACAAAAGGTAAAGATGTGAATCACGCAGCACAGACTTGCAACCAGAACCATCTCCAGGTTTGTGTTTCTGGTTTTCAGGGCCATTCCCGTCAGAATGTTAATTTACACCTGCTGGCCCAGGTGGGGCAAAGGAGACGCTCGCAGATTGAAACGAAGTAATTAAAAAGGACACAACACCGGAAAAGGAAAAAGTCATCAGAATAAGTGGAAAAATTCACAGAGACCGTGCTGGTCTTCATCCCTCTCCTCTACCTCTTCGGAGGATGTTTATGTGACAGATAATTTCCAAGCAGGGCTAAACCCATGGCGTGCGGACAATAGGGCTGGGGCAGCGCCGCCACCTCCCCGCGCCTCTTGTGAGTTCTCGTTGGTGGCCTTGGAGAACAGCCGCCAGCAGGGTGAGTGAGAGGAAGGCTCTGGCAGGCGGGGGCCCGAAATCCGCATCTCTTTCTCTGCCAGCTCACGCATTGTGCAAGCCCGACACACAGAGTTCATGCACTGAGGTGACACCATCGTACTGACAAATGGGGGGGGGGTGGCCAAACTCCCAGCGCCACCGCAGATGATTACAATATCAAAATATTTGTCCTCAAGAAGCACTTCCATGCTGCACACAGATTTTGCTGCCGCTTGATTTTGAAAGCTTGCCATCGCTCACATGGCAAACCTGGTGTTCAAGGGCCTGCCTGCCATGCCCCACAGCATTGGGTTTTGCTTCAGCTGAATTTTGTGTGTCCTGGGACCTCGGAAGAGATCACACTTCCATGCTGCAGCCTACGTGGCATTGCTCAGTGGGGTTCACAGAAATCAACTCGCAAACGACGGAGAAACATGTCATGTTAACTTTTCACGGTCATGTGTAAACTCTTGCTCTGGAGACGGAGTGACACTCAGGGCTGGTGTCTGACACAAGGGCTCGAAATTCAGCTAGTGTCTCGCGGTGGTTGAGTCAGACAGCTTCAGGTTTCAGGGATCACCTGTGTTGAAGACATAGCATCCTTTATATGCCCTGTGGGCATGAAGCTTGGGTGAAGGTTTGAGAGGTTTGGCATAATTCACAGATTACCAAGTACGAAGGAAGGAGCTCAGCTTTGTTAGTTTTGCCAGAGTAGCCAAACTATGGGAAACACGAGGCAGTGTACAGGGGCTGTTGCATTTGTGCCCAGCTTAGCTGAGCCAGGATCCCCACGGCAGCTCTGGGTACCACGACATCTCTCAGACTGATTGTCAATGCTTGTCATCTCATTGTGATTCCAGAGGTCCCGTGATGAGTTTCAGCGAAAGCTCAGATTACGTTCTGATCCAAGCGCCAACGGAATACCTATGTCTCATCTCTTCTTCTATATTTGGCATTTAGGAAACTCTCTTACACACAACTTCATATCCCATGGAGGGACATGTACAGTGTCTTATTCACAGTAAGTGGCCAGCTGATATTTTCTGGTTAAATGATGGATGCAGAATTCATTGATGGGATGCATCCCCTGGGAACTTGTGAAGCCGGGTGGACTCAGTTCAGAGGCTGTGGCACGTTCTTTTGAATGACCCCAAAGTTGCCAGTTGTCTGTCTTAAAGACTAGCTTTGGTTTTTAGAAAGTGAAAAAGATAATCTAGAGCTAAATTCTGTAATGAAGGAATTGCAAGTTTGTCAGCTGCGTCAACTGTCCATAGCCTAGCCTATTAGCAAGGAAAGGGTTCTAGATTTCTTAGGCATCTGCCACAGAAAGATCATATTCTAAGGGGCATTTGAGAGTCTCCCAAGCACTTGTCCTCTCATTGGATAAGTTTAGAGCTATTCAGTATCTGAGGAAGGCCGGTGTTACAAGTGTCTTGCACAGAGATACTTCCAAAATGTCGAGTTGAGTAAGCCAAGCACACTTCCCATGCTGTTACACACAGGCTCTCGCTACCACTGGTTTTTATTTCCTTCAAGTGGACTCTTCTTGTGACTTAACCTTTTCGCCCCCACTTTTATTTAATCTGCAAAATAAGGCAACAGAACTAGATCTGAGGTTTTCAAAGGGAGTTCCTGAGAGCCTCTTAAGGACTGCTAATTCCATGCTGGACATCCAAGTGAGCTTCCTTTTGAATAAAGGACCCTGTGGCTTAAAACACATTATAAAATGCTGGGATTAGAGGATCTCTAACCTTCCTTCTGCCCCAACATTCTATTCATCTAAAAATATTCCCGACATCCTCCAGCTAGAAGTCCTCAATTTTGTGAATTATTATTGTTATTAAAGATTTTAGTTATTTATTCATGAGAGACACAGAGAAAGAGGCAGAAACACAGGCAGAAGGAGAAGCAGGCTCCATGCAGGGAGCCCGATGCCGGACTCGATCCCTGGATCCCAGGATCATGGCCTGGGCCAAAGGCAGACGCTCAACCACTGAGCCACCCAGATGCCCCTGTGAATTATTTAATAATTATTTTACTGCTTTTATTATACTGACTGCTTTCTCCTTGAATTATTGTCTTTGTGAGCATATACCATTTCAGCAAGCTAAAGCCCAAGCCCTGGAGGGCAAGGTTTTCAGGAGCATGGCACATCAGGCTCCCAGCAAATGGAGCACCTTTGACTAAACATTTTTTTAATGTTTAATATGTTTTTTTAATGTTTTTTTAAATGTTACCATTCATAAATGTTAACACATTTATTAAAACATAAAGATCTCTTGGGGAATTTTTGAATATAAAAGTCATTCTTTGCTTTGGGATGGTAACGGCAGAAAAAGAAGTGAGAAAAGGAAACGAACACAGATGTTGGAACTTGGGTAATCATTGTTCTAGAAAACATCAACAACACTGGGGAGAGAAGAGAAAGAGCAGTGATACTTTTACAAAAACAAAGTGAATTTTGTGTGTGTGCATGTGAGCATTGTGTGCATGCATGAGTGCGTGCACATCTACATGTATGCATGTGCATCTGTATGCACTTGTATGCATGCATGTGCATCTGTGTATATGTACATGAGCACATGTGTGTGCATTTGTGTGTATGTGAATCTGCACGTATGTGCGTGAGCTTGCATGTGCATGACTGTGCCCACCTGTATGTATACATGTGCATCTATATGCACCTATGCATGTGTGGGAGTGTGCACACCTGTACGTATGCACATGTATCTGTGCATGCGTGTGTGTATGTTCTCACATGCATGCATATGAGTGTGTGTTGTCCACACTGACCCACAGTGTGTTACTAAAACTCAATTTTTAAAAACTATAAAAATAAAATCTCTTCCCCCCAATTTCCTCGACTTTGTCATGTCAGTGAGCAATTTAGACTAACTTAAACAAAATTAATGATGTAGAACACCACAACAAAATACTTTCTAACACATCCGTGAATGCTCTGTGGAGAAGAAGTAGAAAATGTAATTTGAACAGCCACATGAGTGACACTTTTAATTAACTTTCTCCTGCTTTAGTAGCTGTGTTGTTAAAGTGTGACCGAACAGATGTTCTCTCTGCAATACCAGCCCCCCAGCTGCACATTATTTTTATTTGAAGGCTCAGTTCCCCAAGCGGGCTGGGACTGGGGGCGAGGGAATCGGCGTGCTCCGTAGGAAAAGACTTCCAGAAGGGATAGAAGGAAACAAGCCAACCGAACGCATTACCTCCCTTGGTCGGGGGGTCCCCTCACTAAGCAAGGGGTACATCTTAGCAGCAGAGCCTCGGGACCTCCCGCAAGGCGAGCAGAAGGGGCAGAGATGAAGGCCCCAGTAACTCAGCAGGAGCGGGCCCGGAGGATGGGCCTCGGCTGATGTGGGCGCCTCAGAAGTGAACCGGGGGTGGGGCGGGGGGTGTAGGGGGTGTAAGCCTTCCCAGGGAGCATCTGTGAAGGTCACATGGTGTGCTTCGAGGAGCTCCTGACACTCCCCCTGGCCAGGACACAGCTTCTTTAAAATCACAGGGCACCAGGCATTGCTTTTACCTCAGCTACAGCTTTTTATTTTTTTTTATTTTTTTATTTTTTTTAATTTTTATTTATTTATGATAGTCACAGAGAGAGAGGCAGAGACACAGGCAGAGGGAGAAGCAGGCTCCATGCACCGGGAGCCCGATGTGGGATTCGATCCCGGGTCTCCAGGATCGCGCCCTGGGCCAAAGGCAGGCGCCAAACCACTGCGCCACCCAGGGATCCCAGCTACAGCTTTTTAAACAAGACAGTATTCACAGGTGTAGTGGAGGGGCGTTGTGCTTGACTATTTTTCACGGATTTTGAGACACCAATGACATTGAGATGAACCACTGGTTTAAATAAGATTTTACAGAGATGGGGAGAGTCTTACCAAGAGTGTGAGAAGCACATCCTGGAAGCAAGGAGATGGCTTTTCACACACTCCCTATCCAACAATGCCAGCTGTGCCAGGATCATGGGGTGGGTCCAGAAGGCAGAGTCTGGCAGGTGCCACCCCACAGTTTCTAATTCACAGGTTTGTGATGGGACCTGTGAATGTGCAGGTCTAGCTGAGCCTGTGCGCAATTCTCTGAGAACCACTGCTCTGAGGTAATAAGTTGGAGTGGGATTTTTGGTGGTTGAGGAAGGGTTTGGAGGAGTCTCTACCTGGGGACTGTATAGGTTTCCCAGGGCTGCCATAACAAATTTCCACCAACTTATGGGATTAGGACAATAGAATTAACTGCCTCAGAGTCTGGAGGCTGGGAGTCTGAGACCTAGGTGTCAGCAGGGCCCGGCCCCCTCTGACTTGCTCAGGAGGGTCCTTCCACTTCTGGTGGTGGCCAGCAGCCCCTGGTGCTCCTTGGTCTACAGACACAGTACTGCACTACCTGCCTCTGCTGTCACATGGCATCTTCTGTCTCCTGTGTCTGTCTCTTTCTCTCTTCTTATAAGGACACCAGTCATTGGATTAAGGGCCCACCCTATTCCAGGAGGACTTCATCTCAATTAATTACATATGCAGCAATCCTATTGCCAAAAAAAGTCACATTCGAAAGTACTGGGGGTTAGGACTTCAGTATATTTTTTGGAGGTCGGGGGTGAAATTCAATGCACAATAGGGACCTAGAGGTAGGTCTTGCTTTCTTGTCAGAAAAGCCGCATACCCTACACACTGACCCTGTTTGCGTAAGGCATTCCCTCCTTCCCTTCCCCCAAAGAAACTTTCTCATATCCATGTTACTTAGCTTAATTTTGAGATTCCCCAAGGCCAGTGACATACGGCACAGATGCAGGTCACCATCAGAACAAACTCCCTCTGGGCACTTGTGCCCTGTGGCAGTTATGCTGAGTGTGCTCTCCTTAGAATCCTGCTGTGACTGTGTATAGACAATGGCTCCAAATCCCATAAAAGAAAAAAAGGGCTCTTCTGTTTCCAGGTCCACAAATGATGATCATTTTTGCAATGGCTACATAAAACTTTATTTTGGTTAAAAGCATAGTGTTCATCTTGTCTGAGCTCACTCACGTAAAACCACGTGACCCCAGTTTCTGAGCCGTGGTCTCCTCACATGTAAAATGTGGACAGCTATGCCCTTTATAAGGACTAAATGAAGTAGATGTTCTTTGCAGTTCTTGGTCATTGCAAGAGTGAAATAGATGGAAGATGTTATTAATAATTATTAGTAATGTATACAGCCTTCAGTAGCAACTGGGAATTCAAGGGAGACAGAAGTTTGATGCTATGCTTAAGATCTGAGGGTAGTGGGGGGTCTGGTTGCCCAGGCAAAGTAATATTTATCATCTGCATGTTTCTTCATTTTGTTACAATTCAGAAACAGCTGAGGTGGTCTATCTGGGGTGAGGACAGACTGCTCTGAGGACGGACTCCCTCTCGCCATCAGTATGAAGATGTGCACACCTTCCACGCCATATACAAAAGTCCAGATCCTGACCCAGATCTTCAATATCCACTTCTGCTAACCATGAAGACTGCAATCAACTGCTTCTTATACCCAGAAAGTAAATAAAAATCCTTTATCTACAGATGTAGTCTGTGATAAAGTTTGGTCATTTTGGCCTAGTTTTTGCACAAAATAGAAGCATAATAGCTATTAATAACTGACAGGCCAGGGCCTGATCTTGGAGACCCGGGATCCAGTCCCATGTCGGGCTCCCTGCATGGAGCCTGCTTCTCCCTCTGCCTGTGTCTCTGCCTCTCTCTCTCTCTCTCTCTCTCTGTCTCTCATGAATAAATAAATAAAATCTTTTAAAAAAATAACTGACTTCTATGTAAATTCTCATCACCAGTCATCAGAAACAAGAGGTAGAACTACTCCCCACTATTAGAGGGAAAAGGTGACAATAGTTGAAGGCCCCACCTCTCAGGTATGAGTCAGACCTAGGGCAACAACAGTAATATCATCATCGACACCATCATCATCATCAACACCATCATTATCATCATAGTCATCAATAGCACTGTCATCAGTATCATCAACAATAACATCATTAACAATGAATAATGGAACCACTGTCATCAATAGCACCATCATCAACGTCATCATCATCACAATCACATCGCCATTATCACCATCCTCATAATCATCAATAACAGCATCATCATCAATAATATCATCAATGATGGAAAACAGCAATATTATAAGAAGCAACACCATCATCATCACCATTATCATCATAATCATCAATAATATCGTCATCATCCTCAACAACATCATTAACAATGAATAGCAGAACCATTGTCATCAATATCATCATCAACATCACCACCATCACAATCACATCACCAATCATCACCATCATCATAGTTATCAATAACACTGTCATCATCATCATCAACAATAACATCATCCATTCCACCACCACTAGGTTCTGCTACGAGGGCTTTGTGAATAACAAATAAGTTAATGTTTATCACAACCCTAACAGGCAGGTACTATTATCTCAGTTTCATAGCTAAGGCAGCCAAGGCACAAGGAAGCCACTTCCTGTTGCTTCCTCCTTGGTGAAGGTCCACCTGCTCTTCTTCCTCTCCATTTTTACCAGTTACCAAATCCGTTGTTTCCTGGCTACCTACAGCATTTATAGTCTTTCTCAAGTAATTTGCTACATTCTGCCCTTTATTGTTCTCCAGCCCGGGGTGTTTGTCTTCTTGAGAGTAAGCTCCATGACGTGGGGGATGTAGCCCATCCCAGCTGAGGCTCTTGCTGGCTCCCTTCCCCTGCTTGTCCCCTAGATGGGTGTCACGAATGGTTACTGTCACTAGACCTTGGGCTACTTGAGGGCAGGGCCTCTCTGTCTTGCTCATCACCTGCCTAACCTACAGTTGGTATCTGGTAGATAGTGAGCACTGGAGAAAGACCTCTTGGTTTGGATGACTGTTTGTGGCCCCCACTGGGTGGTGGACAGATTCAGGACAGGTGGTGTGATTTACACACTGAAGCGGGCAGCAGACTCTGGGAAGTGACCCATACTGCACCAACCCCACAGCAGGCCCAGAAAGGCAGCTACTAACATGCAGGGCTGCAGTGCCCTCTTGTGTCTAGAGCTTCACTAGGGCTCAGTATACAAGTCTGTGGAGGAAGCATTTGAGGAAAGCCATCAGCAAAAATGTTAGTCTGTTCCCGTGCACAAGAGATAGCAAGAGTGGTATTCACGGGCACCTGGAGAATTCAGGTGTGGAAAAAATCCTGATTCTAGCCCTGCTTGGGCCCCTAATTAACTATGTGCTTTTGGATAAGATGTATAAAGGGTCTTAACATTTTTATCTGCAAAATGGGTGGTGGCTCTGCTAGTGAGAAAGAAAACAGTGAATTGGACTTTTAGAGGAGGCTTCAGGTCCTAAATCTACGAATTTTTGTTAGGTAGAGTCTCACCACACATCCGTGACTTCCCCGAGGTCAAGGATGATGCCTTATTCAAATAAATACAGTCAGTTCCAGCAAAGTTCCTAGCACACAGAGGATTACCTGGTCCTCCCACCCCCCTGCACACATCTCAGTAATGGCACTGATCACATGAAATGACATTTCTGGTAAGGGTACTCCTCCCCTCAACACAAGTGCCTCAAGGCCGGACCTCCAATTCTTTGATTCCTTAACACCTTGAGGCATACAGCAGCTGCTTGATAATTGTATTGGATTAAGGTGAAAAGGTGAAAGGTGAAAGGCAAGGTGAAAGTCAGAACCTGTCTTAATGACATGAGGCAGAGGGTGAAGGTGCTGCTCCCTGACATTCTAATGATTCTATTGAGAAATAAACCAGGCAGGATGGATATTACTCTGTTTCTGAATTCCTTAGATTCATGTCCAGGTAGGGACTGACAGCAACAAAGTATACAATAGGTGGCTTTTTAAAAGGTGGTTTAGAGCACTTTATTATCATCCAATAGCTGTCTAATGTGGTGATCTAATACCTTCTTTTGGGAAAAAAATTAGTGGAAGCGAAAGCAAATATAACATTTAGCCAGATGTCTCTGCTCATTTTTCTTTGAATATGACTGTTTACGAACAGGGATGATCCTACTTTGTCTCCTTGGGAGAGAAAAAAGTTGCTGACTTCTTTGGCACCACATTTCCTGAAGATAGTGCTTTGTAAGAAGTGTTGCTCCTTTTTTGAAATTTTTTTTTGATCCTCTCTGCCTTTGCCCCACCTTCTGCTGCCATTTTGGCTCTTTTGTTGTTGGACAGCATTGAAGTAGACAACTGCTGTTCCATGTTGAGGTATTAAACTCTCCACTATACTGAGTGCGGAATGTACAGGATTGGGATCACCTACAATTTAAATGATTACTGTAGCTCCCATTCTTATAATTAGCATGCATTTACATGTTGGATATGGGATAAACTCCTAATTGTAGGTCTCTTGTTGACTCATTTCTGTAACAGCAACTCATCATTAGCATGCAAATCTAATGGTAGATTTGCATCTACTACCATTAGTAGTAAGAGTAGTAAGATGAGTGGCCCAAACCACCATCTTGTATATTCTCACACAAACATGATCCATTTTGTTTGTGAACCTATGTAACTGGTGTGCATGAAATGGACAAAACTTCTGGGAATGAAAATGTGTCTTCTGAGCTTTGTCATTCCCCTTTTTCCTTAGTAAATCTTCCAGGTTTCTTTCTTTTTTCTTTTCTTTTCTTTTCTTTTCTTTCTTTTCTTTCTTCTTCTTCTTCTTCTTCTCTTCTTCTTCTTCTTCTTCTTCTTCTTCTTCTTCTTCTTCTTTTTTCTTCTTCTTCTTCTTCTTCTTCTTCTTCTTCTTCTTCTTCTTCTTCTCCTCCTCCTCCTCCTCCTCCTTCTCCTCCTCCTCCTCCTCCTCCTCCTCCTTCTTCTTCTTCTTCTTCTTCTTCTTCTTCTTCTTTTTTTTTTTTTTTTTGGTTCTTGCTTTGGGTACATTGTGCCAAGCACACAAAACTTTCCATGGCCAGCCATTATGTTAATTGGGACACATGTGAGAAGAATGGTGTTCACAGAAACACCAGTATGGTGGCCAGACAGCATGGGGTCTGGTGCTGCTGCTACTACTGACTGGCTCTGTGGTTTACCTAAGTCATTAACAGCTCTGTGCCTTGGTTTCCTCAGCAATAAAGCAAGAAAAGTGGAATTAGCTATCACTATGGTTCGTTTTGGGATAACTTTCTTTTTTCCTCCCATGGATCAATGCTTCAAGTCAATGATGGCAGGCACTGACTGTGCCAAAGAGCTTCCTGAAGCAGCAAAGAAAGATCAATTTATGGTTAGCTGAGTAAGTGATAAATACCTTACATCTTTGGCGACTATTTATGTATGGTGTAGTGGGAAGAATTTGCTAATATAAAAACGGCCTTATTCAACCACGTTGGACAGTATGAAGTAAGTACAAGTACTTTCCAAATATTCCTACAGATCAGTTTTAAAAATTATCATGGATTCATGAGTGTTCAGGGTTGGATCCTTGAGTCTTAAACATATCCACTTCTCTTATGGCTTGCCTCTGGCTATTTAAGGTTTGGTTATTCAGTGCTAACCAAGAGGGAACCTCATAATTGGGACCAAAATCCAATAAGAAACTCCCCTTGGCCATCCAGTGTATTGGTTCGAGTAGATGTCAGAGGCCGGTCACCTGTGGTTCAGATATCCCTTGCTAATGCTTTGCTTAGCCAAAAGGAACATGTTTCAAATTTTAGTTGGTTTCCAACATTCAGAAATTTGATTTTTATATAAAAATACGAGTTTTTAAGCTCTGTTGAAATATTTTAAGATCCAGAAACCAGTTTCTGAATGGTGACAATTGACTGGAGCTGAGGAGCAGCTGTTCTTTTCAGACTCGTGATGTTCTCTCCACCCCTCCCATATGCCCCACCACTCCCCGTTATAATCTGCATAGTGGGATTCACTCACAGACTTTCCCTCCCTGTGCCACCAAGCATCTATGTATGCTAGTGTTCTCTTCAACAGTGAGGAAGGGAAGGAGCAGAAACTCATGGCCAGAGAAACATCTGGTCTCCCTTATTCCTTTTCTTTTCCAGTAGCATCAGTAATTAAGTTTAGGATTGATTCTTTTCATGTCTTATCTAAAATGGAAACTTTTGTTGGGAGCCAGCTATACATTTCCCATCTAATACTTGTAATTCATCTCTACTAGGCAGTTAATGTCCCCTGGTTTAAAACAAAAACAGCACCTACTGTTAGAACATGGGTGGGAGAGATGGATAGATATTTTGCTGGTGGTCAAAATATGCCAGCAGTATGGTTTAGGGTGAGGATTCTTTCAGTCCAGTGCCAACACTTCCTTATCTCCACCTATAAAACAAAGTTTTCACTAATAACCTCTAGATGGAAAAATAAAATTGACTTTGTCCAAGGATCTTTTTTAAAAGAATAACCCAGATTATGAACGAGGCTCTGACATGATCAGAGAGCTGTCCAAGGCATCATGCCCTGTTCAAGGCATCATGGGGTGAGGCAGAAGCAGCAAAGTACAGTTTACCCTGGACAGTTGAGGTGTGACTTCCTGAGATTCACTGGCTGTTGGTGAATCTCATAAATGCCATACTCCATTAGCTGACAATCATCACGTTTTTAAAAAAGACAACTGAATAAAATGTGCCTAATACGAGATTTTGACATCACAGATGCAATGGATTTTGGTGATGGGATACAGAATGCACTTCAGATCTCTCCATGTGTTCAGTATTGAACTGTATGTGGCCAGAGATACCAGATGTTTGGAGAAGGTGCCGAATCTGCCTGGATGCTGGGAGTTTCCCTATAATTGCTCTACTGCATCTGTATTGGAAAAGAACAATCATCAACTCTTACACTGGCAAGAATATAAGGTCATAGAGTCCCCCAAAACTCCAAGGGCTCCTCCCAAGACATCTCCATCACTGGCCACATAGTTTCTACCTGGAGAGCTCCTAGGAAGAAGTTCTACTGTATGTACATTCAGGGCATGTAGAGTTACAACCATAGGATGATGCTTATAACCCTTCATGGCTTTTCTGGGTTACAGACACAGTTCCCTAAAACTTCATCCACAGGCCTCAGTGCTTCTCTCTGAAGAAACATGTAAAGTCTGCTAAAAAGGTCTCTCATGACTTAGAAAATTCATTCAGACCAATCTAGTGCATGTAAAAATATGATTTAAAATTGCATATTGCATTTTTAAAAAAGATTTTATTTATTTGAGGGAGAGAGATAATGAGAGAGAGCATGAGCAGGGAGGAGAGGGAGAAGCAGACTCCTCGCTGAGCAGGGGGCTCAATGAGGGGCTCCATCGCAGGACTCCAAGATCCTGACCTAAGCCAAAGGCAGAACCTTAATAAACCGAGTCACCCAGGTGCTCCTCTGCATTATTTTTATGTTGGAATCCTCTTCCCTTGTTTACAACATTTCTGCCTAAAAAAGGAAATCTGTAAGCGCACTTCTATGAGTGATGGCAGGAAATAATGTCTTAAAGAATATTTTGGTTTTCCACATCATGAGAGATAGCTTCCACAACACCTTAAGGAGGGCACATGAGTTCTTTTCTGGGAAGTTCTTGAGTAGAATTATGACTTTGAATTCAGTCTATGTTGGCCTCCAAGTATATTTAGTGTAGCTTTTATTTATTCCTTCAAAAAATATTTATTGAGAACCTGCTATGCACTATGTATTGTTCCAGGTACTGGGCTCAAAGAGGTGGGTAAGACAAAGTCCCTGCACTCACTGAACTGATGACATTCTATGGGCAAGACGGGCACCGAAACACATCTGCAAAAATATCAGCAACAGGAGTGAGATGTGCTAAGGGGAAACTGAGGCCAAGTGAGGGGACAGAGAGCACCAAGGAGGTTGGGACAGGTGGAGCAAATGTGAGCAGAAATGTGCTGGGATGGATGGTCCATGGGCTTGGACTGGTCTCCACGTCTCCTATACACGCGGTGCCCATCACTGCCCCAGAGCACCACTGGGTTCACTGAGCATTCATGTGTCAACTCCACACATATTCAGGCTGTGATATGGTTTCTGTATAGATGCCAATGAACTCCTGCCTTTGGGGAGTTTAGTGCCCAGGAGGGAGAGATACAAGACACAACAGCATGAAAGAGGCAAGAAATGCTCTCAGAGACCCGACGACAGAGACTAAGAGGATGGATCAGAGAAAGTTCATGGGCTTGGACACTGGAGGTTGTGAGACATCTAACAGGTCGAGAATGGGTGGGTGGATAGTTTTATAGGTAGCGAAATAACATTAGGAACTTCTCAGACATCTCTTCCAGCAGTGGCTTTAAAACAGAAGCACAGCAAGTGAGAGTGTGGCTGGGATCTTGTGCTGCTGAAGCTGGTGGATTCGAGGCTGTCACTTTGACCTGCATTCTTGAATCAATCAGTTCCAAATTTACTATTTATCAAGACAGTCTCAGTGACTTCTTGGATTGATCTGCAAAGTCCATTCTATACTTCTGAACTAATAAAATATAATGCCAATACGGCATCATTTTTATCTGTTTTGTGTAGTGAAGTCCCTTTAACACTGCCCTTGACAAGGGGCGGGCAAGGCTGCTAACCATGCTTGAGGATCTCTGGCCTGACTGCAGGCTCCCTCTGGAGCTTGAGGAGCAGTGTGAGGTCTGTCTGTTGGTCAGCTGGCCAGCTGTTACTCTCTCGTATATGATAGGCATCTGCCCCCTGTCTGTGGCAAACAGGATTTAAAGCAGGTAAGAAAGATATAAATGCAGAGATAAAAATAAAACTAGCTTAAAATGGATAGGTGGGAAAAGTAGAACAATGTAAAAATAAAGATTAAAAAAAAGAGAGAGAGAGAGAGAAGACATCCAGGAAACAGGTTAGAATGTCAAGTGCGTGCTCTGGGGACCTACACTGTGGGCCATATGCCTCCCTTGGAGCTCTCCAGCAGCCAGCACAAGGGATCTACAAGTATTTTCTGCCCCCTTCCCTGTGTGCGCTGCCTCTTTGCTCTGTGGATGGCGTCCTTGGCTGTGCACAAGTTTTTCCATGTCACGAAGTCCCACTTGTTTATTTTGGGTTTTGTTGCCTGTGCTTTGGGTGTCATGTCCATGAAATCACTGTCAAGACCAACATCATGAAAACGTCCCCCCGTTTGTTCTTCTAGGGGTTTTACAGGGCCAGGTCTTTTTTTAAAAATTTTTTATTTATTTATGATAGTCACAGAGAGAGAGAGAGAGAGAGAGAGAGAGAGAGAGAGGCAGAGACACAGGCAGAGGGAGAAGCAGGCTCCATGCATCGGGAGCCCGACGTGGGATTCAATCCGGGGTCTCCAGGATCGCGCCCTGGCCCAAAGGCAGGCGCCAAACCGCTGCACCACCCAGAGATCCCTACAGGGCCAGGTCTTATGCTTAAATCTTTAATCCATTTTGAATTGTGCGTGTGTGTGTGTGTGTGTGTGTGTGTATGTATGTATGTGCACTATTGGTGGGAATGCAAAGTGGTGCAGCCACTGAGGAAACAGTATGAAAGTTCCTCCAAAAATTAAAAAATAGAATTACTATCTGATCCAGTATTCCACTTCTTGAGGATTTATTCAAAGACTACAAACACACACGCACCTCTGTTTATGGCAGCATTATTTTCAATAGCCGAATTATAGAAGGGGCCCAAGTGTACATGGATGGATGAATGGATAAAAAAGATGTGATATATATATATATATATATATGTATATATATATATATATATATACACACACACACAGTGGAATGTTAAAGAATGAAATCTTGCCATTTGCAATGATGTGGATGGATCTAGAGCCTATTATACTAAGTGAAATAAGTCAGAGAAAGACAAATGTCGCATGATTTCACTCATATGTGGGATGTAAGAAACAAAACAAATGAACAGAGACAAATGAAAAAGACAAAATGAAAATGAGACAAACCATGAAACAGACTCTTAACTACAGAGAACACACTTATGGTCACCAGAGAGGTGATGGTTGGAGGGGAGGGGGGAAATAGGTGAGGAGGATTAAGAGCACACTCATCAGGACAGGCACTGAGTAATGTAGACAACTGCTGAATCACTATATTGAACACTTGAAGCTAATAAAACACTGCATGTTAATTATACCGGAATTAAAATTAATAGCTTAATTTTAAAAAAAAGAGATAAAAGAAAAAACTGACTCAACAAAACATATGCCCTTTCCTAATTTTGTTTAGTTTAAAAGAAAAACTGAATAGAGGGGTCATTATAAGCCTCACCCTTGCCAACACTTGTTGTTTTTTGTGTTTCTGATTTTAGTCATTCTGACAGATGTGAGGTGATGCCTCATTGTGGTTTTGATTTGTAGTTCCCTGACGATGAGTGATGTTGAGCACCTTTTCATGTGTCTGTTGGCCATCTGGATGTCTTCTTTGGAGAACTGTCTATTCATGTCTTCTGCCCATTTTTAACTGGGTCATTTTTTGGGTGTTGAGTTGTATCAATTCTTTATATATTTTGGATACTAACCCTTTATCAGACATGCCATTTGAAAACATCTCTCATTTTGTAGGTTGTCTGTTAGTTTCACTGACTGTTTTTACTTTTCTTTTTTTCCTGGTAATCATCTCCTTCATTGATCACACTATATATCCTAGGCTTTGGCTTTCACTCTAAATGTGATCTGTTTCTACTTACTCTTCAGTGTTTTGTCTGCTGGTAGCCCCTTTCTCAGTGACCCAGTGGTGCTATTTATTTTTTGATTTTATATTTCTTCTACCATTAATGTAGAAAAGAGAGAAATGTAAGTGCTCAGGAAGCCATTCTGAAGAAAAATACACTTTAGGAAATGTGATGTGGTGGTCAGGAGCAAAGTGGCTGGTTGGAGAGACAGCTTGAAGGAAACTTGACCCGTATAGGCTCTTACTTGCTGGAGTTGGGACAGTGGCATGAAAGGAGAGTGTGGGTCATAGAGCTGTTATTGCACTGAGTGATATTATTTATTGTCAATGGACATTTCAAAGAGAACATTTTCAGGAAATACTTCTCATTTTGCGGAAAGTACCCTGTTACGTGGTGCTGGCATGGCTTAGACACTTGCCTGATGATGGAGAAGGCATCAAGTGGGAAACTGAGAAGTTTCCCTCCCAAGGGAGATACTTGTTTGGTTGTTACCGAGGAGCAACAGGGCTCCTAGTGAGTGATTTGCTTAGAGTCTGGTAGCATTTACTGATGAGTTTAACATTTTCCAAAGTATTCATGTAAATTATACTATGATATAACCTGCCCTGAGAATCCCTCTCCTTGTTCTTGGTACCCACAGCCTCAAAGGGAGTAGCTCCAAATGTTTGAGAGTTTGAACAGATGTTCTTCCTCACAAACACACCAGCAATGCTCCAAGGAGTCTCACTTGGTTCCAAACATACACTTGGACAAACTCAAAATTAGAAAGGGCAGCCCAGGTTAATGCCTTGGAAACTTCGTGTAAGAGATGTCTAGGGGATTAGGTAGCTTGTAGAAGCAAACCATGTACTTTTCCCTTTCCAAATCTTGTTGCAGGGGATTGATACCAACCTATACGTTTGAAGCTAATAATATAGTTTTATCAATGAGGATACAGATTATTTATTATTTTTCTAGCCCTGGCCCATTATTTATAGTTATTTGAAATAATTTCAATGGAGGAGAATATTTAATGCCTACATCGGGCCAGGGTGGAAGAGGGTGCATCTGCTTAGAAATGTACACTGAAGGAGTGGGTATGAACCAGCCAGCATTAGCCCTGGGCCATTTTGAGGGATCTAAAGCTATCTTCTCCTCATTCTAAAAGATGTATGACTAACAGCTGTGCTTCAGTTAGAAACCTTGGGCAACAAGCTTCCCTCGAGAAAATTTCTGTAGTGGTGTCTAGATTAGTAGGCATTTCCACTGCTTCCAGTGACAGGTATGTGGCATGTGGGCACCACCTCCTGCCTCACTGCTGCGTGTGGCAGACATGACCAACCAATCGTTCATGACGTTCTCTCTCACTGAGCTTGGACTTGGCCAAAGTATCCTTCGAGTCCACAGCACTGCAGCCAGTGACTTCCAGTGAAGTCAGGTTGGCCTGTGAGCCTGACACTTATTTTTCATCCCTGTCCTTCATGGCTTTGTTTTGACTAAAACTCAGGGAGAACTAACATAAGACCTCAGTGTGCATTTCCTCCCTCAGTTACAACCCCCAAGGTCAGGATGTGGTATCTGGGAGCACTGGGGATCTGACAGAGTAAAGGCAGAGGGGAAATGGCACAGAGAGAGAAATTACCCAGGGCTGAAGTTAGAACACATGGTTCCTTCCTAAATTCTGCCAAAAAAAAGGCTATGGAGGGCCCCTTTGGTATATGTACTCCTGAAACCACCAGGTTCTTCAATTCCATGCCTAACAAAGGGGTGACTTAAGGTTCTGTGATTTGGCAATCACAGTCACTTCTAGAACTTTCTACCCTGCTAATGAAAGGGCAGATCCAGGGCTTCCAGCCCAGTGTGGTATAAGATGATCTTCACATTTGGAAACAGTGAGTAAGGGATTTGCTTTGTTAATTTTGCAGAAGTGAACCATCTGTAGTATTAGCCTCATGTTCTAGACGCTGAGTCAGTAGTTGGTGGACATCCAAGACACTCTTCATTGATTACTAAGATGACAATGATGATGATGGTGACTGTGGTCACAACAATATTACTTGTCATTTATTACACATTTGCTATGCATCGGACACCATGCTAAGCACTCTACACTCATTATCTCCATCAATCTTGATAACAACTTTGTGAGACAGGTAGTGTTGCTGCCCTAATATTCAAGATGAGGAAATGGAGGGTTTAGCAAGGCCAGCCAATGTGCCCAAGTCACAAAGCTAGTGTGGAGGAGCCCAGCTTCTAGCTAGGTCTGTCTGATTCCATCCTTCACTGCTGTCTGTTTCCGTGATTTCTCTCTCTTGATGGCCCCGAGAGTGATGACAAAGCCCCAAGCATTTCATAGAACAGTAACTAGGAAAGAGTCACTCGCTTTACTTTAAGCTTACGTCATCATATTTTGTTTCAGTTTGACTTCAAGAGAGAGAAGTTTAGCTTGATAAATTAAGTGGCTGAATCTATGGTCAAATGTCTTAACCATCGAGAAGTAGCTCCTAAATCACAACACTGTAGGGGGCTGGAGGCTAGAACTGCAGCAGGACTCATAACACAGGCTGTTCCATTTTTCACTCAGAACAGGAAGAAAAGCTGTGGTTCCATCCTGGGTTCCAAGAAAAAGAAGTTCATTCATTAATTAAAAAATAATAATAAAACTGTTTTGGTATGGAACAGTAAATGCCTGCTTCATGCACAGGTCCCATTTTCCTGGTGGAGTTTAGGTGTTTCTTAGAAATAGGACTATGTCCTTCTGACAAACTCGAAGGAAATGAATCATGCTTGTGGGATTCACTTTGAAGAGAAAAATCCAATTCTCTAAACAGAGGCTATGATTGTAAAACTCAAATTATGTAAACGGGGTGCTTTGATTCAGTTGCTCAGTGGCTCTCGGAGTTGAATTCAGCTGGGGAGGAGGAAACCTTAACAATTTTTCGAAGCTCCACGTGATGTGAGTATTCATTTTGCCTTCTGACATGGAAGAAGAATCTCTGGAGAAAACATACACTTCTGCTATCATGCCTGTGTTATTTTCCAAAATATGATTTAGATCCCAGTGCTTTCATCAGCAGCCCCTCTCATTCCTTCTAGAATGTGGCTAAGCCATTAGGATCAGTCTCTGTCACAAAGTCTAATGTGGCTGCCCTTAAATTTGTGTCCCTGAGAAAAATAGCAACAGAATTTCTTATCTTTCTTACACAAGAAGGTGCTTTGGGTCACACAAGGAAGGTGTTGTGGGTTAACTGTGTCCTCCCCAAAAGATATGTTGCAGTCCTAACCCCAGTCCCTGTGTAGGTGACCTTATCTGGAAATAGGGCTTTGGAAATGTGATCAAGTTAAGAAGAAGTTGACTAGAGTAAGGTGACTCCTCACCCACAGCAGGTGTCCTAACAAGGAGAGAGAGATTAGGGCCCAGAGACCCAGGGAGAAGGCCACATGCCTACGGAGGCCAAGATCGGGGTGGTGCCTCTACAGGCCTGGGAACACCGAGGATTGCAGGCAGCCCCAGAAGCTGGAGAGAGAGGCACAAAACCAGTCCCCTCTCAGAGTCTCCAGGAGCCATCAGCCCTGCAGACAACTTGCTTTCAGACTTCTGGCCTCCAGAATGGTGAGAGAATCCATGTCTGTTGCTCTAAGCCCACCCAGCTTGTGGTAATTTGCTATGGCAGCCCCAGGAAATGAATACAGAAGGCGTGAGTACTTTTTTCCTTAAACATGATCTTGGGGTTGTCCAAGGCTCGAAGGTGGATGTCATAGCTCTGCAAGGAGCACAGCCAGGCTTCTGAGCGGGTGCCCCAGGACAGCTGAGGAACAGTGACAGTGAATAAAAATCAACCCTTGCCTCAAGAAAGCTCTGGGGAAGGTACAGGTGCTCACCGAGCGATCAGAGACAAAGCACCGAAGTGTGAGACAGTCTGTTCAGCGTGTGGAACTCTAAGATCTCTTTGTGTTATAGCAGAAACTGCAAGGAATCAGAAATGGGAATAGAAACATAAAATATAAAGAATGTACTTCTCAAATTGTGAAGAGCTGAACAAATATTAGGTATTTCTATCATCATCCATCTTACAGGGTCTGTGAGAAGACCAGTAAGTGTATAAGCCAAAACCTTGGTGATATTTCTGGGAAAACCATTATAAAATGTTACATCCTAACAGTATTTTGCATGCATCTGGCTTCACTGCCAAACCCTAGAGATCTGGAGAGAAACCTAAACATCTATATATTAAATAGGTGGGTGAATTTCCACAAGGTTCTACTGTATCTGGTGTTCCTCATGCATGTACGCAGTGATCACCTGAATCCCTGTCTTGTAGATATGAATACTGGCACAGGTGGAAGGGGCCTCACTAGGTTAGGAGTGGATGTGACCATTGCAGACATGACTCTTTACCTACGCTATTTTAACCTATTGTGTGCAAAAGTATAAAAAATAATTTATGCCTTTAAAATTTTTTACATAATAAAAATTCTTAAATGAATTAGAATGGCAGCTGGGTGGCTCAGTCAGTTAAGCGTCTGCCTTTGGCTCAGCTCATAATCCCGGGGTCCTGGGATCAGGCCACACGTCAGGCTCCCTGCTCAGGGGGGAGTCTGCTTCGCCTTCTGCCCCTCCCCCACTCCTGTGCTTGCTCTCTCTCTCTCTCCCTCTAGTAAATAAATAAAATCTTTTAAAAAAAGAGTGATAAAGAATTATAGAAATGACAAGCCTTGAGCAGGCACAGAATAAATGTTAGGGAAGCATCAGAGCAGACAGCACAGGATAATTAGCCTAAGGAAAAGGACTGTGATGATGAGGGTGGAGGTTACCCGTATGCCAGGGGAAGGATAATACACCAAAGGCCTAGTTACACAGCAGCGCTCACTGCAGACAAATGATGACTGACAATCAGCTGGGATGGAGCTCCCAGGCCAAACACCGTCATGTAGCTTAAGGGGACAGGGCCACAGCAGACGACCTTACTAGAACCCATCACAATGGAAGGTGCACAGGTCGCAATTTCACAATCCTACCCTATGGTCCCCAGCCTGGTGGACTCCCGAGGTGTCACCGCCTGTGGCTGCTCTGACTGAGCATCTGCTTTGCATGGTCAGTTCCAGCCTGTCCTAGTTCTAAACCCCCAGATTACAGCCTCCTCCTCCTCCGGCCAAACGGAATGGTTCACAACTCCCTGCGCCGGGGCCAAGCCGCTGTGAATGTGGAGCATTCACAGATTTCCCCTCCCCTAATTCCCCGAGAACCTCTAATGTCATCACATTTTCCTCAGCCCAAATGGGAAGGATTTTTTGTTGTTGTGGCATCTTAGGGGCCACATCACTGCACCCAGCGCTGCAAGAGTGGAGAAGGAAAGCCCCTAGAGCTAAGAGTGGGGACGTTATTTTGGTCAGAGGTTTATAGGCACCTCCAAAGCAGCTTTGGGGTGTCAAAGAAAGACACAGGGGAAGAAGTTTAATACATGCTTCTATGGGCTACACATTTGGGTCTACTTTAATCTCTGCTGAGAAATATGAGGTAAATAGAATTATTGAGACTTAGTTTTAGTTGTTAAATTGGACTTCTTCAATGCATGTCTCTGCTGGACAGGTGGGGGCTCACAGGTGGGGGAGACCCTCCATGTGATCTCAGTGCTCCTCTGGATGAACAGGGGCTCACAGGCCAGGGGGACCCTCCACGTGATCTCAGTGCTCCTCTTCCTCTTCCTCTCTCCTGGTTACTGCACTTCACACTCTGACTCATGCCCTCACCTCATCTGAAGTGCCACCTCATCCATGAGGATTGATCCTTCTTCCCCAACACCCTCCAAGCGATCAGATGCTCAGACAGTAGTCACTGTCTCCTGAAGCTTCACCCCACGGCAAGTAGCTGCACATTGGTGGTGGACAGTGGAGGCTGCTTGGCATCTGACCACAGGACCCTGACTAGCTTTTGTGGTGGCCAAATCCCTCCTCACCATGCCCTGGGTCTGAAGGTTGGCTGTTCTTGTCTTTGTATATTTACGTCATTTTAGAGAATCCCTTTTTAAAAATGAGGTTTTGATTGGGTTTTGGGGTGGACAAGGTTAATGTGGGCATTCAAGTTACTTAGCTAGAAAATAGGTTATCATAAAAGAAGTATTTACAGAGATATTTTGTAGACAAGAGGGTTAGTGTATGCTACCCTTAAGATGAGGCAACGCACTAAATATTTAAATGGATTTTAAATGACGTATCCTTGTCTGGGATGTTCTTTGGATTCCCTTTGATTTCTCCCTTCTGTATTTTATCAGGACATTTCTGTGTTTTTAAGTTCCTTCCTTCTCCTGGAGACAATATAGTGGATGTTGGATTGGGTGGCTCCCATCAGGCTGTCGTCTCAGCTCCTGGTGGTGTGGGCTCTGCCGCATAAACTTCCACATTTTCCCAAGTTGTAAGTTCCTAAAGATCTTGCTACGGGGCGGCAGGTGTCGCTGGCCTTGTATCCAGGAGACCTCAACACTGGTCCCTGTGCATCACGACTCACCAGGAGTCAGGGATCCACCAACCTCCGGTCCATTAACGAAGTGGACTGAGGCTCGGGTTCTTTCCTGCTCTGGCCCGTGACGTCAGCCCCTGGCTGTCTGCGTCCAGCACGCACAGGACAGAGGAGTCTGGTGCAGTAAACTTTGAGGGGTTTAAGGGGGCTGAAGTATTTCAGAGGCCCCCCATGTGTTTCTCCATTACCTTGGGAGAATGTCTGGGGCTGAGCCTGTGGTGGTCAAGGGGCTGAGTCATCCTGTGGTAAGGCTTTTCAAGATTTTCAAGACACTCATAAAAAGGATGAGCAGCTGGCAGAGGCTAACAAAGACAGTGCTCTAGCAAAATCTCCTTATTCTCCACCCACAACTTGCAGGACTAAATTGTTCCTGCCCTGGCCAGTTCCTCCTGGGATGTGTTCTTGTCCTCCGAGGTGATCTCAGCAGCTCTTCCTGGACACATACTTTGTAACCACCACACTTATTAGCACTTACTTTTTCATGGGTTCATACCTTATCCATCTGAGATATGAGGACAAGAAGCAAAGATACTGGTTTGTCCACCATGGGATGTGCCTGTGTGTGCTGACAGGTGTGTTCAGGAACTTTCTGGGATAAATTATCCACAAATTAAGTCACAGGTGAATAATTTTCTTCCTCTCTGAGACTTCTTTTATATCACCTCCATCCTTACATATGCATACATAGAAGTTGATCTTTGAAACTCCTTTATTAAGTTTATAAATAGCCTAGGTTCATCAAGGTGTGAGAGCTCACTCTCCTGCTTCCCAGAACTGCTTGCAGGAAGTGCACATGACCTTTAGGATTAAGTGGCACAGCATCTGTGGACACTGGTGGGCTGTAAAAACCCTCAGGGAGTGTGGGAGACCAACACTGCACCCGACCTACTCACGGGAGCCCTAGCCAGCTATTGGGCGGGCGCCCCCCTGACCTGGGATGTGCTCCCGCCATAGCCTCCCTGGCCAGCAGGTGCACCTGCCCACCGTGTCAGTGGCACTGAACTCGAAGCAGTCCTGCCACTTACCTTCACACTTGAGCAGGAAGAAATCTGCGCTGTGGCTGAAGGACGCACTGAAGTAGGTACAGTTCTCCACCAGGTCACAGGACAGGCACTGCCTGTTGAAGTTGCCCACCGTGTTGGCGCTGGGGGAGTGAAGACCGCGCAGCATGAGCCAGCGGATGAGGTGCAAGCCCCCAGCTCAGCCCTACAGGTAGCTGCCTGCTTTCCTCCCACAGGTGTTCTGGGGCCCCTGACGCTGCATGCTGGGCCTCTCTCCTGTCTTCCTGGGAATGCCCCCGAATCCTCTGCTCTGTTGTCACCCTCCTGTCCCCAACTTGGAAGAGCTCGCAGCGCTCCTGCTCTACAGGTGCACACTCAGTCACCTGTGCACCTGTGCTTCTATCTGGGCCCGTTTGCCCCCAGCATGAGGGGGCACTGTGCTCTTATCTAGGACTTTGCACCCAGGCCCTTTGGAGAACAGGAGATGGCTTTCCGGATCTCAGGATTCTCTCAGAGGGCCTGGCACCGGTCAGGAGCCCCAGGGATGTGGGCTGGACCAAACTCTGGCTGCTCCGGGGCTGGTCCCCCCGCAGAGTTACACAGAGAGGTGGTGCTTCTCGCTCGGTGGGGCCAGGGGTGCAGGAACCCCAGGACCACCCTGATCAAGCACAATTTCATGCCAAGAAGGCCTGAATGTGTTTCCAAAAAGGAAGCTGTGGCAGAGTCCTGGCACACACCTGGAGGGAGTCCCTGCCTGAGCACCATGCAGGGGAAGCGTCCATGCTAGGCCCAGGTCCCACAAGAAAGCTGTCTATGGGGCAGAGGATGGTTTGTACCACAGGACGGCCTTCGAGCATATGCATAGGGCAGAGAGAAAGGGCAGGTGGCCTGCCTTGGTCACCTTCCCTTCTGTGGGTGACAGGACAGATGGAAGTTATCCTGGCGGACCTGCACGACTACAGGGAGAAGTGAACCTGTGACCCCATGGATTTGCCGGAGTTTTCTTCCCTCTGAAAGGACTCCCCTGAGCCGCCCTTTTACACCCTCAGCATACGCCCTGGGGGTGGGGGGACACACTGGTCCACCTGCCTGACAGGGCTTCTCTGGTCCTTGCCATGGGGAGGGGAGCTGGCGTCGGCTCCATCCAGACTGTGAGTCACCCTCTCGGGCCCTAGGTGTGCAAGTAGCCCACAGCCAGCTGCCACCTCCTCCTAGTCTGGAAAGCATCAAGGAGGGAAGTTGCCCTATGTCCACCTCCGGGGGTCCTGCCTCAGAGCCTGACACATGCTCTAGGGGGAATAGTCTCTGAGGCAGGTGGCAGGACTCGACCCTGAAGAGGACAGACCCTGGGAGAAGTTTCCGTCCCAGGATTCAGACGGCTCCCTGCTCCGCCTTCTCTGAGGTTCTGACCTGACTGCGGTCCCGGCAGGTCGGCCACGATGACTAGATGCGGCCTCCTCCCCGCCCGGCCTCCAGCACCACCTGACCAGACCTGTCTCCAGCAACCCCCTGAGAATGAGCCCCTCAACTCATATTTGGAGAGCAGAGAGACGGAAAGACCACCGTTGACCAACACAAGAAAGCGAGGCAGGGAGCTTGTTTGACAAAAGCAGAAAAAGAAAATAAAGCCTCGAATATGGTGATCTCCACAGGTCTTGCCCTTGGGCTCAGGGACTGTACAGAGATGCCCCATGGAGGGTTTGCGTGGTGCCTCCCCTACCCCTTGGGGCTCGGGGCGAGCTGACCCAGCCACTGCCCTGCTAAGGTGAGCCCCGGGGGGGCCCCCACGTACCTGTAGAGCTGCCGCCTCCGGGGCAGATCTTCGGTGCTCAGGAAGTAGCTGCAAAGACCAGGCCAACAGGGATTAGTGGGCTCCGGGGGGGGCTTGCTCTGTGTGCACACATTTCCCGGGGACTTCTGTCCGTGCAGGTACACGAGGTACATGGGGACAGGACCAGTCCTCTGGCTCAGGCCCAGTGCCCTGGGCGTGTGCATGTAGGCAGGGAGAGCCATACACCTGCTGCCAGGGCTCTGTGGGGGTGGAAAGGGGGGTGGGCGGTGGGGTAGGGCTGGGGGTCAGGATGGTGGTGGCATGGCCCCTGACTCAGGTGGGGAATTTCTCTACAAGACTGTTAGCCCCAGGAGGGCTAGGACCCGTCCAGGTAATCCCGTAGAGCTTCAGGCTATGACGCCAGGGGTGTGCTTTTCACCAGCCACTGGGAGCGCGGGTGGGAATGTGGACTCTGGTGGCGGGATCAGGGGAGGGCCAGGCCTCTACCCTCTGAGCCGAGTCCTAGTCCCCCAATACCATCTGAGTAGCTGCAGTCAGTGATTTAATCTCTCTCTGCCTCAGTGGACTTGTGTTTGGACCAGGGAAGCAGTAAAGCACCCATGGGGCTGCCGTGTAGAATGAGATGATGCACCCGAGGCACTGTGCACGGTGCCTGGGGCCCACTGACAGCAAACAGACGGCCACCCCGACTCACCCCTCGAGCTGGCTGCTCAGCTACCTCTGATCAGAGTCTGGCGATTTTGGAAGTGGGGCCCTTGAGAAACCAGACCCAGCGAGACCTGTCTGCCGGGAAGTAGAGGCCGCGTCTTGCAGCGGTGGCCGGCCCTGGGCCCTACTCACATCTTATCCCGCTTCTCGTCATAGGACAGGATCTTGGTCACATCCCAGTCTCCAGAGGTGATGGACTGTATGTTGTCATTGCTGCTGTTGGGCTGGAACACAGATAGGACATGGGGGCGCTGGCAAGCCGGGCCCACGCTTACACTGCAGGCCCAGCGTCGCGGGGTGGGGAGCCTCTCCGTGAGGGTGCCATCTGCCCTTCGCCCCCCCGCCCCGCCTTCTCCCCTGAGGGGGGCTTGGATCCAGCCCAGCTCCAGAGCCTCAGTGACCCCTCCAGGCCCCAGCCCTTTCCCCTGCCCTGAATGTTGGCAACACAGAGACCAGCAGAGTCCCTGTCACCCGGTATGGTGCTGGCCAGTGCCTCCAACCGCGACACAGGTGTCAGAGAGGCATCAGTGCTGCATGGGCTGCCGAGGATCCTTTTAAAATCTGTCAATGTCATTAGTGGAGTCATTGTTATGGGGAGACTGGGAGGGAAGAGAAGTATGGGGAAAGGGAGGAAACAGGGCCAGAAAACAGAGGGAAGGAAGGGAAGAAAGGGAAGGAAGGGAAGGGGAGAGGGAGGACAGGAGGGAGGAGGGAGGGGAAGAGGGAGAGGAGAGAGGGGAGAGGAGGAAAGAGGGGGAGGAGTGTAGAGAGGGGGGAGGGGAAGGAGAAAGGGAGGAAGGAGGAGGGAGGAGGGAGTGGAGGATACCTGTCTGTCATTCTCTGCCATGATTTACAAGGATGGTCTGAGGGGGTCTTTCTGAGGGTCTTACTTTCTCCCCAGTAGGTAATCCTGACAATAAACATGAAGGAGGGAGGCTCGGCCATCTGGGGGGGGGGGGGATGTGATCTGGAAGGGCACGTGAAGAGGCGGGGCGAGTGGCAGGTGCCGAGGGAGGAGGTGGGAATCCGCTGGTGAGTGAGTCAGGTGGGGCCTGTGGGGTCTGGGGAGAAGGGGGAGCCTGCGGGGGGCAGGGGTTCTGGAGGGCGGGGGCTGGGGGCTCCCGGGGACTGAGAGGCCCTCCTGGGCACAGGCCCTGTCCTGCAGGACTGTTTCAGGGGCTCAGTAATGCCGATCACGCACATGAACTCAGGGCAAGGCCGAATCAAACAGGAAGGGTCTGGGGGCAGGCCTGGTGGTGGTGGTGGGGTGCTGGAGCCCAAGCACGCCTGGGTCACCACCACCCTCCACTCCCTCGGTGGGGGCCCCTTGGTGGGCTTCTTCTGAAACCCCCTCCCGGCCCCACATGAACACCAGCCTTCTACTTACTGGCCACGGAAGGTTGTCGCTGGCTATTTGGAATCAAATCTTATTCACCTATCCTGGCTCCCAAATGACCTAAGCTGCTTCAGAAATGGGATCCACACCCGGAAGATGAGGGTTGCGGTCATGGAGCTGCCATGCCCTCTTTCCACCTTCTGGCTAAGGGCCGAGGTCCCCGAAAACTCAGTGCCAGGGGAGCATCTGAGCCGCAGGTGGGCAGCTCCCCTGGGGTGACTGTTCCCGGACAACGGCATTCACCCGGCTCTCGGCTTTTTTTTTTTTTTATTAAAGATTTTATCATTTTTTTAAGAGGGAGAGAGAGTGAGCATGAACAGGGGAAGCAGCAGAGGGAGAAGCAGGCTCCCCACTGAGCAGGGAGCCTGATGCGGGACCCTGGGACCACAACTTGAGGGCTGCATATGAAGGCAGTGGGCCCCCGGCCCTGGGGTGGGGGGTGAGGGGACAGCCCAGCCAGTGGGGAGGAAGGGTCGAGGGCACAGGATTGTTGGTCAGTCATAGACCTGAGTCCTCGGGTCCTACAGCCTCCTGTGACATTGTCAGCAGTGTCATCGTCATATCTCTGAGTCATCACAGAAAGGGCTAACTCAACCCCCTGCCCTGAGCAAGACCCCTGGACTTTGCGAGGGCCCCTTCCTGCCCTGCCTTCAGGAACCTACTTTCCCGTTCCTGACATGGGGCTCACCCCGGGGTCCTTGCAGATGCCAAGGGTCCTCAGAGCACTTGCCACCAGGGGCTGTCACCAGCACAACAGTTTCAGAAACTGTCGTGATTACCTGGGACGAGGACACGGTGATGTGATAAAATTTTCCTTGTCCCCCCTGTGGGATGGCTCGGACGAAGAAGAACTTCCGGCCATCCTTGGAGAACACCGGCTCTTCATTCTGGGGATGAAAGCGAAGGATTACGTCTATAAAAAAAAAGGTTTCATTCTGTCTTAAAGAGGTTTATCACGATGAAATACATTTGGAGATGCATTTTTGAAAAAGATTTTATTTATTTATTCATGAGAGACAGAGAGAGAGAGAGAGAGAGAGAGAGAGAGAGAGAGAGGCAGAGACACAGGCAGAGGGAGAAGCAGGCTCCACGCAGAGAGCCCAATGTGGGACTCGATCCCGGGACCCTGGGATCACACCCTGAGCTGAAGGCAGATGCTCAACCACTGAACCACCCAGCTGCCCCTTGAGATGCATTTTCTATGTAATTTCTGATGAGAGACACAGTGGAAAGAATAAATGGTGTGTGGGGGCCTTTGCTCTCCTTGGGAATCACCAAACTTTCCTCCTCCAGGGAGAAGAGGAAGATTGAGGAATAGGCAGAGGCAGATAGAAGGACATCCCTTCGTCTATGGAGCGTCAACAGAGTGGACCTGTGTGCACAGGCTCACGGGAAGGGCTGGGCAGCACCTGCTGTCTCTGGGGAAGGAATTCCAGACTGGATTCAAAGCTGAGGCCTACAGAGTGCTGCCCCCATGTCTGCGCGGGCCCCCAACACCGAGCAGCGCGGCTCAGCCCCACCCGCCCTGGGGCCTAGCCACCGCCTCAACATGGAAAAGGCATTTTGCTACAGCAGCACCCCAGCATCTCTGCAGCTCCAGCTTGGAAGTTTCCATCCATGAACGCCAATTAGTTGGCTACGATATATATTTTCTGATTCAAGGAGCTCCACGCTAACGCAGGCTGAGAACAAATGGTAAATAGGCCCCAGCTGGTGCTGGGAGCGCACATTTCCCGGCAATGAGTGACTGCGTACACGCAAATGCGATGTGCCCAGAGAAATAAACTAACATGTGATTAAAATGACATTTAATCTTCATGAATATTTGCAATAAAATGAAACCTTTAATCTGCAAATATTTATTTTTCTATTTAGAGCTGGCAGCGTGGTATTTAAAAGCGGGGGAACGGGAAAACGAGCGGTGACTGGCTTTTTCAACGTACTTCTATTTGCCCACTGCAGGGCAGATACTGCAATACTGCCTCGGTTTTCTGAGGGAAATGTTTGCACTTTTGGCAGAGAAAAATACTCTGAATAAAGGTAATAAATCATTAATTCCGGCCAGACGCTTTGCTTTCACACTGAGAAGGCCCCTCACCATTTGATGTCATCTTTACACGGACCAGGGAGTGTGCCGCACCAGTCCCAAGCCTCTCGGAGACCCTGTTTCTTAGGCAGTAAATGTATTCTCGGTGAGAGAGTGCGATGGTTTTTGAGGAGGGGCCCCAGGTGTTAATCCCACCTCTGGCTCTCATGGGTTTTGGGGGAACGTTCTAATCTCTCTGGGTAGGACAGGGAGCCCACACCACTTGGTGAAGCAGGTTGGTGAAGGAGGAGTCCTTCTCATTGGGGAGAGACTCTTCATGAGCTTTTGTAGCCCATCTGCCAGTTCTTTGCAGAGAGTGGTTCAGGTATGCTCACCTTGCCCAATCTCCCAGCCTGGAATTTGAAATCACAAGACCAAAACTCGTGAAAGAAGAAAGACTATCAGATGTCGGCCCATTAGACCAACTCTTCAACCAGAGGATGGGTTCCAGAGCTTTACGGAAAATCCCTGTGGATCAGCATCAGGGCTGATGTTGTGAGGTCTCGGGTGGTGGTGATGGCATGTGTGTATGTGGGAGGAGGAGCAGGGCCTCTAGAATATTCCCAGGACAGAGAGAACTGGGTGGGCCTCCACTCATGGGACACATACATGTTCGCCTCCTTTGTTGGCTCATGGGGATCTGTGTGGCGGCCTCGACAAGGTCCATGCCGCGGCCTCGACAAGGATGGGAAGGAGACGAGAGGTGGGGAGGCTCAGGTCTGCTCCAGCCCACCCCCTGTTCCCAGAGCAGGAGACCAGAAGACCGCAGATCTAAGCAGACGGAATCCCTGAGGTCGACTGGGCTTCTCAGACTCTGGGGCTCCCAAACGACACCGTGTCCTGCTCCACCTGGTGCAGCGCCTGTGCCCGGAGCAGCAGGCAGACAGCTATAAGCCTTGAACACGTTCCGAATTCACCCTCCAGGGCCTCACAGTATCACGAAGGACATGGAGACACTATAGATGATTTTTGAAAGGCAGGATCCAGAAATTCCTTTCTGAAATTCTCCTTGAAAGGTCAGGAGACACTGCTGATGCTGGACTTTCCTCCCGCCACTGGAGCTCTGTGTTAGGGATGCCCAGAGAAACCAGGGCTTCCCCACAATCCCCAGGCAAGGCGGCTCGCTGGGCCACCACCAAGTCCCACTCCTTGCTCCAGCCCCGCCAAGACCGCTGACACTCGAAAACACTGGACCAGACCCAGGAAAGCACCACTTTAGAGGAAGTGATTCCTTTATAAGACCTGCCATCCTACACTCAAAACAGCCTGCCGTATTTTTTTCAGTGGCTGTCTTAAACACGGTAGCTGTTTGTCAGTAAATGCCTTAAAGTCTATATTTACACATTCATGCTCCTTTTTAAGTGCTGACTTGATTTTGCTCACTTGATTTTCCTACGTCGCATCCGGGAGGTCCGTCTGGAGCGTGGCTGGTGTCCACCTTGTGTCCTCAGGTGGATGACAAGACGCGCCGCTGATAGATACAGAAACACCCCGTTGCTGATGGTGTCTCTACGGCCCCTCTGAAGCATGGACAAAGAGGCCAGCATGGCAGCTTGGCCATGCAGCCTCCGGACCCTGACGCTCAGCCAGGGGCGGCGGGAGGACAGGGGAGCCGCCGTGCACCCCCAGCTCCCTGAGAACACCACACTGCTGGGCCACCTCCAAGTTCCGCTCCTTGCTCCAGCCCTGCCAAGACCTCTGACACTCGAACACACTTGCTGGACATGTTTGAGATTTACTTTTGGTTGCCACACGTTGGATGCATGTGCGTGTCTCATCTCCCTTTCCTCCCTGTGGATTGTTAAGAGCTGCTGCTCTAGGAGATCCATTTTTCAAAGGAATGTGTTGGGGCAAAATTCACATAAAATAAGACAAAACATTTTAATAAAAGCAAATAATTTAGGGGCCCTTAGTGTATTCACGACTTTGTGCAACCATCACCTGTGTCTGGTTCCAGAACGTTTCTATCACCCCATGCTCTTGAGGCTGTTAGTCCTGTCCCCTGTCCCTAGCCCCACCAGCCAGCAAACAGCTTTCTCTGCAAACTCATTTGTTCAGGACATGTCATATTCACGGAATCACACAATGGGTGTTTTTTTTTTGTTGTTGTTCTGGTTCTTGACCCTCTGTGGAATATTCTTAGCTGCACCGCTCAAGATGGCCGAAAGGCAGGGACAACCCAAAGCCCACCAACAGATCAATGAACGGTGGTCTCTCCATTCAACAGAGTATCGTTCAGCCACAAACAGGAAGGATGTTCTCGCACTTGCCGACCAGGGGCTTGGGTGAAGTACCTGATTCCATTCTGAAATCCACACAGCCTGGGGGGGGTGCTTGGTATGATCCAAACGTGTAGATCAGACAACCATATGGATAAGGGATTCTCTCCTGAGTCTCTCATGGCAGCCTCCCAGACATTCTATCTGATACAAGAAGGGTGTCACACATGTACCCGACACCTGTACTCTTGTCTCGGGTCCTGGGGGCTTTGGGGAGCTCCAAAGCTCAACGCCAGCCCCCTCCCCAAGCTCACACCTCACAGAGTGCTCCAGCACATGCTCCTTCCTGTTATTTTCTTGGCTGGGACTTGGCACCCAGACATACATGCAGGAAACGGGAGTGGGCCTCTGGGCTAGTCCTCTTCCAGGTGAGGCAGGTGAGGAGGGCAAGGAGGGTGAGGAGGGGTTATTGAATAACCGATCATGCCCACTTGTGAGGCTGCCCCCCTTCTCCTCCTGGAATGACTGATGGAAGGTGGAGACGGATGGTGGATTCTAAACACAGAGGAGGGTCCCTGTCAGGCTGCATTTCCCTGTCGCATCTGTAAGTGGGATGCCTGTGTCTGCTCCGCCTTGGTTCTTGACTCTCTGACCTGGTGAGACATTCCCCACACATTTCCAGGCAGTGTTGGTGCCCATAGGTTGGGTAGGAAGGAAGGAAGGAAGTTAGTAAAACTCTCTCACTTATTCTTTGCCAGGGTGTATTGTGAGACAAAGAGCAACAAGGACAGAAAAAAATAGTGTGAAGAGCTTTGCGATTCTGTGGCAGTTTGACTTTTCTTTTGTGATGGGGGCAGAGGGCACCGCCATCAGCCTCTCCCACAAATCTCAAGACCTCAGAGTCCGTTTCACATGCATTTCTGGCCTGAGTCGGGACGGGAAACCCAGGGGGGCCAGGAGGCCAGGTCCCCGGGAAGGCCCAGGCTGAATGGCAGTGGGGTCCGCCTCCCACGAGACACCCACGAGCATGTGTGGACAGAAACGGGACCACTGCCACATTTTCCTTTCCTTTGGCCGTGGTAGAGTAGACCGAGGCGACTTTCATGGACTTGTCCTAGTTTCCCAAGAGGCTGTCACTTTGAGAACTGAGATCTCGCCAAGAGAGCTCAAGGCCTTTGTCCGTGGCTCTGTGGTTCCATCGTGGGAAGTGGGGGCAAGATGGGCCAAGCGGCCCCCGCCACACCCCAGAGCCAGGAAGCTCGGCAGCTCCACCTGGGGATCTACCATGAGAAGCCACCCAGCCATGAGAACTCAGAAAGCCACCCTGTGGTGGCGGACCTGGTGGCTGGTGTAAACGGAGAACGTGACGAGTCAGACATGAAGAGTTACCTGTCTGTGAAGCCAGGCTTCGCTCTCATCCTCGTGTTTCTGAAATGAAATAAGAGCATTAGGGAAAGGATTTTTTGCCTGTTTTGTGTCTGCAACCAGCAGTGCAGAAACAATTTGATTCCCCTACACAGCAGCTGCACACACACACACACACACACACACACACACACACACACACATGCAGAGCCGAGGCCTGCCTGGGGAGGAGGCACCCCGCTCTCCGCCAGGTCTCGGTTATGGCTCCCAGCCCAACACAAGTGTCCCCAAACGAGAAAACACAACTTTCCCCAGCAATGAGAACATATCCATGGATGAGGAATCCTTAGGACAATGTCCACACAAGAGCCCATTTTGGGGCAAGTCTCTAGGCTACGGCGCTGCAGGGACTTATATGTGCTCCTGTGGGTGTGTGTGGATACTTCTCTGATTTCCAGTTCACAGCTCTGGGTGACGATCCTGGTAGCCCAAAACACCAAAGGGCTGAAAATGTAGGTGAAGAGTCGGTCTCCCAGAGCTGCATGGAAGGATGCCAAATGGAGGACAAAACAATACCCCAAACACCTGTTTTACAGCTCTGCAGCGGGGGGCCTGCTCCGGGTACTGGTCTGGCCTCCAGAAAGGGCTTCCTTTGTCCGCAGATCCGCCGCAGGAAGGGGTCCCCATGCTGACACACAGGTTGGGTGTAGACGAGACAAGGTATACATCCTGGCTCCCTGGCTGTGTGTCTGCTCGCTCCCTCCCTCCCTCCTTCTCAATCTGCTCTCAATCATATGGAACAACAGGTGCATCACTGGCCCACCTGAGGCCATTGGGTCACTCAGCTCCCCTCAACCCTGTGCTTGGTGCAATGAGAGCTGCTGCTTTCGGGCCTCCCCAGCCACAGCAAAGCCGCCCTGCCTGCCTTTCCTCTCCCTCTCTGGGAAAGAGGAATTTATGGTCCTAGGAGGAATTTCTGAAACTCCTGAATGTATCTGAAACCAGCCTGGATGTATTCATGGGGTTTAATTGATTATTTCTCCTTCTTCTTCTTCTTCTTCTTCTTCTTCTTCTTCTTCTTCTTCTTCTTCTTCTTCTTCTTCTTCTTCTTCTTCTTCTTCTTCTTTCTTCTTCTTCTTCTTCTTCCTCTTCCTCTTCTTCTTTTTTTTTTTTTTTTTAACCTAGCACTAGGAGATCTACCTCTTAGGGCTAGACCTGCAAGTGTGGAGCACCCCCCTCCCCAGGAACCTTTTTGGCCTCAGTGATGACCTTCAGAGATAGAAGCCAGCCCACCCAGGGGCCAACCCATCCCAGGTTCCCTCAACCCCGGCTCGGTCAGATGGAGGACAGAGCTCACAAAAAGGGGAAGCAGACTTGCAGGGCTGGGGCCTCAGGGACCCCTTCCGCTCTCTGATGTCAACTGGAGAACAAGGGGAATGCTCAACACAGGATAGAGTGGGCCCAGATAAAGGGGAAGAACACATCTGCGGACCAGGTCCCAACCTGGGGCCCCTTCACTGATTGCATTAGCCACGAGCGTTGCAGCAGTGTATGATTCACCACCAGGTGGCACCAACACCAAGGCCGGCGCAGCTTCCCGAGGAGCCTGCATCCTGGGAGTCCAAGCACAGGGACCCAGCCAGCCCCCAGCCTCCAACGCCCCAAAGACACCAGGGACACTGCCTCCCGTACCTTTGTGCAGACCCCAGTGGTGGCGTCGCAGAGGGTGAGGATGGACACGTTCTGTGCCCGGCTCAGCCAGTTCACTGCCACCTTCGTGCTGGTGGCCCATTTCACCATGGTGATGTAGTACTCCCTGAAAACACGCAAACAGAGTGCATCAGCAGACCCCACGGGAACCAGGAGACCCACACATCCCAGCCCCGGGCGCTGGGCCAACAACGGGGGATGGACACGTCACTTGAGGCTCTGAGACAGGGCTTCTCAAGAACGCCACTCTGATGGGAAGCCGGCTCACTGAGGCAGTGAAGTGAGCCACACAGAAGCCCCTGGAACCCTTGAGGGCTGCGTGTAAAGTGCACACTTGTCAAGAGCAGCTGTCCCATCAGCCCACAGGCTGATGGCATCTGGGTCCTGCTCTGTGGGTTTTAGAAGTCATGTTACAGCTAACGCTGACCCACTGCCTTGATTTTCATGCCATGGCCCCGGCAAACACACAACTCCGGCTCGCTGGAGGCAGCAAGGGGGTCGCATGAGGGGCTGACAGAGCTAGAGCCAGGAAGGGCTTGGAGAGAGAGAGGCACTCACAGAGTGTGAGCTGCTGGAAAAACACCTGGTGCACGCAGAGGAAGGCTCGGGGCTCCCTCTCCTGTAAAGGCGAAACACCCAGGGACGTTTGCCAGCTAATTAGGGAAATTGGTTCATGGCTCTGGGCATTGGGCAGATTTGGTTGGATATCCCAGATGTCACATGCCTGCTTTTATCCAAACCTGAAAATACCATGGTGTTCTAGGCTACCCTGTACTTAGCACAAGGGGTGCTGGGGTTGCTGACAATGAATTCAACCACCCAGAGCCCTTCAAAATCGGGCTTTTAGGGAAAAAAAATATGTTAAAGAGGAACAAGAAAAGACAAACAAGCGCATGAAAGATTATCCCTAGGTGAATTTTGAGAATGTTCTAGAGGCCAGCTAACCCTGTTCCATCACCTACCCCATCCATATCTATCATGGGATCTATTGTTCAGAATGATTACTTTGTGGTCTTACAAGATCCTTTATCACCGAAGACGGCAGCACATTCACTAGACAATGCCTCCCTGGCTGGAGAGGACCATGCATATACCCAATGATTATTTTCAACAGAAAGGCCTAAATCACCAGGTGCTTTCAACAAAGCTTTGGTTAACGAGGGGAGGAGATTAAATTGCTTTGTTCCCTATTTCTCGAATCCACCTGTTAATCAAATCTTCAAATATGTTAACCTAAGTCAGGAGCTGACTCAGGCTGCCACTCCTGCGTGAGGAGTGGGGGAGGCCCTGGCGCTGCCCAGCGAAGGCCTGGCCAACCCACCAGGGATGTGGCTGGTGAGGATGTCATTCAGGCATAATCCAGCTTTTGTGGTTTTCAACCTTCTCAATTGCTGTGATTTTTGAGATAGGGCTGTGTCTGTTCACACCATCTGCTAGCAGGCCCACAGGCCTCAGGGACCTAGGCCTGTGTGTTTACAGGATCTGCTCTCTCACACAACGCTGTCAGGCTCCTGCTTGGAGAAGGAGTGTGGCCTTTCAGCAGCTCCTCTGCGGATGCTGTCCTGTGTTTGCTTCACTGCCTGAGGGCTCGGAGCCCGTTTGTAATGTCAGGTCTGATCAACTCCTTGAATATTTGTAGGCATGAAAACATTTATTTAGCTTGGCCCTTAAAAATGACTCAGAATCTATGCCTAGCTCTTGCTTCACATATAATATTTCTTATTTTTAAATAACAACATAGATGATCCTTGGGTCCCTGTTCGATAGATGCTGGAGACAGCTAGCAGGAGGGGCCGTGGGGATGGACACAGAGTCCTGTATTCCTGGACCGTGGGGCCTGCTGGATGCAGATGCTCATACTGAGGGTAGTGTGGGAAGGTACAGTGACCAGCAAACAGATGTCATCTGGATGAAATCAAGGAGGAAAAAGCCAGATTTCCTGGAATGACCACTTTTCCCTCCACAGCCTCCACACTGGTTAGGGAGACTCCATTTTTGTTCCATTTGTTGGAAACATTCATTTGTCCTATGTGTTTTTCTAGGTTTTATGGTGTTCTTTTGCACAGTGTTCATATAGACCAAATATTAAGGTCTTTCTTTTACTTTCCTAATTTGTGATATGAGGCATATTGTAGAAAGGAGGAAATAATCACACCACAAATCAGGACAGTGAAACCTGGACTCACTTTGCCAAGTGGACACTGGCAGTGGCCCTGACAAAGGGCAGGTGCAGTGTCACGGGGGTGGGGGGCGGTCTGTGGGCTTTGCATCCACACCCCACTTTGCATGGAACTTGAATCCTCAGTTCCTCTTCCGTGTAATAGGAATTTCAAACAAGCTGACGGCACCTTAGAGATTTTATGGTGATGAAATATGATGACAATATTTTTTAGAACTCTTTAAACAATAAAAATTATTAAGGACTCCATAAAGATGACATAGATATCTCTATATAGGCAAGTGGTGCTGCTTCCCCGTTAGGTGGTTACAGAACTTTTAGTCATGTTCCCACTTGTTAAAGCACTTGGGAGCCTTCAGTCTGAGTCCCCTTCAGGACTTCACACCCATCTCATTACTTGTACGGCAACATCTCTTCTCGAACCAACATTTCCTCATCCCGTGAATAGCATCAATGACAAGGCTTCATGCCAAATAGGTTCTGGTTATTTAAAAATATCAAGTCAAGTCATAAAGATAAAGCATTCAAGGTCGGGTGATATAAAAGGACCAATGAGATACAGAACCTCACAAAGTAACACTCTGGAGAGAATAATATTCTTTCACTACGTAAGGTCTGTTAGTCACACCATATGCTCATAGAAGGGAAAATACAAACTTTACCCACTTCTGAAACTTTCTCTAAGGAGAAATCCAGAAGTAGGTAAGCAAAGTTCTCCTGGTTCCCTACACATTTTCCATTGTCTGTAATTTCAAAGTTGTTAGCCTAATGGTTACATGCAGGAAACAGCTTAGACTCTGACATTGGGGCTAGTGTCAAGGACCAAGGCCATGTCCATCAGGGTCCTGCTGATGACTTAGGGGGAGGGTCTGTTTGGTTGTCCCATTTTGGTGTGAAGATTTCTAGCACACAGTATCAACTGCTTAGCAAATCTGAGGTAGACTTTAACCAACTTTGTGTCAATGAGCCTATAAAGACACAAAGGAGGTGCAAAATCACAATACCATGAAATGTGAATGTTGAAAATTTCCAACAACCACACCACAGACGCAGGTACATGAAGCCAAACAATGGGATGCCCATCTGTGCTTCACACTTTGAGGCAAGCAGTAGCCGAGCAGGAGAGTGTGATTCTCCTTCCCCGGGTCTTAATTATCTTTCCTCAGGAACACCAACCTTATACCAGCCAGAAATTGGGGAAGTCAAGCCTTTGCTACCTCAGTGTCACAGAAGATCATGATTTTTCATAGACACCTATTGACTAAGAATGTCACACACAAAAAAATCTAAAGAAGGTGGAAGGAAACTCTCAACTCAGCCCAGCAGAAGCACACCAGATGGATACAGGTTAGACTCTGTCTCCCAACTCCATCTGAGAAGGCTCAAGCAGCACCTGAAAGTTCAGAGTCGAAAATAACCTTCATATGGCATCTGTTGCCAGATGTCAGGGGTGGGGGGATGTCTCCTTCCTGAGGTGGAAGACAACAAAAGTCACCAAACGACACAGATGAAGGAAAGGGGGATTATACTGACAACATAAAAGCAGAACAGAACCCTAAGAATGCAGGCTGAGATGGAAGAGGGGGGGATAAAAGACTAGAGGGCAACCACATCTGAAGGTGAGAGAAACTGGGCTCAGAGAAGCTGAAGAAAATTGGGGAAGCTCTCTCAGAAGAGGAAGGTGCCACAGAGATGAAAGGAAGGAACGCAGACTGTCCTCCTGTCCAAGGATGTCAGAGCTTCTTGCGGAGAAACCAGAGTGATGGGAAGAGGACCATCTCCAAAACTTAGGGATGAGATGTCTACATGAGTAGAACAGGATCTAAATGCAGGTGAAAATGATTTTCCATATTCTGGGGAAGTTAATAAAATGCCTAAATATGTTTTTTAAAAGATTTTATCTATTAGGGAGAGAGAGCATGAGAAAGAGAGAGAGCACAAGCAGTAGGGAGGGGTAGAGGGAGAAGCAGGCTCTCCGCTGACCAGAGAGCCTGATGCGGGGCTCAATCCCAGAACCCCGGGATCATGACCTGAGCTAAAAGCAGATGCTTCACCAACTGGGCCACCCAGGAGCTCCAAAATATGTTCTAATAGAATATTTGAATTCTGAAGAAAAAGAAATCTCACCGTAACCTAGTAATAAGGAAATATGTTTTGATAAATGATCAAAATTTAGGCTGATATCAAATTTCCCTACTGTTCTAGGTCTAAGGGCTATTTAACATTTCAGTGTTTTTAACAAGCAATATCTCCTATTTGAATATACCCTACACTGAAAACAATTCAAAATTTAAAGGCTCAAAATTAAAAGCTTAGCTTGTAAGAAGATAATCCCTAAAATCAATCATTCACAGTTAGTCCCAAACCAGTATCAATTTGATTACAAATTTAAAATAAATATCAGAAGTAATTATTAAGTGACAAAAATATTATAAAATAAAATAAATATTGGGTGACTTTCATAAAATCATAAATATTTACCAAATTTTCAAAGCGTATTACAAACAAATGGCAGCACACATCACCATGATGAAACAGGAAGAGACATGTAAGGGGAAGGAATACAAACATACCACATTCCCAGAATAGGAAACTAAAGGTAAAATACTTTTTAAAATGACGAATCATTTGAGAAGGTCTGAACTGATTCTACTGAAGCTTCATGAGGGAGAGATCACATTGCCTTCCTCATTTCTGTATTTTCAGCACCTGCAAGATGCTTCACATATGGTGAATACTGAATGCTTTGTAAAGGACCAAACTTCATTCTAACAGAAAGACCATTGGGTTTCTTTACTGAGAGGAGATCATCTAATAAAACAATTCTAAAGTTCACATATAAGAAGAAATGGAAAAAATAGCCAAGATAACCAGTTTTAAAAAGGAAGACTTGCAAGAGGTATTTATACCAAGAATTGCTAATTAGAGACCAGGCTGTAGATTGTTTACTGATGGAATGGCCAGTATATCTATACGTGGATGTGGTCTTAAATCACAATGGTTTAAACATTTTGTGATCACACAAGATCAGAATAGTTTATATAATAATTTAATATCTAATGAGAATGTCATCAGGATAGAAGGTGACATACGGTCCAGAAGACAGTGGCTTTAACCCGGGATAGTAGTGGGGGGGGGGGGTCCGGGAACAGCCTTGTTGCGAACATGGTAGAGAATAATTAGCCCATACTGGGGTATGCAGGAGAGAGTACTTGTGAAGATAGGTGTGAGTAAAGGGCAATACAACAGAATATCTAAGAGAGTTTGAGGGAAAATAATGAGGGTAACATAAAGTGGAGTAGTTCAAGTGAAAAATAAAACAACTTATAACTCCAGGAAAAACAAAATACTGAACAAAATGATATTCAGTCACAGCTTCAGTATGAAAGACTTGTTTATGATAAAGTCAATGCTATTTATTGATTTTAACTTCTTAGAAGCACCCACCAGCTCCAAGGGTCATCTCGTGACGGATCTCCATGTCCATCTCTGCCCTTACTAACTGTTCTCTGAAGGAATAAACATATGGGCAGGCCATAAGGTGCTCTGGAATAAGAAGTTGGCTGCAGTAAAAGGAGGGGAGAAAACAGGATTTAAAGCAGAATGATGATTGAAGAAGGTGAAATGGAGCAGGGCTTTGAAAGACACAAGGATTGATCCAATATTGAGATGAAGGGAGATGCTGAAATATTCAGATCATCACAGAAAATAAATGACCATATTTTGAGGATCTTAGAAGTTTCATTTTAAAAAGAACTTGTTGGCAAATTGAACTCCAATTAGAAAAAATAAAAAAAAAAATAAAAAGAACATGATATGAAAATATTAATAGGAAGCAAAGATTTCTGGAAGAAATGCTACTCATTTTCTCTGTATTCTAAAGCATTTTATCCACCAGTGAATAACATGTGTTCATTCCAAGAGCACCGAGGTAGGGTTTAGTGTGTTGTGCACACAGTTCCAGGTGCTGGCAACACAGACAGACAGCCCCTTGCTGTAAGGGAGCTCACAGTCTGTGGGGAGACAAATTCCTAATTTCAGGGCAGCGTAAGGATTGCCCTACTCTGAGAAGGATGAGGGTAGAGGGTGTGTTGAAAAGCACAACTTGGCTGAGAAAACATGACAACATTCCCACAAATCTCCAGCCAAAGGTGCCTTCAAATCAAAATATGCTGACTCTTCCTGGTAACCAGTATATTAATTTTTTATTAGTCCATTTGTTTGCCATAAAATATTAATATGGCATTGTCTCTCTCACAGGGATTAGTGTGCCGTGTCAGTTCTTGGTATTCCAAATTCTGTCAAAGATTCCAACAGTTGTGTGGCCATTACGGGCAAGGGAACAAAAGGTCTGTTTATCTAGTGAAATAAAGAGCCTGCAATTAGCTCTGGCATTTTCTCAGCAATGTTCATTCCATGAATAAATCCAGAGCAAAAACATACTTTGAGAATTTAAAAAAAATTATGTTCTTTAATAGGCAGTGTTGAGCCCACTGAAACACCACCAAATACCAAATGCTTCCCAGGATAAAACGCACAGCTCCATATCTGAGCATGTCCTCAGAGCCATCACATAATTGTATAAAAATATCTGCAGGCAGGTTGCATTTTGCAGAATATAAAAATGTGGTGACTGTAAGACAAATTACTATTTGATGTATATTTCTGTAATTTTACTTTCAATGGAGTAGTAGATCATGTTATCTTTCTCTTCCATCTTAGAGACTGGCTATAATGCAGGGCCAATTGTCAGGATGAGGGAGAAGGAAGTAAGGGAAGAGCTACCTCAGGGACTGTGGAGTTCTCATTCAACAGTTTATATACTTTGAATATGAAGGGATTCATTGACTAGGAGATGTGGAGGCAAGTGATGGAGGTGATAGGGCATGAAGGTTATAGTGATGGTGGTAGTGGTGGTGATGGTAGTGATTGGTAGCGGTGATGGCAGTGGTGGTGGTGGTGATGGTGGTGATGATGGTGGTGGTGGTAGTTGGTGATGGAGGTGTTGGTGGTGGTGGTGTTGGTAGAGGTAATGGTGGTTGAGACAAGGTGGTGGCAGTATAGTTATTAGTAACAAGGGACTGAGGCTGAGGTCATGAGCAACAATGATCCTGTTTTTGTGTGATGTTTCCATTGCTCTGGTGACCTCTGTCCTCCCTCTATTTCTTAGTAAAGACCTGTATTAGATTCACGGTACTGATCTCCCAGCAAGTCCCTATTTTGTATAGATTGAGAAGGAAGAAGGCTGCATTTCCTTATCATGAGTGGTGGATATGGAAGAGGCACCTGGTGGCAGAGGAGGCCATGAGGATGCAAGCTCCTAGGAATTGCAGAAATCTAGACCATGTGCACAGTTAAAGCAGAGAGCTGCATGTACACACAAGAATATGCTAGGTCTTTACATACTGCTGAGTAAAAAAGACCAGAAACAGGTCTACACACACACACACACACACACACACACACACACACACAAACATATATGTCTGTATCCACGTACATCACAATGCCACATATGTAAAATGAGCATGCACACATACAAACAGCAGTGCAGCCTCTACCAACATTAATGGAGAGGGACTCAAATAGATTTAAGTAGGTGCCTATGTAGTAACTTCACTGACATCAGCCGTAGCAACATCTTTCAAGATAATGTTTCCTGAGGCAAGGGAAAAACAAGAGCAAAAATAAAGTACTAGGACTACATCAAAACAAAAAGCTTCTGCACAGTGAAGATAACAATCAACAAAACTAAAATACAACGTATAGAATGGGAGAAGATATTTACAGATTACGTATCAGATAATAGGTGAGTATCCAAAACACATAAAGAACTTATACAACTCAACATCCAAAAAAACAAATAATCCAATTTAAAAATGGGCATAAGACATGAACAGACATTTCTCCAAAGACGATATCGAGATGGCCAACAGACACATGAATAGATAGATGTCAACACTGCTCATCATCAGGGAAATGCAAATCAAAGCCATAGTGAGCTATCACCTGATGCCCGTCAGAATGGCTAAAATTAACAATATAAGAAACAAGTGCTGGTGAATATGTGGAGAAAAAGGAACTCTTGTGCACTGTTGGTGGGAACTCTGGTGTAGCCACTCTGGACAACAGTGTGGAGGTTCCTGAAAAAATAATTGCACCACTGGGTATTTACCCAGAAAATACAAAAACACAAGTTCAAAGCGATACATGCACCCCTGTATTTACTGCAGCATTATTTACAATAGACAAGCTATGGGCACAGCCCAAGCATTCATCAGCCGATGAATGGATAAAGATGTGGTCTATACACAATGGCATATTACTCAACCATAAAAAGAATGAAATCTTGCCATTTGCAAGGACAGGGATGGATCGAGAGAGAATTATGCCAAGCAAAATAAGTCAGAGAAAGATTAATACTACATGATTTCAGTCACGTGGGGAATTTAAGAAACAAAACAAATGAACAAAGAAAACAAGAGATAACAAAAAAAAACCAGACTCTTAGCTGTAGGGCACACACAGCTGGTCACCAGAGGAAAGGGGGTAAGGGGATGTGGGAACAGGTGAAGGGGATTAGGAGCACACTTGTCCCAATAAGTACTGAGTATGGCACAGAAGTGCTGAGTCACTACACTGTGCACCTGAACAAGCCCTGTATGTTAACTACGCTGGAATTAAATTAAAAACAATAAGAAAGAGACACAATTTAAAGAAAAAAATGCATTTGAACAAAGTAGTTGATATCAGTAAATAAAAAAAATCAAAGACTCATGAAAAAATAATAATGGTGTCTATGTGGCAGGGAGCATGGGAATAGGGACTGTGGTAGAAACGAACACGTCGATGAAAAGAGCCAGGCCTGGCACTGCCCAGCAGCGGCCGTCCTTGAGGTAAGCAGATCGGAATCCTCGCGACTGGAGGCTCAAATGAACAAGCTGGAGTGGAGGAAAATACACTGAAAGCCTTCTGCAGGCCAGGGAAGGGGCAGCAGGAGGGCAAGCAGCACCCTGGCCGCACCCCAGCACAGTGCACCGGGGATCCTGGAACCGGGCCCCTCCGCGGGCAGTCGGGATTTGGAGAATAAAAATGTGTGGGCGCAGTGCGACATGTCTCTAGACTGATCCTGCGGGTTTCTGCTGCACCCCGCTCACGGCTCTAGAGAGGCGCTAGGAAACCCACAAAACACAACAGCCAGAGTTTTATCCGCGCAGCGGGTTTCTGCAGGAAATTGTACAAACTGTAGGACCCACCGCGCAAATGATTCCGCTGAGGTTCCCCACCCACGGGCATGCTTGGGATCCCCCGCTCAGCTCCCCAAGGTGCCGCCGCCCTGCCCCTACCCCTTTCTCCGCCAGTCGCTGTTCCCCGTTACCTTTCCTGTTTCCCAAGACGGCCTCAAATTGGCTCAGGAAACCCTGCACCCAACCACTTGGCGAGGCTGTCGCCCTGGCACCTGTCACTGTGGCTCCCTCCACACTTCACCTCGGCCACGGACCGCCAGCTGTCTGGCTTTCTGGACCATGGGCCACCAGATGGGAGAGGCCACCCAGGGTATAACGCAGTGTGTGGCACAAAGCCACGGCCAGTGAGTGCTTGTAGAAAGTTCCGGAAGCCCGGATTCAATCTTCCCTGTATGTGAGAACCCTCGGTGGGGAGGTCAGGCTGCTTAGCGAGCCGACAACACACTAGACAGCTGACAGATGAGGGGCTTTACGTCTTCCCCCGACGGCTGCTGACCGGCCTGCTGACAGTGACCAGAATTCTCCGCAGCTCTCTGGAGGCTGTCCAGCCGCCTGGCGCAGGGCCCAGTGCCTGCTTTCACACTCTGTGTGGATCCAGACACCTTCCTTAACCTCTGCGTTCCTCAGTGTCTCCATCTGGGGGGTGGGGGCAGCCGGAGCCGTGTGAAAGCCCATGGGGGGCTGATCTTGTGCCCTGGGGAGTCACCAAGACCGGCCAGCAAATCTAGAAGCAAATCTAGAAGCCCAGTTGGGAGGGGAGGAAAGATAGACATGGTCCCAGGGTCACAGTTTTACCACTGAGTCCACAACACAGAACTGCTAGACCCCCTGCCCGAACCCCGGCCCCGTGCTCCCCGCTCCTCTGGAAGCCTGGATCCTAGAATTCCCTAGATCCTGGCTGTGCCTCCAAACCCTCCCCTGCCGGCCCTCTGCCCTCGAAGGGATTCCCCTATCCTGCAAAACTCGTAAAAGAATCAATATCTATTTTGTGGCACCGAATTTTTTTAAACACGATGTATTTCTGTGTCGTCTCTCTCTGCCTAGATTGCTGGGGGCACGGTGTCTGTCCCCTTCCCCTCTACACTCTTCTGCACAGTATGTGTGTCTCATTTTTACCTTTCCTGGATTAGTTGAAAGAAACCAGAATATGTTGCCCCAAGATACGCCTTTTTGACATAAAAATTATTCTGAGCCGAAGGCAATTAAGAAGGAGCAACCCCCCCCCCAAAAAAAGCTCCTCCCTTTTCTGTCTAAAGGCAGGAAACAAATTCCCCTTTTACTGGCGATGATGGACTCTTGGCCCAGAGATGCACCGGGGGATCTGCAAACACGCCTTCCTCTCCCATGGTCTGCTGTCCTTGGAAACCTGAAGCTGCTCTCCTGTATCCTGTTAATTCTCCGCATGTTTATTGTTCCTGCCTGAAGGTGCTACGTAAGAGGCAGATCCGAACTGCTGCTTTGTTACTTTTCAGATTTTCACCATCTGATATGCTGCACGCACATGAATCAACTATTTGATTTTTTTGTTGTTGTTCATCTACCTTTTAGTCAAGGAGTCCCACCTGAAAACCCAAGATGGACAGAGGTGAAGTGCTGTCCCCTCCCACCCCACAGTATCCTATATCCCAGATGGCAGGATGCCATCAATGGCTAATCGTTTCCAAAGGGCTGGTTCTTAGAAAGGTACCAACCAACCAAAGAAATCTCAACCTTTGAGAATCCAATTGAAGTCAGATTTTACCGGCTACACATGCTGTTCACGGGCCTATTTGACAGAGGTTTCCTGAGCTCTTCCTGTGTTCTAGGTACCACCCCAGACTGGAGGGCAAGTGTGGCACCCACCAGGCCCAAGTCCCTGCTCCTGGACCTTCCTTCTGGCTGGCGGCCAGGGGAAGGATGAGGCAAACAAAGTATACAGAGTATCCTGCTGGGGCAGGGAGAGGGGGGAGCCAGGTGGGGACCTGAGTGAGGTCATCAGGGAAGGAATCAAGAAGCACCCTGGGTGCTCAGGACCCGACAGGGCCTCTCAGCTGTGTGGGAGGGGTTTCCAGGCAGACGGCATGCAGGTGCAAGTCCCCTGAGAACAAGCCCAGTGTACCTGGGGAGGGGGTACCGAGAGGTGGGATTAAGGTACACCATGGTTCTCGTGTAGCCAGATAGGGTTGGGATCCCCGCAAAAAGAAAGAAAGGTGAAACATGGCTTTCCTGACAGGAGAGGAGATGTTTTGGGCTGCCAGCCTGCCCAGCGCTCTTCACCCAGAACACATTTCAAGCAGAACCACCTGGGATACATTAAAATCCCAGAAAAACAGACCTAGGCAGTGAATGATTTGAAGGGAACAAAAGAATGTAGACTGGATGGCCACCAGCAGGCCAGGGGTGGGGACATGTGATCTGATGTAGTTCACAGCTCTTGGCGGTGGCAGGAGGGGGCGGGGAGGGCCCCAGAAGCCAGCGGCCCAGGAGAGCCCAGGCAGGAGTCACTGGCAGATGGGAGGGAGAAGGCAGGATCAGGTGCCGGGTTCTGTGGGTGAGGATCCTGCAGGGTGGAGGGGAGACAGGAAAGTCAGAGGTCTGAGCATGGCGGCCAGGCTACAGGCAGCAGGATTCTGGAAGGAGCTCGGGAAGTCTGTTTTGACCATGTCCGGTCAAAATCTCCATTTGGAGATTCTCAAAATTCATCTGAGGCCTGTGAAGAGGCAACGAGATCCCTGAGTACTTGTCCAGTGTAAGCCTGGGTTCGGCTCTCGATCGACTGGAGACCCTGCCGACACCGAGGGGTCTCCTGGGTGTTTGCAGGTGGATCAGCTATCCCTGGAGGTCAAGCTAGGGGCCTGCTAGGTCTATAACCTGGTAAACCTCCCCTGACACTTCTCTGTTTCACTGTTCACACACACCTAGTTTTGTAAGCACCTCTGTACTGGTTCTGACACCTCCCCGGTCTCCTAACTAGTTCAGGAGTTAAACAAAATCTTGGACCCATGCTCATTTACTTTGCCCAGAGCCTTGGCACCTGGGCATGGCTGGATATGCGAACCACAGTGAGGACGGGCTCAGATCTGAAGCTGAGGGGTGGCGTTGACAGCTACGAGACAGGGTGTCTGCCCGCACGATATCACCTGACATCTATCGCCACTTCTGTAGGTAAAGCATATCTCCATTCTACATGGGATGGGTGATGGAGTTCTGTCCCCAAGGCCCCAGGACTAGGATTTGAACATAGGTAGCTGGCTCAAGAACCTTCACTCTGGAGAACCAGTTGTTCTCCATGTGGGGACATCTGGCCAAGACCGGGGACCATCGCAACTCAAGGTGGGCCCCCCATAGCAAAGACTCATCAGGCCTCACATGTCCTAGTGCCAAGGTTGAGAGAGGCACTGTCACCCTGCAGACTAGCTGGGCCTCCACCTCCTGCATTGCATGCATCTTGGTGGCCCGACTCACACCCGCATGATCCAGCTGCTGGTAATGATCTGCTCTGTCTACACTGCTGTCCCTACATCACATGCTCCATGTTTTGTTCCCCGCTATGCTGGCAGTGTTCACACTGACAGCTGGCAAAGGAAATGTTCGATAAACATCCGCTCACATTTATTCTATGATTTCTGATGTACCTAGGCTCCCATTGGAAAAAAACCTCAAGGATGTGCGACAGAGGAGGAGGATGAGAAAGCGTGACTTTTCCATTTTACAGATTTATACCACACGGGAGGAGCATTATTGCATTTTGCCTATGAAATCAGAGCAGAGAACCCAAAACCAGCATCTGAACTTCAAGCCCTGATGGAGGCTAATTTTTCGTTGTCCTTGAAGCTAATCAAGCCTGCGGAAACAGCATCACCAAATTGACTAAATGAGATTTTCAATTAACTCAAACAGATGGCTTAAATTTTCCAGGTGACTTTCCATATTAATTCAGAGAGTTTGCTGGACCAGGCCCTGGGAGGGCCTAGCAGGGATGGGGGCTGAGAGAAAAACAATCAAACACTGAATCTTCGGGAGAGAAGACAAAGCAAAACCTCGAACTTTTCTTTGGCCCCAGCAAATGCATCATCAGCCAAATTGATTCAACTCCTCCCCTTCCCTACTGGCCAGCACACACACGGAAGGCACTGGGAACCCCTGGGCCAGGCTCTCAGGGGCCAGCTCATAGCCTCTGGGGACATTGTGACCCTGGAATGCAGAGGAGACCCATCCTGGGCAGGAAGACAGGTAGCGAGGAGCCATGTATGGAGCACAGGAGTCTGTGCTGCCCAAGGACCTCAGCATTTTACTTTCTAATGAGCAGGAAAAGTGAAAGAACCTCCGTGGAAGTCTGCAGAGGCTCAAGCTTATGAGGTGTGAGCAGACGGGTCTCACTAAGGAGGTCACTGCAGGAGACCACCCCACTCACAGAAGACCAGCAGTACCAAGTACCCAAGCACCCAGCCCTGGGCAGAGCCTGTGGAGGAGCCTCAGTGGCTGGGGCCACAGCATCTGCCCTTCCAGAAGCTGCTCGAACCTACTAATTATAGTAAAGGCCTGGGTTAGAGTTATGGCAAAATTTGGGGTGGGTTTCCATGGAGTCTCAGAACGAGTCATTCTTGGCTTGACTGGGCCCATTTCTAGACTTTGAAGGTCTATCAATGAGTGGGTCCTGGTGCCTGTACAGTGGGCTCCTCTTTTTTCAGCCTCCCATCAATAGCTCACCATGGAAGGATGATGTAAGTAGGCTCTGCAAGTATCCTCAGTCCCCAGGCTGAGTTTGAACTTTGGGATAGGATGAAACTGATATTCAGAGCACTTTGGCTAGAGAGATCCTACTCAGTTGTTTTGATTTATTAAAAAAAAAAAATCTACCTAAACCCGATGTTAATGATAACAGGACAGTTACCTTTGTCAATGTGTCTCAACATCTCCCAGGCTATCTCACCAACCAGGAGATGTGGCTTATTGGAATATAGGCTTTACCACGAGTCGCGGGAGCTGGCAAAGTAAAGCTTTGCAAAGTAAAGTTCTGAAGTGCTGCTCTTAAATGGGGAGCCATTTACAGGACGACCCAATTACATGTATTTTCATGGGGTGGGGGGAGATTGCATCCATTCACTCAGTGGGTGTTCTCTAGCACCTCCCTTGTGAGCTGATGTGCCTGGCTGGAGGCGTGCGGCGGACCACACGTGCCCCTTCCCAAGGAGCCCAGCCTCCCCGGGAGGGTGCTCTGCTCCCGATTAACGTAAGAAATAGCAGTACTGGTTTGAAGGAGGTTCCTTTGCAGAAAACCAAACCACTGCTTCATGAAGCAGTAATGAAAGCTTTAGAAAACATTACCTTTTTCCCGGATGTTTAAATTAGCAGTAAAATGAATCTGGAGAGACCATGTAAATGAATGTTCATCTTATTATTGTTATTTTTTTTTTAACATAATGGAGAAAAGGAAGCAGACCTCATCCGTGGATCATCCGGTGGCATCATCTCCAGATCGTGGGTGGGTCCATTTAAGCCGATGACGTGTAGGGAAATGCTGGGGTTTTCACAGCCAGCCTGTGAAGTAAAAGGGAGGAGGTGTGAGTGAGCCTTCCTGTGGGGTGGCGCCTTACTGCTGCAAAGCCCGCCCTCCCCAGGAGATGCCCAGGCAGGACTCGGGGTGGGGGGCTTTGGGGTTAGTACTCCTGAGCACAACTGGCTGAGAGCAGGTCGCCCATGCACAGAACCTGACGGAGAGCAAGAGGTAACTGGGCCGGTGCCATTCCTTCCCCAGAAACCCTACTCCCTTCTCGTTCCTCCCAGAACCTCTGATTATTATCATGAGCTCTGGAAAAGGAACCAGACAAGGGGTAGGAGAGGAATTCCTGGAGGTGATGCCCAGAGGTGGTGAGGCAGGCCAGATGAACTTTGGCCGTGGCCCAACGTGGGGGAAAGGGAAGTCCCTGGAAAAGGGGCTGGGTGGGTTCTGCTCCACATCACTGTTCCCCGCACCGAGCTCCCTCCTCTAGGGGAACAGCACCACTTGGAAGGGGAAGATGTGTCAGTCCACATCAGCGGGACTGCTAGGTCTGGCTGACACCCTCATTTCCTCTGTACCCTACATGCATACATGTCGGGTTTGCCAGGATGGGGCAGGAGTCTGGCGGGTTCACCATCTCATGCCTCTGACATAGGAGAGGGTACGATAGACAAGGGGCACCTGAATTCTGGGCATTCTCTTGGCCAGCATATGTTGCCTTTCCACGAAAACACGAACCATCTGAGGTATCATAATTCCAATTTCGCCTAGCTCAGGGTTCACTGGAAAACAAAGATGACTTTTGGGTCATTGGGGAAACCCCTGTAAAAAGGTTTACCAGGGAAACCACTGCATGTCTGGGTGGTTTGATGAGTCAGGCGGCCACTGGCCACACTGGGCACATGGGGTGGGGAGTAGAAGGGTCCAAATATTGGGCATTATTTAAAGGTTTCAGCATTATTTAAAGGTTTCTGAGTAAAATTCTGGACTCTTACACATGATATAGAGTTAAGTTCAATCCAGACCAGCTGAAAAAGGATTGAGAGAATTTTGTCCACAGGCAAACCCATGTGGTGTGTTGACATGTAGACGCTCCCAGAACGGGAGAACAGCAGAGATGAAGGCTGTGCCCTGAGAGCTGGGACCTCCCTGGATAGCGGCCACACCAATCGAAAAGCTACGGGAAAGGCTCAGGATCACCAGGTACTGTGGACTGAACGTCTGAGTCCCCCATTCCCCAATTCAAAATTCCTATGTCAAAGCCCCAACCTCCACAGTGATGGTATCTGGAACTGAGGCCTTGGGGAGGTGGTTATGGTTGGGGAGGTCATGAGCATGGGGCCCCATGATGGGATTAGTGCCCTCATACAGAGAGAAAGAGACACCCGAGCTCACTCGCTCTCGGCCATGTGAGGACACAGGGTCTGCAAGCCAGAAACTGGGTCCTCACCAGAACCCACCTTACTGGCTCCCTGACCTCAGACTCCGAGTCTCCAGGGCTCTGAGAAATAAATGTTTGTCCTATGGATCCTGAGATGACTGTACACCAGGTGTTTCTTTTATCTGGCCTGGGGCTCTGGGCACCTCATTGGCCTCACTTGTACATCGCTGCCCCTCTTGCTGCCAACTGCAGGTTGGCACGTCTTGTATTCCTGGTACACGAGGCCTGTGGCCTCAGCTCTCCAAGCCGTCTGGTGTTTGGGGAGCTGTGGCTCCATGCTCGCTGGCTGAGGTTTGAGGGGTCCTTCCAAGGCAGCCCCAGATGGGAAAGCGAGCGCTCTGTCACCAGGCAGGTGGAGGCAGGGAGCAGCTCATGTCTGCCTGGCCCATGGGCCTTGGTGGGGTCTAATGAAGCTGGTGGGTAGCCCGGTGGCCGCAGCCATCCTGCCAGACAGCAGCGTCTCTCCAGTTGAGTGGGCTGCATAAAATTTGGTGTCAGGTCCTCCCTTCATGCCAGGATGCTGTAATTCGCTAACAAAGCAAGGGTTAGACACGTGGACCCCCTCCATACTCAACTGCACCCTTGCAGTTCTCTGTGCCAACAACTGGTCCAGGAAGCACTTAGAGCCTGCAGGTCAGAATACGGCCAAGCACAAAACAGCCCGGCCCAGACCCAGGGGACCAGTGGCAGACAGAGGTCCCTCTGACCGCCCAGAAGCCATGTTCTAACATGGGGATTTGAAGAGAGAGAGCCCCAGGAGCAGGCAGTGGGAGTTCTTGTTGCCATGGCATCACAGGTGGAGGTAACGTATTTATTTTGGTTCTAATGAAGCTTAGACAAATGATTAACAGTAGTTCAATTATTTAAAATAGAATAAACCTGCCAACAAATTCAACTCAGCAAAGATGGGAATTTAATGCAATGTAATAGGGAATAATTAATCTTGTCTCTGTTTACTGCATTGCTGGTAACACGTCTGATTATATAGCTCCACATCTGGAGTCGCCTGGGTTGGAGGATGCTGATGGAAAAGGCGGAGCATTTGTTGTACCGTTACCCCTCGCCTACCTTAGGGTAGTGGTAGGGCTTCACAGTGGGGTAGATGGAGCCGGTGTAGGTTGGGAGCTCCATGATAGGCACGCGGGAGTCGTTGATGGTGGCGTAGGCGAGCCTCGTGCCATCTGGGGACCACCAGTGGGCGATGTGAGTCTTCAAAATCTCCTCTAGGGGAAAACAAAGAGGGGGAAATGTAGAGAGGCAAGACATGGAGCACGAAACAGTGCTGCATGAGCATGTCTGCGAGCTGGTCAGCGAACCATGAATCCCCTTGGGGACATTCATCTTCTGCAACCTTTGAGTGGTCTTCACCGTGTCCTGGGTATGCCCTCATTCCACGGGGGCTTGAGGAATGTCTGGTGCTGACCACCAAACCCCAGCACGGTGAAGCCCAATAAATCATGGTCCAACTGAACAGAAGCTCATTGTCTGGAAAACTCTATTTTTATTTTTTGCACACATTTGAACACTATCAGCCCAACATGTGCTTTTTGAATCTTATTATTATTGCACCACTGTGGGTTATGATTTTAAGATGCTTTAAAAAAGCAGAACCACAGGAAATCAATCCACAGGGAAGCAGGACACATCCAGGCAGAACCAAGGGAGAAAGTAAGCTATACAGGAGGCTGCATCCCAGGTCAGCTTGCAAAAGATGCCTGGGGGTTGGTGCCTGCACACGCACCCCCTCATGAGCAGCTGTGCAAAAGGAGAATGTGCTCAAGCATCAGCACCCTCCTCAGCCTTAAAGAAATGGTGAAATTCACCTGCTGTGGCACAGAAGCAACATGGCCCCATCTTCAACAGGGCTAGAATGGAAATGACAATTCTCATAGTCCCCCCCCATTATTGTGTCTTGGTTAATTAGAGTTAGCTATGGATGAGTTTTGTGGGGTCTGATGTCTACTCCGGAAAGAACAATTAATTCTATTCTGCTCGAACACCTTCTAAGTTACCAAGTCAGGGTGCTGGGTGATGAAGTTCTGGAATATAGGTGAGGTCCAGAGCTGACAACCAAGAAAGAATTCTCGAGACATCTTTGGTGCAAAATGGTGGTTTTATTAAAGCCCAAGGCCAGGACCTGTGGGCAGGAAGAGCGGCTACCCTGGGCCTGTGAAGGGTGGCTCATTATATACCTGGGAGCTGGGAGGGATTTGGGGATTGCGCGCTCTCTACGGAATTTTGGAAGCAGGGTTTCCAGGACCAAGAGGGGGTAGCTATTGTTGGGGAAAGGTCACTGATTCCCACCTAATTAAACCTGAGTCATGAGACCCGTCAGATGTGTAGGGGTGGGCCATGTGCTTGGGGGGTGATCACCAACGCGTTCCTTGGGGGTTTAGAGACAAAGGAAATTTCCAAAGGAGTTTTTATATGTTAAAGTAGACCTTCTTGCAAGATACATCCATGAAGGCAAGGGAAACAAAAGCAAAATGAATCATTGGGACTTCATCAAGATAAAAAGCTTCTGCACAGCAAAAGAAACACTCAACAAAACTCAAAGACAACCTACAGAATGGGAGAGGATATTTGCAAATGACGTATCTGATAAAGGGCTAGTTTCCAAGATCTATAAAGAACTTATTAAACTCAACACCAAAGAAACAAACAATCCAATCATGAAATGGGCAAAAGACATGAACAGAAATCTCACAGAGGAAGACATGGACATAGCCAACATGCACATGAGAAAATGCTCTGCATCACTTGCCATCAGGGAAATACAAATCAAAACCACAATGAGATACCACCTCACACCAGTGAGAATGGGGAAAATTAACAAGGCAGGAAACCACAAATGTTGGAGAGGATGTAGAGAAAGGGGAACCCTCTTGCACTGTTGGTGGGAATGTGAACTGTGCAGCCACTCTGGAAAACTGTGTGGAGGCTCCTCAGAGAGTTAAAAATAGACCTGCCCTACAATCCAGCAATTGCACTGGTGGAGATGTACCCCAAAGATACAGATGCAGTGAAACGCGGGGACACCTGCACCCCAATGTTTATAGCAGCATTGTCCACAATAGTCACGCTGTGGAAGGAGCCTCGGTGTCCATCAAAAGATGATGGATAAAGAAGATGTGGTCTCTGTATACAATGGAATATTACTCAGCCATCAGAAACGACAAATACCCTCCATTTGCTTCGACATGGATGGAACTGGAGGGTATTATGCTGAGTGAAATAAGTCAATCGGAGAAGGACAAACATTATATGGTCTCATTCATTTGGGGAATATAAAAAATAGTGAAAGGGAATAAAGGGGAAAAGAGAGAAAATGAGTGGGAAATATCAGACAGAGTGACAGCACAGAAGAGACTCCTAACTCTGGGAAACGAACAAGGGGTGGTGGAAAGGGAGGAGGGCAGTGGGTGGGGGTGACTGGGTGACGGGCACTGAGGGGGGGCACTTGACGGGATGAGCACTGGGTGATATGCTATATGTTGGCAAATTGAACTCCAATTAAAAAAAAAAAAGTAGACCTACAGGCTCCTGGGGGTCGGGCTAAGATGGCCTTTCGCCCTCAGCACAGTATGAACATGGAGGCAGTTGAGTTCCTAGAGGAATGTCCCTCTGCCTGTCTCAAGGGCTTGTTAATGTGCTGCCATGGGCTCATGCCTTGTCCTCAGCTAACCCTGTGTTCCCCATCACTGGGGACCAGAGACCCCATCTCGGTGCTGAACTGCTCTTAGGTCAAGGGATTGCCATGTACACCACCTATTTGTATTATAAATGAACTCCCCCTCAGATTTGTTTTACATTAATGGTCAATGTGATTACAGAATCACAGAATATAAGTCACACTGAACTGGTTGTTACTAGGTGTGTGCCATACACTGGCTCTGTGTGCCCGTGGTGACACAAAGGCCATCAAGGGCCCGGAAATCAGCTGAGAAAATGAAGTGAGCTAATGTGACACAAGGGACAGCAATGTACATTGGAACGAAGGCAAGGGGACAGCAGAAGGAGGGGTCATGGCGGGGTCGGGGGGATGGGACAAGGAGAAAAGGAGGGAGCTGGGCCAGGCTGTGTGGCAGGGGGCCGGGTTGGAGGGGAAGCACCACGGGCATCAGATGGCTGCAAGGTGGACACTGGGGCTCACGGCCACGTCTTGGGGACCCTGTGTACCGCAGCTGTGGAGGTGTTCACCATTGAGCCCAGGCCAGCAAGTAGGGTAGGCTGCAAACCCTTGATACTGGGTGTGGGGGCTGCCTGAAGGCGCAGCTGTCCCTCCGCCCCGGGCTCACTGGCCTGGTGGGGGGAGCCCCAGTGTATGGGCACCTGCACAGTGAGTGTATTCTCATATCCCTGCCTTCCACATGTTTTCCTGCAGGCTGCCAGCTGCTGCCAGGACCCTCCACTCGAGGCAATGTGGGTTTGCTACTTGACTGGTCGCCAGATGGCCAAGTGTCACCCAACACCCAGCACTCTTGTCCCCCGCATGTGCACCAGGTCCAAACCTGGGGCTTAGTGGACAATAGATTAAGGATGCAGAGTCCCTAGCCCTTGAACAAGGCCCCTCTGTCCAAGGAGGGCCTGGCAGCTGCCCCTCACAGCCCCACCTCCAGAGTCCTGCCACCTCGGGGCATCCCAAGGAAGGGTACAGAAGCCCAAAGGTCTCCTGAGGTTAAAAAAAAAAAAAAAAGGAAGGAAGAAGGCAACCTCTCCAGAGCCTGTAAGTTTCCAGCATCTCCAGCAGCCAGCAAAGTGACTTTCAGGTGTGAGTCTGGAATGAGGTGATTCAGAAGTGACTGTACACACAGCCACCTGACTCCTCTGCTTGGCGCACTGGATGGTGAGTAATAGACTCCAGCAGATGGTCCGCTGGAAAAAAAATAGGCACCATTTGCAATGCAATTTGCGGTGATTCTGCTCAATCATTTCTGTGCTGCAGGGCTGGGGGGAGGGAGCCAATCAAGGCGAGTGGAATCACAGAGAGTGAGCAGAATTGAAGGGGTGCAGGGAAGGAAGCAGAGTCTGCCCAAATCAGTGGCTTTTCATGGCACATGAAGTTGTGGCCAGCTCCGGATTATCCCAGTAGAGGAATGGCTGGCTGACCAGGGCTTTATAGAGGAAGCAGCTTTTGACAAAAACAAAACACCACTACAACCCCCAGAGATGACTCTGTTCTTCTCTTTGGACCTAGAGCAATCCCCTAAAATGGGAGGGATGCCAAGTGCACATCCTTGTGCAAAGTGACACCAAGCCCACGTTGGATAGGCCCCCAACGCTCAGTGGCAGTGGCAGGCCACTGGGGGCAGGCCAGTAAGGGAGCCAGCTTCCCATTCCCACCCTTCTTTGTGTGCATCCCGCTTCCAGACTCGCCCTCAGGAGAGAGAATGAACATGGGGTGAAGGCCTGGCCTGACTTCGTGCACAGAGGGTCATCTGTTTCCATCAGTTCCATCAGCAAATGCCAGTACCCTTCCACCATGCTCAATGCACCATGCAGAGAATCTGAATGCAAAAAATAAAGGGTCACTTCAGACTATATAGCACATGCTGGGTGGAAGGGAATTCAGAGACCATGTAGCTCAGCGATGACAAACATCTGGCATGTGTGTTGGCAAATGTTAGTTCCTTTCGCTCCCATCCCATGGCGAGATGATGGACAACGGGAAGGGGTCTGGCCTGCAGGGGCTAGGTCACACAGGACAGGGGGCGGGTGTGGGGGGAGCTGCCTACTTTCCCCAAATGCCCTGTAACGCATTGCTCCTTGGCATTTTTATTCTTCTCTGTGTTAGCTGCTCAGTAAAGACATAATTGAGTGTAAATAAGGGGAGAAGGACCAGGCCGATGAGACAGTTGGCCTTTTTGTGTTAATTATGAACGTCTCTATTCTGCAAACAGTTTCTCCAGGATCTCCGGCTCCATAAGGCGGTTGGCTTACATGCCGTGGACCAAATGCAGCTTAAGGACAGGGTTCTGCAGAGGAACAAAAGCGATCTCATCAACTAAATTACCTGACGAGCCCTTGTCTTGCAGCAAAACAAGCAGCTTGCCTTTCTGAGCTATTTTAAGTAACTGGAGAAACTAGACATTGCACCTGGCCTTCACCTCACCTGTCCTGTCCAGGGACCATTTTAGAATCAAACAAGAAAAATACATTCGGAGCCATTAACGAGTCACGACCGCCACTCCTTCAAGCAGCAGAAAGATCCATCCACGCGCTTAACACTTATAGTAGGATCTGGGCCAACGTTCCTCATTTCTTGTCACCATATCTTAAAGGAGCCAACTCCGCTCTTTGAACGTTATTTCGTCATAACAAACAATGTTGAGGGCTTATCTGGAAGGACGAAAATCTCTTTGGGCTCAAGGTGATAAAGGCCAATCCAGCAAAGAAGAGGAATTCTCACATATCCCCGAGTGTTTGGCACATGCACAATGAGAGGGGCCCCGACACGGTTCCATGGAGATAGCCTGGCATCACTAGGGCGGTTCTCGGGGAAGCACATGGGGATGGTGCCCACTTTTCAGGACAGATGCCAGGGCTCCACTCTTGGCAGAGCAATCTGTATTTGCTGGGGCCGGGGGGAGGACACAGGAGTCTTTTCTGCAAAAGCTTTGGTGTGTATTCTGGTTAAGAACAACCAATTCTGGGCATGGGGGGTGCAGTTGGTTAAGCATCCAACTCTTGGTTTCGGCTCAGGTCATGATCTCAGGGTCCTGGGATTGAGCCCCCTGTTGGGCTCTGTGCTCATCAGGGAGTGTGCTCTCTTCCTTTCCCTCTGCCTCCTCCTCCTCCTCCTCTCTCTCTCTCTCTCTCTCTCTCAAATACAAAAATAAATCTTTGAAAAAAACAGAATGACAATTTGGCAAATATGTTATATCTGATGGGACATGCATTGCATTTTGGAACTATAGGCATGTAGCTTTATCAGTACACATGACATATACTTCCAAATTATTTTCAGGGGTTTCCTTACTAAACAGAAGGTCACAGGTTCCCCCTAAAGGTGTGTGGTGGGTTGAACTGTGTCCCCCTCACATATGATATGGAAGGATATGCTGCATCCTAATCTCTGGTCCCCAGGAATGTGATCTTAATTTGGAAGGTCATTGCAGATGTGATTAAGATGAGGTCATCCTGTGCCCCTTTCTACAGAAATATGAGGCAGATATTGTGCTTTAATTCAGTTTGAGCTCCTCCACAAACCTTAAAAAACAATTTGTATCCCATTCATCACAAGAGCACCTGATATCCCGGATGGATATCTATTTTTTTAAAGATTTTATTTATTTATTAATGAGACACACACACACACACACGCACACGTACACACACACACACACACACACACACAGAGAGAGAGAGAGAGAGAGAGAGAGAGAGAGGCAGAGACACAGGCAGATGGAGAAGCAGGCTCCATACAGGGAGCCTGATGTGGGACTCGATATTGGGACTCCAAAATCACCCCCTGCGCTAAAGACAGATGCTCAATCCATGAGCCACCCAGGCATCCCTCCTGAATGGATATCTAACTGCATGGTGATGTACAGCATATTTGGTCGTGCGTACAACCGGGCGTGCCCATGGGTTCACGGGCTCGTGGATATCATGCCACAGCCTGTCTCCCCACCCCAATGGCTGGTGGCGCTGACTTGAATGTTGACAGGGCTTCCTGAGAGCAGATTCTAGAAGGCCTGTTGCCAGACTGAGCGCCATGCTGTTTCCAAAGTCTTGAAAAAATCACCACCTACAGTAATCAAGTTTTGCCAAGGCTGCATTTGCTAGAACATCGTGTGAGTTTAGAAGAGCCTGAAAGTAGGCCTGGCCACAGGGTCATGGCCCGAGGGAGGGGGGCTGGTGGTGGTGACAGAGAACAGTGAACTTGAAAGCCCTAAACATGCTGGCATTAATGAATGGAATCACGAGCCCTGCTGTGGGGTCAACATCCCTATTTTGCATGTCCAAGATTTCTTGTCCCGGTGACTCAACTGGCTACCAACTATCCAAGTGCCACGATGCATGGTCTGGAGGATGGAAAAGACAATGGGCTTCTGCCATAAGGATCTGACCCATGAAAGAGCAAAGAATCTTACTGTAGATCTATAAGAGCAAGACTTGAACCAAAGTGCCCTCCCTCGTCCTCCGTGCTGGTGCCACCAAGTGCAGGTACTCCTACTCCATGATGACTTTGTATATGTTTAAAAATCATCCTAAGCCACAAAGGGGGAGGGTGGGGGCTGCAGGAGAAAAGAGGGAATGTGCACGTGTGGAGCAGGAGGCGTTCAGCAGGTGCTTTTGCAGACCCTCTGCTCGTCCCTGCCCGGGGGGGTGGGGTCACAAAAACACCCAGCGGGGAGCAGAGAGGCCACACCTGTTCCCTGGAGGGATGAGAGGTGAATGGGGAGGGATGGTGCTGCCTGGCCAGACCTCATTCTCTTGTTTCACCTAAATTGTTCAGGAGCAGCACCTGTGCCAATTGCAAGTGTCACAAAGTGGGCCGGGATGGGCGAGGACCATGCTCGAGGGCTTCCCAGAGAGGAACCAAGGAGGAGACTGGGTGTTTGGGAAGAGTCCCCTGCCCTGCAGTGGTCAGGTGTGCGGTACTCAGGAGGATGGACACTGGAGCTGGGCTTGGGAGACCCAAATACGGCCCCGTCACTGTGTGACCTCGGCTTCCCTATCTGTAAATGGGGGCGATGACAGTGTGTACCTCACTGGGCCGTTGCTGTAAGAGTTAGACTAATTATTATTTATAAGTAACTGGTGTCTGTGCCTTGTAAGTGTCACGGGGACAGATGGTAGCGACAACCGAGGGAGCAGAAGCAACGCAAACAGATGAGCCTAGGACCAGAGCAACCAAGTGGCCCAGTGGGAGACATTGCTGAGCCGTCTGGGCTTGTGCCCGCAGAGCCCGGGCATCTGGTCACGGAACAGACCTGAGGTTGGGGGACCCTCATTAGGGATCACCCTCGTGGCTCCTGGTGATTGGAGGGCCAAAGGGTAAATGGCCACACTTCCCTACAAGGTCCCAGCGGGTTATTCCAGACTCACTGGGACAAGCTGCAGTGACATGCTGGAAAGGTCATTGGGATTCTCCCAGCACACTTTGTAAAGTTTCTGCAAAAATTATGTTTCTTCTGTAACAAAACAACCCAAACACCCACCGCTCCCCCCCACCTGCCCCCATCAAGTCCTTGTGACGTTTCTTTTATAATAAAAACATGAAGGATCATGGCTGGGAAGGCAGGGCTGATTCAGGCCGACACTGGGCGACATGGTTTTTCTCGCCTTCTTCTGCCCAAACCACATAGGCCATCGCCCACGTGCCCTTGCACCACATGTTTGCTTAACCCTCGAGACAGCCACCTCGGGGACCGACCGTGACTATCTTGGCTTTCTTCCTGGAGGAAATTGAGGGGGCAAAGGTGAAATTGTGTGCTCCAATCACAGAGCCAGTAAGTGAGAGAGTGGATCTGTGGAAAATATTGACCGCAAGCACGTTTGTCCAGTGTCCTCCTGCCTCCACCCCACTCCCTTACCTCTTCCCCATGGCACCCCTGGATGGGCCCCTGTGCTTTTGGACCCCGGGAACACACTGAAAATGACATGAGGGTGAATGTGGACTGTGATGCGTCCCGTAGACCTCAGGTCATCTGATTGGATGCCATTACAGAGTCGCCCCGGACACAGCCTGCCACCTGCACCCCGGCACTGGCCAAACACTGTTTTAAATTCAGCTCCCAAAGGGCATTCAATGTAAAAAAAAAAAAATATATATATATATATATATATATATATATAGAGAGAGAGAGAGAGAGAGAGAGAGAGAGAGAGAGAATGTTCCACTGTAATATGCTAACTGACTTTGATATTAATTTAATAATCTATACAGTGATTGGGGGGTTACTATCTTTGGTAAAATATATTACCAACCCTGCAATGATTTTTTTGATTTCCTCAGACAGTTATGGTTTTCTTCTTGGCCCTTTGCCAAAGCTGATCATCCTGTTAATATTCACAAGAAAGTTAAAAAATGATTGAGATTCTGAAATTGGAATTTTAATGGGATAGTGACTTAGCTACCAAACGAGATTTACCGCAGTTTGTATTTATGAAGGTTTTTTTTTTCAAAGTACTGACTTTATTTTGTCCTCTTCTGAAAGTTAGGGTTTTTCACCAAAAAGCAAATTACAGCCTTGAAATGATATGTAACATTTCTTTTATCTATTGAGTTTTTTAAAGTTGTGTCATGAGAATAATATTTCCTCTTACAATATGCTGCAGAAAAGCTCATTATTATACATATTTTCAAAGAAAATCCTAACGGAGCAGAGTCCCCCTAATCAGTCTCAGATACTCTGTGTAATTATTTCTTAATATCAGTGAAAACATATTTTGGAAACAATGGCTATCAAAAACAACGTGTATGAGACAGGAAATTAGATCTTAAGCGTCTTCTTCCTCTTCTTTTTTTTTTTAAAGAGGAAGGTTAATTAACTGTAAATTATAAACAGCACTGAGAACAGTTTCTATGCCCAACAATAGCCAAGTTATGAATGATACTTGGTTCTATTGTTCAAAAAACAAGAGTCTGCCTTTTGACTGATGCAGACACATCCTGCCCACGGGTAAATGGCCCAGGAATCGGTGACAGGGAGGGTAAGCTGCTGTGCTGTCTCTGGGGTGCAGATGGAGGAGAGGTGGGAGGGGGGCACTTAGGCCCATCCCCAAGCAGGGGCCAGGCCGTTCCTAACAGCCCACCCCTGTCCCCACCTGTGTCCTTCCCCTGAATTTCCCAGGATTGTTGCCATCGCTCTAACTGAAGCAGCTCTGCACTGTGCATCAGGCTAAGGGCGTGAGGTCACCCATTCCAGATGGGCACGAGAGCTTTATTCTACCCCAAGCCCAGGCCGTGTGCCTCCGCTGGACAGCCCTTCCCAGATGGGGGACTGCACTGAAGAAAGGGACAGAATGAATGGGAGGATGTGGCCATGGCCTGAGTGCAGCCTGTCTACTGCCCGAGGGGCAAAACTCCACAGATTCGATGCAGAGGAGGTACCAGCAAGTCAGAAACACCTGCTGGGTTCCCAGAAACCACAGATTTAGGGGGCCTCCACCTGGGTGCACCTTTGTAGACCAGTGTATAATACCACGTTTCAGAGGGTGAGGAAGGATCAGAAGGTGCCAGAAACACACTCCTGACACTCGGCAGCCTTGACCCGTGTGGGGTTCACTTCCCCGCTGCAGCCAGCATCACCGCGAGAGCATCACAGTCACCTTCCTACCACTCAGTGGTTGCTTACACTTCTTCCCACCCTCATTTGCCTTCTGTACGTCCTGTCCTGCTGTTCAGAACCACAACACTGCTGAGTCTGGATGTGACAGAGAAGCCAGGAGCTCAGGAGTTGGCTGGGTCCTGGCGGGGGGGGGGCAGCTGAAAGAAAACTGACCCCATGTCCCCACTTCTATAGGCTACAGCTCCATCACCTGTCCTAGGAGAATGCCCTGTGTTGGGAACATGGACACCCCCCTCCCCCACCCAGAGTGCCTCCCCAAAGGCTGTCCACCTGCAGACAAGCTTCCTTTTGCCATCCACCACTTGGGTGAGGTCATCCTCTGCAATGGTCAGTGACAATGGCCACCACTGTGTGGGACCATGACCCAGACTTCCATGCAACATTCCCATTCTTACCATTTCTCTCCCACTTGCCCTCTAGTGGATTACCTGTTCCCATGAAAGCTTCTGTCCTCTTCAATACCATCCTACTTCACTAAACCGATTGCACAACTGGGGCATGACCTGAAGTTTGGAAGCCACGGGCAATCCAGAATTAATGCCGGCACTGCAGACCTGTTCTCGCCGACCTCACCTGCTGCCAGGAGTGGCTGTAGCGCATCAGAGCAATGGGTATGCTCCCACCAGGCACTGGCCGGTGGCCCTGAACAAACCCCTCAAGCCCTCCGTCTTCACATCCCTCACCCAAGAGAGACCAAGTGTGGAGGGGAACTGGTGAATCATTGAGGTCATAGGGCTGCCCTTCCCCTGAGGCATGGCCTGCCACGTGATGCCCCCCACCCCCACCCCGCACAGTGCGCTGTAGGGTACATGACACACCGGGTGATGATCTCTCCAGAACATTGCCTGACATTGCCGATGTTAGGAATGTTGGGCACGTGAGCTCTGGGGTCCACTTGATCTCAAGGAGCACAGTGTGGGCAGGAACAGGAGGGAACGCTGTCGAGATGGGCAGGACGGTTTCTGTGTAAACTGCCTCCCCACTCAGGGCCAAGCCGGGCCCCCACAACTCCCCTTCTGTGGCTCCTCACCACCCCCACCACCACTCGCTCCTCGAGAAAGCTCCAGGTCTTCTCTTCATACAAGACCCAGCACCCAAGCAAACCAAACAGCACGGTTAGCTGAGGGCCCCCAGCCTCCATCCACTCACTCTACTTATTATAATAAATCAATAAATCAGAAAGATGAGACACTGATCCACGCTGGTGCCAGGACGCTCTGTACGGCAGCTGCTATACTGTTAATGTCAATCATGCCTCTGGGGTGTGAGGTGCTTTGCTTTTTATGACACATCTCCCCTTCATCATATAGATACGACCAGTGTTGACCGATAAATTACGCCCTGTCACCAGATTCCCAAGGCTGTGAACGGGGATAACTGTTCCCCGTTCTGCAGGGTGGTATGAACAAGCAGAGATGAAGGCTGCCTCCTACAAGGATGCTGGGCCTTGACTCAGTGTCAGAAGAGAGAAATTGTCCCATTTTTTAACCTAATGCATGGCGTTTTCTAACAGTGACAACACGAGTACTCATAGCTTCAATCTGCTGAGTGCCCCAGAACGGACCGAGCATGCACACCGCTGTACCTGCCGTGACGCTCCCCCTGGGGCCACCAGCAGGGGCTGCTGCTCTCCACAGCACAGGTGGGGCCACTGCAGCTCGGCCACAGGGACTGGCTCGCCGAGCTCACACAACCGGCACATGAGGCTGCCTGACTCCAAACCCCCGGCTCTGACCAGGGCACCAACTTTGCTGGAGGCTCAGCTTCCACTTCTGTGCAATTGCAGGTTTGCCACATTCTCTGAGCCTGTGATTTCCGGTCCAATTTGCGAAGAAGACATCTCTATGCCCTGGGACGGCCCTGGGATATGCAAATGGAGACGAAGCGGGAGGGGGCCCCTGAAACCCAGCTCTTCAGTGCAGTGTAGGTGGGACGAACTTCTGCCCTCAGGGCAGCAGGCAGGCCAGGGGGTTGGTGACGAGGGATCAGGCTGGCTTCTCACAGACCCCGTCCTCACTGCAAACTCGGAGCTCCACATTCTCCTTTCATGGGGAGGGCATCATGGTCCTGGTCCAAAGGCTGGGGGTGTCGGGCTTGCTGTAGGATTCTAATCCGAGAGTGGAATGACTCTTGGTGATTTTTCTAAGTTGTGCCATTGGAGCTCAGAAGGGAGGCGCCTTCCCCTGAAGAGAGGACCAGTGGAACCACGTCCTGCCGATGCTCTGCGGCATTGATGTGCCGAATGTTCTCTGGATTCTCTCACAGACCCTTGACTACCTGTGCCCTGAGCTCATCCTTTTCCCAGTTTCTTCTTCTCTCCTTGGAGATAACAATACCCCCAGGCAGCCGGCACCCCAACTTGGTGTTGAGGTGCCCTGTGTCCTCTGAGCTTCACAGGATCTGGCAGGTGCCGTCAGCCTGGTACCAAGTCTTTCCTACTAGAGACTGGACATTCACAGCACACTCGATGGCCCTGGTGGCCCCAATTGGGGGGCCACTGCGTCTGTCACTCCATTTTACAGAGGAGGTGGTTGCGGCCCGAGGATGTTGACCCAGCTGGCTGAAAGGAAGCATGGGAAGCTGGACTCAAGACCAGCTCTGAGGACCGGCGGAGGGGAGACAGAGTCACTGACCCAGAATCCCAGGATGGGGGCAGAGCCTGGCTTAGTCTCTCTTCCGGGCCCACCACTCTCTCCACCACACTGTGGGGCTGGCCACGCAGAGAGCGAGGCTACAGCCTCTGCCGGGCTGCTCACAAGGCTGGCAGCTTAGGCACCAGCGTTTGGAGAATCCATCTGCCTCAGTAACATCAGTATTGCAGACTGTCATCTTTGAGGGAGGCAAAGCACAGATGAAAATGCAGTGCAGTGGGATGGGGCTTGGGCCGTTTCTAAATAAAGTGGCCCCATGGATTCTGACTAGTAATAGGGTCCCAACATCCCCACTACTATGCACATCGGAGAAAACCAAAGCACCCCGAGGAATCTGGTGCTAGAAAATCGCAAAAGACATAAATAACATGCCTGATAGATCTGTATTCAGAAATAAATGGCCTCATTCTAAATACAGAAAATCTTATTTATTCCTGCTTGCATCTGCTGCCTTTTTTTCTGCCTCTAAATATTTTATCCAAGGTGCCGGGAGCAGAATTAAATGGGGGGTTAAAAAAGAAATCGGTGAATGTCAAGCCAGGAGGCAAGTAGAGCTTTTACCTTGCAAGGCTCACAGCCTCCCTGGCTAATCAGCGGCGTGTGATTTGCATATTACACACTGTGAGCATCTCATTATCATCATCGGAGAGACCTGCAAACCCCAGCGCTTGCACACCCAGGGCCCCTGCACTGGTCCCCACACCCCGGCTGCTTGGGCCAGCCACCAGAGGGCAGTGTCCCCTTCCCCGCAGGGCAGAAGAAACGAAGTTGGGGTTTGAGGGTTTGAGTTTCTGTTCCAGGGCCGGGTGGGTGGAACAGATTTTCCTTATAACTCACTGGCTGCTAACCTGTGGCTTCTCCCGTCCTCTTTCTGTTTGTGCTGGGGCCGGGGGAAGGCACAGATACTTGTCTCTACAGCTGGAGTCTTCCAAGTAGAAAATTTTCAAGCTGCTTTTGTGGGGTGGGCCGCCCAAGGCCTCGGACGGTGCCTTGGGCCCCACATGTGGGTGGGCCGCTTAAGCTGCTGCAAGCCTGGGCCACACCGCATCCTGGCCGAGAGGGGTCCCGTGTGCAGTACAGGAAGGGCAGTGCGGTAAGGGCCCAGCAATCCCAGGAGATGGTGACATTCGGCACAAGTAAACCCTAGGTCCTCACACTTTTGTTAAAGTAGGTATTTGATTAAGCAACTTACTTGGAATCCACCTTTCTTTCACATGTACACACAAGCGAGTGCGAGTCTATATGCACACACATGAACGCACACGTATACACAAGTGCGCACACACACACACACACACACACACAGGCTCCTGCCTCTTCTAGGACTCTCCTCTGCTTGGGTGCTAGCCTGCTTGGGGAGATCTCAGGGCAGAAAGCACCTGTCCCTTTTCTGTTCCTGTGCCATGTGAGCCACAGTCAATGAGGCCCGTAACGTTGCAAAGGTTATTTCCCCGGATCCCCAAAGCTCCCTGGTATGTGGATTTCAATTCCCTTTTCAGCTTTACTTTCCCTTAATGATGATTTTTCCAGACTCAGTTAAATGCTATAATGAAATGAAAGTAATTCTATAAAACCCTGGCCCATAGAGAGAGCCCGCATCCCCACGTGCTGGAGATAACCCCACAAAGCCTGAGCTAGGAAAGTCACTGGACAGAGCTTGGCTGTTAGGAAAACCATGGCCTACCTTCCTCGAATTTCAGCCATAACCACCCATGATGATTTCTCTCTCATTTCTGGCTTTATTTTGTTTTAATGTGCATGGCCACCAATGTATAATAGGTTAAACTCCCTGAAGAATCCATGGAAACCTTGATTTGTCTTAGGAATAAGGGGCAATTTCTGGCATGTTGAGTATTTTGGGGAGGAGAGGCCAAATGCTGAGGTCTGTCTCTCTATTCTTAAGTGCCAGGGCCTATCGGGATCCCTGACACCATGGCCAGGGCCCCCTAAGTGCCAAAGCAGGTGGAGAAGCCAGAGGTCAGGCGTGCTCAGCAGCTGACCGCTGGGAGGAGCCACAGAGCCCGACCGGAGGGTAGTGCTTCATGGCAGCCACCTTCCATGGTCTGGAACATGGGAGGGAAAGATTTGTCCATCAAAGCCGGAAGGGGAACCCTGAGACACCCCCTGCCTATCTATCATGAGTCATCCTTAAGGAGGTGACCGTGTAGGGAGACAGCCACAAATGTTCTCATCATCATCTTATCCCCTGATGACGCTAAGTCTCCCTAGTAGAACAGGCTTATGCGAGTGTCATCTTGCAAGATCTAGTGAAAGACAGAAATGGGAGAAGAGCCTGGGGACTATGTACTGGTGATATCTTGATGGAAGGACATTTGGGGAAAAGTTCAAAGAGTTAGCTCTTGAATTAATACATTAAATTGCTGCTTGGGTTTTCTGATTTTCATGTTTTTGTGGTCTTAAACCAGACTATGTCATTCTGCCGAAAGTGTCTAAATTGTGTTGAAGACTTGTACCACATAATTAGGACTTGATTAAATACCATCTCGTATTATGTAAACTTCTTGCAGGCTGATCCAGATCATAAAGCATCTTTGTTTGCCACGAGGAGCCTGGGGGGATTCGGTGCAGGATAAATGCATGAATGCACACCTGGTGATGCAAGGAAGCGCTGCTTCACAGGAGAGTCCCAGCTTCCCAGACGGCTGCCATATGTCGATCCCGTGAGGGGAGGGTTTGACTCACATCCCTCCCTCATCCTCTCCTTTCCTTCACTTTATAAAGGCCTGTACTGTGTCAGGCACTGTGTTTTCATGGTGAGTAATCAAAGCTCGGCACGGAGCAGAGGCTTGGCATGCAACTCCTGAATAAATGAGTGGCATGGGGCCCACTGCTTAGCCTTGGACTATCTTCCTTATGGAATGGACTTTGTTACATGCAAATTCCTCACAGTCCTCATACCTGTCTGGAGACATGGGCACCAGGATTGGAGGGGCAACCATGTGGAGCTGGGGGAGAGCTGACCTTTAACAGAGCCTTGTGATTGGGAGAAAGGGAGGCCAGAGTGTGATTAAGAGAGTCTGAGCTGAACACATAAAAGAGTCCAAAAAATGATGGTGTGGAGCAGAGAATAAGTTGATCTCAAATCTTCCATAGTCTAGAGGATTTGTCCTGAAGGCCAGGGAGAGCCTGCTTCCTCCAAGATGTGATGCAGCAGCCTCCTGGCTGGGCGCCTTCCCAGGAACATCTATTTAAAATCCCAACACTTCACAGGTTTAGTGTCCATGCAGGGGCCTGGGGTTTTCTTTTAATAAAGTAAGTGCCAGATGCCCTTATTCCTATAAAAAGAACAACATGCTGGCTGGATTTTTTTTTCTCATTAAAAGCTGAAAGTTCACATCTTCTTTGGGTACAGCCAGCAGCCAGTAGTTCCTGGGCCCATCTTCCATTGAATGGACAATTCTTGTCCTTGCATGGAATGTACTCTGATTCATTAGCTTGAGCAGAGAGGGAGTAGATGCTCTGCCTCCCTAGAGACTGCTGGGTCCCTGGGCTCTGGGGTGTGCTTGGGGCTCAGAGATACAGCTTGTGCCATTAGAGACATCAGGCCTACGTGTTGGACCTCTGCCCAATGCAAGAAGCAGTTTAGGACAACCCAACATGATGACAGTGACCTCCCTCTGTTTGACCTTCCAGGACGGCCTCTTCCAGGGTTGGGGAGCTAAGCAAGAATGTGAATTGACCCAAAACCTGACTCCTCCAGTCTGCTGCTTCTGTTCACTTGTTGTAGAATCAGTGACAGACAAGACTAAGTCTTCTTCATGCCTCCAAGGTCAGGTTACCCCAACGTGGAGAAGCTGAGGGGCCATTTCACCCACCTGTACCTTCTTAAGGGCAGCTCTTAGCACAGCAAAAAGTTATACTAATAATGCTAATTTTATATAAAGAAAGGAAAACAGGGGTGAAAGAAAGAAAATCAGGTTGATTCCTTTAGAGCAGATAGTTTCACCAGAGCGTAGAGAGTTATCAGAATGACCGGATAAGCTTTTCCTAATGCACAAGTGCCCTGTGTGTGGGAGAAAGGAAAGGGGAAGGAGATGGGGACACTCCCTGAGCTCTGTCCCCACTACTTATGACTAGGGACCTTTGCTCCAGCACGTTCACTAAGTACATGTAAATATTTACAGGTAAATATTTCATTGTGAAGTCATTTGGCTTGAATACAGAGTTTATGTCATCACATGTGTTTACAGCATTGATATTTAAGTATGAAAATGTTAGTGATAGGAGGGAGTTTAGAGTTATCTAATCCATTCCAGCAGTGTTTTCAGAAAAGGGAAAAGAAACTAAGGCCTGAAGAGGTTAGGAAAGTAGTCTGATGGCCACATGCAAAAGTTTGGATGGGGTGTCTGAGTCTCAAATAAAACTGTTTCAGATACACCCGGCATGGAGCCTGACTGGTCCTCATTCAAGCACTGGCAACTTGAGTTTTCATAGAACTGTGTTAATAAAACTCTCACTATTAGAGTAAATACAGTCTAACGTCCCAGTGATGTAAGAACACAGAGAGACTAAAAGGAATTGGAGCTCCCAAGGGCATCAAGGATTTTAGCCACAAACACTCACATTTCATTAAGCTTCTGTAACAAAAAGATGGAGATGGGCTTGTCTTAATCTCACAACTTATGCATAACGAAAAAACTTAAAACATGTAAGCACTGGATATCGTATATTATTTATCAAAATCTCTCAGGATTAGGTAATTGTCAGCAAAACTTTGCAAGACCCGTGGGTACTCTTCCTATATTTTGAGAGAATGTTCCCCCCTTACACTGCTCTTATTTCTGATTTCACAAGTCCAAGCAGATCATTTCCTCATGTTAAATTAAAAATCATCAGTCGTCTTTCTAAGACACTAACAGAGCTTTTGCTGGCTTTTCAAAGATTTAGCTTCTAACTCTGAGAACCTGAGGTTTGCTGTCAAGAGCTGCTCATTGGGAACCGTGTGCACTAATTCACAGACTTCACAGAGACCCAAGAGGAACAGAGCTGACTGCAAGGTGGTCAACCTTCCCAAAAAACCATCACACAGGGACGCCTGGGTTGCTCAGCGGTTGAGCATCTGCCTTTGGCCCGGGGCGTGATCCTGGAGACCCGGGATCAAGTCCCACGTCGGGCTCCCTGCATGGAGCCTGCTTCTCCCTCTGCCTGTGTCTCTGCCTTTCTCTCTCTCTGTGTCTCTTATGAATAAATAAAATCTTAAAAAAAAAAGAAACCATCACACAAGATGGTGATTCTGATTATTCCTCTTAGCTATTAGCCATTAAGGATGCAAAATGGTGAGTCTGCAATGATAAAAAGTTACCCTAGCTATTTCTTGGAATATCCTGCGTCAGTGGTATATGGGTGGTCCAATGTGCTTCTCACATTTCTATTGAAAATAGAATAGAGAATAGAATTTTCTATTGAAAATTTCTATTTTTAGAAATTCGCTAACCTCACATGTGCTCTGGCAGGCAGTGCACCCCTCCCCACTGTCCTCCTTTCATGTCCCCCACCTCCTAGCATCCATTCTGAATAGACCGGCCCTGTGGGATCCCTGTTATTCTCTGGATGCTTTCTGAATCTGATCCTCTAACCTTCTCATTGATTTTAAGAGATCCCAGCATCCCTGCAGTTAATTCCTCTTTTGCTCTGGTGCCTAGATTTGAGGTTTGCTCTTTGCAAGAGTGCAGCCCAGAGGTAGAATCTTTAAAGCTGCTTCTTCATGTTGTCTGGTTTTCCCTGCTCTGAACAGTAGCTGGCATGGTACTTCCTGGGCTCTGCTGGCGAGTTATGGACAATAATTGTGAACAGAAATGCCTACTGGTGTCATTTCCAGCATCCCGGCTCCGTGGTGACCCATGGGGGGCAGAACCCCCACCCCAACCACACTCTGATATAGTGGCATGTGTGATCATGGTGGGAGAGTCTCTGTGTTGTTCTGAATTACAGAAGGTGGTGTTTGGCTTTCTTTGTTTGTGTGTTTTATTATTTACAGAGACCTAGCCTATCCTGGCTCCTCCCCGTCTCATTGGATGGGACTTAAGTTTGGGGAGGAGAATGCTGAGCTGCCAAAGCAGAAGTCATGAGCTCTGCCTTAACACTGACTGCAGGGCAGGCTCTGGACCACGTTGCTCTTGTTTCCTCAAGCTGAAGCTGTGTTCCCCTTGCAGGGTCCCTGGCTGCCATCCTAGATGCCACGGGCCTCCAACCAGATGTCCCCAAAGCAGAGAACTGTTCCTTCTTCAGCACGTACTGCTGCCTCACCTTGCCTTGCCCAGATAATCAGAAGACTACCCCCAGATCAACTAGAATAACTCCCCAGCCCCACAACCAAACTGTCTGCTGCCAAAATTGCAACTCTTGGCTTGTGGGCTCAGGTGTAGCACAGGTGTAGTAAAATATTACATTAATTAGACTCCAAGATAACTGGTCGCCATGGTGATCAGGGGGGTAGTGAAAATATGTATAGGGAACAAGGAGCCCACAAGAGGGAGATTATGAGTGAGGAAGGCCCTCCCCGTCTCTTGGGAGAAATCCCAAGCTGGGCTGCACAGCCATGGTGGCCACCTGGGCTCTGGAGGCTTCTGTGCTCTGAGGTATATGGGTCTAACTTTTCATTAAAAAAATACCTCTGTTCCCTCCATGGTTGACACCATTATTCTGGGCACACAGGCATCTGAGACTTGCCACATCTGAGACGTCAAAAGCTGCCGACCGCAGGGGACAGGCAGGCAGGCAGGCAGGACAGGCAGAAGGTTTGTCTTCTTGGAATGTTTCATACCCACGTGCTGGTGTGTAATAACACGTACTAGGTGCTGGCGGTTTTGTGTGGTGCTGTTTTACTGTGCCTGTGCTTTCATGGATATGCTCATCCAACAGGCATTCAAGAGAATTCTTTGAGGGGGGTATCCGAGCTCTTAGTTTTCAGACGAGGGACAAAGATTCATGTGTTCTTCAAGGCAACTGGCAGCTGAGGGGCAGAGTGGGGACTCAAACTCAGGCCTTTTGGGCTGGAAGTCTGTGCGCTGAGGAACGCCTTGCATGGGGCCACCTGCATTCAGGGCTCCTGCCAAGTGCAGGCCACACCAAGGTGATGGTCTGCTTATAACCTGAGCAGCGATCCAAGCCTACTTACATATGCAGAAAAATGAAACGTAGAAAGTACCCCAAGAGGCATGTGGTTGGGGGGTTGGGTTTGGAACCACTTACTGGCTGTGTGACCGCAGAGGAGTTGCTTAACATTGGTAAGGCAAAGCTTCCACAGCCATGACACAGGCTAATGTGGTGCTTTCTTCATAAGGCCCCCCATGGAGGATGCGATGCATTAAACGTGCAGCATGGCGTGCGGGAAGCACTCAATCAAAGTCAGATATTCCTGTTCTTACTCCTTCAGTGGGTAACTCCAACTCGCATTAACCAGGGGGTGGTCAGGGCCTGGGTAGCCATAATCCCACAGCCTTCCCCTCCTGGTAGGAGTGTCACCAGCATCCCCAGTGTCACCCCTACTTCCTTCATCTTTGGGGATAAACAGTGAAACATAATTAGAATGAGGTTCACATCAGGCTGTTATACTTGCTGAGGGACGTTTGTGGACATGGAAGTCCTGATGACGGCAAAGGGAGGGAGACCAGCTGCCTTCCTTGGGAAGCTGACATCCTCAGGACAGTTTCTAGAATGCCTATGTCTAGGGGGCCAGATAAGAGCTGTGTGTGTGGGTGACAGGCTGGCAGGGCAGTCAGATGGAATTTGAGGGAGGCCTGAGGCCATGGCAGGTGCAGATACACTCAGGCCAGCCCAGATGGAGACTGGCCGTCTTAGTTTCCCCTGTGTGCCTCACACCTTCAACCCCTGCCGTGGACCACCATCTGGAATCTGGAAGCCTGAAGGCATCCCTCTGTGGATGAGGACGGTGTATGCAGAACGAACCCCATCCCTAGCGATGCCAGAGCTGAGTGAGTAGTGAACAGTTGTAGCTTTTCCTCGTGTCTCTCTGCAGGTAATATTTAGATGCTATCCAAGTCCGAGTCATCAATACTTTATGGAGCTGGAGACTAGGGCAAGGCAGGAAAAATGCTCATTTTAGTTACATTAAATACTGAGAGCAGTAAGTTTACTGCTCACAATGACTGCTATTGGGTTTGGCCAATGCTCTGCCATATGGCACCTCATAGGTCTGTGGCTTTTCCAGAATTTGGGGTAATTGCATCATAACTTCCATGTGATAAACTCCCTTAGAAGTCACAGATGAAGTGGAATATAACTTTTTAAAGTATTTAACTTCTACAAACACTCATGAAATGTGATTTTTTTTTTGTTTTTTTTTTTTTTTTTTTTACCGAGTCACAAGACTTTGGTGCTCATAAAGAAAACCACTATCTCTGTGGCAGGTGTGCCAGTAAGGAGTGAGGGACGGGAGTCCAGCTCGAGGAACTGCAAGGCAGAGGGAGGGTTGCCCAGGAGATGTTCATATCTGTACACACATCCCTCCCAGGCTGATCTGGAACTCCAAACGCACTTCCTGCATAAAGATACGACAGACAATAACTTAGGAGTGGATAGAATTTAATAGCCCTCAAAACCAATGTCGGGGAAGAATCAACAATACATTAATGCTCCTGACTCCTGGCAATGCTAGATGAGAAACGGGGGTTGACAGCTGCTGTGTTTCCAGTTTGGGGAAATTATAGGGTAAAGTGATAGTAGGTGGAACAGCGGGGCTGCCGGCGCCAGGAGCCGAGCTACAAATCTATAGTTTGAATAATAACATATGGACTTGAGCACAATTTCAAGTCCATTGAGCGACGGGCTGCATAACTTATTTTAAAACCATCGGTCCAGTCTGAATGATGTTCGATGGCTGCATAAATTCTCTTCGATCCACCACCAGGGCAGCTTGCTAGCAGCTGTAGTGCCCCAACCAGGTACTGCAGAGACGGTTAATATCAACGATCCTCATCAAGGATCTGCACGCCAGAGTGGCTCCATATGCATTGCGAGAGATCATGACGTAAATGCATGTCCAGAAGTTGAAAGAATAGCTTAAGAGGCATTGGAAACACTTTCTCAGCAACAAGAAGATGTTGTGCAGTATATCCCCCAGCTCCCCTCTTACTGTCTGAGGCTAGGACTGTGCCCCGGAACACTGACAGTCACAGAGGGTCCCAGGTGGCCTGGTTGGCTTGTGATGTGCACCACATGGGTGCTGGACACATCAAACCGCATGGGACCCCATGGCAGACACAGCTCCCCGAGGACTTACCAAACCATGAATCACACCCAAGGCACGAGTCATTGAGTGACTCTGATTTATCTGCGCGGGCCCAACTGACCTTTCATGCACGTCTCTCAGGGTAACTCTGGTTTTTTTTTTTTTAATTTTTTTTTTTTATGATAGTCACACACACACACACAGAGAGAGAGAGGCAGAGACATAGTCAGAGGGAGAAGCAGGCTCCATGCACCGGGAGCCCGACGTGGGATTCGATCCCGGGTCTCCAGGATCGCGCCCTGGGCCAAAGGCAGGCGCCAAACCGCTGCACCACCCAGGGATCCCAACCCACTGGTTTAAAAAGTTGCCAGGTCATTAGTGGTGACCTTGTTCAAGATGCTCTAGGAAACAGCGTCAAGAGTTGCAGAACAGGCCTGAGTCTTGTCCTGGCTTTGTAGCCTCTGGATGCAAGTCTGAACCTAGCAGGTGAGGACCAGGCTTAGGTGTCAGGTGTGCAGCACGGAAGGAGGCAGCCCAGCAACACTCTACCTGATTTTGCTGCAGGCCAGACCACAGTGGGAACCGTGTTTCTAGAGCATTCTGAGCTGTACCAACCACAAATGTGCTAACATACCTCTGTCCACAGCAGCTGTGGGAAGGGGGCCTCTTTGGCCCAGCCTGGCAGCCACATCCCCACCTGTTCCACACTAGTCCTGCAGGTGGGCACTAGGAGTCAGCACAGGGCACTGGGGGGCAGGGGGCATGGACCTGGGGGCTCCCAGCTAGGTGGACAGAGTGCCATGGGGGCCATGCCCCAGGGAGGAGGTGGGAGCGCCAGGGGCTATTGGAAATGGGAGGCTGGGACAACAGTGGGCACCAGGCATGGGCACAGCAGGAGGCGCTGCAGTCTGCCTGGGCTTTTCCCGAGATCTGGTCACTGTCACGCAGGTGATGCCAGACTGGATGGACCCTAGAACCAAGCTAGAGGAACACACACAAGGGAAGCTAGAGGAGGGCTAGCATCATTCCTGCTGACGTCCACCAGCCAAGGCTACCTGGCCAAGCCGAGTCCTCGGATCTTGCCACAACTTCCAAGTACCTTTGGACGAGTTCAGGTTAAAATTCAGCCCTGGGATTTCAGCCACACCAAACCATGTATTAAGTAAATACCCTTCAGGCCACTTTCTTGGTGCAGCCCATCACCCCAGCCGGATGACTCCAGGCTGCATGCTAAGTTGTCTGCCCCTCCCACCCTCACCAGTGTCTTATGGGAGTTGAGGAGATAAAGACTTCTCTACGTTGGGAGCAGGCCTGCTTCTCAAGTGACCCCCATACATCCCATGTTCCCCTGGGGTATAAGCCACTTCATGACAAGGGCATGTCAGTGAATAGTGGTATTTATTTTGGGGGTATGCCTGTGACTTCTGTGGCAGTAGAGTTATGGATGATTCGCGCAGTTGGGTTGAAACCCTGAATGACCCCAAGTCTCATTAGAAAATCACATGCCACCAATTCTGCACAGTACCAGCATGCCCCGGGTGTATGCTGATGATGGGAAGACAAAAACCCTAGAAACCATCATATAAACCTGACAAAAGTGTGAATTCTTAACAGAACCCTGGATTGGAGTTCTCAAAAAACTCCAGGAACATCTTAATTTTAGTTCCTGCATAGCCAGCTTCCGTAAACCCTTAAAACAGTTGTAGGACACTATTAAGCAGTTTTAGATCTTATACTAGAGTCAAAACTCTGTGTCACTGCCTGACATTTGCCCAGAATAATAAAACATTTTGCTATCAAAATCCATCTGTGGCCACCGCGTGCCAGTCGATGACTCCAGCGAATCAGGGAGGCACACGGCGCTGAGTTCCTAGCCAGCACGTGGGTTGCTTCAGCTCCTGGACAAGATTTTCCCACAGAGTGGGCGCACACCTCTGGTCAAGGAGTGCAGGTGTCTGGCAGCCCCCTCGTCTCCCACCTCTTCTCTCCCTCAGCCGTCAGCATTCTGAAATGTTCAATGTATGTAAACCCCTTTAGGGAAATGGTACTGCAAATAGAGACCACGTTCTGCTTTCTGCTGCTGACAGGCCATGGCCTGCAGGATTGCTTCCCACTGACACAGCCCAGCCTCTCCTCAGAACCAATATCTCCAAGCACGTCAGGCCCTCTGAAAACACTTTCAGGGTGTTTCCTTCCCAACCTACCCCCACCCAGCCCCAAATTAATTAATTTCTTTTTTCTTTTTTTGGAAGCATCTGGGAGTGAAACAGTTAAATCACAGACTAGGAAAAAGACAATTTTCCAAGTTTACGCATTATTCAAACAGGAACCAAGATTCCCCTGGGGCTCTGGGTGGTGGGGGGCCCAACTCCAGAAATCCAAACATCTATAACCTTCCAGGGAACAGCAGTAAGTAGATTAAGCTGCCACATCAGCTATGATTGATTTAAAATATTTGGGGCTCTGTTATCACACCAACACAATTTCGTGTAAATGCCTTGAAGAAAAATTTCCTTTCAGTGGATTTGCTCAAGCTGAAGCTTAACTTGACTCGCCAAGCAATGAGCTTTTTATTTTATTCGGAAGATACTAAAGACGATATTTTAAATTTTCAGGTTATGGATTTTTTTTTTAAGAGATTAGTCCTAGAGCTGTGTAGACTCTTACCACCAGGACTCCAGGACCTTTCTTCTTTCTTCAGGGGGGTGCTCTTAGATTGCTGTGCACTGACCTCTCTGGAACTCGAGGCCTGCTGCTCATGGGGCTGGATGTGCACACAAAGCGTGACCACAGTGAACACCGGTTGGTTGCCTTTTTATTCCAATGGCACCGTCATGCGGGGCCAAGGACAATATGACAATTAAGCCTTCAGGTTGATTCTCTTGGGGCCCAGAAAGCAACTTCAAAAACTGGACCCTGAGTGCAATCCTGAATGCTCTGAGCCTTGCCCCACATCAGAATAAAACTACCCCGGGGAGGGGGGTGCCCACTTATGGCATCAGGAAGGGAGACTTGGCTGGGGGGATGGGATGGAGAAGGGCTCAAGGGACCTCTAGGGGATGATGAGATGCTCCATGTCCTGACAGGGGTGCACAGTACATACATCTGTCCAACGCCTCAAACTGTGTCCTGATGCTTGTGCATTTCATTGTATACAATGGGTATCTTAACTTTTTCTTTTAAATTTACGAATCGGGCAGCCCGGGTGGCTCAGCGGTTTAGCGCTGCCTTCAGCCCAGGGCCTGATCCTGGAGACCCAGGATCGAGTCCCACGTCGGGCTCCCTGCATGGAGCCTGCTTCTCCCTCTGACTATGTCTCTGCCTCTCTCTCTGTGTGTCTCTCGTGAATAAATAAAATCTTTAAAAAAAATTATGAATCAAGTCGTTGGACTTTTTGCTTCAGAGACCTCAGTGAAATGATGATGGTGAGGGATTCTGAGCTTACATACCTCTCTGCTCTATGCTCTGTGCTGCATAAAGCCCCCAACGCAGAGTCTCAGCTGGAGGAATGCACAGCACTGAGGAAAAAACAGTCTTTTCTGGGCTTGATGATTCCTTGATTGCCCTTCGACCTGGCCTAGCATGGTGCCTTGTCACCGTGGCTGTGTGGTCTCAGGCAGGTAGGCTCAGAAGACATAAGCTGTTTACTGGCCCAATGTTGGTGCAGAAACATCCTGACCCACACCTGGATTTGGAGAAAGGGAGTTGCCCTGGACTTGAACAATGGTACTCCCTAGGACTTGCTCCATAACTTTGTGTGACCTTGAGCACATCACTTAAGCTCTTCTTGCCTCACCTGGGGAATGTCGGTGACACTCCTGTTACAGTGTTGTTGTGAGGGATACTACGAGCTGAATGTTATGTCCCCCAAAATTCACACTGAAGCCTAAGTCCCCAGCGGGATGATGTTAGGAGGTGGGGTCTTTGGGAGGGGATGAGCTCATGAGGGGGGAGCCCCCATGATGGCATCAGTGTCCTGATAAGGGGACAAGGAGACCAGATCTCTCTCCCTGTCTCCTTGCCACGTGTGGGTGCAGTGGGAAGACAACAGCTGTGAGTGAGGAGGGGCTCCTCCACGGCCACCGGGTAGGCTGGCACTGTGATTGTGGACTTGCAGCCCTCAGGACTGTGAGGAATACATGCTTGTGGTGCAAGCCCCTGCTCTACAGTGCTCTTTAGAGCAGCCCCAGAGGACTCAGACAGACGGTTAAACGAAGCAACAGATAGGAAAGTGCTCACAACAGTGACCGGAACGTGATAGCAATCAATACATGATTGTTGCTGTCAGGACAAAAGTCTCATTAGTATGGAGACGGATTATAAATGTTTAAGAGAGCTTCCCGCTCAGATTTTTAGTTATTTAATAATGCATTCAGTTGGAGAACTCTGGCGCCAGAAGTAAAACAGTGGTAGAAAATGTCCACTGAGGAGGATGTACCCGGAACGGCAAATCACCTAGACCGGCTTCTTTGGAAAGCTTTACCCGTTATTTCTTCTCCAGCTCTCCCTCCCCAGGCAACACAAGGTACTCCACCTCTTGGGAAGGGCGTGGATAAGCCTTTGCATTTGCAAACCTCCCAGGATGGCACCTCCTGCCCCTTCTGCCAGGAGCTTGGGTTCTGGAAAGCCCCACACACCTGGCCACTAGGTGAGGGCTCCTACCGACCTTCTGATGCTCCCTGAAGCACCAACATCTTCTCTTTGTAATGCAGCACAACCTCATGAAACTGGAGACTGAGTTACAGCTGAAGTCAAAGGAAACAACCACCACACCCCTTCTAGCAGCAGCAGGTCACCGCCTCCTGCTGCCCGCCCCAGCACCTTACCTTCATACAGCCAGTCACTGAGGCCGTTGTAAATCACGCCTTCCTTCCCCGTTGAGACCACACGGATGGCCTGCTTCCCGACGTGCGCACAGTAGTAGATATTGTTTTCAAAGATAAATATCTAATTGGGAAGAGAGAAAACATAGTGTTAATGAAGGATGGTATAATGGTTATAAATAAATATATATGGTGCTCTTAAGAAATCTGAAGTTGGTGATGTGGTTTGCTTTTTCCTGGTGCATTTATTTGACAGACCCACGGCGCTATTGGGATCATCTGGGCTCACTCACTTATCTCTATGTTTCTGGTTAATCAGAGACTCCAATGTTACACCGTTTGCCCCATGCTCTCATCTTCCAGGACTGGACAATCTGTGGTCTGATACCTTAGGTACTTCCCTGTCAAACTGCACTATTTTAACCGTTGCATTGTTCCTAGCAATTAAGATTGAGGGACTGAAAAACTGGAAATCTGGCATTTATTCATTCAATATTCACCAAAAATTATTTAGTGGCACCTATTAAGTGCCACTCACAGGAGACAGAGTGATCAATGGAGATCGATGACATATAATGTGCTTTCATTCTATTTAAAATCCGGTAAAGAAGACAAACTTTACCAGGAGAATGTTCTGATGGGGTCAGGTGGAGCAGAAACATCTAACAGGGTTCCCTAACTTAGGTCAAAGAAGTCACTGAGAAAATGGTTCAAAAAACTTTTTTTATTGTGGAAAGATATACATGGCACACAACGTGCCACCATGACCAAGTTTACGCGTATAATCTGGTAGCATTAGGTACATTCTCCTTGTTGTGTCACCATCACCACCACCATCTCCAGAACTTTTCCATCATCTCCAGCCGAGACTCTGTGCCCACGAGACCCTGACCTTCAGCCCTCCGCAGCCCCTGGCACCCTCTGATTCTGCCAACTGTCTCCACGAATCTGATGCTTCTAAGCACCTCATGTAAATGGAATCACACAACATCAGTCGTCCTGCAACTGGCTTTTTCCCTCAGCCTAAAGGTTCACCCACACTGCGGCAAGTGACAGGGTGTGCAGAAAGTGCTGTTCACGCTGAGGTCTTGTGAAGAGCAGGATGGAGATGGGCCGAGAAGCTTGAAGCACATAGGAAATGGCACAGGAGGGAAGCAGAGCCGAGGTGGGCATGGGGTGTCAGTGGGCTCCTCGTGCAGTGTCCCATCAGGGGCAAGGTGGTGGCGGAGGGAGCCCAGGGACGGCAGGGCCTGTCCCCTGTCGTGGAATCCCTCCAGCAGCGGGGAGCTCTAGATGGCAGCCTGAGGAGGGGAGTGGTACGGTGAGATGGGAGGTTTCTGGTGATGAGAAGGCAGTGGGGCTGTGAACAGGGACTGTGTAGCTGGCACCGTCATCTGAGGGTGCTCACAAGGGAGTGGAGGCAGACACCAGCCAGGGGACACCCGGGTGGGCTTCTAACTGCGCTGAGTGAACCCAGGTCTGGCCGAAGGGGTGACACGCGGCAGAGCCGTTCCTGAGACACTGGGTGGTGGTGACCCACTTGTGCAGGAAGGGGATGGTCTCAGACAGTGGTTCTCGAATTCTGATGCCCACCACAATGACTGGGGTGGGGGGGTGCTTAAAAATCCCACTGTCTGGTCTGTGAGCCCAGCCCCATGAGCAGTATCAAGGGGTGAGAGCTGGGAACCAGAATTTTTAAAAAGCATCCCACGTGATTCCAATGTGCGGCCAACATCACGACTCCATGGCCCCAGAAAAACCTCACGTCTTCTGAAACTCTGAGCTAGAAAAGGAGCCGACAACATGCTGGTGCTCTCAGAGGTACCGATCGACTGTGCTCTGCGTTTGTGCCCCTGCAGCCCTGCCTTCTGCACCCGCAGAAGTGGCTTCGGGACACGTTGATGCCCGACTTCCATGGAAACTGAGCTATGTCGACCGGGACCAGGACTCACACCAGGTGTTGATCTCTCAAACAGACTCTAGGAAAAATACTGTTGACGTCATTGAAGAGACCACGGAGAGGAGGTATTTGGCACAGAACAGCAAAGGGTGGGAATGTTAGCTGTTTTTTATCGAAAAAAAAAAAAAAGGCAGTTTCCCCAGGTGGCTCTTGCCAGCGGTAGATTCGAAAGCACCACCAAGTGTCAGTTTTCTGCTCGGGGCTCCGGGTGCTTCAAGCATTCACTTCAACCAAAAACGAGCTGGAAAACTTCCAGACACATAAGTGTACATCCTAATTTAACTTCAGTAGCTGTTCTCAGGAGTTTGCCTAAGGGAAAGATGTATTACTAAACTGTAACTTCTCTTATGTCTTCTAAGCCTATAATAAATTTTTGAACCAAATCAGACTGCAGCCAATTAATATTTTGAGTGAGCATAATTTTCTGTGATAGATAATAAATCTTTTATCACCTTGGTTTTATTTTTAAAGGAAGGAAAATGAAAAGAAACAAGTGTGAAGGAAGGGTGCATTTTGCTCAGGAGACGTTTGACAATCTCCAGATGTTCAGGTGGGGTCGGGGGGTTGGGGGGGGCAGAGCCGAGGGTGGCCACACAGGGGCACGGCAGGCATGGGGGCGAGCGGCTGAGCACCCCACTCTCTGCGCCCTGCTGGGCGTGCAGGTCATCACGGGGTTCCCAGCACCATGTGCCCACCCCAGCCCTCCTCCCCCCCGCCCCCTCTTTCAAGGTGCAGAGACATTAGCTCCCGTCCTGCCTTCTAACTCAGCCTGCTAGGGCTGATGCCACCCTGGTGCCACCTGCAGAGCGCAGATGTCTCTGCTTCCCGTCATCCCCTTCCCCCATTCATCTCACACATTACAGTCCGGATCATCTTTCCTAAAGCACCATCTTTATTACCTCATTGTGTTTCTTGGAACCTGCAGTGGCTTTCAGGTAACTGTGGGATGGAGCTTAAGCACCTGGTCTGGGGTTCAAGGCCCTCCAGGACTCGGGCCCGACAGTCTCCCTATCTCTCCCACTCTGCAGGAGTTATGGCAGTCCGATGACACGCGGGGACACCAGGGGGCAAGGTGGTCCTCAGGGTTTGTGTTTGGAAATGGGAATCCGGATCCTACATAGCGCCAGGCCACACGAGGGGTTCATGCCACCAGGTTGTGGGAGCACAGAGGATGCGCTATGTGACCAGGGTCAGCTGCTGGACTTCCATGTGCCTCAGATTCTTCACCTGTCACTAGACATGGTAATGGGACCCGACCCTGGGTGGATGTGGAGCGCAAGAGGACAAATTTGAAGCACTTAGAGCAGCACCTGATGCAAAGTAGGGCCTCAACAGCATATCAGTTGTGGTCACGGTCATCACCATCAAGACCCATTCTGTCTGGAGGGATGAGGATAGGCTTCACAGAGGAGGTGACATCTGAGCTAGCCTAGCTTTTAATTTTGATCAAGTCCAATTTACCTATTTTTTTCTTTTTTTCTCTAGTAGCTCAGGCTTTTCATGTCACATTTAAGAATGGCCAAATCCAAGGTCATAACCATTTACCCCCATGTTTTCTTCTAAGATTTTTAGAGTTTTACCTCCTACATTTGGGCCTTCGATCCATTTTGGTTTTTGAGTTTTTTGTTTTTGTTTTGCATATGTTGGCCATGCATTTTCCAAATTTTTATAAACAATTCAATTTTAAAAATAATGCTATGGATGAGGCACTGGCCTTGTTTTGAGGATGAAGACACAAGCAGGAGGACAGTAAGTAACTTGACCAACAGCTCGTTGGTCAGTGGTGCAGCAGGGGTTCAAACCAGGTGGCATGAGGATGTGAAATGCCGGGCCCAAGGTCACCAGGGGAAGTCAGAGCTCAGGAACTCAGGCAGATCTGTGCTTTCCTCAGCTATGGCATGCTGCCTCTTTACAGCGATTTGTTAAATAAACAAAAGATGTGATTTCTAACCAGAAATGAACCAGAGACCATGGACACCTGTCTGAGCCGCAGCGAATCCTCACCCTCCCTCTGGCCACTTCTCTCTCCTGCAGAAGAACATGTATGGACGGGGTAGATGTCACGGTGTCACTGTCATCAAGATTCTCCCAGCAGATACAGAAACCATCACATGGTGCCCCCTTACCTGGGCTTATTCAGGTAAGCCTGGGTCTAGTGCTGTATGTCCACTGGACTTGCCGGCCCCGAGGCCCTGCTAGCTCCCAAATCCTATCAGCCCAGGTTCTAGAATCTGTTCCGTCAAGGGGCTGCCAGCCTCTGTCTCAGGATGGCTTTCCCCGCTGTGGGTGCCCGGTCGGCACTGGGCAGATTCTGCACCTGACAGCTACTCCAGGGCCTAAGGCCACTGGATTTCAGTCAGTTGGAAAGGCTGCCGAGCCAACAAAACCTGCCATCACCACTGCGACTCTGCGATCCCAGGCACGGAGCCCTGCCCTTGATTTTTTCTTCCAGAAAGCTTTAAAAAATATACCCCACGGGCAAAGCTTCCAGGTGCTTCCTACTCAAGACCTCCTCTCTCCTCCTCACCCACCTGCCCGAGTCCCGGTCATCCTGGGAGGCTCTGCTGGGCTCTGTTCTCCCGGGAGGCCTCATGTCCGCTGCCCTCACTCTGCCTGCCTCTCCTCACCAACACGCATGTGGCTGCCTGTGGCTTTTGAAAGATGGAGCACAAAATCCAGGCAGAGATGAGGGAGATCAGAAGTGGGGCAGGGTGGGGGCCGCTCTGGGGTATGGCCCTCGGGCCAGTGGCAGCGGCTTCCACGTACAGATGGGAGTGAGACACGTAAACTCTTCCTAGAAGTGACGAACCAGCCCAGACTTGAGGAGGGTCCATCTCCTGTCCTGCCCAGAACTCAGCCACATCAGCTGGTGGAGATGGTGACAGAGAAGCGGCAGGACCCCCGGGGCCCTGAGAGGCAGGAGAGGTACACCCAGAGGGACCTGGCCCTACGAGGGACCCTCTGAAGCACCTGCTGGCCGAGTGGCACCTGTTCCCCCCTGAAGACTCGCTCACCCCCGAGACCTCACCAGTAAAAGCCATGGAGGGAGGGCCGTCAGTGCACAAACCGGTGAGAGCCTATGTTGGTGGCAGATGCTCCAGCAGAACGACTTTTAAAGACTTTCTCTCCCTGTGCACACGGCCTAAGCAGACAGGGCCTTGGTACCCCGAGTTTCCCCTCTGGGTTCCTTTTGTCTTCTCAGCTGACAAGCCTCCACTTTGGTGGAGCCAGGCCTACGTGTCATCTCCTTTGTACCCTGCTGCCCTCCCCTCCACTCTGGTGGCCGCACTACCTCTGCACACAATTGGACATGTTAATCTTTTTAATGGAATAAATTTCAATTAATTTCACAGAAACTTGAGCTGTAGAAGGTTTTCTGGCATCCTGGACCTCCAGCTCACCATGGAGCCTTCAGAGGGGGCGGGAGACCATCCAGACCACAGCCGGGGCACAAGATCTGCCTTCTTCCTCCAGCACGGGAGGGCGGAGAGTCCCAGGTGATGGGACAAGGCTATCGCTGACTGATTCACAACTGAAAAAGGAGACTTTTGGAAAGCAGAATTTGTGGGAATTTTATAGATCAAAGTCAGGGAATCTAAAAAGTCTGAGATGTCAGGAATAAAGAGGTAGAGTGACTTCAGAGGGATGGGTGGAGGGGCATCGTCTGGATGCGGCGAAAAGGCAGGTAGGAGGCTAGAGGCAGAGGAAGCCTGCCATCCTTGATGGACAGATTGAAAGAGGACCGAGGATGGCAGCCTGGGACACGTCAGGGTTTGTGAAAGAGGCAGACAGAAAAAAGGCCGCATGCACTTCCATTGGACAGGAACACCCACGTGCAGTCCCCCCCACAGGCCAGGCTGCAGGGCACCGTCATCAGAGGGGCTGTGGGCCTGAAATTCTCCCTGAATCAAGTTCTTGCAGTGTTTGGGTCATCCCACTCCATCCACAGCACGCCGGCAAGCACTCCGATGCAAAGGTCAGACAGTTGTCCTGGGGCTTGATTCCTTCTTGTCTGAAAACCCTAGTGACATTAATGTGGGGTTTTACATGCATGCACTGAGCACCTGCTGCTCCACATCCTCCTTCCTCTGAGCCTGAGGGATGAAGCCCACCTGCGTCACTTCCCCTCTCAGATATCCTCAGGCCCCCGCTCATCTCTGCCACGTGAGGCCAGTGCTGGACCTCCTGGGGCCTCCTCTCAGCCCAGCCAACGCCCCCTGTGAGACCAGGCCTGGTAGAAACTTCTCTCTTCTTTCTTGGTTGCTTGCTTGATTTCTTTTTAAAGATTCTATTTATTTGTTCATGAGAGACACACCGAGAGAGGCAGAGACACAGGTAGAGGGAGAAGCAGGCTCCGTGCGGGGAGCCCGATGTGGGACTCGATCCCAGGACCCCAGGATCATGCCCTGGGCCACAGGTAGATGCTCAGCCACTGAGCCACCCAGGTGCCCCTCTCCCCTATTCTCTGAGTGCCTACCATGGAGCTCTGGCCTCCCCGACCTTGGGACTTTGCTGGCACATTCTGATGGTGCCATCCACATTGCCTTCGCTGCTGCCCAGAGCTCCCCCCCTTCAGGACCTGCATGTCTTTCTCCACAGTTCCTTCCAATTGCAACAGGGTGGGGACGCGTCTCCTGCTCCTTTCTCCCCCCGCAGCATCCTTCACAGGATGACGTGTCTGGCGGTGCTCTGTTAAGTACACATTTTAGTTTTCAAACAACTGGCTGACAGACATGCATCTCCCACAAATTTGCTTTCACTGTGTCTTAACTCACCAAGTCCAATCCCCTCCCTCATTTCTGGGCATTTTAGTTCTTTGCGCTATCCTTGGAGAAGAAGGTGGGAGCCCCACACACAGAGAGTCAGCACACCCCTCGCTCCGAACCGCACCCTGATTTTAAGCAGAGACATCGTGAAGTACAAACCCAATGGGACTGGAAATATAAGGTATATTTCACGATTTCCTACAAAACACATTTTTATGAGGCTAATTTTTTAATCAGCACTTTTGACTATATATGGCTCAGACACTTATGGTTACAGTAAATTCTGTGGAAGTTCAATTAATTGGAATTCTCTGGAGGAATGTGAACTTTCAGTTAAATAGATTTTCACGGTGAATTCTTGAATCAAAGAAAAGATCTTTATGACTTCAGTCTTTAATAGGGAAATATTCCCATGTTTTTCTGCTTTCCTAACTTACTCAATAGGAGGGAATTATTACTGAGTAAGGGAAAATTACTTGTGTTGCCTAAGATCATCATCATATGTGTTTCCATTGCCTGGAACTGTTGGTGTCGTTGTACAAGAGTGAATTGGATGGAATCTAATCCATCCTCTGGGTCGTCTTCCTTGAGGCTGTGTGTGTTGGGATAACTCTTCCACGCAAGTAGTATATATAACCCAACATTTGGTATATGACTTAGCTGAATTTTGGCTAATTGAGGCTTTGACTTGTTTTGGAATCTGAAAAGCTAACAAAACTTGAGCTCAGTAGAGGCCAACCTCTGTTCCTGCGAACCTCGGTACCAAGGGCTAATTGATACCCTTAGTGTTTCTAAAATGGATTCCGAGTAGGTGACAATGAAACACATATCCACACGTGCACAGGGTGGTTACAATAAAGCTCCCAGTGACATATACAGCTAAGGAGGGAGCTAATTATCTCAGGAACCAAGGATGAGCTAATTACTGTAATTTGGTGCAACTCAGCTTTTAGTTTTGGAAATTCAAGGCCAATGGGGAAGTGTGTGAGCAGCTCAGTGCTGGGCAAAAAGACAGCAATGCTGGTGGTGGCAGAATGACGAACTGGAAGGAACCTGGGACCCGAGGCAGAAACCTAAATTCTATCTGAGACTGCTGGCTGGCCAGCTTCACGTGCCTCGCTCGCCAAACCACACATCCTTCACTATGAAATTTGAGGTCGCCTGGGGTCTCTAGGATTTCCTCCGGCGTCTACACTGTTCAACCCAAGAGTCTCATGAATATTCAGATCAGGAGAAGATGTTTCAACATTCGTAGTGAACCCAACATGTTAGCATCACAGGGGAACATGGGTTCTCCATTCGGCAGCTCAAAACCCTCAAGGATCACATCATCCTAGGTCTCTTTAGTTGGCACAGTGTACGGACTTTCCTAATCTCCGAGAAGCCATCCTGACAGCAGTGATTATCTACTAGTTGCTTTTCCCCCATGCTTTCACTTGACATATCCTATTTCCTGAGCAAGCACAGTTTTGCCAACCCTCCCATAGTAAAAAAGGATAAAAGATCCCATGATATAGGATATGAAATTTGATTCACAGAGTGAAACACAGAACGGTCTGCATGGGGCTCAGGACTGACTACATTTACCAGGGTTCAACAGTAATGGTAAGGAAGTTATGGATTCCTAAAGCAAACCGGGTCATCTTTGCTGCAGGTCACCCTAATGCCACAGGGCATACTACACATAGTTAACTCACATCGCTGGAACTACATGCAAATAAAACATGTCAGCAGAACACAGAAATTGGGTCTCTAAATCTTGCAGCCTGGTCAACATATCTTTTAGGAGACTCTGGTGAGGAAGCAAAACGCTGACGGGAGAGGCCAATATGTCCCTGGGAGGCTGATCAGGTTTGTGTCTCTTATATGGTTTTCATTTCTAGATGTACAATAAGTGACACCACCGGTCCCTTGAATGTTGAATGGCCTCATCAGCAGGTCCCATGACAGCAAGCTGGAATGACCAACTGTGGTTAATGGATTTTTTTTTTTAATCTGTGCTGGGGGCCATTAGGACATTCATGGTTGGTCCGTCTGCACAGAATTTGACTTTTGGCTAATTTGTTTCTGTTGCCCTGGACACCTGGTGTGGGTAGGTAGAGACCCTAAGGGTAGGCAAGACTATTTCTGATACATTGCACCTGGACGAGGAAAACTGTGTACTGGGTGGAAGCTGTAGCTGTGATTTCCCCAAGTGCATGGTTCCTGTCACTGGGTACTTCCCCGTGGGGTGCGGAAGCTATGCCCGAGGCTTCAGAGGGGCACAAAGCAGGGCAGATTCCACACCCACCTCTGGGCTCCTGTCTACCAAGCTGTCATCTGGCCATGGGGACTGGGAGGTAGCGACTGCTGGATGGTTCTGGGGGCACTGCTGAATGCCATCCCACAGAGGAGGTTCAGCTAACGCTGGCTGCCCTGTGGCCAGCAGTTCCCATCTATATTCTTCGGTGTCAGGCTGATGGCAAGCATGCCTTTTGTTGACATTCAAGTCAGAATGTTTGCACCATATGAGATATGAGACTGCCACGGGGGTCTCGGAGCAGCCCTCAGGCTCCTCAGATGCCCCATCTTCCCTGGGTTCATGTCAGGAGAAACTGATGATGGTGGGGGGTTCCAAGTGTTTCCTGGATGAAGTGATTATGGAGTCATTAGAAGAAGGGAGGTACACCAACACCAGACACAGCAGAGTGGTGCTGGGTTTCTCTGGAGAACAAACTGGCTGGTGAGATCACTATCAGCGGGTCTGTGAAGGCAGCAAAGCCCACCAACCTTGGGCCTCAGCTATTCACCACTGATACAGCATCCGTAGGAAAAAGGAAAGATGCCATAATCCTATAAAGCACATGTACACACAAAATACGACTATTAAAAGAAACGTTGCTGTATTTTTTATTCCCTCCCAGATGTGTGTGTGTGTGTGTGTGTGTGTGTGTTGGTAGGTGGGCACAAAATCTAGTTTTTAATAACACTAAGGTCATGCCACCTATGTGATTTTGTCTGCCATTTTAAAATTTATATCAATATTGCTTTTTCACATCACGAAGCATCTCTGAGATAATGCCTTTTAGGAGATACACCAGAGTTTCTTTATTATGCTCCTGGTTTTGACATGATTCTGTTTTCATTACCATAAAAATGCTATTGCTGCATCTCTATACAAAAATATTTACCTGGATCTCCAATATCTCCCTAGAATAAATTCCTATGAGTGGAAAGCATGGACCACATTCACTGTGAATTAAAAGAATGAATAGGGACGCCTGGGTGGCTCAGTGGTTGAGCATCTGCCGTTGGCTCAGGGTGTGATCCTGGGGTCCTGGGATCGAGTCCCCCATCAAGCTCCCTGCAGGGAGCCTGCTTCTCTTTCTGCCTGTGTCTCTGCCTCTCTCTATGTCTCTTGTGAATAAATAAATAAAATATTTTTAAAAAATGGGTAAAGGACACGAATGGGTATATTGAAGACCCACACAAAGTCCCAGAAGATACAGAAGTGTCTGCACTCACTAATAACAAAAAGAAATCCTATTTCAGAGAGACTATTTTGTTTATCAGATCATCAAAGACTGAACAGCAACAATATCGAACATCACCAAGAATGGGGTGTGCTCCCCCCGAGGGGGACAGAGACGGATACAGTAGAACACCTACAGTAAGCAGTCGGCGAAGCTCATCAAAAAGGACTCTGGTAGGTAGATTTTGTGAGGAAGACTGTGGGAAACAGGTGTAAGGGGCCCTTCCAGACCATGTGCTCAGCTGCCTCTGAACTGAGGGGTAACGGCTCACATGTGCTCACTGCCATCCCCGCGGCAATGTCCCCAGGTTCGGAGGGCCGTTCCCCCACCACTCAGGGCTCATGCTCAGGAACTGACTGTTTCTTCTCCAGATTAAATAAATTCTACACTTGCTCTGTTTTGCATTCCTGTCACTTGTATTTTGGCCGTTCTTCTGCTCAGTGGGGTAAGGAAGTGAACCTCTATTATCTTAGGTTATATAATACACTAAGATATACTATATGTAGGATATAGGATATCGTACATATACTATATAGGATCCTCTTCTAGGATATGCTATAGAACCCCGTGTGGAGGATGGATGGGTGGAAGGGACGCCAACCAAGGCTGTTGGTCAACGAGAGGCTTTAAGATTCGGGGTAATTCTTACCCAGTCTGGGGATGTCCTCACCAACCTCACAAACACCCACTTGAGCATCTCTGATGCACCAGGCTGGGCACAGAATACGTGCTGTGCGCGGTCACATCTGATCTGTGCAGCGACTACAACACATTATGTTTCCCAGTAAATCCACCAGCCTGAAATTCAGAGCACCTGGTTCTTGCCCAGACCGCTGTGGGACATGACAAAAATCATGTAACTGTTCCCACCCTCAAAATACAGAGAACCACACTGGCTGCACCTGTAGGAGAGAATTTATGGGAGGAAACCTCCAAGATCCTAAAGCACATTTCTAGGTATCCTATAGTTAGCAGACCAAGTGTCATCAGCCCACCCGATCCTTCCCGCAGGTGGCGCCACCTACACACACACACCACCCAGCAAAACCCAGGGTTCCCCCCCCCCCCAGCCCACATCCATTCATCGAATTAACGCAGGGTTCAACTCCACGGGGCAGAGTTCTGTGCCAGGAAAGAGAGTCTTAGAGATAATCTAAAACTACCCTTCTTACCAGAGAGGACTTGCATTTTTCCATCAGTTCAAAATGCCAACCAGAACCAAGAGAAAACCCCAGATTAACAACCCTCCCTGCAAACAGCCTTTAAACCCAGGGAAACGCTTCTTTTTTTTTTCAAAGTCATCTGCCCAGAAAAGTCTCTCCGCATCCTCTCACCCTCCCCTCCCTGGATATACATTTTAACCCAGAGAGTTTGGATGTGTGATTTTTTTTTTCAAGGCTGAGAAGAAGTCTCAAAATAAAATGACATTCCTGAGCATCTGACAGCTCAGTTGTGTTTGTGGTGACGTGACTGACCTCCACGCCCAGGCTACAGTGGGTCACAGCTCACTAGAGGCGACGTTCCTACTGGATCTGGGGTAGGAACAGGGAGGCTGCCAGCGTTTCGCTTGCCTGCAAGTGTGTGCAAGCAGCCAACAAACTCCCCTTGCGGCTGTGGGGCTCTGGGGGCTCCGGGCCACTCAGGATGGCCTGTGTGGGCTTCCTGAAGCTCCACAGGCTGGAAAGTGCTGGGAGGGAAGGGGCCCAGTACCCAATGCGGGCCGGCCTAGGATTGGGGGGCTGCTCTGAGGGTGACATCAGAGCAGGGACGCGAGGGTGCGTGGAGGCTGGCCAGGCAAGGGGGGCAAAGGGCCGTGCAGTGCCCAGAGGTGTGTGGGCACACCCAGTGAGGAGCGCAGGAGGCAACGGGTGCTGACCAAAGCGGACGGTGCAGAGGAGAGGCCGGGAGAGCGGAGGCAGGCCCTGTGTCCACCTTAATGCCTTTGCACTTTCATCTAAGGACAGCGACTGAGGGCTCCAGGGTCACCGTGTGTCAGATGCCCCTAATGAGCCTGTAATGTGCCTTCCACAACCACGCCACTGCCGTGTGGGCCCAGGGAGCAACGAGTGGACAGGGGACCCCAGTGTGGTAGTTCAGCTGAGGGACCACGGCAGTGGGGGCTGGCACCAGCCTCCGTGCGGGCAAGTCCCCGGGTGTGATGCTGCCCGGGCACGGCTTAGCGGGGAGGCATCACGGGGGCCTCTCAGGCCCCAACACATGCAAGAGGACAGACGCCGGCGCGGGCCAGTGAGGAAACCGCGACCCCACCTTAGGTGACAGCTGTAGAGAGGGTCCCAGCAGACATGGGCTGGGGTGGGTTGCATCTCAGGCCGCAGGTGAGATGAGCAGCACGTCTCCTCACCGTGAAAGCAGTTCGTTGACCCTGAACGACCTTGGGCCTTGCAAGACTCTGCTCCTTCCTCCTTCTTCCATCTTCCGCGACACCACTGCCCACATCTTGAGCGGCCCACGGCAGCCCCTGGCTGGAGCCGGGTGGGCCTGGGGTCCCCAGGGGGCGGGTGTGTCCCGGGCACCTCGACCTGCCAACTCCCGGGAAGCGTGACCACGTCACTCATCATGGTATCAGTGCCAATGGCACTAATCGGGTTGTGTTTCTTTAAAGGATTCAGTGTGAGAGGGACACTGAAAAGCCACACAAAGGACACCTGACAGGCTTTCAGGCCAACTGCGGGAGAGAGGGCCTCCGACCCCTCCTGAGGGAGACTGCCTCCGTCGTCCCAGATGACGGCGATCATCACTGTGCCGTAACCCCTGTCGTGGCTGCAGCTGTTCTGGGCAAACGCTCACCCACCACCCCAAGGACAGCTGTGTTTGCTGCACTGCCCTTAGGAGACAATCTGCTTCTGTTCCAGGTTGGGACGCTCGGGCAAACCGCTTGGTGGCGATCCCCATTCTCGGTTGGCCTAGCGTGCAGCTGTCCCTGACTTTTCCAGTGGCTCTGGGGCTGCCTGTGAGAGCCACCTCCTGCCCTGACCACCACCACAGCACATGGCTCACCCCCGGGACCCGACCCCCGCGGCCCTGGCAATGCTCACTGGGTGGTAGGTGTGTGGCACACGCTGACCAGCCAAGGTTCTCTCTCAGCACCTTCCTGATGGACTTTTGAGGCTGACAGCCTCTTGCCTCTGGGTCCTGGGGTGTGAGGGCGCAGATGCGGAGGTCCCAGGGGTTATTTGTACTCCTGACCTCATGGACAATGTCTGTTGTCAGTGGGAGAGAGTAAAATAAACTCCAAAAAGAAGTTGACCTGACGGGAGATGCAGGAGGAAAAAGGAACGCAAGAAAGCAAGATAGGTAAAGGGAGGGACAGGTGCGCACCAGAGGATTTGCTCCAGCACCTGGATACAGCTTTGCCTGATGCCAATCCTGCCTATTCCTGGCATGTGAGACATTTTTCTTTTTTGTTTATTCTAGTTTCACTTGGAATTCTGTCCCTTATAATTGAAAAATACTGGGAACATATACACTTTTTTTTTTTTGCTATAGATACCCTGTTTCCAAGGTTCTGCCCATCTCCCTCCTCCACAAAACTCTTTCTTGTCTAAGATACTGTGGATAATAACAAGTCTTTATCCTCCAGGAGTTCCTTGTCTTGTCCAGACACATCCTCATCCATGCTTAAAAAGATACATATCTTTATATACATCTATATTTATATCCACATAAATAATTGTGGCAGGCAACGAACACCAGCTCCTGTGCTGCATGGAACCGGCATTCTGGATTACGGAGGAGATCTCATTCCTACATTTTTCAAGGAATAGCTTTCAGGGTTTGATTTTTTTTTTTCCTGGCTCACTGACAGCGGCATCTGATGCAATTCAGAGATCTACAAACCTCGGAGGCTGGCAGCTGTAGAGATGAGGGTAAGTGATAAGAAGGTGCATGATCTGGTGGGTAAAGTACTGATGTCCCAGTGAAGACCCTAGTGAATAAGCCTGCATCAGCCTGAGCAAATCAAATGCTGCCACAACGGATTCCTTGAGCATCCTTCTCTGGCTCCTCTCGGCCTCCAGAATTCTTGGCTTAGCTCGAGTCCGAATGCCCTGAACTGGTCTCCTGCGAGCCCACTGCCCAGTGTGTCTGTTGCAGAGAACCTATGGCTGCCCCACTGCTCTCTGGAGTGTTTCTGCAGAGCCTCCCCTAACCCCCCACTACTAAAATCTCCTTCTATGCTAAATCCCCACAAAATGTAATGTTCAAGAACAGGTTTCCTTTGATGCCCACATCAGAACCTTGTAGATTGTTGGTGCTGAGCATTTGCAGATTAGTAGGGTCATACCAATGACTCTGGAAGTAGTAACTACTATGTGTTGAGGGCACACTGTGGTGCCAAGCAGTGATCAATGCTTTATATATATTTATGTTTATTTCACACTCCTAATATAGTATTTACTGTTAGCCGACCATTGTTCTGCACTTCCAAATATTAATTTTCTTAATCTTCTGGACAGGTATTACTATGGATTACTTTTCCCTTAGAAGGATAGGGCAAGTAGGACTCCGAAAGATCACACTTGCCCAAGAAGGCGCATCTTACTGGATGAAGAGCCAGGACTCTGGCAGTGCCACTCTTAGGGTCCGTGATCTGTGGCCTCTCCTTGTCCAGACACCTTGGAAAAGCTCAGAAAAGTTAAGCCTTGGCCAAGGTCCCATGCCCACAAATGGCAGAATTAGAAAACCGTATTGCTTGATCCATTATGCCCGTGATTCCCCAAGGACGGCTCAGTGCCAGCAGCATCCACAGCACCTGGGAACACATTTGAATATGAATTCTCAGGCTCTGTCCTAGACGCAGGGGCTCCTAGCAAGCCCTCCAGGGGTGGTGATGCATGCAGCAGGTGGGGTTGTCTATAAAAATTCTGAGAACTGTCTGGGTAAAAATGACTGGACCACCGCTTCCCTACAGAAGCGGGTCTGAAGGGAAACAGAAGTGTAGTGAACAGAAAACTCTCTACGAGCATGGAGAGAAGGGACAAGTTCCCTGTCTCTGGCACTCTGTCGCCTCATAAACCTTCTTGTGCTGCACTGAGCAGGCTTCGCCTCCTCGGTTGCCAAAAGCAGTCTACTGCTCTGAAGAAGTGAATTTCCCAGGATCTCCCTGAGGTGTGGAAAAGTGCACTGTTTTCCCCAGTATGTTTCTGGGCCTTCTTGCACACCGTCCAAACATGCATGACCTCTGGCTGCCAGCGTGGTGGGCCCACTCCCCATGGACTTTCATCCCAGCAAGCTAGTTGGAGAGCCTGAGCTCCCTGGGGGCGTGCAGCAGGAAGGGGGGTGGGTGTCCAGGGTGACGTGAGAAACAGCCCATCTTCTCTCCAGCGCCACAGGGCTCATTATCTAGTCCGTAGATAATTATTCAAAGTATTTGAAGCTCCTATGTCTTCCTCTCGAGCTTGTTCCTGCTCATCAGCACCTTCCCAGGAGGCTGGGCACGGAGGACGAGGGCATCTGGCTCAGAAGCCTACCACGCCTGGCACTTCTGCTCACTGCACTGTCGCTGTGCTAGGGCCGTACACACCCTGTCCCTGCTGCCTGTACCCCTCTGTCACCCATCTCTCACCCTTTCGTATCTACACAGTGGAAGGCAATAAGCGATGAACTGGGTGGGGTGCCTGGAGTGGGGGCTCAGTTGGAGAAGCATCTGCCTTGGGCTCAGGTCATGATCTCAGGGTCCTGGGATTGAGTCCTGCATTGCCTCCCTGCCTCTCAGGCAGTCTGCTTCTCCCCCTCCCTTTGTCCCTCCCCACCTCCCTTGCACACTCACTCTCTCTCTTTCTCTCAAATAAATAAATAAAATCTTAAAAAGAAATAGATGAATGGACCAAGACCAGGTAATTCACAAGAAAAGATTGGATCAGTATTAATTTATGGAAAACTGATGGAAAACAATCAATGTACTATTAAACACATGCTAATTTAATCGGCCACAGGTGTAATTACATATCTGCTGACTTAGATAGCCATGCAATTGGATTATATTAGCAAAGATTTTTTTAAAATCATTGTATCATCAATATTTTTTTCTAAATGATAAGATCTGATGTTGGTGAGTATGCCACAAGAACGAGTGAGTAAGCCCATGTAAATCAACTTGTAATTATATTGGAAGAGCCTCAAAAAAGTTTATATTTTTTGACTCAGTAATTTCATGTCAGGAACACATCAGGCCCTTGGCGTTCTACTCCATCAATTCTAATATGGAATATTATAAATAGTCTAGATATCCAACGAGAAAATGATTACTTAAATTCCTATAAATCCATTCGATGAAATATATCACTATTAAAAATTATGTGTACAAATGTTTAATGATACAAAATGCTAATTGCATTATAATAGGCAAAAAGGTTCGGATATAACACCTCTTATAATTGTATAGAGTGCATTTACCCTTGGAAACAAGATTAAAAAAACACTAAAATATTAATAGTAATTATCTGTGGGTACTGGGTCTATTTGTACTATTATAAGAAGTTTTTTGTTCCTTTTCTTGTGACATACTTTTCTATGTTCTGTGTTACTTTTACAATGGGAAAATCAATAAATAATAAAAATTAATTAACTACCTAAAATGAGCCAGGCCCCAGGATTGAGAATTTGGGATAAAATAACAAGTGGGTCATCACCCTAATGCCCGTAGGATATTCTGTTATGGGAAAGGATCTAGAAACTAGTATTTACCACATAAGGTGGGTGTGGACAGAGCCTTGGGAGCCTGTGAGTCACAGAAGCCTTCATGGAAGAAGTGGCATCTTTTACTTTCAACGTTACCCCTGTTCCACCTTGACATTGTTTTCTTCTGCTATTGCCTCTGTTTGAAAACGAGTCCCTGTATGAATTGATAATTTATATTAAAAGCATGAAATAACATTCTGGAGATGGAGAGAGAAGAAGAGAACCCTCAGGCCCTCATGACATGGTGCTCCCTTGGGGTGAACAGACCTAACTGGGCACCTCCGTTTCTGCTGCCAAACAGACTACAGCTCACAGGAGGACATCCTGGGGACAGTGCAGGGGAGCCTTGGGGGCAGCCCTGCTCTTCCTGTCCAGGTATACCTGAGTATGGGTGTTCTGCACACAGGCGAGGCCAGGAGGGTGTTGCACAAGCTGACCCAGCCACCAGGTGCAGGCCATACGGGAAGCCCCTGGCTGAGGGAAGACAGTGTGAAGGCACACCTGGCATTTTGGGTCATGTGTCTTGGGTTATTTAAATCTCCAGAGGAGAGCAGCTCTGGGGCTAGGGAGCCTAGATTCGAAGCAGGGCAAGCACAGAGGCCACAGCAACGAGTCCCCGTCCCGCTCTGCAGGGCCCAGGTCTGCCCCATCTCATGCAGGAGCCTCCTTAGCTCACCTTCTTCAACTTCAGGGAACACCAGGTGGCTCCTGTGCAACCAGGCACCCTCTGTCACCTCCTGCACTGCAGCCACCACTTAGCACACTGCCTTGTCTTAAAGCTGAGGAGGCAAGACCTGTTCCTAAAACCGTCCTGACTTGCTTAGATGACATCCTGTGTGCTTGTCCCCATAGACAGGAATCTCCCTCGGGCCAAGCCAGAATGCCTCCTGTCACCCGTCACCCTTTAGCTTGTACGAGCATGGGCCCTGCCCAGGGCCAGCACAGGGTGCCGAGTTCCTTCTTCCTGATCTGGTGCCACACCAGCCTCTTCTGTTGTATGTCACCCGGGGCCCCTGAGCCGTCCCCTTGTCCTGCAACCACCCCGGCCCCTCACTCGGGCCTTCTCACGCATGGAGCCCACAGCAGCTCCCCAAGCAGTCTTTCACAGCAGACAGACCCAGAGCCTCCCTTAATGACAAAACAGCAGGTCTAAGTCTCCTGGATTGTTTGAGCTGGCAAATCTCAGTTATTTTAGGCACTGGGGCAGCAGGTGGGGGAACAGCCGCACAAATGGGCTCACACGCAGGCCCAGGTATGGGTGGGTATGCTTGGGGGAAGGGGTGGAGCAGTGCGGGCTCACCTGATGCCCAGGGAGGGGCACACGGAGGGCTCCATGCCCTTGGGTGAGCGACTGCCCTGTTTGCCCAGGGACACCCCTGTGTCAGTACCGAGTGTCTGAGCATCCTGGGAACCCCTCAGTCCCAGAAAAACTGAGACAGCTGGTCGCCCAGGGTTTAGGCAGCTCATCACGAGTGGGGAGGGCCAGGGGGCCCCAAGGGACCCAAAGCTGATCTTCATTATTTATGTCAGTCATGTTGAAAATGCATATAAACCCCAAATTTCCCCGTCTTTCTACACAGACATATGTGTCTGTACCCAAGCCTTCAGGCATGTCTGGGTGTAACTACTCCCATGACACTGGGGATGGTGTTTCCGGAGAGTTGTTTTTGCTCAGGTTTAGCCAGAACCTTCCAGAGTCTTCTAGACACATAGGAGCCACACGGCTGTGACAGGTCACAGGACAGGGAGCTCTGGGCCTGGAGCTGGGGGGGGGGGGGGTGGCCAGGAGAGGCTCTAGTTACCTGATGCCACATGTCAGTCTATACACCTACACACACAGTGCTCTTAAAGACAGGTGTGGTGGGGGACTCTCTGGGAACATGGCCTACTGGACCCTAGCCCAGGCCTGGTTCAGAAGAGCCCCCCACCCCACCACCCTGCTTCTGTGAGCCCCACTGGCCATAAGCCCCCCGCTGACTGGGGGCGGGCTTGCCTGAATGAGGACATCTTTGGGCTCAGCAGGGAGCCCATGATGAAATATTTTAATCCGCAGCCGACCTCCTGCTGTGAGCTTGGTAATTAGACCTTCTGAAAAATCAGTGCACTCCAAAATTTTTGCAAAATGAAAATGTTAATTAAGAAAGCAAAATTTCAAACTCCTATAACATCAGGAGACATGTCAGCTGCACAACATCACTTGGTGTTCTGCAGGCGGGACTTGTGGGGGAGACTTCAGGGAACCGCAGCAGCAGCAGCCGGGCCGGTGGCGGGGGTGGGCTTCCTTCCCAGACAGGCCAGTGTCCCTGCTGCAGCGCGCGGTGGTCGCTGCGGGGAAACAGCTTTGCCACGATGTACGGAGACTACTGCTGAGACCATTGCCTCTAAAACATCCCTTTAGGGGAGCCCAGTGACCACCCTTCAATCCTCAAACGCCCCTGAAAGGTGGAATGGAACTGTCAGGAGAAGAAAGAGTGGAGACAACAACGCTCAAATGAATGTATCCCAAGGAGAAAAGGATGGTGAGCAGCTGTGCTTTCCGCCCCTGAACCTTTAATGAATTAATGAGATGAGACTCGGCTGCTGCTCCAGAATCCTAAATTATGATTGGAAAACCCAAGTTCTCAAAGCCCCAGAGAATGACCCTCCTGAACGACAGAGTTTCATGCACCTGAGGACGGGACCTGGGAGGCCAGGGGCTTTCACACAAGGAAGGGACACCCCAGGGACCCCAAACACGGACCACAGACCATAACGAACCACTGTGGTCTGCTGAGTGCCTGCTGTGTACCTGATGCGATCACCTCCTGGTGGTTTAACTACACGTAGTCCCTCAGCTTCTCCCAATAATTATGCAACACAGGAACCTTCACCCTCCCGTTGTGGATGAGGAAAGTGGCTCAGAGGTTCAAGGTCAAGGAAAGCTAAAAGGGTCATCTGGCTCCAAAGCCTGTGTTTTTTCATCTTATGATTTTCTCACCATTGGAGCAAAAATTATTCTATCTTTGGCCCAGACTCAAGACACTGTTAGGTTCTCCTTCCATGTCAGTGGCCAAGGAAGGGAACAGAACCAACAATATGACATCAAGTGAGGTTGCCCACGAGTTGTCTTAGTGACCTTTATGGCACCCTTTCGAGGTCTTTCTGCCCTGTTTACAAATGTGGAAACCGAGGCTCAGGGAGTCACGGGCCTCACACGGCCCTGTGAGTTGCAGGGCTGGCTTTTGTTCCAAGCTGGGGCTGTGAACCCTGGGTTCTTCCCACCGTGGATATGCTTCCCAGAGGCTGCCCAACCACCAAGCACCTTGATGAGTTTGGACCGTTTGGGGGTATCACTGGCCCTATAATTTATTTTTTCCAACGAACTTCCTCTTTACGTAAACAAGTTTCATCGATAGAGGAACTTCTGCATCACTAGTGTACGCAGAACACCAGCATGCTTGGCAGGGAAGATGTGGTGAATGCAAAATTAATACTGAAAAAGCAGAATTTATGAGTAATTCCACCCAGGACAACTTAAAGCTCGGGACCTGCGGTCTGCACTCTCTCTGTTACAAAGGAGCCGTCAAAGCCTGGCCTCTCGTCTATGACGCAGAGCCTGAGGACAACCAACGCAGAACGCCCTCCTTACTGTGTCCCCCCACCTTCCTTAACATGCTCACGTGGCCCCGAAAACCACATCCCAGACATCTGCTGAACGCACAGTGCTTTGTGTGGTCACTCGGGGGGCCCTGCTGGAGTAGTGGGAAAGTGTGTGGCTTGCATCAAACACTTGCAAGTCGCTTGGTACGTGGGATCCTAACCAAGCAATCATTTCTGCCTCAGAACTCCTTACGTTCTGAAACAAAGACCTGAAGAATGTTCTGGGTTTTCCTGGCCTTGCTAATCCATTTGGTGCAAATGATGCAGGAAGGTAGAACCACAAGGAAACTTGGCGACAGGCGGCCCCCAGGCAGCGGGCTGGGTGGCATACAGAAGGTGCTCAAACACTGCTCATCGAGTCTGGTTCATAAGAGGCCAAACCCCATGAGGGGGTTTAAGATCCAAGCGAATGGAACCAGGGTTTTTCTGCCCTGGACTGTGTTCTCTTTTCAGGTATGAGATTAACATGCACAGGAAGTCAGCCGTAAGGGGGTAACGCACACGGGAGGATGCTGGGGGGAAGGGGGGCTGGGACCTGCTCGCAAGCCCCATGCTGGGGGCGGGACCGGTGCGGAAGGGAGCTCCACTGGGTCTCGAGGTCACCATGACACCACAGACACGGCTCTTGTGCTTTCAGGTCACCGTGAGTCCACGGGAGGAGTGTGATGTCTACAAGCCAAGTCCTGGATGAACCCCCTGCCCCCCACATCCAGGCAGGAGAGAGTTTTCCAGAACACTTCCTACTGCTCACTGTGGTTCTGCTGATGGACTTACATCTGTGCTGGACTGTTCCTAAGGAGGGCTAGCGTTTGTTAAAAGGCAGCTCAACAGATCTCACTGAGCGTTCCTCCTCCAAAGAAAACTCCAGATGGATGTTTCTCAAGCTGAGGGGCAATAAGCAAGGAGTGTGAGGACATAGCCTCTTTTGAAGGACTTTTAAGTTTCACATGTTCATTTTGATGCAATTCTTAATAAAATTAATATGAAATGTTCTTGACCTCTTGGATGCCTACCTAATAAGCAGGCCCTTTCATTGAAATGAGTCCCTGGGTTTATGTTTAGGAATGCACTGCTGCCAAGTGGTACTGCTTCCAGTGTTGTGGGCCAGTGAGGAAAGAATAAAGGTGAATTTGATCATGTAAATAAATAATACATCCCTGCCAAGCGATGTGATGATAGTGTCAGGTGGTATTGTTGCAAAGATGGTTTCTCGGCAGGTCAAATAAAGAAAAATCATAGGAAATTAAGTCATATAAAATCTTAAAAAAAAAAAAAGGGATGCCTGGGTGGCTCAGTGGTGGAGCGTCTATCTTCGGCTCAGGGCTTGACTTCAGGGTCCTGGGATTAAGTCCCACATCAGGCTCCCCACAGGGAGCCTGCTTCTCCCTCTGTCTGTGTCTCTACCTCTCTCTCTGTGTCTCTCATGAATAAATAAAATCTTTAAAAAATCAATATAAAAAGAGAACTGTAGTTCTATTCACCAGCAAATATCAATTAGAAAAGTTACATTTGAAAAAAAATAGTTCCAGAAAATACCTAATACCTAGGAATAAATTTAAGCTACACATTTGGAAACAATTTATGGAGGAAATTATAAAACTTTAGCAAAAAGACATTTTTTTTTTGAAAAAGTAAAAAGAAAACAGCTACTCTACCATGTACTGGAAAATCCAGTAGCTGACATTGATAAATTCTCCCTCAGTTGGGGTATAAACTTAATGTAATTCCAACTAATTTTCTAAAAGTGTTTTTTTTTAAGACTTATTTATTTTTAGAGAGAGAGAGAGAGACAGAGAGAGAGAGAGAGAGAGAGAGAGAGAGAATGTGAACAGCAGAGGAGTGGAGGGAGAGAGAGAGAGAGAAAAACCCAAGCAGACTTCCTGCTGAGCACAGAGCATGACATGAGGCTTGATCTCTTGACCCTGAGATCATGATTTGAGTTGAAATCAAGAGTCGGGTGCTGAACCAACTGAGCCACCCAGGTGCCCCTCTTCCAAAAGTGTTTTTTAAAAGAACTGAACAAACTTATTTTAAACTCTTGTGTGTGTTGCACACATGTACACATACACGCTCTTGCACACAGAGGGCCAAAGATAGCCAAGACATTTCCCAAGAACATGGTCGGGACCAGACATCAACATACGGCTTATGGATACAGACTCTGTAACAGATTTAATGTCACACCTGTCATAAAGCTACCATAATTCGGAAGGTGTGTTTCTGCTACCCTGATAATTAAAAGGCCAGCTGGAGGACACAGAGGGTCTGAAAGCAAACCCACTCATACCTCACAAGTTCACAAATGTCAGAGGCATCCTGAAAAACCAGTAAGGAAGGGAAGATTTTTTTTTTTCAGTAAGTGGTTCTGAGACATTTGGTTATTCCTGTAGAAAAATAATTCTCACACCATACCCCAACATCACTTTCAAGTGGATTAAAGATGTAATTGTGAAGATGAAATTATAAAAATGTTAGAAGATAAGGTAGGAGAATAGATCCTCAGGGTGGGAAAGGACTTTTTAAAAAAGACATAAGAAATGCAAGCCATAAATGAATGAATTTGATGTCACTGAAATTATCTTTTCCCGCCTAAGCCTATTAACACCAGGGTGAAAGACAAGGTATGAGATGTGAGAAAATATTGGCAATAATAAAGTGGGCATGGAATTCAAAATATATAAAGAAATTATACAGATGAATAAGAAAGGGATGAACAACCCCAGAGAAAAACAGGTGAAAGACACTGACAGGTGTCTTACAGAAGAGGTAACATGAGTGGTAATTATATTTACAAAAGATATTAACCTCGTCAGGAATCAAACATATGCAAATACAAACCCACATGTTGGCAAATGTGCAACAGGACGCACATAAATGTACAGCCACACCACAAATAAAATTAAAAACTAACTAGAAACAAGCTGCATATCCACAGACAGAAGCCTGCATGAAGGCCTTGGGATAGGTTTGTACGATCGAGAAGACTCGATTAGAGCCCATGTATCAATATACACAGAATACCAACAAGGCTGGGGGCCACACTCAGGCAATAGGGGTATAAGCAACATATGGCAATGGTTACATCAGTTAAAACATAAGTGATATGCTATTTAGAGAGTCACAAATATGTGGTAAAACATTCTTGTAAATGCAGCAGGGAAGCAGAGAGAAAATTCAGGCCTGGTTCGTCTGGAGGGGGCAGACACAGAAGGGGACCCGGCATGTGCAGCCCCACTCACCTGCTGAGCTTCTTGCTGCATGGAAGGTATGACTGTTCATTTTACTATTCTTTGCACTTCATGTGTATTCATAATAAAACATCTCATTAACATATAAAAAAGCATCTGAAGGGGCACCTGGGGGGCTCGGCAGTTGAGCATCTGCCTTCGGCTCAGGGCATGATCCTCGGGTCCTGGGATCAAGTCACACATAGGGCTCTCTGTGTCTCTCATGAATGAATGAATGAATGAATGAATGAATGAATGAATGAATAATCTTTTAAAAAATGCATCCAAAACAAAAAATGTAAATGTAATAAAAACAAATGTCACCCCCTGGGGCAGGGAACATACAGCCTGTTCTTTGTTACCGCCTCTAAAAGAGCTCTATGCACCACTCACTCCATGTGACTTATGTCCTCCTGGACTAACGAGCTGCTCTCTCATGGGAGGAATATTTTATTGGGGTTTGGTGTCTGAGCTGGAGTTCTGACAGGTCATTTAGAGAACCTGCAGAGATTCTGTATGGAAATATCACAGGTGGGTCCACTTTCAGGGTGCTAGTAGGGACGAAGGTAAGGGTATTAGATTGATTACACCTGAGGCCATGTCAGGAGACAGTCGGTTTCTAGATACTGCAAAAAAAGGTTCTTCTGGGTGACGTGAATACGAACCTCATCATTCCCAGTAATAATAACACTTTGTATTTGCAGGGCAATTAAAAGATTTTCAAAGACTTTTCGTAGACATGAACTCATCTGGTCTTGAGATAAGTCATTCCGGCTTTTCAGCTGAGGACACTGAGCCCAGACATACAGCTCAGCACAAAGAAAACAGCAGGGGCACCAAGACTCGGGTTTCAGTTCTGATACCATAACTAAGTCATGATCTTGGGCAAAACGTAATGCACATTTTCTGAACTATTTTCCCGCTGCTGAATGGAGATATGGTGAATGAAAAAGGCCATACACACAAAACGCCTTGCCTGGAGGCTGGGGCACTGGAAGCCCTAAGGGAAGGGTTGGTGTATTCTTCGGTCCTATGTCCCGAGCTATGCAGCCGTACAGTGACAACCTGAAGCCAGTGCTTCTGTGACTTCAGGCTGTCGTTTATTTGTAATAAACTTTATTATTAAGGTATTAAATATACTTTATTGTGTATAGGTTTGATTGGAGAAAATCACACCCAAAATGGTTAATATTGTGTAAAACATTTGGCCATGTGAGCAATGACTCCTTACCCACAGTTAGAGGGAAAAGAAAACAAACTAGTTTTAAGACATCTTGATCCCAACTTGGTACTGAATTCAGGGGCCAGGAACATGGCAATGCATCTGCAAGGCAGTTAGCAACCTCCCGGATGTGCTGTGAGTCTGATGGGGTCCAGCTGCCTCTCAGAAGGGATGGTTTCACTGGAAATGTCCTAATGGCTGACAATTTCAATGCAACACCCTTCTTTGTTAAAAGGCCTGGTGGTTAAAAACATAATCTTACAGATTCTTGCTTTTGTCCTGAAGTTGGAATGTGGTTGTGAGGCTTCAAAGTTTATGTAAGAAACTGGTCCCCTGCCTGCCACCTGGTCCCCTGCCTGCCAGCATCTGGATCTGTGATGCTTACATCTGGCTGCACATAAGAAGCGCCTGGGAGCTTTCACTTAATTGACACCTGGGCCACCTGAGTCTTTTTTTCTTTCTTTCTTTCTTTCTTTCTTTCTTTCTTTCTTTCTTTCTTTCTTTCTTTCTTTCTTTCTTTCTTTCTTTCTCTCTCTTTCTTTCTTTCTTTCTCCTTCCTTCCTTCCTTCCTTCCTTCCTTCCTTCCTTCCTTCCTTCCTTCCTTCCTTCCTTCCTTCCTTCCTCCTTTTTCTTTTTAAAGATTTTATTCGTTTATTCATGAGAGACACACAGAGAGAGGCAGAGACAGGCAGAGGGAGAAGCAGGCTCCATGCAGGAGCCCAACACGGGACTCGATCCCAGGACCTTGGGATCATACCCTGGGCCGAAGGCAGACGTTCAACCACTGAGCCACCCAGGTGCCTCCCAACCTGGGTCTAAACACACTAGAGCCTCTGGGGTATAAAGTTAGTGCAGAGGAGCTGAGAACCACTGTCCTAACAATCTGTTTCACTAAATGTCTATCAAGCTATTGAACCTTTGGCCAATAAAATTTCAGAGTTATTGGAAGGAAGGATTTATAGACTGCCACTTCACTGGGAAATCGCAAATAGGCTGGCACTGGGTCTCTACGACCCAGGAGGAGAAAGGCAGCCCCAGTTGCTTGACAGGTTGTCTCTGTTCTGACACCAATTTCCAGCCCAGATACAATTCACCAGGGAAATGGGGAGATGCCTGGCGCTGCATATGTACCAGTGAGATGTGGTGCAGTGAGGCTCCATGGTGCATCGTCAGTCCAGAAGAGATGGTTTCCTTTTCCACTGACTTGTTATTCTTTTATTATTCTGTGTGTTTTGGAAGGAAGATTTTGGAGTCAGCTAATCTTATAAAGCAGAACACAGGAAATTTAAGACAGAAATCACTAAGCCACCATGACCCTTGTCCTGCGGTGATTGGGTTTGTAGGAAATAGCAAGTAGCAACTTTAGGGGACATTTCACTCATCCAAATTTCATTAAATATTCACATTTCTCGCCTAATTTTTTTTTAAAAAAACATATGAGTTTGTATGGCTATGGAGAAAGTTAATTATATAACTACATGTAATTTCTTTGGAAATCTGGAAGTTTACTGGAACTTGGCTACACCTGAGCTTGAACATGATGTCACGGGTAATTATGGAGGCCGGAAAGGCCCAGAGTTAAGGGAGGTGTGCCACTCGTTATGGCCTAAAACAGCAGGTCAGCTAACCATAAGGTGGAAATAGAAGAAAATAGGACCAATGAGCTGGGGGTTTACACCTCTACTGGGAAAGGTAATTGAGTTGTATGAACTGATTTGTTGCAGTTGCGTGCATGGACTGACTCCCTCATTCTGCCTCAGTGCTCACCGATGGTCAAGTCTAGGTATTAGGGATGACGGAGAGGTTCTTAGGGAGCTTATGGTCCACTGGGGAAGAAAGTAAGTGCGTGGGACATACCTGCCCAGGGTGACACTTGATGACGGTGAGGGTGGCACAAGTAGGAGATGAAACAGAAGGGTCTCCAGCTCTGTGCTGGCTGCAGGGGGAGGATGTAGGAAAACAGGAGTGAGCTGGGATCTGGAAGGCAATATGGCTTTAACCAGCAGGGAGGCTGGCTGAGCAGGGGAGAAAGAGTGTGCTCTAACTATCCTTAGCCTGGGGGGGTCTGGGGCAGGTGGGGTGACGGCAGGGAGCATGCCCAGGAAGGGCTCAGGGACTTAGGCCTTCTCCCTAAAACCGACGCAACAGCAGAAAGGTTCTGCATGGGAAAGCTGATGTAGTCGCACAGTTGCAGAATTGAGAAGGTTCTGGAGCCGGGGTGGATTCCAGGAGGGAGACAAGCAGGCAGAGCTGTTACAGGAACCCAGGTGTGAGGTGACAGTGGGAATGGAGAGGCAAAGCTGGCTTTGCAGAACTCCCAGGACTGTTGATGGATCAAGACAGGGAAGAGGAAGGTGGGGGACTCGAGCATGAGGCTCTGATTTGGGCAGCAAACCAGAAAGGGTTGCCTCTGGCTGCGAAGCGGGTAGCGCCACACACGACACATGGAAGGTTTGGCAGAAACCTGGTGAAGCCAGGTGACAGGTGAGCAGAGCCCGGGTGCAGCTGCGGAGGGCAGGGGCACTGCAGGCTTGGTGCATGGTGAATGAACCCAGGAGAGCCCTGCTCAGCAGGCAAAGAGCCTCAGTGGCAAGGTGCATATAAGGATGCTAGCCTGGACCTGGCTCACCCCCATGCATAACTTACATTCATTAAATCAGGCCCAACTCAGGAAATTAAAAACATAATTCCAAATGTTAATGGCCATTGAAGCCATTAGAGTAAAAACTAAAACCATTCAGATAAATGATTAGGTTTCCAAACTGAAGAACAAACAGAAAAATCAATTTGCTAATTTGCTATGCTCTTTATAAGTGGAAGTAGCTGAACTAGGTTATAAAAAGAAAACACGGTCTAAAAATAAATAAAACACGACCTGCTGTTTTGTTTTGTTTTTTTTTTTTTTTTTTCTTTAGGGGGGAAGGGCAGAGGGAGATAGAGAATCATAAGCAGACTCCATGCCCAGCAAGGAGCCCGACACAGGGCTCAACTTCACGACCCTGAGATCATGACCTGAGCTAAAATCAAGAGTCAGAGGCTTAACCAACTGAGCTACCAAGGAGCCCAGGATCTGTTTGTTATTTTTTTAATTGATTCTTTGATTATCTATGCTCCCTTGTAGTATTATTCCTTTTAGAATGCAATTTAAGTTTATATTGAAATTATAGGGAATTTTTTTAAGGTAAATTTAAAGTCAAACTGTCATGAGTAGATCCATGCTCCCTAGGCGTCCGACAAGCAACATAAAACTCACGGACTGTGAACACAGCTACATCAGAGTAGAAAGACACTGGTGTCATGAAAGTTTCCTTCAAAAAGTCAAGTATTATGACTTTCCAGTATTTGTAACTGACTAATAATAACCAATAAAGGCTGGCAAAATGATACAAAGGAGTCCTGCAAAGTCCGTTTTGTAGAACAAGCAGAAGGATTATTGGCAAGTAATTGACTCAGATGCTGCTAAAATATCTCCAAAGTTCTTGAAAGCACTTGTTCAAGTGAGCTAAACATTGTCTGTGCTGGGCACTAAGAATCTCCGTGTTGTCTATCAGTGGAGACGCGATCCCTGGAGGGTAAATGGGGAACGCACGTCAGAAAGTCTGAGTCTTCCCTCTGACGTTTAAATAAACAGGACAAAGTCACCTTTGGTGTCTTGGTGGGATAAGCACAGAGTTGGTTTTATCCTCTGAAATGCCTGTGGAGAGCCAACCCTTTGGTCAGAAAGTTCAGTCCAGCCTAATGTTTTAATGTTTTAATAAGTGAAGACTCACATTTTTGTTTTGAGAGATTCACTGCATAACAGACAGTTTAAGAAAAACAGAAGTCTGACCCAAAGATCCCAAACTCCTTCCATAGCGCTGCTCATATCTGCTGAGACGATCAAGTGTCAGACAAGCAGTTAGATCTTAAAAGTTTTGGGTTAGGACACCAGGTTTTTCCAATTTCCAGGAACTTGGGATCTGACATTTAATTCTACTTTCCCTCTGGATATCATCCGTTTAACAAGTATTTGTTGAAAACCTGTACTCTGCTAGATACAGAGCAGTGGGCTGTGGGCGATCAAAAGGCAATGAACAACATTCTTTGTCCTTGTATGGTCTGGGAGATAGTTACTCCAAACCGAAATAGTTGAACAGTAAAACCAAGAGGCCCACGTTGAACTACTGGGGTCTATGGCCCTGATGAGGTTGTGGCAGTTTAGAGGAAGAAGAAGCCATGGTTATTCTACACAGACGAGGATGTGCAACCATTCCTTTTACTTTCTCCAACTGTGAAACATTTTAGGAATCATGAAATAGAGGTGTTCCCTCCCCTCAAATGGGAGAAATCTGCAAGACAATCTAAAAAGCCCAATACGGACATGAAGGAGAACACTTAGCAGTGCAGATGGTGCTGAGCACCACTCAGGCTTCTGGAAAAATCTCCAAATGGCCAGAATCCACTCTCTCCATGTAATGGGGGATGTCCTCACTGGGCTCCAGATGGGACTGTGGCCTCCACCCTGGTGCCCCCATCGCAGGTCAAAAAAGATTCTTTTAATTTATAACTGTCTGGTTACATTGTCTAAGGAAGCTACCAGTAAATGCACTCTTTCTTAATGTAGTGTCGTAGTCCTGTTTTTAAATTCTATTTGATAGGTTATCCTGAAATTCTCTGGCCTCATATTCCCAAGATGGATGTAGGCATCCTTCTAAATTAGATTCTTCATGAAAATAATACACTGCTTCTAGCACAATTGCATTAGGGGAGCTCTGATAAGGAAGGAAACATAGTTTATGCTCCAGACCAACATGCACAACAGGGTCAGGCCTGGTTTTCAACCCTAAATCCACCTTTTTTCTTAATTGCTTTGGCTAACAAGTGAGTTCTGGAAAACACATCTTCAGGGTCTGCAGCAGAGCCAGGAGAAAGGACACATTTGCATAGGCCTTTGCATTAGCTAACCGAATTAAAGGCACTGTCATCCCTGAGGACTGCCTTATCCCCAACTAAACCTCCCAGAACTTGCTGTGTTCTACGCTGCATGAGGCTGGATGGAGCACATGCCTCCTCAGTGGAATTCCTACACCTGAGAGTTGACAATGAATTTTCTTTTTCCCTCCATTTTCATTTTTTTTAAAATTTATTTATTTATTTATTTATGATAGGCACACAGTGAGAGAGAGAGAGAGAGAGAGGGGCAGAGACACAGGCAGAGGGAGAAGCAGGCTCCATGCACCGGGAGCCCGACGTGGGATTCGATCCGGGGTCTCCAGGATCGCGCCCTGGGCCAAAGGCAGGCGCCAAACTGCTGCGCCACCCAGGGATCCCATCCCTCCATTTTTAATAAATATATAATGCTGCTGTACCCAGGAAACTTTCACAAGTGGGTGAAATGTGGGATACCTGGGTGGGTCAGGGGTTGAGCGTCTGCCTTTGGCTCAGGGAGTGATACCAGGGTCCTGGGATTGAGTCCCACATCAGTCTCCCTGCATGGAGCCTGCTTCTCCCTCTGCCTGTGTCTTTGTCTCTCTCTGTACCTCTCATGAATAAATAAATAAAATCTTAAAAAAAAAAGAAGTGGGTAAAATGTGCATGTTTGGCCAGGCCAAAATAATCATCTTTTCCCATATGCCAAACAGATATGAAACACCTTATTCTTAGTCCTAATACTAATCAGTAGATGATATATTCCCATGTTCACATACAGTCTACCTACAGTTTTTACTGGTTGTGGTTGTATGACATTCACTCTGTCAATGGCCATGCTTTGGCAAATCACTCTCCTATAAACACTTGGGATGCTTAAGGCTTAAACAATTATTATGACAGACAACTGTCATGAGTGTGTTTCTATTCACCACTCTGGCTTCTATTGAGAAGGGACTTCTGTGCAAACACATGATTCTTAACTACATACTTTCGTATTATCTTAAGAATGAATTTTCTCTCACACCCTCCCCTGTATTTGTGAAGCAGGACAAAAATGTTTTAAAACTCCAAAGTTTTACTATTTACATGGCCTCCCTACTTCCTCTAAAATCCCGCAGTTATGAGTTCTCTTTGTGCATGGAAATCCCCGTGTCTTCTGAGAGCCTGTTGGTGGAAGGAGAAAGTCCCATCCACCACCTCCTAATTTGCCTCGTTCTTCAACTGTGACTGTCAGGCAGCTCTGCGGCCCCATCTGCTGAGATTAAGGTACAAAAACTCAAGTGTATTTGCCTGAGTGCACATCAAGTGGCTGAGTCCCACGGGGCCACGAAGAGATAGCATATTGTGCTAAACTTGAAGGGTACCCTCGGTGAGCTAGTAAATCACTCACTAAACCGCTCCATCCATTATTTGAGGATACATACGGCAATTTCCATCCCGGTGATATTAATTTCTTGGCTACTGTCATGGACTTCAGTGCTCATGATGAATGTTTTTACAATGAATACCAAATTAACCCAAACTGATTAGAGGCTTTTATAAGTTATTAATGGGATGTCACTTCAGTCTGGTCCTCCCCATGTCTACGACATTTCATTAAATAATTTCCTCTTGCTGGAATGATCCATCTTTCTCCCCTCGTTGGACTTGTCAATGTCGATAAAATGCAGCTTTGCCCCCTTGGTGACTTAGAACTGAGTGAGCAATAGTGCCCTTGGGTGGGTGTGGGGGCTCATCTGTTTCTGCTTGTGGTCCCGGGACAGGGTGGCCTGGTGCACGGGGCAGGGAAGCAGGTGGACCTCAGGCTCTCCCCCAGCATCACTGAGGTAATATAATTGGCACATAACCTTGTGTAAGTTTAAGGTGATCTGATACTCTCTTGAAATATTACCGCCTCCCTCCTGGCACCTAATTACCATTTCATAAGTCAGAGAAAGACAGATACTGTATGATCTCACTTCCTATGGAGTCTAAAAAGTCTGAACTCATGGGAACCAAGAGTAGAGCGGTGATTACCAGGGGCTGGGGTGGGGGAAAGGAGAGACAGTGGTCTCAAGGATATAGTCTGCCCCTTAGAAGATGACTAAGTTCTGGGGATCTTATGCCCAGCTTCTTTAATCCTTATTAAAGGATTTAAAGGACAATTTCTGGAGTGGCATCGGAGCAGGACAATTGCTGTCACCCACTAATGGCCTCTCTAAGGAGATCAACACACACAGACCTGCTAGGAGCTCCAGGCCTAGAGGGACAGGGATGGGGGGATACATTTTTCCCAAACAGCATCTTTCACCTCCTAGGAGCTGGAGAAGCACTGATGGGGAGCCTGAGCCCTCTGGATGCCCACCCACACCCCACATCATGCCTGCTTCTCCCTGCTTTACCAGGGATGGCCTGACTCACCACCAGACACACACCAAACGTTCATTTGATGAAATCCTTATTTTTTTCTCATTCTCTACATTTTGGTTAAGCCAAGTAATAATTCCAAGTAGCAAATAACCACCAGAGCCACCATGTACTGAGTGTTTTCTTTTTTCTTTAACAGGAGAAAAGCATACAAAGTTTATTTGATGTTAATATTTCACGTAACATGAAAGCCTTCATAGAAGAGAAGCAAATACCCCAAGAACTGGATAGACCTGAGAGCTTTATGTACCATTTTAACAAAGAACAATAAATTGTGGAGTCATGGCATGACAAGGGGAAAGGGAGTTTGAGTCAGGGGTAGTTATTAGGAAACCCATGGAGGAAACTAATGGAAGATAAGCATCATTTTTGTAGGTTGGCTTGTACTAATACATTTTGGCATCAGCTTTTTGTCTTTGGTGATCAGAATGTCTCTTCTTGGAGTGCTTGGGTGGTGCAGTCCGATGAAATGTCAGACTCTTGGTTTCTGCTTAGGTCATGATCTCAGCATTATGAGAGTGAGCCCCATGTCAGGCTCTGTGCTCAGCATGGAATCTTTACTCTGGTTTCTACACCGTGTACTTTAAATAAATTAATGTAATCCATACAGTGACCCCTACAGGACACATGTCATTATCACCATTTTTACGGACGAGAAAAGCAAGGCTTGGAGCCATTAAGTAGGTTAAGATCATACCTTTGGTAAGTGCCAGAATCAGGATCTGAATGTGGCCCTTTTGAGGCTAGAAGTTTTGTTTTTACTGGTCTGTAAAAATAGGATACACTAAATAAACATTCCATTCTTTCTGGGCTCCAAATCAGGGCCTTCAGATTCTGAGAAGGAACAGGCGGTTGGTTTGCAGACAAGGGCTCTTGGGTTCAAAGCTGAGTTGTTCCTGAGCTCATGCTATCTCGCTCCCAGCTCGGGAGCAGGTGTTCTGGCTACACCTGCCCATCCCTGGGGGCAGGTTGGGGCTGCAGGATCTATGCCACTCATCTGTCCCTTCTGTCTGCACTTTGCTATCACACACGGGACAGGTGGTCCTCCCTGTGGCTGCCAGCGTCTTTGCAGACGCCCAACCCAAAGAGGGACCCGAAGCAAATCTTCAGGTCAATTATTTATGTGTTCTTTATTCCATTTTACCAGAGCATTTTGGTGTTTGGAGAACAATCTCTTCATCTGATATCTATCTTATGCTGAATAACTGACATTCTAGTAGCATGAATTTTTACAGCGCCAATGGGCTATTTTAAAAGATTTTTTTTATTAAAGATTTTATTTATTTATTTGACAGAGGAAGACAGAGAACATGAGCAAGAGGGAGAGGCAGAGGAAGAAGGAGAATCAGGCTCCCCACTGAGTAGGGAGCCTGATGTGGGGCTTGATCCCACGACCACCCTAAGATTATGACCTGAGCTGAAGGCAGATGCTTCACTGACTGAGCCACCAGGCGCCCCTATTTTTAAATATTCTTTTTTTCTGTGCAGCAGAAACCTAAATGCTCTGAAGTGACCCAATATGAGCACAAAAACCATCAGCTTGAATTCTTCTGGATCCTCTAGCGACTGCTGGATGGATAACCTGGTTGCTAGCAGTCAGTGCTGGTCAGTGAGACCCTCGCTCTCTTTTGCTTTGACACATTAGGAAGAACCTTCAGTAAAATGGTGCTAAGTAGGCAGGACACAACCCTGATGTCCAAACACTCACAAGAAGTGGATTTTTAGAGCTTCGTTTCCTTAGAATAGACTCAGTCGTTTGAGAGCCAAGGCTGTTACCAGACCTGAGCAGGCAGGTAGCTCTGAGAGAACACTGGTGAATGGGGTCTGAGTGTGAGGGGCACTGCTGGGAGCCTGGGAGGGGAGCCTGCTGGCAGGTGGGGCTGCAGGGAGGCCTTCAGGGGCTTGGCCGAGGCATCTGCAGGGTGCTGAACTGCTCTGATGGGAGGAGCACCAGTGAGCAGTGGATGTGCCAGGAGAGGACGTGTAGGTGGCATCCCTGTCTCAAGCCCGGAGGGCCCAGGAGTCTTGGTTGAACAAGGCTGGCACCCATGTGGGGCAGTCACCCACCTCCTGCGGCCCTGCCACCCGCGGGACCCAGAGCTCATGTGGAGGGGACACAGATACAGTGGGGACAGCAGGGTGGCAGAAAGCAGGGGCAGCTGCTGCCAGCAGATAAATGCAGGGATAGATGCCTTGTCCGTGACATGGAAAGAACCATCTTTCCTCTGCATCTAAAGGACCTTGGTGGAGGGTCCAGAGCACAGGATGTGTGCAGTAAGAATTCACTGAAACAGTAAATAGACAAGTGACTAAGGACTGCCAGAACTGCACACACAAAGGAGTGGCCTTCCGGTTCTTGGCAGGTGGCTGGCTGACCAGCCACAGCAACTGTTGGTCATATCTGCCTTCCTGAAACTCTTGGGACCAGGCGAACATTCGAGAGTCCGGGCTGCCCTGAGACCTTGTTGGGAGAGCTGCTACACCAACCACATATGAAGGAGCCCCGTAAGTGCATTCCTCCACTGTCCTTGGTTAGTTATTCTGTTTGTGACTTGCCCTGGAGAAGTATCCTCAGGTCTCACGAGCCAGGGATGCAAGGCAATTGTTCATAACGTGCTGCTGAAATCCCCCCATTTGGGGAAACACAGTAAACTGTATTCTCTTGTCTCCAAGAAG